>NW_027509792.1:737801-1485301 GCF_048541705.1 Temnothorax americanus
AAGGCAAAAGCACGTAGCTACGATTACGATTCTCGAAGGAGCAGGAGGAGGCGAAGAACAGTTGTTCGCGAATCTGTTCGAGTCGTTCTCGTGAGTCATTCTGCGCCGATCGACTAAAATGATAACGATTTCGTCAACGAATGCCGGATGCCTTTCGTTAAACGCGACTTTAATTATCTCGTTTTAACGAGATCTCCTATAATGTAAAAAAATATAATTCACACGATAAACATTGTGCAGCGTGTGAAATAAACGAATCGTTATATTATCAAATTAAAGTCATATGTTCGCTGCCTCTGACAACGATATACGGAGTAAAATTTATAATTCTATTATATATATGTTTAAAAAAAGAAATGTTTTATATATGTTACTTATTAATTTATAATTAGTACGTATGACGTCGTACAGTCTGATTAACATAAAAGAGGATTATAAACGCTTACTAGTAATGAACATTTATCATAAATTTACGTGGTAAATTTGAATTATACAAAGCATGCCGCGCGCGTGGCAAAAAAAAGTCACGCATTCGTGACCAGCATGCGATGGGATAAAATTTGAAGTTTCGACGACGGACGGATTAGTTCGGAATGCGAATCTGAATAATTTAAGCCGGACTCAAGTGGCCCGTGGAATAATTTCTCGCGGAATACCTCGCACGGATGTCGCGATCGTGCGGGAAAACGGAGCAGTCACACCGCGCTATAAAAACTTTCTTCGTGAACTACGTCAGTTCTGCCGCGTGCGCGATCGTAAAAATCGCGGTCGCCCCGCGGCATTGAAACCGAAAGACTATTATTAACAAAGGGAATTATAAAGAAGCGGGGGGAAGCAAAAGAAACGACGCGGTCTTTTTTCCTTTTTGTGCACAAAACTCAGAATTACATAGCAAATCATAAGTTCACTCCAAAAAAAAAATAATTATTTCTTGTTTGTTTTACTTTTAAAATAAACGAACCACTTTTGCCTTTTAATACAGGAATTAATTCACGATCAATCTTCTTGAGCTTCTAGAATGTGCAAAAATAATTGAGTTAAAACCAGACATTTTCAGAGTCTGTGTAACAAAAACGATAAACAACAAGAATTATAAACTACATTTTGTAATTAAAAATATATATGTTACACGTAACTTGCATTAAGCTTGCATTAAAATAAATTTTCGTGCATTAAGTATGCATGAAAACATATTTCCATAATATTAATAATTTTAATATTATTAATATCAATATAGGAAACTAACTCGGTATACATTTATTTGCGTTGTGGTACCGATAATAATCATAATAATGAACGTAACAATAATCACGATAAAACGCGTGCACACGCGTAATTAATCGGATTTGTTTGCATTTCCTGCAGCGCAAAATATGAAGGTATTTATGCATCATATGTTTTTTAGCGAGTACTATCCGCAACTGAACGATCGAATCCCCCGTATTTGCTTCGTAGGATCGGTGAAAGTGTTGAAAACAGAAATTGGGATCTATTCCACATCCGAATTACGATCCGTCCGTTATCGACTACGAAGAGGATTCGCGATCGAAAATACGCGCAAGGATTGCGCGTATGTGGCAAAAGTGACGTAACGACCCGTGACAAATTATGGAAATTTCCTATCCTTTTTTATCGTCGTCCCCCGCATTCGTTAATCGATCTAACACTCCGCACTCGTGCATCACTTTTGGACCCGTCCGCAATATGTTTCGCAGATGGCCGCGGAAATAGTAATTTATCTCAAGTTTAACTTAATGTTGCCTGAATCGATGAGTTTTATCTGTTCGCTATTATTCGTGAAAAGAGAATTGCAATTTTGCGCCCCATATGAGTTGTAGACGGACAATATGATCGTTTTTGCTACATATGTATTGATGATGTCAACAGCGGTACGGAATTGTATGGAGATTGTTCTTACTTCACGAGAGTACGTATACAATAGCGGAAAAGACAGAAAATAAAGTTGACGTGCGTACATCACTATTATGTATTTTTCAAAACGCTCGTCAACAGACAGAACTTTATTTTATACCTAACGCGCTTTATATGTATACTCTCGAGTCAGTTTTAAAGCGAGCGAATTTTGATGTTAACATCACGTTAATTAAGGTATATAACTATTATCACAATGTAACTAAAAATGAGATTATAGCATTGTCTTAATATCTGTGGAAGGTTCCTTTGTAAAAAAGCGTACTTCCCACTGAGAGAATAGCGTGTGGCAAACACGAGCGCTGATAATGAGTCATTCGCAGATTTAATTCCGCTTATACTTTTTCCAACGATATCCCGCTACGGAAAAAGATAAAAAAATACGCATCTCTAATTTAATTTCCGCAAATTCGTATGTATGTAGGTCGGATGGTGTCGGTACTATCTACTATCCGACGAAGCCGCCCTACATTCTCATTCCTTTTTCATCTGCGGTGCATTCGTGACCGAATAAAGTTTCATCCACTCGTTGGATTTCATCCCTTGTCAATTCGATATAGCGATGCCGGCAGACTTTTAAAGAAAATTTAATCTTAACGACAAACTTTTTTGCAGAGTTTGATGTCGACGTTTTTAACGTTGCAAGATACACTTCGATCGCCACGTATTAAGTCATTTTTTTTCATTCGCAGCATTACAATGGGTGCTTTTCATTTAGCGACACAAGTCGATACAAGCGTCATTCTGTCTTTTTCCAACATCTAGTGAATAACTAAGATAGAGTTACGCTTGTGTCGACTTGTGTCGTTAACTGGAAAGCACCTAATGTAGATTCACTCATTGTCAGTCCGCATTACAACTGTTTCAATATCTGATTTTCGAAAGTGTCGGTTGTATCACAAGCAATTTCCCGATTAACCAAACGCGCCGGTAGCATAATCGTACGCACGCGAAATGTGTTTCTCTACCTTCTCTTCCACCCCCCTAATGCAAGCGGTGCAGGCACGACAAGTGCTAATAGCCGGTCTCTGCAAATCGAGATGATTCGGTAGTTCCATGCATAAATGTTACCTTTCGGCGTGAAGTCAATTCAGTAATTTATCAACGATTAGTTTCACGGCGAGCTTCATAAAATAATTTCTTAAATTGTTTAAAAATATCATTTATATTATTGTTACTAATACTGGGGATATTCTTTGCTGTTCCACTTATTGCAACGCCATTTCAATACATGTGTGTTAAAAATATTTTGAGAATTGGATTTATTTAAAGTTAACTGACACAGAAAAGCTATACGAGTTAGCACCCCCGAAATAAATAGTAGGTCGAGGGAATAGCTACTTAACTTCGCAGTGCTCGCTTCGATTGATAATCCAGTTTTTTTTAGGAAAACAAAAGAGCGAACAATATATACAATATTTTACGTTAGACTGCACGCCGCAAAAAATATTGCGTTTTATTGGTTGTGATTAACGGATCAAAACTTCGGGAAGCTAAAAACAGATAATACGATATTTTACGCGACGATATCTCTCGCGAATAATATTTGCATAGAACGAAAAATATTCCACATAGTTACGTTCCGTTCGTTTCCATATCCTGCCGCGTCACCCTTTCGCTTTTCGGCATCGGGAATTTCAGAGCCGATTCTTTATTTGGAATATATTCAACGTTATATTTTTTTGAATTTCTATGAGACGCAAAGTTCATTTACGTTCAACGTAATTGTTTACTTTATTATATTCCATCGGTGAATTATAGAATATTTTTTCGGAGTGTAAGAGATTCAAGTCGCGATTCTGACACAAAGATATCAGCTGAGAAATTGTGTTACAAATTTCACGATGCCATTAAAAATTACTAATTCCTGTTCGAAATACTAGAAAATTCTGTAAACAATAATATAATTTAGCTTAACTTTGTTTAATTTCTCCGTGAAAATTTTAATCGTACATCGAAATGTAATAGCCAAATGATTTTACGTTTGAGTTGGTTCCCGTAATATTATTGCATCAGGATATAATTACATGAAAATATATTTGCTCCGTTTTGCTTGAGGCACTGGCTCGATAAATCCGCGCTAATTTTGTCGTATAAACTGTACACGTTGTTATTGATTAATGTAGAAAGACAAATATGTAAATAATGAATAAAGTTTATTTCATCAAATTCGCGATGAATACGTTGTACGCCGATTGGAGCTTCAATGTTACTCGAATCGTCCTATTACAACTAATAAATAAAATGTTATGTTTGCCCCAATAACTATTCGATGTGAATCCTTTTGTTGTAATTGCAACATAATGTTGAATATACCAAGAAATATATAAAATATCGCGAGAAATATTCAAAATTTTTTATGAATCTGCGTTATGGACATTCTCTCTCACATAAAAAATTACATGTTCTTTTTCAAACGACGAGATTTTTAATTAATTTTTTCCTGATGAATTAATTAATTTATTGAGAGAATTTTCCATCATATAAACGGCAACTTTCGTTGTAGTTTTTGGGACATACCGAGTGCCTGGTGGCAGGCGAGCACAGTCACAATGGGAATCGGCGTCGCGATCGCAGTGATCGGCGCTCTAACGCTTCTAGCAGCAGCGTCGTCATTCCTCCCGCATATTCTCAGGACGCCGAAACACACGAGAATTCTAGGCTCCTTACAATTGTTCGCTGGTGAGTATATTACGAGTATATTTTTTGCAATTCATAATTTAGCGATACCTATATCAACATGTCATTATCATCAAATGTGCCGTTATCGTTTAGGGAAGAGAAATATTTTCCGCCTATCGTTGAATAAGATAAAATAGGCTTTGAACCCTTTTTATTGAGCATGAGAGAGAAAAAATAATGCACCTTTAAAAAGACAAGCCGTTCGCTCGTCAAATTGACGCCAACTCAACGGAAAGAGAGCCTATTATCTCCTAACAATATTATCACTTCTACAGAAGAATGAACAGATCAGATTGGCCGACGCGGACGGTTTTTAATAGCAGCTGAAATTCAGGCGCGTGTAGTTAAAAATTGATAGGCCATTTTCATTTGCTTGTTACAGCAGCGATGATATGCGGCGGTCTAGTCATGTATCCGATAGGCTGGGATAATCGGGAGGTTCGCGAATCCTGTGGGAAAGGGGCCAACGTTTACAATCTCGGTGAGTACTCTCGTCCTTCAAACATCATTTTCAAGTCTGCGGGAACGCGATGCAGACGGTACCGCGGGATGCGGGATGCGAGCCGAGTGGAATGGTGCCGGAACTTAATTCCGGTGGAATGCGGCGCGCGAGTTATCGATTTAATTTGATAACTAATTAACGCGCTCGCACGTGCGCGCGCGCGACGAGAATTGCGCCTTAGTTGCTCGTTTCCTAGTTTAACGACGTCTTCAGCGAGAAATTGCCGTTTCGATGCGCCACGGCGAAATTTGCGGACGTGTGTCTGTATACGTGATTACTCTTAAGACGTAACTACCATGACGGCAACGACGACGATGACGACGATCGATGGACTAGAATCGGTACTGGAACTTTCCGCATTTTCGCAAGCGAGTTCCCGGAGCGTTTTATCGAGCACTCAACGATCTACAGCCGTTAGCCGTTCCTCGAGACTTTATTTACGTAAACTAGTCGAGACTTATGGCTCTTGTAACTTCGCGGGACGCACAAATCCACGTCTCGCTAACCTCCGGATGTAGGTTCTGATTTGCCGTAATTTCCCAGCGCGGCACGTAACGATGTGATTCGACATTGGCGATTCGTTGATTTGCCTTTCAATTCCCGGATGATCCGTTATTGATTTGCCGTGGCTACGGATGCATACGTTGTATCTCGCACGCAGATCATCTCCGGTAAATCCGCATCCGGTTTAACTGCGCGATAAAACCCGACAAAAATATTCGTCTAGCTGCTGCGTCAAATAGAAATCGTAGCGTTAAAATAATCTGAATTTTTTTTTTGTATAATTCTATCAAAATATCTCGACATTTTTCTGAGTCACGCGAACAGGCGATTTTGCGAAGGAAACCATCGATAAAATTAACTGCGAAAATTTCGGGACGTTTTGTACGCGGTCGCAGTTGTATGCGTTCGTTTTTTGATAGGATTTAAAGGGGTTATCGAATATCCAGCCGAAACGCATAATCCGTGCTATTCGGCGCACAGGTGACAAGCAATCCCAGGTGAGTGCCACAGAAATAGACCGGGTCGGTGGGTCAAAACCAACGTCAGAGCGATGGCCGAATTGCATGTATTTCGAGAGGGTACCGTTAAGTTAAGCGATATCTCCTGTGGATTGAAAATTAAACTTATTCATAAATTCTGATATAGAAGAGCGAGTGCTCGTCGAAATACATGGCTCTTATTACCTAAAGTTATTTGAATCGAACGCTACCGTATATTCCCATGCAATTACCGCACAATCGCAATTAACATTTATATTATTTTAGCGCTAAATTAGATCTGGTACGTTTTAGGTATGTTCCATTTACGTCAATAATAATATCAATTACATATTATTACGCTCATTTATAATATTATCATCCAGTTTTTAAATAGAATTTCAATTATTATAATAGAACGCTACTCTCTCTTTCTCTCTCTCTGCTTACTTCTATCGCAAAAATTAGTTATTTATAGTAGCAACAAGATTAATTATTATCTAAAACTAACAAAATAAATTATATAATATTTAAAAGTAATTATAATAATATTGCAGTGATATTTTTTACCCAGCTGTTGCGTCGTTAAGATGCAACTCTTTACCTAATTGCAGTTTCTTAAAAAGCGCAGCTATCAATTATCCCCTTTATTCCGTGTCGTAGGACGAATCCGTCCATCTCGATTTATTATAGCTTAGCTCGGTGTGCAGATTAAGTCATTACAAGCAAGGATTATGTTCAACCTCGGTACGACGATTAGGCCGACCGAGCTATTCCCTGGGGGGATTCTCTTGGGTAGCTACGGATCGCCGTCGAGGTTTCGCTAAGGGAGATCATCGAGTCGATCGTCGATGACGGACGGATGCCATCTGTTTCAGGGAAGTGCTCGGTGTCCTGGTCGAGTCACTTGCTGGTCGGCTCGGTGGCGTTGCTGATGCTGTGCTTCGGCCTGAGCTTCTGCGCGGCGCGACACAAGCCCGACGGCGCGAACTCGCACACGGATCCCCTGCGCATTTGACAGTCGAGGTACTCCCAGTCGATACATGCTTATGCCTCGCCGAAGACGACCACGCTCTCCATCGTCACGGTCTGTTGATCACGCGCGCCTGTTGCGTGCACGCGCCGTGCGTACGTGAGTACGCGCGATCCGTCGAAGCCAGACATACGTGTATGTGTCGTCGCGCGGACGAACACGAATTCCGCGCGTTGCGGAATCTCGCGCGCGTTACGGCTTACGGTGCGCATGCATGATTCGCATTCTCATCGCGCGTGCATGTTTATAGGTGTATTTTTCAAGCCGGGCGCGAGCACGAATTTTTCCGCACGTTTCACGACGGTTTAACGCGTGGAACGCACCTTCTGCGTACACGAATAGATCCGTTAATGTTGACGTTAACTGACAATACGGACCGGCGAGACGTATTTTATAAATGAGTACCGCGATCTCATATACAGATGAAACGATTAATGATTGGAGTGAAACTAATTGGGTATAATAGGTAGGTACGAGTTGACAGGTCAAAAGGATATTAATCTTTGGTTCGTATTGAATGATCTGTAGCGGTCTAAACTGAGCAGACACAAACTCTGTTTCTCCAGAGAATGCTATCTTCGACGAAACAACAAGATTCGTGAAGTTTAAGGCACTCTCCATAATCTCTTGACCAATACAATTGATATTTCCCTAGGAACGATCTGCGAGATTTCGGAATCACAAGAGATCCGCGGATCTCGAGAGATGGATTAAACTTTTGACAAGTTAACGCGTACCTACCAACCTTTCTATCCCACGAAGCAAATTCTGCGTCTCTGTATATAGCAACCTGCATATGTACGTATGTATATACACGCTAGAGGGAATCCTACTCGCGGCAGACGCTAGACGGTTCGACAGAGCCGCGCCACGGTATTTCCAATTCCGTGCCGCAGTAAGCCTCTGGCTGGGAGCGACGAAGCAATTGGCAATTCGCCTCGACGGGACTTTCAGCACTTTCAATTCGCACGGGGAGCTCGCTTGCCGGGCGAATACACACGGTGACTGGAAAGGAGCCGGACGGAGAGACGGACACTCCTTTCCTCTCTCCTCCGCTATCGTATCGAGAGATGCGGCATTCAGATGCGCCGTAACGATCACGGTATCTGGACGGGCTGCTACTGCACGCTCCTCTCAAGAACTGGGAATCACTGTGTTTCCCACGGTCCGAAAGCCTTTCGGATATATCGATCGCGAAGGCGCGCGGAACGTTTCGGCTCTCCAGAGATTTACACGTTCCTCTTATTTATCCTCGTCTCTCGAATTCTCCGCTCAAGACGCTATTTCCTTCGTGGGAGTAATGCGTTGGATCAACCGTGAGTGTCGGTTTAGCGTTTCTCTTAAAATTTATTTGGATCTACGATTCCAGATTTTATTGCCAAGGTGTTATTCTTTGTATCCAGTTTTCTCCCTGCTCTTACGAGATATCTTTTCTCTAATAAATTTAATACAAGACTGTTATATTACGCAGGAGATTCGTTGGCACTACTTTATCGAATGATAAATTGTTGTCCATATTGAATCGCGTTGAGAAAATTGGCTTTAAGTCGGAAAAAGCGGGCAGAGAATGTAAGCGAGTGGCGAAATCCGCGTGATTAAAAGATAAAAGGATCAGAGAGAAAAGGTCGGAGTTCTGGGGTAGCTGCGGGTAGTAGTTTATTTGTATCACGGCTTCTCTATCCAAACTGTCCACAGGCCTTTCACTACGTCCTTTTTTTTTCAAAGGGAAGAATCAAAAAGTCGGGTTGGGGCCAATTGGATAAAGAGAAATATTTTTTCATTTAATATTTGATATTCTCGTTTAAACTTTCCATGATTGCAAACCGCAACGTCTACGAAGGTCAGGTGATGCGCAAGAAGTCGTTTTTATTCTTATTCCCCGTCATTCGAAGATTCACAAGCGAATTAATGTATAGTTCTTATTAAGCAAAAAGGCGTTACAATTTGGCCGCAAAATCTCGCTGTCGCGATAAGCGTTCTCGTGAATATCGAGCCACTCTATACAGCTTCCTATATACAAATAAAAAAAATAGCCCGCGGTTGGGTACCTGCGCGATATAAAAAACGTAATATTCGGAGCGCGTATGTAAGCAAGGTGTGTATGGGTTAGCCCCGGTGAAATTCGCTATTGCGGGCGCGGTTGAATTTCACGTGCTGACGGAACGGCGCGCACAAACGATGGTCGCGCGTTATTCGGTGAAGGCACCGCTATTGGCCGGATAAAAATCCAAGCTGAACAAACACGCCGGAGCACGCTCCGCTCGCGCGGGTTCTCCACGCACCGCTTGCTTCTTGCATCGGATTAATCGGAGCTTTTTTTCGGGCTGCACACGCACACACGCGCGCTCCTATTGTGACGCATGAAATAAACGGGCTCGCCGTGGTTCCTCCACTGTCGCGCGTCGCGTCTGATAAAAATCGTTTCATCGTGAATAAAAGAACCTGCGGTGATATGGTTACTGTTCTCTCTCTCTCTCTCTCTCTCTCTCTCTCTCTCTCTCTCTCTCTCTCTCTCTCTCTCTCTCTCTCTCTCTCTTTCACTCCGTTAGTGCGTTCGAAATATTCTCTGACCATGGAAATCGTCGAGAATCCCGAAAATACCTCGGTTACCCGTTATTGACGCGAAACGAAGTCATGCGCTGCGCGGATCGACGTAGCTTTCCCGATCGCGAATTGCGTGATACTCCATAGCGAAGGTGTCATGAAACTACTGAAAGCTTTTTACGTTATCTGCTTCGCGTACTTCAATCTGGATTTAGTGTTTGTCAATGCGCGCGCTCAGGTAGCGTCACCGAAATCTACGAATTCCGATGAACACGTCCTGCTGATTCGAAGATGCTCTCTCAAAATAGAAACTGCCAGTTTAAATATCATATAGCACACAATCAACGACAACCCTTTTAATTGTATAATTGAGAACTGATTTAATTAGACTTCTTTAAAACTTTCCTTCTAGCACTCAACAACATGCGTCGTATTCTCATTTCCCAATAAGACTTTCAGCAACTTCCGCATCTCGAACCTCTAACTCGATTCACTCGTTAACTCGTGATTCACTCACAGTACTACCAGAGCCACTACACCGTGTTCTTCTTTCGAGCTTGCAACTTTAGGCTTCCACCAAGATGCACAGTCCCCCGAGCGGGACTTACCAGAAGAGAAAGAAAAAAAAGGAAGGTGAAGGAAACGAGCCACCGGTTCCGGATCTATCGATCGATGGGTTGGTTTGCTCGCGCTCGTAGAGCGGACGTTCTGTCCGTTCCCTCGAGAAACTTTCGCCGTAAAACCTTTCTCGTTCGCGTGCGCATTCTCCAACATCCCGTCCCTCATTCGTTCCGTTTCTTTTTCCTCGCTCGTCTCGTCCTGCCTCTCCACGCCCGACGCCGATCCTTCCCTCTTCCATCTTTCGCTTACGCGCTTCCACAACGCCGCTTCCCCGATTCCACTTTGCCTCTTATCGACTTCCGCCCTTCCTTCCTAAACCTAAGGACTCGCCCCGGCCATTTCTCTCGCGACCGGCCGACACCACCAACCGCCGAAGGTGGGGAAAAGAGATAGCCGGAAAAGCGAGTTCGTTCTCGTGACTAATTGAGCTATCGGTTCACCAGCGAGAGAGATACGGCGGGTCGTGGCAAGGAGAACGGTTCAGGAACACGAAGAATGTTTCGGTGAGAGCCAACCGTTGTTACCCTCTCTCTCTCTTCGTAGTCCTTATGTGTTTTCGCTCGCTCGACTCCACGAGCACTTATCGTGCGGCCGGGCAGAGCCATTTCGCTGTCTCCATATAAACGTACCGTTTCTGCAACCAGTTACTTGCTTGACTGTCCCTTAGGGAGGCCATAAGGACCGCGAGCAAATTCCTGTGCCAGTTTATTCTCTCTCCGCTCTTCTGCTTAATCTTAATTTCGCCGCGACTATTTCCACCCTCTATAATTCGGTTTCTTGAGCAAGAGGCAAGAAGTAAGAACGATAGACTACATTTCACTTAAGGTATTAACGAACTTTATACGCTCAATATATATTTGTTCGTTTTTGCGAAAACACGAACGATAACCAGATCTAACGAGGAAATGTATACACGTATATCCAATTCTTTTCTTCTGTCCAATTTTGATGAGCTTTTAGGTATCATATATTGACAATGTACATAACAATAAGAGATATTTTTTTTTATAAATGCTCAATCGCACATTAAGGGATTGAAAGACCTCTTTGAAGCACAATCGATCATCATTCCAAGTAAATACTGACGCGAAACGATAAGAGATATATATAAGAATTATTTTAGATAATATTTTAAATATCCTCTTTCTCAACTTTAAAATTTAAACAAAAATTTAAAAAACGATAAATTTAAATATATAATTGTATATAACTGTTCTCTGAACATAATTTTCTTTTACAATATTTTAGAAAAATAAGTTAGAAACATCGCTATTTGCGCCTCATATGTATCTTGTGTCGTTCGCTACATAGCGACAATTTTTTCTTTATAATATATATATATATATATATATATATATATATATATGTATATATATATATATATCACAATATAACATTACATTAAAGACAAATATGATTATAAATAATGTTTATGCATAATAATAATAATAATAATAATAATAATCCGTGTTGTTAAAATACTGAAGTAAAAATATTTTTGATGAGATATCAAAAGCTGCAGAATGATGCAGTGAGATAAATAGATACACTGTTGTGAGACCGTCGTATCAATTTTCCAATAAAGTTTATCTTCAGTAAAATAACAGATTATATTTTAATATAAAATATAATCACGTAAAAAGAAGAGAGAAAGCTGGGAAGCTAGGAAAAAATAAAGAGAAAAGTTAAGACCTGATGAGAATGCAATTACACGTAATTCGCACGACAATATACCGAGAAATGTCAATTTCTACCGTGGAAAAGAAACTTTGCTAACTTGAACGATTTCGATGTCTCCATTGTTCTCAAAGTTTCCGTTATGAGCCTCGTGGTCGCGAAACAACAGTTTAGAACGGTTTGTCGGAACAATCGAGACGTCCTTTTATCGTGACGATTACGATTTTCTGCGATTCTTTTCGTGCAATTGTTCGTCAGAAAAAGTCTTCTATCGTTGTAAATCGAATCGATAGATATTAAAAGACTGTCAAATTATAGTATTGGTTACTTTTTTTTTAAAGAAATTTTATATAAACTGATGCAACATTAGTTTGTTAAAATAAATGCAATGTATTTATATACCTACATTAAAAATGCAAAATTTGCAAATGCTTGAAGCAACATTTGTAAAAAAGTAGAAGAAACTATTTATATATATTTATTTTATTTTGCGTTTCCGTTTCTATTTTAATCGATTCTACACTCGTATCCTATTACTTTTGGCATTCTACCAAGAAAATTCGGTCTATTTTCTCTGCTCACTACATGATGAAAAATACATAAAATCAGTATAACAAAACTGAATATATATATATATATATATATATATATATATACTAAATGTATGACAAAAGATTAAGAAAAGACAAGAATTTCCGGATCTCCAAAATTTATACGCTATCAAAAAAACGCGAATAGAATTTACCAGGACGAAACTGACATCTTCTAAAAGGAAAAAGTGGCAGAGATTGCATATATATTCAATTTTATTTTACTTCAAATTTCTCAGAACTTATTAGGCTTTGAGAAAAAGTTAGAGTTGTAAAAATAACGTAGCAACATTATATTGATTATAAGTTGTGTTATTCTGAAAGGTGGAAAAAAAGAATTAGATTCGGAGATTGTTCACATTACCTATAATGTGCGATTGAGTACTTATAAAAATATGTTTTTATCATTGTAGATTATTCTACAATACCACGCACAGTATTTGCCAATCATACCTTACCATGCTGATTGCTTTCCGATTTCTATTCTTCAATTATACCATCAGTGATCCGTAGAATGGTCACAACTCGAACTGTTTGACTGCAAGACCGAAAGAGACATGCTAATTCATCTTTGTGAAGAGCAACGGGCCCTTTGATTACCTTCTGCCTGTGATCGAACAGCGTAAAGCTTTCCCGTTAATTTGACACTTTCGATGCGCGATCCAATAATGAGGGTTACTGTTTGACGGTATTTCCCGGGCGTTGAGTGATCAGCGCGAGATTGTGATTAATCCTGTCGAATTGCCGGCGGCTCCGTAAAACGATTATCATTGTTGGCAATAAGGCGTCGATTAATCGATTCGTACTTATTCGCACCGTACTTAATCGTTTATTCATTTTTCTCGTGGCGTCGAGGAAGGCAATTGTCAGTCTCGCGGTGTTATATTATAGCCGTAATAATTTCGACAGCTCGAAAGCGCTGAAAAATATGAGATATTGGACGCGTCGGGGAGCTATTGAATAAGAAGAGAATATCCGAGAACGAGGATAAGATTTCTCAAGGGTCATTTTTCTCTGTTTTCCTCTGTCTACTAAATCTGCTCAGTAACGATCGATATATCCGGACGACGTGTACATGAAATCGACGGTTATGCAAATTGTGACAGCGTAATCTATCGTGCTTCCCAAATGTCGTTGTATGTACATTTTTCATTCTCGACCATACTCTCTCACTCTCTACAGAATCGGTGTACCGAATACTAATTATATCGACGTATTACCATCTATTGCGACTTCGTATCGGAATTTGAATTAAGAATGAATTAAGGACCACGCTACTGCCAAACGGTACATCATAAAAATGCGGATGTAAATACAAATTCTCGAGGAGACCCATCGCTGTTACCATCTATATCATTTTGTACAAAAACGTATGTTAGTAAACATGCATCGTAATATTGTTATCATTAAAGTGTTTTACGATATTCGCGGAGTAGCACGTTACACAAAATAATAACATGTGATATCGATACCATCGTGTACGTCCGATTAGCTGAGAGTTTTGCGAACAAAGGAATTAAATGTGCGTATATGAATGTGATACAAATTTTCCATTTAAAATAATAAACATCATGTTTACTTTAAGTTTAATATAATGCAATAATGAAATACGTTATGTTCGTGTATATATCAAAGGTGTATATCTTTGTTCCAATATTCCACGACACATATTAATTCCATACAAGTCCATTGTTATTTTGTGTATAACGTGCTTCACAACGTGGGCTCCTGTCGTATCGTCACAATCAATACGTTCCAGCATCATAATGGCTAAGGTATAGTCGTTTCCTTAATGTATATTAAATGCGCGTGTATACCAGTTGCTGGAACGTAATAACAATATTTCGCTAATAGCAGTATGTTAAGCGGACATGTCAAAAGAGGATCTTCAGGTTGACGACATTCATTTAAAAAGATGCATTTCATGATACAATTGTTAAGTACGCATTAGTATCAAGCCCGTGACGTTTTATTTCCTTCGACTACAGTTTTTCTTCCTTTAGAACGAGAAGAATGGAATCTATTCGTTGGAGCTTTCAGAATGCATAGTGCTTTTCCTGAAGAGGAGAGAAGGAGCGTGAGAAAACTTTAGGATTTATTGGCTCTCAGTATATTCTTGATGTTAGAAACTTTATAATTTTGATTTTGACAAATAAAGTTTGCGTGTAATTTTTATAATACGTCACAACATCAAACGCACCAAGTTTATTCGTTTAGAAAAAAAAATACATCAATTGGATCTCATTGATTAAATCGAAGCGAATGGACTGTACGTGTGTATAAAATATTTTAAAGTCTGTGACTTGCGCGTGTGTATGTTTCTGTGTGTTTGTGCGTGTACATATGCGTGAAAAGCAAAGAAGCGTCACGAGCGTATGTTTAGTTAAAGCTCGGTTGAAAAAAGCCTGTACGTACATATGCATTCAACGTAAAAGTAAATAAATGATGTTTGATATGCAATCCGACACACAATTAACGAGGTTATCTGAAAGTTTTCATTTTCGTAACTAACTGCGACACTTCGTGAGTCTGCAGTATGTAATTTACAATATAAAATATATTATTACAGAACTGGTCCTCTCGTACTTGTCATCCATGACCGTTTCTTTGTGTAAACGATAATTGTGTACATACCATTATATGTATTCATCTGTAAATGTTACGTATATTAATATATTTTATAATAAAAAGAAAGTAAATAAACAAAAACCGATTTAGCGTTGATTTTCCTGCCCTCTCTTTCCCGTCAAATTAATTACGTAACCGTATAATTATAATTTTATCATATTTTCAAGAAACTTCAAGTTCAATTTTTCGCTTTTATTTGGTTTAGAATTAAATGTTTATTCTATTGTTTCAACTATTTTAACACTTATCATTAACTCGCATCCGTTCTGCCGCAGTATGTGTCTTTAGACTCTTTAGTAGACCAATCGTCCAATTATTGCATGCATAGGGACCTAATTGCGGACTTATATAGTCTTCACCGCTTGCATCATCTTCCCTCGAACAGGATGGATAAGATGAGAGAGGATTTATGGGAAAGATCGCTTTCGAGGGCAAATGCTCTTACGTGGCACGAAGTAGTTTCCTATAAGCGGACTAGTGTAACAGAGAAGAGAGGAGGTGGAGAGGAGGATAATGACATTGGGGCAAAGAGGTTGAGAGGAGAGAGGAATGCGGTAACGCGGCGAATCAGCGACACGATAAAAACAGATGACGAGATAAGCGAGGACGGAGGAGGCTGCGTTACACGCCGATGAATGAATTGGATCAATACCGATCGTGGGGAGAGAAAAGCGCACTTCTACCTCATTAGCTCGATAATATTTGATACAAAGGGACTCACGAATCGGGTAAGAATAAACGTTTACGGCGGTGAGAGTGACATTGCGATGTTAAAGTAAAGGAACGTGGATAAAACGCGCGAGAAAAAATCGCGTTGTCTCTCATGCACTTTCTAAATGCACCCCGCTCGACTGCGACGAAGTAATCGTTTAACGAGACGTTTTACGAGGACGTAGAACGACGATAATAAAAGTGCGGATAATGAGGAGTAATTTCCACGTCGAATGCGCTTATAGCGAGAAGAGATGTAATAAAACCCCTTGGAAGCTCTCGATAGTAGGATCAAATTTAGCTCAAAACTCTCAACTTACGTGAAACTAATCCACGAGAAAATAGAGAGCCCAAAAGGTGATTAAGGTGACTAATTGTAAGGTAGTTAAAACTGTTTTTCCACACGCGCTACGCGCTATGTATCTTCATGAACGCTTTAATGTTTATATGATATATTGCATTAATTTTTTCTGGACATATTCAAAATTGATGCATCATAATTGATTTATTTAAAGAAACCAGCAATATATCGAAGTGATGTCTAACACAGTTTAACAACTTTATATTCAACTATCGATAAAATTGAACAATAAGCAATAAGTATTAATTGTGTAATTAATAAAAAAGTAATTTGTTATTTAAATTAAATTTAATTTAATATTTACTGTGCTAATTATGAATTTCAATTAAATATAATGGATTTATGCATTGTGCAAATTGAATCAATTACAAAGCCATATTAAGATTAGTAATTATCTTTATTTTTCAGGCTGTGAAAGAACGAGGTAAAAGGGTAAATGCAACTCGCTTGATCAACGGATCCCCGAAGCTATGTGGTGAAACTTGATACGCGCGCATCAGGTTATCGTGGGTAAAATACGAGTATCCCACTTCGTGCAAAGTATCGGTGGCTTCTGACAATGAGTGCCAAAGATTGCACCCCTAATTCGAAGCCTCATCGTGGCCTCCACTTTCGGTGAGATCATGGACGTACAAAATAATTGGACTGGACTTGTCCCCCATTTGTATGGAGAAAACAGCGCGAAAAATTGTGTAATTAAACTGTGATAATATGTAATGAAAATTCAACGTGCGTATATAAGTGAATGAAGAAAACAGGACAGGAATATGAATGTGCGATGGTAGGCAAACGTGCATTTTGTAAAAATGAAAATGTTAAGGCTAAGATACCGTTTAAGTTGGTAAATTAGTGTAAACGTACAGCGAAAATCGATATAATCTCACGAGAACAATAATGTCAATAATTTATGATATCTTGTAATTTTGAAGAATCTAATAAAATATGTAAATGATACGGAGCACATACACTTAATTGTTTCCACGAACAATAGTCACGATGTATCATCTAAATACGATATCTAGATGATTCCTTTCAAGTACGTTCAAAATTGATGCAAACTCGAGCGCTAAGACGTTCATGATGCCAAGTATACGTACGATCTGATTTCTAATTTGGAAGAAAGCCGAGCCACTCACGAAAGTTGGTGCGCGTAATAAGAAGACTTCTCGCGGTTGTAAACCGGCGCGTTAGGAGTCGGAGGTAAGGTAATCCGTGACTACGGCAAGATCTCCTGACGGTTCTCGTGTTGAGAACTCCTCGGCAAGAACGCTAACGCTTATTAGAGTTTGCTCGTTAGAACAATCGCGGAGAACACACGGCAGAATTAGCCGGTGTGCCATTTAGTGATAGCTGCGCGCTTCTTGAGCAAATTGTAATTAACAACGGAAAACTGTCATTCGTGAATAGTGCGTTATTAGATCGTCGTAATGTTCCGTGTCAAATTGATTTATGGCTTGATGAATGGCGTTTCGATGAATACTTTTCTCAATCTCCAATCTCCTGTTTCTTTCTTCAAATTTCTTTTGCTCGAAAAAAGATAACGATTTTCGCATCGATGGATTACGCTGGTGCGTGAGAAAAAAAACCGACGTTTGCAGCTGGAGATAAAATTAAGAAGACAAATTTGAAGAAGATACGATTCACGTTTTAATAAATCAGATTCGTTACGGACATAATTGCATTCTAAACGTCTCAGCACGCGGGTCAACCTTTTCAGCGTTTCCTATTCGGCTCGAGCGCTCGATAAACTCCATTTAGAAGGCAAGCGCAAAAGCATGCCTTCGTGAAGTAATGCAAAGCATCAGACTCGTTGCGCCGCGTCGGAGCGCAAAGTCCTGATAATGCAAAGCGCCGCGGAATAAGACAGTCCGACGAGCTCGCGAGCCGAGATACCGCATTGCTAAAAGGGGATTGGAAATTGGAATCTACGTGCGAAGTAGCACTTGTCGCTGCACTCCCTCGCCCTACGATGTCGAAGATTCCTACTCTTCGGACTTTTCTCGCTCGCGCCTATGCGGCACGAAATCCTCGTAGTCTGCAACGGAAAACCGCGAGAAATCGCGGTGCGCGTATCGAATTACTTTAAAGGAAGGTAAGACCTAAGAAACTAGATCGCTTTCAAATTTTATGGCCTCGGCTTTCGCCACGCTTTTCTTTCTTACTCGCATGTACTCTCCCAGCCGTGGGAAATATTGTAATCATTTAAAGCTCTCGCGTTTCTCCTCGCTGCAGCCATATTGAATTATGAATTATTATGTAAACCCTTATTTTCTTACACTATATGTCGGAATTAAATTTTGTGTACGTCACCACTCACATTTTATAATATAGATACTCTGAAAATTCCCACTTTCATTGCTCTGTATTAATACGCGTAATAATTTAATCTACATGCTTTATATAGTTATTAATTCTTAAACTAAAAAGAAGAATTTGTATGATATATTTTAATAAATGACATTATACATTTAAATCGGGTATTGCGATATGCAAAAAAAAGTTGATTTATTTCGATGTATATTCACGAGGAAAAGTTTTACATATTTCGTCTCTCGTATCATAATGAAATATTATACAATGTATAATATATATATATATATATAGAGAGAGAAATATTATCTACATATATTATATATAACAGAATGTTAAAAATATTATAAAGTAATACTGTATTATAAATAAAATAGCTAGTTTTCGTATAAAGAAAAAATAAAGCTACGATTAAAAAATTCGCTTTTATTCATTAACATTTGACCGAAATAAGTCGTTACATATTCTTCGTTCTTTGCGCGATGTTCATAATAAAGCAAATTCTGTACGTAAAGGACTATACACGTTGCAGTTATGAAGCTACCATGGTTATCTTGCCCCTGTCAACTTGCCCGAAACGGCTTAATGTAATGGCGTGGCTTCTAGTTTGTAAGTTATGAATTCCTTCAGTAATCCGATATGCAAAATACGTATGCCATAGCCGAGTCTTCTCAAGCCAAATATCGCTTATTTTCTAGAGTACATCTGAACCTGCAGGTCTTCGCTTCTCAAAAATGAAAAGTCTCGGCAATCTTGGCAATCAGAGTAAGACGCTTAAAATTAGATTCCATTTCATTTAAACGATTTAATACGCGATTCTCTCATATGTCAGATAAAAGCATGATTTTTATCTAATATGATTTTTATCCATCATGTGGTAATCGGTAGCTGTTGGTAACAAATTTCAAGATATTTGACCGTATTCATCGTGTTTCAGTATCTACTGAATTATGCACACGTCTCCTTAAATTTTCACATGCCGAATCCCACGTAAAGTGTTACACATTCGTTTATTCGAAGATTTATTTCCAATTCGCGAGAAAATGGAAGAGCACTGCTATAGTGCTCCGAACTATACTGACGTGTGTATACAATATACGTACAACGTGAAAAGTGCCGCTTAACTCGCAAAGTGATTCGAGTGGATGGAGAGGCTAGCTAGCTGGTCTGCAGCTGGTCTCTCGAAAAACGAAAGTCCCTACCAATTCCTATCCTTTATTCCTTTCGTGTCAAGTGCCTCGTGCGACCCTTGAAATCAAAGAACGGACGGACAGCTTTAAGCAATACTGCCAGCTCCAGACTTAAATCCGTACTGCCAAATAAGAAAACGGCTTGATTCTAATATGTCAACAACGTCAAATGTGTGTGTGTGCAAGAAGATTCAGAATCGCTGAAACCGATTTTAGATGTAAATTTGATCGTACAATCTTTAAACTTATCCTGAGTAACTTAAATCGATTTTCTTTCGGCAAATAAGAATTATTTACAAAAAAGAGATTAAACATACACGAGAGATTAAAATTTACGTGAGTCAATCGACTGCAAGACCATTTCTATTCAGCGGCCTAATATTTACTCGCGTTCATTAAAGCAGCCGGTTTTCAGGCGGTGCAATTTGCGTTGGCATTCTTGCTCACTGACGGCGCTGTGTATTTTTCGCAGTCCTCGGCTATCTCCCATTTACCCACGCCCACGTCTCTCGCAGTCGTCCATACACCAGCCACGGATTCTATGTGAACTTTTTAAGCTGTTTACAGAGTATCGTGTCTACTGCGAGCGGCATTATCGCGGCTTATGAACTTGGTTCGAGTTCGATGATTGAGCGAGCGTTGGCGGGAGGAAGTAGAGGTAAGTTATAAATTCGTTATAACTCGTATACGAAATATTGACGAGGTGTGAGGACGATGGCATCTCTAAAATAAACAGACGGAGGATCCATGCGCGTGTTTCCACGACGCCTGCATCCATTACAACGGCGGAAGCTCTTGAAGGTAACTGTTTTCGATGGTAACCGCAGGGACAGTTCCGCAGCGATCCTTAAACGCTCCCCCGACATTTGTTCACGAATTGTCATTTTCGTCACGGCAATGGGGGAGTTCTCTCGGGAGAAGTTTTTATTATACTCGGGAGGTATCGCTTTTGCCTGCCTTTCTCGCGGGCGACTGCGAGAAACAAAACACTTGGTCCCGACGATTTAAATTCACCGCGCTCGCCGTCCGTGACGTTTCTCTCTACTTCATTTGGCAAGGAACTTTTGTCCAGCAAGTAAAACTTTCTCGTGCATCCAGCACGGAGCTAAATGAATTAAACGTTTTGAGGACGGGCGATACCAGGCGGTGTTCCAGCGCGCAAGACGACGTTCGCCCGCTCCTGCTCTTCTTTCCTCGCTTCGGCTTTAAATCCGCCTTACCTGTCCGCCGATATTGTTTCGCCTACGCCCAAGGAAAGTTTGTTTTTAATTACTTTACTTTCGGCATAAATTGCTCGCAACGTTTACTACCGGTCGCCGTGTGCAATAACCTCGCTTGTATACGCGCGAACGCAAATCTTCGAAAGTGCGCTCCCGCCGCGTACAACCACATCCGTGGCTTTACTACTTGCCCGCGTATAATGGCATTAACGCGGGAGTATATCGACGTACCACGGCATTATAAGCATCTCCTCGTTCTCACAAAGTAAATATTTTTTTTTCCCAGACAATGCATAGCGGTTCTCAATTGTTCTACAGTTATAAATTTGAAAAAAAAAAAAAATAATTGCATTGATAGTAATAAGCGCTCGTGGATAATTTTACTCTTTCGCTTCTAATTTTCTTTTCCTCAATAACGCGCTTCTGAGCGCAATCGACGTCTTAATTAAAAATTAAGATTCTGATTGACAGCTAGGAGATAGGGGCGTGACGGAAGTAAAGTGATGTCGTAAGAAAGAGCTTCCATCGGATAATCCTTTTTCGCTCTGCCGCAAAATCCTCCACCGATGATCCCATACGGCGCGACGCGGGCGTACCGAAGATGCAGTCGCGATGTCTCCTGCTTGCAACACTTCCGACACTTTGTTGGCAAGTGGAACGATTAATGTTTCGAGACCTGGATGAATATTCTCGCTCGACTTCTCCCCTTCGGGATAGGTCGCGCACGCGGGCGCTACCCGTTGTCCCGCTACGGCAGTTATAAATACCGCTTTGTATGCATGCCGAGTGAGGCGGGCCGCCAAGCACGGATAATAGGGAAGGAAGGACCCAGAGAAGCTACTTTGTCCCTTCGTCCTAGCTCCAGCGACTTCCCGTCTTCCCATCGCATCGCGCGCGCATGCATCGATAACGTCGCAACATAATAACGCAAAGCTGCTGTCGCGACTACGAGGATAACGAGGACGATGGCGTCAGCTCGTGTCCGTCCACCACACCTCTAATTATAATTATCAAAGGATTCACGGTGGCGGCGTCTCTACCGGTCTCATACCTTGCGGACCATTATTTTGATCCTTGCGTTACGGAGTTTGTTAATGGAGCGATTACCCGTACGTGAGCTCGTTATCCATTACTCACAGCTATTTTCAGGAAGTATCTCCATACTATGGCGAGCGAACTACTTTCATCTAACGTCTATCACATAAAAAGAATATTGTAGTAAAAATTACAATAGTTTCTATTATCTTAGGATACACCATATAATAAATATTATTATCGCTATATCCCAGCTCTATAACAAGACATTAAAAAGGAATTTGTCATTTATACTACAATAATTCTGTGCATTCTTGAAGCGTTCCAATCATAAGAGATCATAAATAAGCTTACTAATTAATAGTTAATATTTTTTCATTATAATTCATAAAATTTTTCTTTACTTTTCAACATCACATTAATGTATATAATAAAGTAGTAAAGATTTTTTTGTGTCCTATTTTGATATAATTCAAAAATTTCTCAAAGTTCCATTTTTTTCAGTTAATTCCTTGCAAATGTGTCACTCACTATAAGAAAAATAGAAATATAAAATAAAGTTCTGTGCGCGTAAAAGCAATATTTTAACGCCGGTGGCGATGCATCAACTTATCCAAGTAACGTCAATCACGGGACGTCCGAGTCCTCCCGATATCGTCCACGTTAATTTCATTTTAACACCGTTCGCATTAGGCGGAACGTATCACGAATCGCGCGTACGTGACCGCGTGTGTGAAACATATATCACGAACTGCCTACGTGACTAACAAATCCGCGAGCGAGGCATGCATGGGCGTTGTGCAATTTGCACGGATTAGATTTTGCCAAACTATACGCGACTCTATTCCGAAATTGGACATTTCGCGCAAGATAATAACCGTTGCTTGCCCGTTGGGACGGAAGCGGGGTCCGTTTCGAGAAGGTCCATTTCGAATCCGCTTCCTTTCGCCACATCGTCGTTACCGAACTGAAAGTTTTATCAGGTTGTACAACCAAGGTCTGTCGCTAATTATCGCTTTTGTGCGCTATCTAGATAGATCCACTAAGCCGCGTATGGAGTTAACATTCCCTTTTAATCAGATCAAATCTCTCTTTCGCGATAAGAGCTCGATTTTTACTATTTAATTGTCTTTTTAAGCGACATATCTGCTTTTTCTCCAATAATATATTGACATAAAGAATTAGCGAATATAACGTCCTTTAAATATACAAAAATTTAAGATTTTAATATTACGTCAAACTTGACTATGCATGCATAAAATTCGTTCGATATGGATCGATTTTATTGAGAAAAACGCATAAGGCTGCTAAATATCGTGATGTGAATATTGATAAAAATCTTATATAGCGCACCTATAGAAATTTGAACAGCTTATCAAGAAATATAAGTAGAAAAATTGACGTGCGGTAAGGTGCGGAAACAGCGAAAATTCTTTGCAGTTTCCGCAAAAGGGATAACGAAGAAAGACTAGAACAAAGAGAACACGTAAAATTCTCATAAAACGCATCGAAAATATCGAGACAAATAAAACGGCTATCGATCAATACCATAATTATGTAGCTAAAATATCACGAAAAAAATGAGTGAAAGATCGTTGCTTTATTTCATCAAGTTTATTCAATTTCATGCAAAATTTAAATACAAAGAGAAAAAAAATGCTATAGATTATATCGGTGGGAAAAATTATGGTCATACCTCTCTGTTAAGGAGTTAAGGAGTTTGCGTTTTGGAGTTTGCTCTTTAGGAGTCGACAAAGGGACAAGGGAACTATCTCTTAAATATGCGAATTAAATATGCAAATTCTGTCGCCCTAACTGTACAATAATAACAAACATCTCAAAAGTGAGATCTCTTTCCACCGAAACTATTACGTCGATTATCGAAATTACTTGCCATATTATTTACGACTATCTGCAGGTACATCGATACATGATGAGATGGAACAATGTGAAACATAATATTTCCTATCGCACCGGTTGCGGTACCGGGGAAGCGTAATGAATATCAACCATCGGAGTGCGGATGTTAAAAAAAAAAAAGAATAAATAAAACACTACGCGAAAACTTCGTATTTCATTCTGTGTCACGTCCCGTCCACACCGGGCGCGGCGTTTTAGTATAATAGAAACGTCGGCACAATGCCCGTTACTCGGCATGACATTTTTTCTGTTTTTTTTTTTTTTTAATTCTTTCTTTTTTTTATTCCCTCGCCGACCTTTTCCGACAACCCGTCAAAGCAATCACCCATCGGTTGCGCGCACGTGTCCGGCGCGAGCAGCACGTAAATTCACCGAAAAATCCAATTAATCTTAATCAAGAACCGATTGCACAAAAGTCGCGTACGAATTCCGCGCGGCGCGGCGCAAAGAGGAGGCGTCGATCCTCGGATCACCGATCGCCCGATCGCACGAAAATATTACGCGCGATAGAAACGCTCGTTCCCGCGGTGAAGATCGACAGCTAAATGCCGTTATCCGAGGGAATAACGCTATATCTCACGAGCCGCATACATCTCACCCCTGCGGGCGCCGTTAAATACGCGGGGCGTAATGTCACGTAATATAATAACATTATCGTTTGAAACGAACGATGGTTCGGTGTATTATTGGAAAACGGCTGCACTCTCGCGGAAATGGATCCAGCTGTTAAATAAACGCACGGATTGGATTTTTAATGAAAGCTCCGCATGTTACGGAGGTCTCGATATTTCGCGGGAGTTGCATGGAATTCGGCGGCTTTGTACTTACAGGTGTAACGTTGCCGGCCGAAATATCGATAGAGTGACGGTTACAAATATCTATTTCCGACGCGACCATATACCTATAACGAAACGATAAGAAAGAGAATGAAGAGGAAACGCGAGGAGTACGAAACGGAAAAGTGTAAGTGAAATACGATGTAAATAAGGAACCCCAGCGAAGACAGCGGAGATACAACGCGTGTGCGGGCGGTGCCCGCCGGGTCTCAGGTTGCCAGCACAAATGGAGTGGAAAGAAACGTAATTACAAATAGTTCTACCTTTCGTCCGCAGTCCACAGTCCACACCGCTTCCTGCCCACTAACTTTCGCCCGGCCATTTGTTCTTTCCGCGGACTTTTCGCTCGAGACCGGACCGAGAGGTACCGGCTGAATTTGATAAATGGCGGTGCCGATCGACGGAATTTCCGGTACAACAGGTAATTTCTGGAAACGTTCGGTTTGCTATCCCACATTTATTAGATCGAATCGTGTTTTTGACAATAAAAACTGATTTGCGTTACCATTAGAAACATACCGTTGTCCCTAATGTATCTAAAGAGAAAGAATACTCGATTTTACATTGTGGCTTAATTATTTTTAGCGAAATGTTTCGCGTCTCGTATATCCGTTTCCTTTCATATTAAACTCATGTTAGACTTGCGAGAAAAATCGTAGAAATATATTAAATAACATATGTATATGTCTCATTTCGAGAGAAACCTGATTTGTTCGCAATTCAACGTTAAACTATATCGAGTTTATGTGTTTACATGTGTATGAGTTGAGTAAGCGCGTTTTAATATAATAATGGCCCTCTATTTAATTAGTAAATAACGACTAATACAGCTTAACATTACCCATTCTAGCTATTGCGTTAATTTAATGAGGGACGAGTTTGATTAGTCGAGCGGCAACGGTTTCGTTTTCAGCGCAATGCGTTTTAAGCAAATTATATTTTACGGAAATTCGATTTGTTCCAAAAGGCAGCGAATTAACGTATCCATGTTTACGAAACGTTATTTTAAATACAGAGTCGTAATAGAAAGGTAATAATAAACAGAAATATCTGACGCAGAACCGAACACGATCACGGCAGATATTACTTTTCCGTAAACTGATTTATCGACTATGATCTTTCGTTGCATGTTTATTAAAACAACTCTCAATTAGCAGAGATACGCGATTATCTCTCTACGATATGTGACAAAAATGCAAACAATTGGATATCCCCAGATATCTCGTCCAGAAAATTTGATTAATCTTAATATTTAATTAAGGAATTAATATACTACACACACACACACACACACACACACACACACATAAAATATTCAATATGTCTGCGAGTAAGCGTTCTATCTACAGTTACACTGCACATTTTTTTCCCATAGAAATTGTGCTGACTAATTAAACAACTTCGTTCATTTAACAAAGCCTGCAAATATATTCTATGCGTAGTGGAGAAATGAGAGCAAGAGCTGTATTTTCAATTTTTACCGGTATTTGTTTTAATTCATACTAAATGCGCGGCGGTCGGCATCAGCGAAAAATAAAGTATTTATACATAATTATTCCGCAACTGTAACATTTGTGTTTGCGTCCGCCCGTTTCAACGTTACTGTCCATTCTAATTCAATTTTATTTTTTAAATTAGCTCGTCGCTATCGTTCGTGATATATTCAGGCAATCAGCGAGAGATCAACAGAACGGGAAGTGTTTCATTCAGTTACGGTCGTTAAATCTTCAACTAGCACGAAATCGCGTAATCGTGATTTATGCCATGCGTGTTTCCGGGTTCCCTTACTCTCGCGATTAAAGTCAACGTCAAATCATCATCTTCGAAAATGCGATATTTTGACAAGCGCATCGGCGATATTTTTGGCGAAAATGTCGCAGTAATGGAAAAGCGAAAATGTATTGCTGCTCGGTTGTCGAGCAATAATCACAGTTACCGTATTCATCGTTTTGGATTTAAATCATCATCAAATAGCTCCATGGCATATACGGCTGACATGACGTCGCGTTTCACGTCTGGACAACTGTGATTAAGCTTTAGATATATCTCAATGTTATTTACCGAATTGACATTTTGTATAAGCAAGTGCCATTTCCAAGCAAAACTTTCCTAGATATTCATAAACTTATATTATAGTTTTCAGTGGCTCGTCTCAACATTATACACGCAAGCTGTCCGCGCATCTCGCAACGTCGCAATTGATAACACGACATTGATGTATTATTAATTATTTACAGACAATAGAAAATATCAGTCTCATAATATCTCAATCTTTACAACAAGACATATGTAAAGTTAATCGTTAAAATATTCATTGAATCCTAGAAAGTCAATTTTCGCTACATTCTGTGTTCTATTTTTCTATTACATCGATATCGAGGAAGCCAATCACGTTTCATCGATTCCTCTCCCGCGAAGATATCTTATCGTCTCCGCGGCGTTCGCGTCACGTAAAATTACGTAAGCGTCGCGGCGAGAGTGCACTGACGCGCAAAGAGCTCTCGATCCACTCTCGTGCCGACGCAAATGAAATCTCATTAAAGAGCGTGCCACTCTCCTAAACAGCCGGTCCAAGCACGACGAGGTTGACGTCCTGCGGGATTCCGGTCGCACAAGACCAGCCTGGGAAGCTGGACATCCAGAGGAATTCGTAGCGCGAGACTCACATCGTTGACGACGGTGCAAGTATTTGCTGATTGCGCCGAGGGCGACTTATCGAGTTAGATGCAAACCGACCTTGCAAAATCGAGGGACTATCCATACAAGATCTCACATTCCGCAACCGCACCGTGTGGTTGCGGCACACAGTTTCGACACACAGCCAAGCAAACCGGCAGAAGGGAGGCAGAACGATTCGCTCAATCTCCTCGCCTACTCTGTATATGCAGAATTAACGGTAGCGGCAGTCCTCTCCCTAGTCGGTCGACTGCAAAGCGCCGAGTGCTTCGTTAACTCGTGGATATCCGCTGAAAGACGTGCCGAGGGTGCGAACAGAGAGGCGGGGTTCCAATCCGGAGCAGCTGCTCCACAAGACGGGGTACCTCACTACACGAAGCCATGATTCCTTAACCACGAGTGTTCTTTGTCGAGACGTAGCGCCGCGCACCGGCATGAAAAAAAGGAGCGCGCGAGCAGCATCCGCGAATAATTAGAAAAATCTTACATCGGAGCGCATTTCTCATTAAAAATTAAGTTGCGATAAAAAGCGATACATAAATTGAGAAAATCTGTAATCACGAAGAAGTACTCTCGACTTTTGATACATTCACGATCAAATCATAATTTTCTGCTGATATAATCATACTAGATACACTATGTTATTCATTGTATTTCAAATAAAAGGATAAACTTTGTGAAAAGTATATTTGGTTTCAAATTTTTCTTAAGTTGACTAACAATATACGTCTTTGTTACTCCATTGTTATTCAGTAATATTATAAAGCGCGAAGCAACTTAAAATAAATTGACATTATATTAGCGGTATCCGAAACTTCTTCCTGACTAGTTAACTCTTCAATTGGGATTATCTTATAGTATTTATAGAAAGAAATCAGATAGCTCGTAAGGAATAAAACTTTCAAGGCAAAGAACAACGAAGCGAAACACACAAACGAAAGAAGGTAAAAGAATCGGTCTAGTCTCAAGGGGATGAGTAACGATTACTGAGTTTGAGTATCCACTCTGCCAAGTTGAGGAGAGAACAAAGAAGAAAGATGAAGGCTAAACGAAGACGCTCGTAGATTCCGTTAATTGCACTCGACCCTCGATCGAATCAAGTTTCTTCGTTGCTTGATTCTTGGGCATCCGTGAAAATAAGTATAACGGGCGACTAAATGACAACCGTTCTTTGTTCTTGTCCGCTGATTAATCACACGAAACCTTAATGCCAATTACTGTTCAATAATTTGAGCATTTTGTCAAGCTAGAGACGTAATTTAAGAACACACGTCAAAGAAAGTTATTCGAATACAAACAAGTTCAAAGATCCGTACATGAATGAATATGCAAGGAACTGGAAATGTTCTGTCTCTAAAGGAAATATTCCAAAATATGCTCTTAAAAATTTGCATTTTTCGCTAACGGGCAACGCGTTACCGCGTTTATTATTTCTCGCGTAATAACGTTCCTCGTTGAGGATTACCACGTTCGTGGTAACTGACGCATGAAGCGTATAAAGTGGGAATTTTTTAAAACAGGAACAAGAAATGTAAGAACGGTTAGCTCAGTCGGAATACGCGCAGCGCGTCGCGTTATAAGAGAAGTTTCTACAGAACCGAACAACGTGCCACGTGATGAGCACGGCATGGCATATGAGTTTCATGAAACTTTCAACGATAACGACGAGGAAACGCGAGCGTGAACGTTCGCCGTTGCGCACAGGCTAAAAACAGACTGGATATTATGCTCGCTGTTATTGCCCACTTGAAATATGATCTGATTGCAAAATGAGACAGTTTGACAAATGGCGACGATTTTCGGCCGGTGTAACATCAGCGCGATATTCGAACGCGCGGAGGGTCAGAGCCGTTTTAGACGCGTATCAAAATTATAATTAAAACAGACGCGACGCGACGGTGCGAACCAAGTTCGCCCGTGACACTTAAATCGAGTTAATCAATCGCGACGATGGAACTCAACGATTCGCGGGATTCGCTCCGCTGCACAAAGACATGCAAATGATAAGAGTTCGATAATTGCAAAGCAGCAAAAAAGGGGGCCAGGCAACGAGAAGCACCTTTGAAAAAGTCGGGTAACGCGACCCGTTCTCGTCATCTAAATACGCGCGTACTCTTACCTCGAAGGCAATTAAAGCAATGTATAATGAGTATCCCCAGTGCTGTTCTTCGCATTGTTTACGTTCAATGGGCTAATTGCTTTTTAAATGATCTCACGAGCAAGAAGGGGACGTCAAAAGCAAATTTTTCCTCGTCACTGTTGTGACGTTGTGACTATCCCATATGCATTCACAGATATTTCGCTAATTAACGATATAGATGAAAATTTTATTGAATAAATATATTATGTCGAAAGAGAGAGAAGGTCACGCAATCTCGTAGGATTTAATCTAACTTTAAACGACGAATTGGGACGAATGGTGCCGCGACGCTGCATAATGCGGAAAAATATGATAAGAGACGGTACGCCTTTGTCCTATTCTCTAATGAGAGATAAACAAGAGCTCATCTGTGCTTCCACGTTTAATTTTCCGACTCTCGGCAATCAGGAAATTAGCTTTGTCTGAGAGTTCTTAATACAAGCGCAAATCGCAAATGAGAGAATGCCTCCTTGTCTCGAGAAAGTTCGATGTACAGACGTATACAGGTGCAATTCATACTAACAAGGTAGCTCGTTAATCCCCATCAAATGAGATCATCTGACGGTGCGCGATGCGACTCGAGGAGACGATTCTAAACCTGCCCCGCGTGCAAAGAGGTAATTCTGATTGCGAAAAAAACTTAATCCCACCTTCAATTATATTTTTTCCTCACTATATTTTTTTACGTGCTTTGCTAACGAAATCTCTCTCTTTCTCTTTTTGTTAATTTCCTCCGCCTGTCTTCGTTTATCTTCTCTATATTAGAGAGCATTTCGTTGCACAGTGCAGTAAGTACAAGGTGATATCGTTTTCTGCAATTTCATCACACGGTTAGAAAAAAATGTAATTCGTTTGCAAAGACGATATTTCAGATCAATGATATTTCAGATTCGTCTTATCCGTATTATAGAAAAAAAAAACTGTACATAAAGTTTGAAAATATCCATACGAGATTAGGATCAGCACGATTAAGAGATTCCTCCAGAATCTTTCTTCTTTGTCATAAAGTACCACGTATAAAATTCACAAAGAATTGTAAACCTTTACGGAAATTGTCTCTCAAAGTGTTCGCTTCCGTGAGGTCGCGGTCCAACTTCAATCAACACAGGGTACGGTCGGGTATACCTCATCCTTCTCCATCTCTTCTCGCATTAACAATGAAACATCCGGCGTTGATTTCGTGTAAACACTCGTGCACCAACACACAACGCCGCGCCACCACCTTACGGCATTCAAGCACCGGCGGGCGCCGGTTGAAAAGCTCCCGTGGAAGTGACGAGGGTGCGAATGCGTGCCGCGGTGGTGATGGTGGCGGAAAGCCCGCTCGCGCCTGACTCGAGCCGTCTGTTCTTTATTGCGGCAGTTAAACAAGCTCGCCTGAATATTTGATTGGCAATTCCACGGTCTCACAAAAGATCGCGTCGGGACTGACTAGCCCGGAGAGCACGGGTCCTCTAAGCGGGTATAATCAACCGCATATAATCAAACCTAACCCGCCGCTTCTGTCTCGTCCCTCGACAACCCCCTTCGGGATCAGGAACGAGAGAGAGAGAGAGAGAGAGAGAGAAAGAGAGAGAAAGAGAGAGAGAGAGAGAGAGAGGAGAGGAGAGGAGAGAAGGCGTGCAAGTCGTCGTTCTCGCCAGCGATATAATCTCGTAGAGCGAACACGCCCGTGATCGGCAGGAAAGCTGGATTAACCTCGGTGATTCTAATGAAATTCGTCCTCGGAGGATTTTCGCGAAACGACGGGCTGTAAAATCTTGTAGGCTATCTTCCGCGGAAAATTGTTCGGCCATCAAGAAGCGCGGAATTGTCTCTTCCGGGCGTGTTCCTCGCGATCGGGCTAAAAGAACGATTAACTCGCACGCGCGTACATGCGAAACCGACTGCGCTCGATGAAATTCGTTATCCTATCGTGATCACGGAAAGTCGAGAGTGAAGTGCCGAGTTTAGAAGAGAAGTTACATTGTAGGCAATAAATTTTAAATATGCTAAAATCAAGAGCAAGTTCTCTTATTTTATAAATTTATTGATACATGCATAGGTACCTAATAAACTTTATTTAAATAACAAATTTAAAGCGTAATTAATTATTATATCAAAATTTATATGTAATATTAATAATAAACTGATACGTGTGACTTATTCGCTTCTCTTCTTTCACTGAACAACGGTGAACTTTCCTAAAAGAATTCAAACCGAGGCATAATTACAGGAGCTACTTTTCCCAGGATTTGAAGAACTTTGACAAATTAAACTTCCTGAGGAAACAAATGAATAGCGAAACCTTAGTCTTCGGTTAATGTCAAGTAGACTTTAGTTTAACATTAAGTTAAGCAGAACTAAAAAGTCCTGTTTAACTAAAGTTAATTGAGAACTAAGTTACCGAGTTCTTTAATGTGCAGAGTTTCGAACTTGCGAAACACAGGATGGAGTCCAACCAAATTTTCGTCGCGGCAAAACTGTCTCTACGTTGCTCAAAGAATACGCTCGTAATAGCTGACGTCTTACACTCTATGCAAGTATATAGCATGCATAATATTTCTGTAATACCGAAGGATATATCTTATTCCTCGTTTCGAAAGTATAACTTATTTAATGATAAAACACGTAACATTTCGTGTGAAACGTTTAGGCACGCGTCGTCGTATTTTACGGAATCTCGTTTCGCAAATAGCCAACTGAATAAATACAATATCACTGTCGGGAAGCTCAAGAACGAGCTGCAAAGTATAGCATCAAATTAAATATGTCGCGGAACGGGGACGATGAGATCTGACGCTAATAAACGGAACCGCGAAGAAAGAAATACAAAATGAGAGAGCGCACGAAAATCGGCGGGCGAGCCGTCGAGCGGACTGAAAGAGGAAACGGGTGATCGTCGCGTCGGGGAGAGAAACGTAACCCTGGCAGGATAAACATAGTCGTCTTATCCTGGCGACATGGAAGAGCGGCTCTCCACTTCGCCGTAATGCCTCGGTAATATCCTCGTGCCGTTCGAATTCTACGGAGGAAAACGCTAAGACGGATAAAGGCAAAGTTGGCGAAACTCGAGACACTTGTCGAGCGGTATCAATCGTCGCCGACAAGACAGGATGACGAGCGACGTGGAGGATAAAACCGTTTTTCTATTTCGAGAATCCTATTTTCAAGAGAAGAGACGAAATAGGATGGAGCTAAGATCAAACCTCGTCTCGGAGAAAAGATCATTTTTCGAGGTTTGGTAAACATCAATGGGATTTATAGGAACATACTTTCTCTCTCTTCTGTAATAGAACACATAAGATACAATTATATATAACTATAGAGATAACATATGTTAACTATATAAACATCTTATTTATTTACTGATGCCTGAAGGAGATAGCATTTTTAACTTTCCTATTGGAGAACACAATATTCGTGTTGCAGAACTTTTGTGGAGAATATACATATATCAGAGACAACCGTACTATTCTAAATCATGATGCATGCTATCAAACTTTCTTCATTTCTCTCCGAACACGTTTGTCCGTTCCTATAACAGAGCGTTCTCCTTCGATCTCTATTCTCGATACAAAGTACGAATATGTTTTTGTATATCTGCTCTTTTAAGATTACAAGTAATGATTGTTGTTTTTTTGTATCTTCAAAACTGTAAGTAAAATTGAATAATGCTGAATTGTATTTGTATAAACGGAATAAGAATTCTCACCATACCGTTTAAGAATCCATAATTTTTAGGAAGAGAGAGAGAGAAAGAGAGAGAGAGAGAGAGAGAGAGAGAGAGAAAAAAGCATATATAAAAGGCTAATTTAAAGCCTTTTACACGACAGGGAACGATAACTTCGATCGCTCGTGCTAATTTACTCGCGTACCGACGTCGATTGCTTAATTGAACCCGAGAAGACGAGCTCGTTTCGAAGCCGATTAGAACCGCCGTCGCCTCTGCGAGGAACTTACAGGTACGGGCCGTATTTGCCGCCCGGTGTCTCTCGCGTCGCTATCTATACCTTTCAGAAAAGTCTCCGTGGGGAAAAGAGGAATATGCCATTTAAGTCTTTCAAGTTTTTCAAATGAGAAAATTAGATCTCCGCTCTACGTCCTTCTGTCGCGAAATGTCTTACAATCTGCCATCAATTATATCTAATCTCTCCCGATAAGTGAAGCGGATGTAAATAATTGTTATTGATAAAGTTTACAATGAGAATCGATATACTTATATAAAAGTTACATGTATAAAAATATAATTCGCAGATAAGTGCATTGAATATAAATTTTATAATTCGTATAACACAAATCCTCGTCCGTCTCACCAAGTTTCACCATAGAAATTAAGCTCTGAGTCGCGACTGATCGATCGATGCGCATGTATAATAGTGTGCATCAAGAGATTCCATGCTCCTAGCGAGAAAGCAATATCTGTCAACTCTAAATTATATCGAGATATGTTGACGGTCGAAGCGCATGAATAACGTAAAAGAAAACGCTTTACCGAAACTCGTGCGGCGTGTCATTACAGCCTGACAGACTCGTGTTTGATTGTAAGAGAACCAAAGGCGATAATCCAGGCGGCTGAACGTGGTTACCGGTCTCTAAGTAACGTCAGAGATTGGATACGGCTTGACGAAGAAAAATCCGTAATCCATAGCGCTTGACGCCATATAGCCCGAGGCCGGATACACGCCGGGCAACTTGCCGTATTATGATAGACTTAAAATTCGAAACAGCAGTTCCTATACGGCATGAGTTAAACTGCGCCTCTATCTATCATCTGCCACCTGCACGCGAAAATACGACTGTTTAAGAGAATACGCTTTTACGCGAAATCACACATACATGCTTTTAATTTCTCTAGATAACGTCCTTTTATGAATATTCGCGAGTTACGATTATTTATATTTCATGTGCGAAGAAAACAACTATAGCGTTCCGGAGCACTGTTTGACAGATTGGCACAGCTTCGGCATTTTACATGCATCGGTAAAAATATATTTGCATTTTAATCTCGATGTGTTAACTGATTAAAACGAAATACACGTGTTTCAATTATGACATAAACAAATTATTAATCACACAGTTATTATTTTTCGATATTGCATAATTGTATAAGCAATGTTTTGAGAATTGCGTACAATCATAATGCACGAGCAATGTTCGATGTTTGATTGAGTTTGACGCTTATGTTTGAAAATACCTATTTAAAATGTCTAAAGTGAATAAAAGCAATAATAACAGCTAGTATTATACGTATAGACATTCGTTATTTCTAATATAGCATTATACGCGTAATTATAGAGATAAAAATAACGCAAATATCTGGCTCATTGAAAGAGATTGAACTATCAGTATCAGATTTGTCTGAGTAATCGCGGATGAAAATCTTGACGTAAAAATCCTCAACATCTCTCGCTTTGGGATACGATGAATAGATTATAATCGCTCCGACCCGTCCAAGAAGTATGCATGTGTGAGTACATATAAATGAACAATTTCCATCATGGATCAATCTCGCGTTCGCCGACGTCGTTGAATAATTAACGAATAACCGGATCGCGTCGCGCCGTCTACCGCAGAAATCTTCGTCGTTTATTCGTTGATCCGCGAGCAGTGACATTTTGCGCGAGAAGTTTTGCTCTGCCGAGCAATTAATCGATGCCGATTATAAATCCGGCCTTCTGAAATTTTAATATCCGGCAAATTTTCTCGTTTCGCCGCACCGCGCCGCGCCGGGGAGATCCAAATGTAACATCCGAAGTAGGTATCGATCGCAACGCGCGGCCCGATACCGATCGAATCGCCGCGGGCTCACAGTTTTCGCACGTGGTCCGCTGTATAATTCCCAATTACGGTCTATTGTTTTTCGAAAACAAATACGCTAAACGTAATCAATAATTACCACTACAATTACGGTAATGACAATGTCCGCGATATACGATAAGGGTATAAATTAAAAAAAAACGATCAGATTTGCCGTGCGTGGCAATAAGTATTAAAGCGTAATAAATGCACGAAAATGTTCAGATTGTAAACGTACACTACAATGAAATTAAACTGTGTTTAATCACGGCAGAAAAACGAGATGGTTATATATATTTTGATAGAATGCACTGGCGATCTAATTTCCAAACCTAACTTTGGATGTTGGTCCGTTGTCGAGGCTGATGAGTAATGGGCAAACAAACGCGCAAATGTCACGTTGCCCCTAGAGTTGGCCCTCTGCAGACCTGATTGCGATTATCTGAACGAAGGGAAGGAAAATACGACGTGCGTTTAACCGTACGATTTCTCTTCACTCTGCCAGGGGCGAAGGGGGTCCAATCGAATACGCGAGTTGGCGAGCGGCCGACAAAGCCACGTTTCGTCAAGAGCGACTCGAGTTTTACGTGACTTTAATTTTCGTCGAATTTTCATCGAGGTAGAAAATTGAAACGCGAAACCCCGACGACGCCGACGAAGCGATTCGAGTGCTCGGGATAGCGACCGTCTCACTTCGATCATTTCCCTCCGCTCTTTCTCCGTTGCTACTTTGTCAATCCAAAAGTATAAATTGCGAAAGTTCCACCTCGGCACCGCAGTTACGTAGTTAGTGTGGAGTTCGCGCTGGTTGTCGATGAGTAGAGAGATTGCCGATCTAATGGCGGAGTAAGAGATTAGCAGAAACAGAGAGAGAGAGAGAGAGAGAGAGAGAGAGAGAGAGAGAGAGAGAGAACTGTCATGTGCTTTTCAAATGAGTTTCACGAATTAAATGTAACCCTAACTACTAGATATTACATTAATAAGATATCGCTAAAGTTAAAGAATTATTAGAGTAGCAAGTAATTCAGTTGCGGTTCCCTAAATAAAAATATTAATTTAACTGAGCGCGTACTCCACAGTATTCTGTTATTAAAATTCCACTCCGTTTTCGTTTACTTAAATTAAAAGAACCCGTCTAAGAACATTGTGCTATTTCCACTTCACGCAATGTATCGTTGCCAATGTAATTAGCCGTCGAACGCGTCGCATACGAGAATACGAGGGCAAAGGCAACCACGTGTTTCGCGTATCGCGCAACTTCGTTACGATTCAATTGCCGTTCGAACTTGGGAAACGAGAGGACGCGCGCGGAGAACGGGGACGAAGGAAAAGCGGCGGTTTCCTTCTCGCGAAAGGAAAACGGCGCGGGCGCCGACTGCCCAAGATTTATCTCGGCGCGCCGCCGCGCGTTCTCCTCGGCGGCGACAGTCGCGGCAGGCCATAGGGCGAGGATATAAAACATCCTGGGATTCCTGGTGCATATCGAGCGGAAAATTACAAATAGTTCGCGGCCGATGCCGCGACCTCACGCGGGCCGCGCCCGGTGGCAGAAATGTAACGGAATGTCGCGTAAAAGCGTCCGGAAGAAACGAAAAGCACTCGTCATAAACCTGCGTGTCAGTGACATGACTGTGAGACAGGGGATACATGTCGATGCCGAACACGTCCGCGGTTTCGTTTCTCTTTTCGGCAAACACCAATGCCGGATGTGCGTATCGGACGACTTGTTTGCTATCACGTTACTTTAAAGTTTAATCGAAAATATTTGCAACAACAGTGCGTTCCACGCGCGATATAAAATTCAGAAAGCCGATGGACGAATCCGGTAGAGCTAAAATATCCGATGGATAACTTTATCGATGGCCACGAGAGTAGAGGGGCTTTCTCTCTTGTTTCCGTACACCGCGGCACCGCGAAAATGACGCGCTCGCTTGCGAAGAAACCGGCTTTGAACAAAACTTTTCGCGAAATAATACTTGCTGTTGAGCAAAGAAAAACTCGCGCGGCAGGAACTTCAATATATTGTACTAAACACATACCGCAGCCTTCCCTTCGCACCCGAAGTTTCATCTTTACAGCCGCAATTTTGTACGCTTGTCGTCGAACGCGTTGCATAAATATATAACATGGCAATAATGCAACGTTAAGCCGTAATCTTCGATCGAGCGCAGCAATATATGTTCGAAACTCGATCGCTGGCAGAGACGATTATACAGCAAAGAGGATGAAAAGCGGACATAAATTAGTATTTATAATACTAAATTTCTTGATAATTGAAACATGAAGAAATTCTGCAAAATACAGCGTACATTTAAATTTGAGTAAATAATATCTCATTAAAATATTGTAGTGGATAAGAATTCAATTTTTAATGATTTGTATCTCTAAATTATTGAATTAAACCCCAATATTTTACTTTACAACTCGTTAAAAATATTTAATTTTTACAGCATATAAATTATGAGACCACATATTTCATCATGCTCGTGCTTAAAAGATTAAAAGCAATTAAGGAGTATTGAATCGAGAAGAGTCTGTTATTAAAATTACAGAATTCTTTAAAAACTTTATGGGTAACTGACTTATTAAAGCTTTCTGATAATTTCATTGCTACGCTCTTGCTCTCTTTTATATTTTTTATTCAGTCTATTCAGATTCGAGTATTGAAACTGTCAACGCAAGTATAATCCCTATAGAAAAATATATTAATCCGTCGTGAGTCTTTACTAGTTCAAGTCGCGCAATCTTTTTCCAGAAAATCTCAGAAAATTTCGGATTTTTTTTTATGGGCAAACTTCTGATTCTCACCGTGAAACAAGAGCGAACGCTTGTGAACGTGCATGTTTAAGAGACGTAAGCTCGCATCGACTACGCGGAAACGAACGTGACGACTGGCAGCCGTTCGCGGGACAAGCGTATATCGTAATGAGTTTCGACGGGACTCGCGCGTGTTTTTGGGCCACAACTCGCGCAGTATTTCAATAAACCGGTAGCACACACGCGTGTACGGATGGGGAGCGACGGAGGCTACATGTTCGAAGATGGGAACCGCAGCATTCCACGAGCCTTCGATGTCGGTGCTTCTCATGCCTCCGGAACAGGAAGAGAGTGGAACGGGGGTTACGGGGGACGGGAAAAGTTGCACGAGAGCCAGCGCGTGCTTTCAATAAAGTTTTACGGTTCTTCTCTCGCGGCAAGCTCGTGTACGGTTCGTCGGGAATGTCTAACGGCTGCCGCGAAATCGCATGCTGGTTTACACACCAAGCTAACTTTCCCGCCTACCGCGGTGCAATCTTTCTACCCTTTCCTCGCCCTTCCATCGGGAGCATCATCGCGCTGCTCTTATTTCACTTCTTTCCCTCCGCGAATTCTTCATCCCGTCTAGCTGTTTTCCTTTGCACTACCCCTTCTGCGCCCGGATCTAAGTTCAGTTGTTTGAGATGTATAGTTACATGGTTATTGGTTTCCGCCGTAAGGCACGCGCCTCTCGTGGTCCTTTTTACGCGCGTTTCGAATAAATTTTCAGGGATGTTTCCCACCGGAGACGAACATATAAATTCCCGTAAAATGTCTCGTAATTTAAAATACTCGATATAATATTCCATACATTTACGGGGAATCATAATTGATTTTATTTGTATATGTGTTTAGCGACATGAAAAATGTGAGCGGTCGTATGAACGGTGTTAGCTGTAGAAAAGAAAAGATAATAAGGGTGAGAAAGGTAGAGGAAGCGTATCCTGCGGGATTAAAGCAAAGCTCCGCGAAATTGCTCGAAAGCCACGGAGTTTCAATAAACCCAGATGCCATCGCTAAGGCCGTCCCGTGATGAATATCGATTTTAATTTAAAACAAATCCAGTCTCTTTCGCACGATGTTTAACACTAGAGCTAGAGCTTTGTAAGTGACGACAAGCGAAATGGGACGAAGGTGGCGGAAACATAAGTTGTGCATTTTAGAAGGACGCGAGTGCACAAGCACCGAATATCTGTGCGATGAACTAATAGATATTTTTAATAAGCAAGGAAAAGCTCATTATTCGTGGCAGACGAAAAAATAATCGAGATAATGCAATATGTATAATACGTAAGTAAAAATTGTTTCAAGCACGCAGATATTTATGCGACGTACGCCGCCTCTTTCCGTATTCCGGCAATTTGAGCGTCGAAGCTTGCTAAAAACGGCGGGAGCCGCGCCGCATTTGCACGTTGATTGGCTTTGTGCAGCCATCAACCAAACATAATGCAAATCCCTACACCGTATAGCCAGGCTCGAGCTGCAAAACCGGCTCGCAAGGGCCTGTGAAAACGATTTGAATAAAGGTCTCGTATGAATAGTGAAACGAGTATACGAACAAGAGGATAGAGGATGCCGTTAAAGATATTCCCATGAATCCGCGGAAATGGAGACCGATTATGAACACGCTGCATTGTAAAAATTTTTTTCAAGTAGATATTTATCCGATTAATATTTTAATTCTTTGTATAAATGAGATTGACGACACAAATTATCAGTTTGATTGTCAGAGACTTAAAATAACTCGACAATTTGCAACGCTAATATTATGCGTTAATAAAAAAGTCATTCTTTTAAATATAATTATTACTCCAGATTGTATCTGCGTGACTTATGTAATTTATCGAATCATCACTCGTAAAATTATTCCTGTCAGGATTTTTAAAATAATTAAACGTGACGTATTTGCCGCTTCGTAAACAAATGAATTATGCATTCTAATATCAGAGAATTGTCGAGTTAAAGTACAATGCAATGCATTGCCAGAACCAATGTGTTCGCTACTTTGAGGTCAATCCCTGTACAGTTTCTGTTCTTGAACTTAGTTTTCAGTGTGTCCGTTGTTATATAGCTACTAATTATTCTTGGAACGTCCACGCCAGAAAGCAGTAACTACAGACGGAACTAGTTTGAAACCAGTCCTGTGAAGTTACGTTAAGTCCCCTCTATGTACCGACCAACATGCTCGACATAAATCTACTGGCTATCGCCTTCAGAACGCGGCCGCTTAATTGAATATACAAGCAAAGTTGTAAAAAAAAAAAAATTAATCATAAAATGTATTGCGATACATTAATTAGTATTTCCATAAAGAGACGTACGCAACTTTAAGTTATTTATAAAAAAATCTGTATAAAAAATATGTAATATATAAACTTGTAATCGATCGGGAAATAGTTTTGTTCGTTGGCGTAAAAAGTTTCGCGCTCGAAAAGTTTTAATGAAGATCAAGCTGAACGCGAATGATGCGCAACGCTTAATAAACTGCTGTCGGCTATACGGCAAAAATTCGATAGATGAGAAAACATTTTAGCATAACGTTGACTAATTTAAGTTAGCCATATTTTGACTCCGAGAAATAGTTGACGCAATTCGAGCAAGTTGGATTTACGCATATTATAATTGAGCGACACGTGCACACGTCCGACGAAACAGCGCCGTTCGTCAACCACGTATCGTATAATTACTTCGATACAAACTGCTGGGAGCTACTTTCTGAAACCGCGACGCGAAAGCTACGGGAAAGCCGCTTTCGAACGATCGGCTTTGTCATTACGGACGAAAACTTGGCGCGAGTTATTACTCGGAAAGTTACGTTATTGTACCGGTTGCATTCGCGAGCTTCGCATCCGGGCCGTAAATGTTGCACACAAGGGAGGTTTCCTCGTAATGCACGATGCAAACGATATTATGCACATTGCATCTATTATAGCCGCGAGTATATGCAGTTCACGTCCGCGCCAAAACACATAGCTATTCAATGAACACGACTAATCACATTTATCCGCGTAGAATATTCAAAAAGTTATGACAAGCATAAAACTAGCACAAATCTAATCTTGTCCGAGGAATATTGGTGTACTTCTCCAAATTTTTTTAGATATACCGAATTATACTTGTTATATATATTACTTTATTATGCGTAATAACATAGTAAAATTATGTATGCGGAAATTCGCAAAGTTTATTTGCAGAATGAAGTATCAGGAACGAGAGCTACAAAATTGCTCTTATATACCGTTCGTCCTGATAAGCTATCGTAACTGCACTTGTAAACGGAAGAATGAAATGGAATTCCACGTGATTGCAATTTACGTTCGGTGCTCGTGCAGGCAACAGTTAGACGATAAAAGGAGAAGTAAAACGTCGCGGAAATAAAAAGAACCTGGAATATGCAACGCCGAAGTTATATCGGTCGTTTGACTTTTCGAGCTTAGCATCCAGAAAAAAAAAGAATGCCTCGCGCGTACCACAAAGGCAAAGAAAAATGGAGATTAAAGTTATAAAGATTAAGATCATAGGGATTAAAATCTCCCACGCAAATCTGTCTGCTTAATGGAATTCCATTGGGCAAACTCCTACGAAACAAAGGATGGTACGCGACTTTAAGGAAGTTTAAACCGTATTAATTCGTCACTCGGCGGAGTAAGCAAAAGGGAACTTCGAAATTGCTGCATTTAATAAGCAGCACTTGAACTCAGCCGGCGAGTTCCACGTTAATCTTTTGATCTTGACGAAGGCAGCAAAACTTCTTCTCGAGATAATTCTACGCGCCTCGAAATACCGTTGCACAAAAAAAGAAAATTACAATATTATGTATCGATGCGCCCTATATATACTCGCCAATATCGATAATCAAAGACAACTATGATAAACAAACGAATACTAGATTAATTAATGCGCTAGATTAAGTTATGCGCTTGTTCCATTCGTGTCATTCACCTAAGATGTTCTATTTCGCAGCTACGTATAGAAAATAATGTAGATTCTCTGTAAACCTCATAATAAATATATAAAATATTTAGCAATAAGCGTGTATAGAGGATCAGATTAAAATATGTTCGAAGCAAATTCAAACACATCTCAACGCAAAAAATTTCAGATATTATGTTCTACTAAATGTCGTACGGAAAATATTTAAGAAAAGTTTACGATACATGCAGTACAATTATTTCCTCTTTCTAAAAATGTAAAATTGCTGATTCGTAATTAAAATTTAATTGCATACATTTAAAGGTGATATAATTATTTTTTAAGTTATAAATAAAAAACGGTAATTTAAAATTACTTTTTGTAGCATAAAATTACGTAGCAACATGCAATAGTCCGCAAACACGTTACGCGCGCATTACGTCGAAATTAGCTTGAAATAGCTCCTTAGGGGAAAGAACCCCCGCCGAGGAAAAGGATCGTTCACTTACCAGAAAAAAAAAGAAAAGTTGTTACTGGACATTAAGCTAGTTTATTACACCACTAACTCAGCACATATTCTTATAAAAAAAAGTATTACCAACACGTACCCTTTTAAAACATAGTATTACTAACGGATATCGACGTGATCTTTATTTTTATCTATACACAGCTTTCCAAATATATTAAAAAATGAACACACAAATATATATATATATATATATATATATATATATATATATCAGAAATAAAATTTCGATAAAGATGAGTTATGACAGTTCCAACAATTGAAGTTCTCAATTTATAGCCAACTTTTCAGGGAGAATAAATATATTGCCATAAAATCCAGAGACGATGGAAGAAAAAATTAATAAATATTCCAAATTTCGGGAAAAAATGCTGGAATTATCAAGCATTTCCGTTGAATTTGATCGATTATTAATCCGTATCCACGAATAAATCCACAACTTCGCCATCAGCAATGAAATAACGGGGAGACTAATTTTTTAGTTTACGATTTATCTTGCTTGCGCTGTATTCCCTTACGCGTTCGCTATGAAAAACAGCCGACTATGATGGGGCATTACGTCGGTTTATTTAATCGCTTAAGATCCACGCGCACTTCTTTAACGAGCTATCATTAAATTGATGTTAACATGGCTCAACTGCGCCAGCATCGCCGCGCGTGACGATAGAGTTGTTTCAGAGGTATATGAGAGAGACCAAGAGGATGGTTGGACCGTAAGAATCAGGAGGAAGAAAGAGAGAGAGGGTTAGATGTTCCGGAGGACAGTGCAACGGTCGAGGCAACGGTTGGCGAGGCGAACGGTAGCTTCATCGATCTCGTTAAACCTTGCTTCCCTTTACTTTAAGCATTTTCTTTTCTTCAGGTCGCCCAGATCTCTTTCTCTCCTTTTCTCTCTCCCTCTCCCTCTCCCGCTTGTCTCTCTTCCTCGCCCACGTACGAGGCCCATCTCCTCTCCGCAACCCTCTTTCCACTACTATCGCTCGGCTGACTCCTGACGCCTTTCCGCCCCATCCACCGCTTTTGCCAACCTCGAGACCGACCGGCCGTCCGACCAACCAGCCAACCAACCAACCAACCAAGCAACCAACCGCCCCAGACTCAACCGTCGACTTCGCAGCCAGATTACACCCGCGGGGGAAATTTTACCTCCCCCATCTGCCTCTGTGCTGCTCCGTTTAAGTGCCGCAGACGAGATCTTCCGCGAGATCCTAATATCCGAGCGCACGTCCAAACTAATGCGTATGCCATTGTACGCTTGTTACACGGCTATACAAGACCATTCGTAGACGAGGATGAACACAGAGTGGCCATCTGCCGTCTAGCGAAGAACGACGGATGGGTAAGTAAAATGTAAACACGAAATATACGACAACAAAACAGTCATTAACAACCTGCATGAATGTAATTAAAATAAATATTTCAGAAACGCTCTGAGGAAACGTAACATAAAGTTACCTCACTAGTCTCACAAAATCTTACAATCTAAATTTTTCATCTACGAAAATATGCCAGGCTTAATTGCTTAAGCATATTTTCATTACGGCTCCTAATTGCGCAAAGAATTTGATAAAAAAAATGTTTCTTATAAAAATTTCATTACATTAGAAATAATTTGAGTTACAAAAAATATTTATATGTTCTTTTTTAAATAATATATATGCATGATTTATATGTAAATTTAACAATTTTTTAATATCACACAAATTTTAATAAATAAAGTCCATAACGGTAGCGTAACAATTATTTCTCTATTTTAAAAAGTAAGAAAAATGGGGTTAATTTTTATCTAAATTTGTCGCCGTTTTATTTCATTAATCAAATATTTATTTTTCATCGATAACTGTCGTGAAGCGACGCATAGTGTGCTATATCCACCGCGAATAAGGAAATTAGTTTCCTTTGTTGTATTCTCGAACTCCGGTCCGAAAGCGATTAGCAGTTACTCGAAGTTAAACACTGCAATGGGATCGGCGAAAGTTACTTTCCAACGTAAGCGAAGTAAAGTCAATACTCATGACAATGGCGAGAGCATTTCATCGATTTCCCCCGTTTGATGCAGGTAATAAAGCGGAAGAGGATACGGTATGTATAAGGATGGGCGAATAAGGAGAAGAGAAACAGAAGGTCTAAGTGAAGAGAAAGAAGGGAATCCTAATAGACTCGTAAAACAACGGGACGCCCTGCGCGAAATAAAGTTTCGGGCCGCGACATGACGAACGGCAAACGGCTGTAAAAAAACGTGGTGGAATATTCAGGGATATCAAGGAATTTTCGACTTTACGGCGGTCTATTAATCTTTCTGCGCCATTCAACGTCCACGATGACGTCCGCCCGTCCGCCCGTTCGCCGTTGGCGTGACGTCAATGACACGGACGATGTGTGTCGTGCTAACGGGGGTTGCCACGAGGACTCGCGACGCGATATCCCCATCGCGAGGGGGGAAATAGAGATCGCGACCGGGAATAAAAAACGATATATTTGCCTCTGAACGAGAGGACTCAGTCCTTCCGTCATCGATACTTTTTTTCCGCTTGACTTCGCTCGTGCGAGCCAACCCTCGTCAGTATTTTCACATTTTGTCCACATACCGGATGCCGCCGCGATCGGAAAAAAAGTACCAATTTTTATATAAAAGCTCTATAGGCTGGATTGCGCTGACAGCCGGAATTAACCGAGCTTGGCTTAGTTTTCCCGATGCGTCTTTCTGAATTATATAGTTCTACCTGCGATGTAAACGCGGGGATATGAAATTGATTAGTGCTGATCGACGTTGCAATCACGCCTTTACGTCCTGTATAATTCAATAAGCAGACCTCACAGCAAGCTAAGTGATTGCCTATCATAAAGCGTAGGGCAGCGATAAGCTAGTTTGACGACAGTTTAACCCAGTCAGACTACGAGCTGATAACCAGAATAGTCATCTCGAAATCGTCGAATCGCCGCGTCGCCTTTGAGCGGAGAAGAAAATATAGGGTATATCGTAACGTTTCGTGATGGCTGAAATTTTTTTTACGTTCTCCTCGTATCGTAAAGTTTCGCGAACTTCCTGGAGAAAAGGCTTTCCGTCGGACGTTACGGAAACTCCACTCCGAGGGATTTGAACATCATCCTCGAATCTCCAGGCGAACTCTGATTGTACCTTGGTGCGAGTCTATGAGCTTTAGTCGACTTTCAAAAAAATGTTTTCTCCAAGTATAAAAATATATAAAAATATATTTCACCGAGAACCGAGTATAGGAAGGGACGCATTGTCGGCCTTAATGTTCTGTTAATTCTCTTTATATTCTCTTTATATAACTTATCGTTCTTCCTTACGCTCTATTAGTTCCTCACACGTCATTTTATATTTACGACAAAATAGATAAGCTCAGGATGTGGGCACGAAAGATATCAACTTTTTATTTTACAAAAAATATTTTGTATATAAATATCTTTAAGTGATTCTTAAATGCGTTGATCGTTTCTCTCCTGGATAATATCAAGATAATTTTTTACATACTAATTAGAAGAGGATAAGAATCTGTATATACTTATGGTAAAATAGTTTTAGTAATGCAGATTTTATTTGTGTGGCATCATCTTTCGGTACTCTTAGAATTTGCACTTTGAAGTCACATTTGTAGTGACAATGATAAATCAAACGTTACGAGATCCGTAAAAATACCTCAGGAGTGCCCAAACACGTAAATAACGGTAAGCCCCATGCATTATAACGCCGCGACCGCCGGAAAGATATTCCTCTTAAAAGCGGATAATCGCGCGCCGGGCGCGTACTCGGGGATGGAAAACTGCCATCGTGGAGTCTGATGGCGGCCACAAGAGCATTCTCATGGTCCCCTGAGGGTTGAAGACGATATATCACGTCGTAATTACTCGGGATGCCAAAGATAGGTTGAAATATAACATGAAGGTGAAGCAAGCGCCGTTTCCTCGCGGATATACTCGCCGGCGGAATACATAACGGGCGCCTTTATCACCCGATATTCCGGCTCGCGACGATAATACGCACGTATAACGGACGAAATGCTGCAATAACGAAACGCCATAATCAGCCGGCGGCGTTGCGTACCCCGAGCAAGGCCGGAAATAAGTGACGCGTAGTATCGGGCTCTCCCTCTGCACCGCCATTTGTTTAACGCTTTTCCGCCGAGTGTAAAAGTGGATAGTTAAACCTGGATTATCCGACTTTCATTTAATTGCTCTGTCGCGCCGTGGTTAAGCTCGTATCCACTCACGCCTGACTTTAATCCCCGCTGTTTTTAATTAGCTCGACCTCGCGCCAATGAAACTGCGAAGGATTGCTTGAACGTAAAGAATATGACTCACGAAAGTGCGGCCCGGCTTTTGAAATCTTATTTCGAAAACACAACCTACAATCACTGATTAGAAAAAAAACATCAAAATAACCATTTATATCTCTATTTCTCCTGATATCTATGGAATTTTGTTTAAACAATTGGCCGAAAATTCCGAATGGCATGTTGCTTAGGTCCAAGTACGATCGCATTCATCTTCGCTCCGCGCGAAATGCACCGCGTCTAGACGAGATATACGGGGAAATAAATGGCGTACGCGGCGGCTCGTAGAAAGAGGGACGGACAATACGGACGAGAAAAGTTTTATTCGCTCGTTATCCACGGTTGTCCGAGAATAACCTGTAGCCTCCTTCGCACCGGTCCGGCTAAGTTCAGTCGAGAGAATGCACTGTGACGAGAAGAGAAAAGATCTTAGTTATAGGCGCGGTAAGTTTCGAAGTTTCGGGTGCTTTTCCTACCGCGTGGCATCTCTTTCTCTTTGCGCTCTTGAATCCAAACATCCTTTTTATACCCTTTCGCCTCCTTTTGTCCGCGCTATCCGCCCTTGTTTCCGATCTCTCCTTCTTCTCGCTTCCATGTCGCGTGCACGACGAACTTTTGTTTGCGGCAGCAACGGCCGAACGAGCTCGGAATTAACTCGCATCCGAAAGTTTCGCGTTGTGGCGTATACTAACGGTGCTACGTCGCGATCTCACCATTCTCTGCCAGCGAATTGTATCTCAAAATGAAGGGAACGTATCAAAGTATACCTATGTCGAAAAATATTAGTATATATCATCTATATTAGTATAGAAATATAAAATTAATATAATTTCATATAATATAAATGAAAATGTTAATATAAATCAAGCACCCTTTGATTTGTCATGCATATAGAAAAAAAGCGACTTATAAACGCAATAAAACCATGTATCATTGTGAAAAATTGTATTCTCTTTTCTACGTCGATATAATATCAATTCATTAATAACTTTCTTTTCAACTTAGGATTCAGATAATTTAATCTTCTTACGGAAATCTCTTCTCTCTATGTTAGATTTTTATGTGGTTATCGAGACGCGCAGAAGGTGTTAATAAAGAAGAGAATAATAAGATTATTCCATTTACGCAATCTGACAGATTATTTCCCAGATTTAATTTTTAAGACGAGCGGGAATCACAGTCGAGTAAATCGCTCGTAATTCCGCTATTGTAATACCATCGTAAATCTTATACTCGTTGCGACTCTAACGTTTATCCGAGTTTCCAAGTTTTCTAGTTGCGCGCGCGGGTGCGCGCGCGCGCTACGAAAAGAAGAAGAAGAAGCCATTATTTACTGCGTCATCTTTAAGGAGAACTTATCTAGCTGGTAGATTACATAACAGCGGGCGTTCCTCGCGAAGTTTACACCTGTTGCAAGTTCTACGGTGAAAAATGGTAACGCCACAGGCCGTACGCGAGACCTCCGCAAAAACGATGACGCCGTCCGTCGTCGTCGTCGTCGTCGTCGTCGACAACGACGTCAACGTTATTTACAGCGGGATGTAATTCCGTTGTGCACGGAACGGATAGTTACCAAAGATTCGTCCCTCTTTTTGCCGATCGACGTAAACTGCCGCGCGCCATACCTTGGCCTGCCCGACGGACGCAGATCCGATTGATTTACGGTCAAAGTTCCACGATATATCCGTTATATAGTTACACGACGCTTCCACGAGATGAGTTTCTCGATCGAATTAAGCTCCCATCTTTGCGATATAGACATTACCAACTTCCTGCCGGACTTTATAGCTGATTTCCGGCGCACACCGGAGATCGCAAACTTGTTCGCGTATAGAGGGAACGATATTCGATTTGAGAAGGGTCTGATGTACGTCGGTGTGCAAGAAAAATATTTCAGTCATGAAACTTTAAGATCAATTCGGAAGTAATCGAGAAGTATTGCTCAAAAGAACCGACTGGAATGCAATTAATGTTTGCGCAAAGGAAAAAGAGACTTTATATTTTCAACGTTAATTAATAATTTAAGTGCACAAGTTCCTCCCTGATTGCATTTCAGACGACATAGAAATATATTTTCAGCAATATGACTCTTCTCGTCACGTTGTATAAAATAGGCTGTATTATTGTCTTATTTACGTTATTAAATGCATCAGCAATATATCCTGTGCTTTTACATATATATTCTATATATATATATAGAAATATCGTTTCATATAAACCGTAACCATATCCGTCGTATTCGGTACAAAAATATATGGACCTATTGCTTTCGTTATCATGCTGCACAAATAACAATCGTATTTTTCAACGAGCACTCGAATGTCCCTCAAGCTGACAAAAAACAAAAGACCTTATATATTCGTTATCGGCTGTTATCCTGACTGCCGTTAAGGGTCATTTGAAATAAAATATGGCGAGATTATACATTGAGATATGAAAAATCGCTGGAGGGATTTGCATAAAGTGCAGAAAGAAATGTAGTCTCTACGATCGTCTTTTCATATGCACCACTTCTTTTAATTTGATTGTGAAAACTAGCAAATATTTTGCTCATTAACATAAATTTATATTATATATGTATGTATGTACATATATTGTATATGCATATAAAAAATAATTATATCAATATAAGAAATATTTTTATAAATTAAAACATTTATGGATAAAAAATTTTCTTAAAAAATTGGAGTTCTTGAAAAATATAATAATAATCTTCTAATATTTAAACTAAAATAGCGAGTAAATTTGTATGCGAAAGCTTAAAAATGCTGTCGAAAGAAAAATACAACGTACTCACAAATTTTACAATTTTTATAAAAATAATATGAAAATCAACAGAGACATGTGTGATTCATGTTATATATGAACATGTTATTTTACGGCTTTGCTTGTATTTTGATAGTGTATATGCGAGAGACGATTTATAATTTATACGTATAGCACGACAGAATACTTTCTTTTAAGGAGCTCTTCTCGCAGAAAAATTCATAATAGCACGTGATAGATAAGAAATCAGAGCTTTTATGCTCGAGAAAGGCGCGGTGTTTGAAAAATATTTCTTTGCGGGCTACAGCAGCGTTATCGGAATAGCGTGCTTCTTTACCTTTCAAAAGTCGACGAGCTTTTTATGACGAATACAAACATGCATACGTAACGCGCATACATGGAACAGTAAGCTTCAAGCTGGTTCTTCAATCAAATCCCTTTATATATTAAAAAAAGTTTGCCAATATTTTATTCTTAAAACGCGCGCGATTCTCCAACAACTTTTCAAAATATATTGACAAGTTTCTCAACAAAATTCATCAGATAACTCTAATAAATTTTAGATTATAAAGAGGTTTATTAAAAAAAAAATTGTAACAAAATTTATTATTGGATTACTATAAGATTTCTAATTATGTGTTAAATTTAATTATAAGATATTTCTCTGCAAGTTTCACACAAATATCCCATTTTATAATATGAAAGAATTCTGCAGACAAAATAACATTTATTTAAAAAAAAAAAAAGAAAGACATAACTCTTCTGTGTGTGTGAGTTATATATCAAATTTATATGAAAAGGTTTCAGGTTTATATAAAATTGTTTTTGTTTTTAAAAGGTTTCCAAAAGAACAGTAAAATTGGAGCGAGTGAAAAGAAATTGAAAATATAAATCTCTTTTTACTTCTCTTTTTGCCCCGTAATAGTAGTATTACGAGACTATTATTGTAGATAGCTCGTCGCGATCGAGGCGGGATTATAGTCACCGGTCTCGCAAGGATATGAAAAACATATTACAATCCGCCGACGGGGGTATCGCAGACAACCAACGGGAAAGCATCCGACGTTCCGTTTCCGCGGAAACGAGTATTCCACGCATCGAATATGGAACCGATGGCGAACATCAAAGGCAATACGACCGTGGATATCCGCCGCCGTGGATCGAGGCCGCCTCCGTCGCGACGGAAATCGCAAAGATGACGCAACCGGATAAGGAAAAGTATTATGCAAGATATACGGCATAACGGGACATATCCGCTCTATGAATTTCGTATGTGACAGCGGACGGAGATGCGCGCTCCGAAAACATCACCGTTTCCCGACGCGACGTCGCCACGTGGAAGGTGAAGCCGCGTATCCGCGACTTCTTCGAAGATATACGTAAAATTAAAATATCAATTCGAAATAGCATTTCCTCGTCATATAAGGGATCAGGAGTTGCATTTAAAATTTTCACGCGCTATTACATTTTGTATAACGTTCGTCTCTTTCGCTGAGAAAACAATAATTAAGATTACCAGGAGACATAGATCCACATTTTGGCCGTATATTTAACGTTAATTTTTTATCTAAAGTCCGCGTTATATTTACTATATACGTAATATATTTATGATTGCCGGCTATAAGTTTTAACAAAAATAACTCTACATTTTTAATATTTAATTCTCGGCTCTCTCTCTCTCTCTCTCTCTCTCTCTCTCTTGCAAAGTTAATATTTAGTTTTCTGCTACATCTTTCGTACCACGATATTGCTTGCTGAATTATATATCCTTCAGCCTTGCAAAACAAAGATAAATTGCTATCTCTACATAAATAATAATTTCATTATTAGTCCAAAGTATAAAGTGCATCTTCCATTCTCTTTTGAGTTTCGATGCACTCGCCTACATATGTGTGTATTCGTGCGAGGCAACGTACACAACGTCTTCCGTAATCAAGTTTCTTTGGTACGAGAACCAGTAGGAATCGGACTCCGCGAACACACCGGGGACATTTCCCCGGAGGCTGGATTCAATTTCGCCGACTGAGACGCAGAATTTTGCAATGTCGGCACTAAGCTGCCTGTAAATTAGCATACGATCGAAACTTGTGCAATAAGTCCTTTGACTATCTGCCACGTACGTAAAGTATGGGGGAACTAGAAAGTAACGGGGAAATCGGAAACAGATTCAAACAGCAAACAGATAGATGGAAACAGATGTTCCTCTGACTTTTGTAATGCCAGAGGATACGTCGATCTCGATGCGGGAGGAAAAAACTCGATCTATACTACTTCCCGCTATAATAAATTACATTAAATTTAGTTATATAATTACGATTATATATATAACTAAATGTTATTCTAGCTATTAAAAAATTGAATAAAAGCAAATATGATTTGAAAAAGAACATATTTTAAAATAAAATTCGTATTATTTGTTCAATAAAACATTGTTATTTAAATATATTGATTAAAAAATGGTAAAAATATTAATATGCCATAATGCATTTTCACTAATTGTAAGATAATTCTCGAAGCAATAACTCGAACAAAAAATAGAGTATACAACTATTTATCTAATCATTAGGTATAAATAGTTGTATACTCTATTTTTCGTTCGAGTTATTGCTTCGAGAATTATCTTACAATTAGTGAAAATCCACATTAAACTACAATTTGCTTAAAATGCATAGAAATGCCTATGTATTGCTAGTATAATCGACTTTCTTTTTTATCTCACGAGAATCTCTTGGATCACGTTCAACCCGGACAAAAACTTATTGGCTCTGTATCATCGTAACTCTCGTTGAAATGGATCTAAATTAAATAAAGAGCAAAAAAAAGAACTGCGAAATAAAAGTGGCTCTGTATTGTCGTTCGATTTTAGTTTTGAGACACTCGAATTCTCTGTCTGGACACTATCCATTTGATCGTATGTCTCTTACACGAGAAAACGCTTGTCAAGATTAATCAAGCTCGATAAAAATAATAAAGATATTAATAAGACATTAAATACGCACAGCTCCGTGAAAATTTGTATAATATTTCATTACTCGTAGCAGTATGTATAATTAAGTAAATAATACAAGTCTAATTATAAATCCATGCTATATGCAGTGCACCCTGCATCGCGAGTGTATAAAACTCCTCTGGAAAATCACAGTATGAAAGCGTGAATTTCCGTCTGTGTCAGACAAGCAAGCTGAATCGCATCAAACAGAAACGATTTCATTGTCGTGTCGGGGATTACTTAAAAATAGAACGACACACTATATAAACAAGTCTTTTCCAAAAACGAATATTAGGAAACTGACGGAGATAATCTATTCATCAGAAATTTTGTACAAAGTCGTTGGCATACTTGCGCGGGCAAAGGAAAACGGAAGAAGCATTCAAAAGGAAAATACGAGCTGTGGATATTTCGCGCACCATCGGAAAACGTCACCGGCGAAAGACGCGACTTTAAACATTGCTTCAAAACGGACCAAAGAGCCCTGCATATGACTAGCTTGATAGGAAATACATATATTGTACTATATATACTATAGCTGAACCCTTAAGAAATTGCGCATCAAAACATATTAAAGCTAGAAAAAAAAAATTTGAAAGTTAATTTTTGACTCACCGACCCCGATGCGCAGCAGCGGAGGTGTAACTACGATGTTAACCTGTAACATACAAATATAAAGTCCAAATTATAACAATGTTCAAAATAATTAATATTTTAAAGAATATCTATTTAGCTCATTAAATTTTATATGTATACTTTATTAAGTAAATATTTAAAATAATTATACAATTTTTTAAAAACTCAAGATCTACTAATTTTACAACTAAAATAACTTACTTGTCCTACTGTTTATTTAAATCCGAATAGAATATTGAAATAAAGAATATAAGGAATAATAAGAAATAAGAAATAATAATAACAATTAAACTAACAAATAATGTATAAAAAGTAAACTCACCCCAAAGTTGGTCCGCCGTCGCCCGATGCCTCCCAGGCCTGCTCCTCCTCTCAGATCATTATAGGGTACGTGCGTACCCATTTTCACAATACGGTAATTACGATCGCGCGACACTTTGAACGACACTCCCGAGACGGTTGTTACAATGCAACGATCGCGCGACACTTTGTACGGCACTCCCGAAACGATTGTTATAATAATGCAAGAATCGCGCGACACTTCGTACGACAACTTCGAACGTTCGCGCACACTTAACTTGGCTCTGCCTTCGGGATAAATCTCGGCATTCTCTTTTCCTTGATCCTCCGTTGTTGTTCCATCAAGGCCCTTGAACAATATTCAATTAATTTGAGCGTAATATAATTACACGCGTAAAATAATTATACGGTTTTCGAAAAAAATCTTTCTCTTAAGCCTCTAAATTCTTATAGAATTTGATCAATGAAAGTTTAATTATGGCCCGTATTTATTGCAATAAATCAATAATTTATAATTCACACATTGTCTATCATATTAATTTTTTCTTTATATAAATCGCGCGAAAAACTATTTCAGTAAAGCTGTTATTTCGATCCGCGTATTATAATTAAGTCATTAGTCGCAGGTTGTGAATCGTACGGACTAATAAAGTTGTCAATTGCTCGTAGAGAATAATTGTATTTTAAAAAATAATAGTTTGCAAAAGAATGGAGCGGATTGTGTAGCATCTAGCCGGCTCGAGTGTCGTCGTACAAATGATAGCGCGTAACCTTGTTTATACGCATAACGGCCTACACCCCCTCCCCTGCATTCCGCTGTACGCTGCGCCGCCCCCCCAGGTATAGCATTAATATCTAAAAGACACCATAAAGATATCTTTAAGATGCCAGAAATCTTACAGGAAATTTTTAGGAGAACATTTTTGAATGAAGATATGACTGATATGTGTATAAATTTATATTACTAATTGCAAACTATTGTATTTAACTCTTACAATATTAAATTGTTGCAAATTATTTGTTTCTTTTAATAATAATTTAAATGGTTAATTAATTATTCCATTCCAAAAGTTATTAAATCAATTATTTTTGAAATTAAAATTTATAAATTTATGTTTATTTTACTCAGAAAACAATTTTAATGCTTTTAGAAATCTATTGCATTTTAAGTTAGATTTTGTACGTAAATAATTATTCTTTTCTCAAAATTCTAAAAAATATATTTCGTATCGCGTTTTAAACTTTTGGATTAAATGTAATTTGCTTATTGTCCTACGACTAATAAAACGAAATAATATATGCATATATAATATTAACCATATATTAATAATTAATTTGCGATATTCAAAACTTTAAGTATTAATAGTATTATATAATATACACATATTACGAGCGTATTTCAAAAATCAAATACTGAACTGCGAGAAACAAAATTCAGATTCGCTAAACTTTATCCGAGTTTTTCAATTAAAAATCGTGGTTGTGAATATAATATAATAAATATCTTGACTTTTTAAAAGTTTATTTATCGAACTATATTATGTAAATTTCTATTTTATGTAAATAATAAGTGTAAATTTCAATATGTATGTAACAATGAGGATCGTTTTTAGAATTGCTTAATATCTTTTGATAGCTTTTCGTATCCCAGGTAGCAGAATAACGTCAAATGACGTATTAATTCTGTTTTAACGACGTCCTCTAACGCCATTAAGGACCAGTTTCACAAGTGTCGGGTTAACTTTTAATCTTAGATTAACTCACTCTTTGTCTTTTTCTAAGGGGGACGTTAGAAGGAGGCAAAGAGTGAGTTAATCTAAGATTAAAAGTTAACCGACACTTGTGAAACTGGGTCTAAGACGTCTTTAAACGTCATCTGACTACCTGGGTATTTAAATTTACATATAAATTTAGCTTTGCATTATATGACATAAAAAACACAATAGAAATCGAGAGTACATTTCGCAGCAAACATTCCCTGAATCTTTTACGATCTACTTATTCGTAGTACGTGTGAAGAGAAAGGAAAAAATGTCTACTATTGTCTGACATCGTTGCAGTATCTGCAGGATGCGTTTGAAATAATACATACGCTACTTCAACGAAATGGACAGAAACTTTATCGCCCTGCATTAAAAGTTCTTAAAATATGAAACGGGGAACAAGAGGGGCGCCTACGAATAAAGTTTAACTCGCAAATAAAGTTTGCTTATAAAAATGTTGATATCATCCTCTGTCCGCAACACTATTCCCAATATTTCCTGATCATTCTCCGTAGAATTCCGCAGAAAAATGCCCAGAACTTGGGGAATTCTTTAGATATAAGATAACCGCGGTAAGCCTCGCATTCTCGAAGATATATGGAACACAGCGGCTGTATTTCGAATCGGATATATACAGAAAGTGTACATATATATATATATATATATGCACCTCGGATGTGTGTTGCATCGAACACATTGAGCGCTGCCTCTTACCGGAAATCTCTCACTTCATACACTATACATTTCGTGCACGCGGAGACACCTATATATATATATATATATATATGGAATCGTAAAATATTAAATAGATATCGCGGAGAGAGCAAAATGTCCCACATGTCGAGGCCAGTGCAGAAAAATGTATGTGCACCACTAAAAGCAAACGACTCGGAAAGAAATACCGTTCGTTGTTCTGAATCGACATATGAAAATATTTCGCTATTCGCGAGCAACATATCGCAAAGTATCGATAAACTTGCGACTGATGCAAGGACCAAAATCACTTTGGCATCTTTCAACATAAAGTCGCAATCCATCCTCGGAAGATTCATTTGATTGTGGAGTCGTGAAATATTGCGCAAGCTAATTTATCGTCAGTGCACATTTAATTATATTTATCTATGATATAAATCTTTCTTTTTTTCTCTCTCTCTCTCTCTCTCTGCGAGAAAAATTTAGACAGAAGAAAAAATAGCATGTGGATGAGAAACGTGCCAATAATTTTCGGATCGTATCGACCGCGATCGCGTACTAGATCCTGGGTCGAGGCGAACATTACGCTGCGAATGCTCGTAAAATGTCGAACGCTTGCTGCTGTTACTGCCGCGGTAGGCAATAAAATAACGATACTACAGACTGGGACGTTGCGCGTTATTACGACGGGCGTTTCTCTATGTATTTATTTCGAATTCGTGGTCTCGTTCTCTGTATATGTGCAGCCGAATCGAGAGGGAAATCAAATCGCGACCGCAAATATGACCGTGATTACAGTTCTATCGAGAGACATAAACTAACGTACTTTCCATTTACATTAAATGCGTTACTAACATGTGTTACTATTATAACATATTAATTTGAATACAATAAAAAGAAAATTATTTGTGTTGAAAGAACTATAATCTGAAGAGGGCAGAAAAAGTTATTTGCACTTTTCAATTCCTATAAAGACATGAATATAAAGTTCGATTCTGTATAAAAGTTTTTTTTTTTTTTTTTTAAGTCGATAATGAGGTTGAAACAGACGAGAATAAGCTTGTACGCTCGTGCTCGTTTGAGCCGATTCCTGATATCCCGAGTATTTCGAACGCGTAGCGCAAAAAAATCGCACACTCACACATCCTACCTGAAATAAATAAAATACAACCGGCGAAATATGTGCACCGACGCGATGTGACGGCTTTGTTCGTTCCGGTACGCCGTGCACGGATCTTGTTTATGTCATGTACGCTTTCGCGTCTAATATCGTCTATATTTGTCAGGAGTGTTGGCCAGAATGGAGAAGCACAGCACGTACTTACACGAACGCGCCAAGGGCCACTTGGTGTGCCACGCCGGCCTTTCGCTTCCGAAGATCAGTCCGCTTCTTCCTCGTACATTTATGCACGAGTGGTAGCGATGCAGGGATTTAATGTAGCAATGCTCGAATGGATACCCTCGAGATCTGCGATAAATTGACCGCGCGCCCTTGTCGATGAAAATCAAAACACGCCTTCTCTGGGGGATAAATCGGACAATTTCGCCAGAGATTGTGGAACTTGCAAAATTCCGATTTAACCAAGACGAGAAAGATGAGACTTGCTCATTTCTGATAAAGAGTTTAGATTTTAAAAAATGATTCATCTTTAATGTAAAACTCGTGCGACTTTTTAGAAGTTTTCCCTTACAGTTAAAGATTTTTCAAGAAATCAAGAATTAAATTTCAAAATTCTATGTTTTTAATAAGTTCGTCTGTCATGCTTTTAATAAAAAGCGTAGGATATTATAAGAATGTTCGTGTTTAAGATTTAATAGTAATGCATCGATCTGATCTACGTTTGCTCTAATTATTGTTCGTATTGTTATACAAGCTACGATTCTAAGGGCTATGGCATGCAAAAAAAACTTAAGCAATAAGCAAATCAACCAATCACAGTCAAAAACTTAAGGCATAACGTAAGCGGTAACAAATACAAACTGTTGATTTTCTTACTAACATTTTACTGCTTACGTTTTTCTACGTGCCAAGGCCCTAATACTTTGTAACCTATAGTATATTATAATACACGCGTTATTTTATTTATTTTCTCAGAAATATAATTGGACAGCAAATTCATAATAATCATATGATATCTGATTACAGCTGATTAAAACTTTCATATCAAATTATACGAAGCGGAAATAATTAACGCAATAACAAGAGACTATATTAACCTGACGTTAATTAATATTTATGAAGTAACACTATATCATTGGATTGCATCATCAGGCTGATTGATTCTGTATAATGTAGAAAATTATATAAATTATCAGAAAGAAATTATTTTTAGTTTTATTTTTAAAATTTTTGAAATATCTCATTAACTCATACAACCGTTGTTGCATGCGTACAACTCGTATATAAACTCTGTGATTATAAATTGGCGAAGTAAAATATGATTTCTATCAAATCATCTATATACTTCAAAGAAAAGAAATTTCATGCAGTGCTGAATTTAAGCGCAGTTCATATCCAACGATAATGCAAACCAATAAAACGGGGAAGTAGGGGAGAAAACGTTTGCGGTGGTTTGCTGCTGCCACCCATCGATTTCTTTATTGCCTTCTACATTTCCTTCCCGTTTCTGATCGTGGCATTGGAAATTGCAAGTTCGTCTATTGTCGCCGACGGCGCGTGTCTGAAAAAAAAGGACAAACCGAGGAAAGGATTGGAATCGCAATAAACCCGACGAAGAGACTCGAATGGCCGCCGTGCCACATTCTCTTTCGCGATGAAGTCGAGTGAAAAGAGTTTCTCGTTAGAGCTTTTCTCCGGGTTTTGTTTCCTCGGCCGAAAGACAAGAAATTTTTGCTGCTGGAGTACGGGAGGATGGTCTTTAATGAACTAAAAGAGCATTTGCTCCGATTCCTAGCAAGAAGCGACTTGCGCGCGAGGCATTTTTCGTCAAAAAAATTCCATTTCCATCGCTTTAGAAATTCTCAGCGCATTGAAAAGGCGGCAGCGAGATGAGATACAATCTTCAGTCGCTTTCGCGCCCTGTTCAGTATTTCGGTTTGATATTTTTCATGCCTTATATACAACAGCGATATTTTGCTTTGCAAAATCCTCAATGTGTACACTATTGCGAGTACAATGGAGAATAATTTCGAAAATGTAGTCCTTCGAAACAACTGCATAGGGCAGGGAAGAGAGATACAAAGTGTTGCATGAATTGAATTGAATGAAACCGAATAAACCGATTCCATGTTATTTTAACAAAAAATTTACTTGCTTTTTAAGTGAAAATCTTCTCTTTCGTCTTACCTTTATATTTCAAAGCAATCTCATTCATTTTGAGAAATAATGGCGCAGTTAATAAATAGTTAACAATGTTAATACAGTACAAGTTAAATTAGTAGTTTTCCAAGCTACGTGAATAATTCCGAAATTAAATAAGAAGTAGGAGCCCGCAGCTCGACGATGCCATTGAGACAGGTTATAGCACAGTTTTGATAAAAATTTCAAGCTCTACCGTTTCGGGACGACCAAAACCTGCTTAGCTCGCACATACGTGTGTGATTTTTATTCGGTGCAACGTTATATCACAGCGCTACGCTTGGCTGTTCCAGTCTCGCGAGAAGGGCAATGTTTCGACCCAGAGGTGCGGCAGGAAGATTCGTGTTTCTACACATCCCTAGGGTGTGTTCCGGCGTACAGTGCAGATACGTTTAGACGCACGGACGAGAGGAAACGCCGCGCCTCTCTCTCTCTTCTCTCTTTCTTTCTCTCTCTCTGCCTTCCTCTCTTTCTCTCTCGCAGAATGCACCGCGCAGCATCCCGGTGGAAACTTTCTCATATCCTCGATGCGCGTTATTGTGAAGATTCTTGCAGGTGCAGCGGAGCTCTCGTTAATCATCTCTGAGCGACTTGATCCTCGCATCAGATTACTCCTTGTCATACAGTTTACTCGGCGCGCAAGGCAATAATAAGCAGAGAATTAATTTTATTTCGAACAAGACTAAACGGCTCTCTCTCTCTCTCTCTCTCTCGCTCTCTCCATTGCCTTCGTCGCTTATATACATAGGTATATCTCACCTACGGGAAGAAAGTTAGGGCCACATGAAAATTTACTAGACAAATTTTAATTCAACTTGTCAACAATAGATGCTAGAATATTCAAGAATATTTTCACAAATATGTATATTTTCTGTACTTTTTATATAGGATTTTATGATTAGGATATAACGTTATGCAACACGGGAGATTATTCAGTACTTTGTATGCTGAATGTCGCGCAAAGTCCGCTCGAGCTACGTGGATTCTCTGTCATTAAGCGAGCGTAGCAGAAAAGATTAAACTTGCAAAAGCTCCTTTAATTATAACCGTTAGTTTGACGCGTTGTACAAGTGTCAGCGAGATGCGCAGACAGAAGAAACGGCTCGGAAGAAACACTCGTTACCAGGAGCGAGCTTATTTTCATACGTCGTAGCGTTCAGATTCAGGTACAACCTTTCATTTCAATTTACCTTTAGACGGTAGAGACGGTAAGATCTCTCGACTAAGTGACGGAAAACAGAGAAAAAAAGAAAAAGAACAGAACGAACTCTCGCGAACGAACTGAGATCTTCAGAAGCAACGAAGGAAATGTACGTTTTATGTATATATATATATATACATAAAACGATATATATATATATATATAGAGCTGGCATTCGTTCTCGATGCAGTTGAGAAAGGGCACGAAGGGCGGTGAAGCGAATAGATAGAGGGACGGAGAAAAAGAGAGAAAAGGAAAAAAGGAGGATATATATTATATATAGTGCTCGGTCGGGCGATGCACCAAGGTTAGAGTCGGCTATTATGTAAATTTTAATGCAATACTGTCTCGGCTGCTCCGCACTCCCTGTAACTGCCTTACATCCGCCACCATTCTGCGGGTCGCTCTTCGCGAAACATTTATAAAATTATACCAGCCGGCTTGTTTTCCCTCAGCCTTTTAGAGGAATCACTCGGGATACATGTAATTCATGCGCGTCGCCACAGTTAGCCGCGAAAAATGATGATAGCGATGACATTGTTAAGCCTACGTTAATAGATTGAGCCTCTCCGTACAGCGCCCTTCCTGTTAGTTATTTTTAAGCGAAAGATGTGAGAGAATAAAGTTTACTTATTTCAGGTCTTAAAAAGCGCAAAAATAACCTTGTAAAAGGAATAAAATTATTTTACAGCAACAGCAAGAGTGATTAGTCCAATTTAACAAGATTAATCTCATAATTCATATATTTTGTTTTAGAATACACGCAAAAGATAATTTTTTCTGGCAATAACGTATTGCATAGAGCAACGTAGTAGCATTGAATCAAAAGAATGAAGGAAGAAATGTTATGTGTACTATTCTCGAAAAACATTGGCGTGATAAAACTGCGACCCTCTGAGAAACAGCGAATGTTCAAAAGTTTACAAAATAGCTCGCTTTTTAACGACGCAGTTTTGACACAGCGTTTGCCATCACATTTCGGGAATAGTAGCTTTCCGTTCACGGATCCGTAACTTTGCGGTGTCTCTCGAATTTACCGAAAATACAGTCTTAGAGTTTCTATGTTGCGTCGATGGCGCGATATATAATGCTGATCATTTCTCTTTCCGAGCCATCGGTTGTTCTAGCTCCAAGATATTGAAATATTGAACATGATTCGCTCTGCGATGGTGAATTATGAGGGCTGTGACGATAAGGTGATCACGACCACGATCGAAACCCCAATTTAACAATCCTGCCGGCGCAGACGGATCCTGTGCGATTTGTTAATCGACAATACACAACGTATACGGCTATTATGTAAGTGCATGTGGACGAATGTCGACAAAATCGTAACTGATTGAAGGTATGCCGTTCTCTTTTGGGAAATTGCGTTAAAATACCGAACGGTTCTCATTAAAAGTCTCTTTTCTCGCCTTACGAATAACGTTGAGAATTACTCGTCCCCCTTTTTTGTCCCTTTTCGCCAACTATTGCGGCCTAGTGATATAACCGCTTCCCGGGATATTAAAGGGAATCGACTTCCACTTCCCTGGAAAGTGCATCGCCGTTGGAGCGGTATAATCTTTCTTCTAACCGTAACTCATTGTTACTGATCGATCGCCTCCATGTAAGCTACATAGACTAAATAAAAAAAATCGTATATTTAAAGCGTGCTACTTCGTTAAGATGTAGAAAATCGACCGATATAATTAATAACGTCAGATAAATTAGCTAGTCAATTTTCGTAAAAATTACAAGATCATTCTTTAAGAACGCCTGAGTCAAAAAAGAGCCAAACGCAGTTGAACGGTTAACTCGACAAAGTTGATGATGAGGCGACCAATAAAATGACTAAACTTGTTACAATGGCACTGGCAAAAAGAGCCACGCGTTGCAAAATTCATTTTCATGTGAGTTAAAGGGGTTTTTAGTAATTATCATATTCTTACGAGCCTTATATCCTTTCCTGTTTCGCACGGGTCCGTAATAAGGGTTGAAGTCGTTATGTTAAAAACTCGTTAAGCTAGTACAGTTGCGTTAAAAACCTCGTTGCAATACTTGCGAGGAAAGTTTCAACGATAAAAACTTCACAGTTACCCTTCTATCTTCCTTTCAGCCACAAAGTTACGTTCCCCTCGCGGTCTCTTTTCTCGCAATTACGCGCGATGCGTCGAGTCTCAAAACCCCATCTCGCTGCACTTTTCTGTCGACTTTAGATAAGGTACCTCGCGCGGCTTTATTATCGTACGGACTTCGTCAACGTCTTAGAAGGTATATCACTTAAGCCCATCGCGCACAAGTTTGCAAGAACAGCAGCATGGTGTATTTACCGCATCGATGCTCAACACATGCTTTGTCGCGTTTGTAAAGAAAAAGTTTATTCCGAGTCTAATATATATAAATTATTATATAATTATTCAGCATCATATATTACACTTTTATTTAACCCGAGAACGGACGCACTGTTATTATTATTTTTTGCATGAACGATCACTTAGGGCTATTTTACACTCGAATTAAAAGTCATTGTTATTAATTGCATATTTTGGATTGTTAATTTATCAATATTTGAGTGCAATATACGTGTATAGATGTACTCAACATTCTCCGAAAAAAATGAGAAAAAACCAAGAAAATTATTACTTTAAAAACGAAAAGAACACATTAAAATTACTGTGACGTGAACTTCATTCTTTCGACTGGGGTCGAAGTAGCCTCGAGTGTTCGTTCTCGGGTCAAATGTTTATAATTTTGAAACAATGTTTTAATTAAATTAACTTTCAATGTTTTCCAATCAAGTAAATTTAATTAATAAAATTTAAAAAATATATATGTAATTATAAATAAAATTATATACCTATAAAAATATATATAATTAAGTTAATTTAATTTTATTTGATTGGAAAAATAATACAATTAATCAAATAAAATGCGACATTTTATGTTAAATTATACATATACATATATATATATATAAAGTTTATCATAAAACGCCGCTTATTACATTAACTAGAAATGCCGGATTTTTTAAGTATCTATATCGCGCATGTCATAAATCTATTCCTATAGGTATCATAAATGTTCATGTAATGCAATGTAAAATATCCAATGAGTTTTACAGTCGTGTAATATCGCTTCACCATTCCGCACTCGCCATTGATGAAACAACGATTTTAACAATTTTGTCATTGCAATACCGAGGACTATTCTAACTTGCGATTGTTATTGATACCCAGGAAATACAATTCCGTAAAATAGCCGTGTTTTCCGAAGTTATTAGCGAGACATCCAGTTTCCATCGTCAAAACTTGCGTAAGCGGTATATATGGTTAGACAGGGTGACGCGGAATTACAGAAGAAAGCCGCTGCCTTTGATCAAAATAAATAAAGTAAAACTTTAAGACACGTAAAATTATTGCTACCAACGATGGATGCGAGATGTCTGTAAAGTGATAAAAATAATAAAAATAAGTAAAAATTCCGTAAATGGCAACGTAAAATAAAATGACATGTATAGGCATTCCTTTCTGCAGCAACATTTCAGATAACTTTACAATATCAAGAGAGAGGAAATAGAAACCACCCGATATAATCGTGCTTTCAATACCATGCTATACGATGCCCGAATATTGATTGATTCTTCCGCGAGTGGCAACCCAATACACCAAATAGTTGACTCCTGATGCGAATTCCATTCGAGTGCCTTAACGTCATCGGTTTTGTGTGCGGGTATCCATTTCCATTTTGGTACGTTTGTTTAATGGAGTATCGAGCACAAGAATGGCAGCGCGCAAAAACAAAACCGTTTTATTACTGCAAACGTATATGTATACAAATACGTTCAGTGCAAATTTTAATGCAATCATATATGTAGAATGTATTTCACTGTCTTGTTATGACTCTCGTTAATTCTATTTTTATATCACATATTTTGAGAACATAACTATTCCTCTTGTACAATATTTAATCTATTCACTTTTTAATAATTTTGTGATATTATACTTTAATAGAAATGTAAACATTCTTTCACAGACTTTTGAGCTTAAACTATTAAATTTTACACATGTGTAATTTTCGCAGATGGCCATCATAATCATAAAGTAGGGCATAACGGATTACAGGATCATTGTCTGGCAGCGTGTTGCAAGCGAGGGAAATTAAACCAGTGTACGTGGCGTGTCTGGTTTTGAAGATAGCTATCGAGCCATCGATGTCCAGTTCACGGCTTAGGAAAATCAATGCTTAAATGCTTAAATGAGGCGTTTTAATGCGCGTATACTATCGCAGTCAATTAATTTAAAAATAGCAGTTATGGTTTAATAATTAAAAATAATATTTATATCATATATTCAACAAACTTTTGCATTTAAATAGACGTAAAACACACAACATATTTCTTTCTTTATCATTTTTACGTTAATTCCAATTTATGTGTTTTCTGTGTTATAAATTTCGCCGCTGTAATTCAGCACAGTTCGTGTCGAGAAAACACCAGTCCGAAAGGAGAGACTAAAGTTGATTAAAGAACAATATTTCTTCAATTCTTTCTATATTGCAAATATATCGTGATACTGTCCCTCCGATAAACATTTGTGACATGACGAAATACGATAATACTTATGGCGCGCGTAATAATACCTACTCTCGCTATTGTCGAACGATCTCTCTCACAATTACGCGAACTAAATGGATGGTATTTTAAAAGATATCTCCATTTGCTCTCTTCGGACCGATCTTGTCATATCAACCTGAAAATGCAACCTTATTTTCTTTCGCAGAAATATTCGCTCCCGAGTCTATTCACGCACGTCGTGGCCGTACATATACGAACGGTTTCACCGCTCGATACGGCGAGGAAGGATGACGCAGGACGAAACTCAATTTATCAGAGATTGGTAAATAGGTTGGCCTATGTACCCGGCGACGGCCAAGGGTGCTCGGGGGTGAAGGAGAGAGTCGCTGGGGAAAGAGAGAGAAAGAGAAAGGTCGCAATGGCCATCGGGGACGTGACGTTGACGACCGCAAAACGAAAATCAGAAACTCCAATTTATCGCGGGAACAGCTAATTTCCCGGACTTCACCTCCCTCCCTCGTCTCCGCGGCCGCGTCCCCCGCTGCTCTCGGTTGGCGGATCACCCCTCCAACGCCTCTTCACCCTGAGGTGGCGGCGCAAACCGCCCTGTCTTCGTCGTCGACTACACCGCACACGAACGCCGCGCGTCTCACGTTCCTTCGTCCCGAGATTCCTACGGTAATTGGCAGGCAGACCGTGCGTTTAACCGTTGCAACAGAATGGCGGAATTAGAACAACGCCTTTCAGGAAAACGGCATCCCTTCCCTGTCCGTTATTCTCACTGTCCCTCTCCTTCGAATTGTGTTTCGTTCTTCCAGGATGCTTCCGCCAGCTGGCGAAACTATATAGTCTATTTAAATGATACGGTAAACGCTGTGCCCCGACGAGCGCTTTCTCATTCCTCTTCAATTGACTCGACGGTAATCGAGAAGATAGGCGTATATATATCGCGAAGCGCCGAAGAAAACAAGAAAAAAGAAAGGCACAAGGCGGAAAAATGTGCGCCTTCATTGCATGGATTCGATCGCCATTCCCGGAGCGAAAGTATGTTCAAAGAATTTCGCGAAACGCACTTAGCAAGATAATTGCGAATTGAAGAAACAGTTTGTTCTCAATCCTACGAGGCTGTACACATTACAGCCTGTTAATTATTATATAATCCTGATTGAAGATGCCTCTTGCAATGATATTACAATGCTCGACTTATATTCAAGTAGACAATGCCGATTAGCCATGTCAATTTTAGTATCAAAGGCCCCTGCGATCATTGTATGCGGCAGATTATTATTGCTGCTGCGTTAATCCATCATGCGATTATCTAAGATATCACGTAATTGATATCGACTTGCTTAATGATTATTACACTATATTCTCCGCTAATAACCATAGCTCTTCTAATATTCTTAATATTTCTGACAGTCGACACCTAATAAAAGTTTCGCATACTGCTCTCGGCAAAAACTAAATAGGTATCGACTATAATTATTTCCTTTAGAACATATAGATATACGAGAATATCACAAAATTTACAATGTGCTGTTCAATAACATCAATAGCATTTCTCGCGTTTTTTTGCCAACAATTTGCAACGGAATATGCTTTCGCAGACAAGCTGAAACGAAACGCGCGGAAACGAGAGTTTATCGAAAATTAGCGATAACGATTCACAATGCGCGCTTATACCTACATTTACCAGCGTGGCCACGGGCACGCACGGTAATGTGACCCACTAAATTAATTAAGCGCGGCAGCGTGTGTTAGCTGTGCACCTTCACACTCACACTCACATGACACACGTAATCCTCTCTCACACCGAACGCGCGTGCTTTCGATGCTGCCTTTGTTTCCCTGCGTGCCGAGAAACACGGTAGTATATGTAAGTAGTCGTTGCGAAAGCGATGGCCGCCGTTATTCACCGCTCCCCCGACCTGTGGATGTATATATAACCATGTACGATTGCAAGTGAGCATACACGTACGTATCCATACAAAACCGTGATCGAAAATTTCATTACGTGAAAAAACGTTATCGTGCGCTTGTTCCTAATTTAGGAATTTTCAGGAATTGGCGTATCGCCTACACATATTCTATTTTTAAATCGTGTTATCTTCTTATATATATATATATAGTTTGCAAATTTTTCACTATTATTTAATAATCATTAAAAAGCTCCTGCGTTTTCAATTACTTCTATAATTCTGAAATTTTGGTATTTTAATTACAGAAAAGTCGACTTCAAATTTATCAAAAAATCTGTCATTAATCTTTTTGAACGCACACATGTGCAAAAGTGCGCAATGTAGCGTTTCATCTAGAAGAATCTCTCCTTCGTTCGAAATTGTATTGTACATCAAAGAAACTCTCCGTGTATATGTGTGTGTGTGTGTGTGTGTGTCTATTCCTCTTTTGCACTTCCTCTTTTTATAAGAACGCTCACAGAATGTGATATTCCGCACACGGAACACGCGTTCTTCAAAAATCCAGTAACGCTCTTCCCGAAAATTAATTACAGTTGATAGACTCATATAGCTAACTCGCGTAAAAGTCTCTTGAGAGATATTAAACTCGGCGGTTCCAGAATCTCTCGCGTGTACGCGATTTACTCGCTACTGAAATTCAATGACTCCAAAATTTGCTACCTGATATCTAGTCGCAGTCCTGAGTTCGCCTAATACGTATGTATACACGTCCCGCGAAACGCTTCTCGGGGCGTCAAGTGGAAGCGCGAACGTCTGTTTTATGCATGATCGCGGGGTGAAATGCGGCCAAGAGCCGAGAAGACGAACCGACGCAGATGGAAGGAGAGAGGAAGAGATGGGAAGACGATGTTATGCGAGAGAGAGCAGGAGGAGAATAACACGTACGCGAAAATGGGTGGAAGCTATTTCGGTTGGGAGTGGAAGACAGGGGAACGGCGGCAATGCATCGCGTGCTATGCCGTAGTATGTGCGAGTGACAGAACTCTCCCTAGAGCTCGCAAACAAGGACGAAAGAGCCTTTCTGTCGTCGCTGCGCGACGCCACGCACCGTTCTCTCCCGACTTTCCTTTGACCGTATCGACGTGGCGATACGGCGTTTCCCTTCGTTTCCGGCCGGCGGAGGTGACAACGAGGAGAAGCTCGACGAAAGCTCTGTGCCGGAGCCCTGCGCCTTGAGCATTGATTTCGTTATGCGAAAGACGGCACGTCCTTCGCGCCCGAGCGAGAGAGCGACCTCGAACGCATCAAAGACGCTGCACTTAATGGATGGAATAATAATTTAACCCATTGAGGAGCGTGGGCGGATGTATGTTGCCTCGTAAACCGGTACGTGTCACTTTGTGTAATAGAGAAATATGTTTACCACGCAAAGGAGGTATATGATATCCAGCCCTTAATATATACAGAAAATTCAATTTTCAATCAAACATGTATACAATGTACGTAGTTGACACAAAATAAATCTTCACGTTAAAGGATCTTTATTACCCGAATTAATATTCGTTTCTAATTAATCTTATTTCTTATCGCAAAAATTGATTATTTCTCTTTATGCGAAAAGTTCGTTAATTTTTTTTAGTTGGAATTAATATTAAAAATGATTCGTTCTATTACATATTATTTTTATATAGAACAACCTACATCTTATATCTCATATTTCACAAAATTTCTTTCACATTTTATCTCAGGTGTATGCTTAAAGAATCAAACTCGTTTTTGTTAATGCACTTCAGAAGGCGTACCACAATTCAATATCGCAGGGCGTGGCATTCGATGTCTGAATGGGCTGTATTTGCGGATCAACGTGTATGTGTTACAAGATCAATTTTAACGTATCCCGGTACGTCCGGATGTTTCACGACGAAAGTTCAAAATGGCAGGATACGAGAGAAAGAGCGACTCGATCGATACGCTTTCCGAATGCACGATTTCCATCGGACTTGCCTCGCGACATGCTGTAACTAAACCGATTTCTCGTTACTGTCCAAAGTTATCGCGAGAATGAGATATCACAAGCATGAAATACCGCTCGCGTTTTATGACACTTGGCATCGTTATTTTCAACGTTGTCGATCTTTCTCTTTGCGCGCTCTCTCTCTCTCTCTCTCTCTCTCTCTCTCTCTCTCTCTCTCTCTCTCTCTCTCTCTCTCTCCTTCTCTCTCTCTCTCTCCGTCTCTCTCTCCCTCTCCATAGTTCTACAAAAGATCTCGATAAAACGTAGTCAGTGGAAGGAGAGTATCCTTGCTTTGATCAGACGGCGCCTGCCAATTTACCAAACTATTATCTTATTGTCATGCATTCATTGCCGGCAGCTTAACAGTTTCCAAATTGATTATGCAGAATGCTCAATCTGCAAATCCTACAATTACTAGTCTAAACTGTGTTCATTCTGCCTTAACAAAAATATGTGATATATTCATGAGATATATCTTTAACAACCTTCGGTTGGCGGCAGTCGGGAGTAAAAAGAAAATATTCAAGATTTATAATTTTCGTACTTTGGTCGAACAACATCTATCGATATAAAAGAATTTCGTAATTATCACGTGTCTAAATTAACTGTGCGTTTGGCTGTGAAATTCTTTCAGCATTTTTGTAATGCCCTAGGCGTGCAAGAATGCAATCGACATTGAAACGCTGAAACAACTGAAACCCGAGTGATGTACATTTGAAGTGATGGCAGTTATGCGTATATATCTATATATACATATGTGTAGAGATGTATATGAGTGTGTGTATAAGAGTGCGTAAATGCGTACGTATGCAGGCGCGACATTCGAAACGCGTATTTGTTACACGAGCTAGTAGCAATAACTTTGTTGAACACGCGCGGCGGTCCTGTACCGCTGAAGCTGTAAACCTTTAAAAAACATAGGGCATGCTACCGCATAGGTTGTACATACAAGGGGATGCACCTTGGCAACACCAAATATCAGACGCGTTAATCTCGGGAAAAAAACCGCGCACATTCGAGTGGACGCAAACCAGATGTGTCCCGGCTGACCAATGCTTTTATCACGGGCTAACTCGCATAACGCGATTAACGCTTCCATTGGGAGACGATAGTAAATTAACCCTCTTAAATATAACTTTCACGAAGAATGTTAATTGATCTCAGTTTCTAATGAATCCCACAACAATTATGGAAACCGTGAAGAATCATCGGTTAATATAGGAATAATCCATATTTAATTAAGAACCACATACAAAGAGAAAGTCCAAAAGCTAAATTTCGCGTAATTCATTGTAGGGAAACTTAATTATATCCTTTAGAATTTTATTATCAAATTTTACTTCGTATCTCTAATGTTTTTTGCCCATAAGCTTATCGCGTTCTGCGATTAAATTAATTAACTAGTTGCGAAAGTTGGAAAATTTCCGCGATTTGTTCACCGTACGCTTGATACAACCAGTACACAAAATGGTTATTTCGGTTTACTATTTACTCAGCGATATATTCGATTAATGCCGAGATGTAAAGCCGGGAACACATTACAAATATTCGATCGTGATCCATTAGCGTCCATAATATACAATAATAGCGACACGCGAGAACACGCGCATTTTGCGCGACCATCAATATTCATGCCGGGCGTTCGCCGAAGAGATAAAGTAAAGTTTCCCCATCAATTTACTATACCCCAACATGTGCGCGCACTATGCCGTAACGTAACCGGTTCGCAGCTTAGATTAACGTAGCGGCTGTCGAGTGCGACGCCAATCGGGCATTTCGCGAGCGAGGCTCAATTAACTTTTTCATTACCCCCAACGTGATTAGTACCGTGGCCCGGTTTCGTTCCGCGTCCTCGTGTTCCGCATCGAACAGCATTCTAAATTAACGAGCCACGCCATTCGGCATTCTCCGGACTTTCCTACGTTAGATGCGATCAATCGATTTAACACGACCATCAGCTCGATGGCGTATCTGGTGAGGATCGCTTTTGCTTTAACAAAATAATGAGAACTACCCTTTTTTTGTCAACCGCCACACAAATAGCGAAAATGAAAACGATCAACATCGTGTTTAATTAAGTCAATCCTAACAACGTATGTTTTTAACAACGGAGAGAATGACATGTTATTAATTCGAAATTAAAATACGGTGCAAAAATTGCGATAAATTTCAATATAACTTTTTTAAACAAAATAATTCTGACAAAACAAAATTCTGCTTTAACAATATCGCGAGTCTTTCTTCTTAGTGATAATAACAGTGGCGCTTTCGTTTATCTTGTGTTAACGCACGCGAGATAGATTTTTTCAATAATAAATATATATAGTCTAGAAATGCAAAAGTAAATCTCGCAAGAAGAAAATAAGAGAACTTAATAGAAACGAAGCGACAGAGTGAAACTAATGAAGAGAGAAAAGAGAGAACAGAGGGGGTTGAGAAGCGGACATGAAGAGATGGAAGTCCCGAGAAGAGCTGAGAAAAGTTTGAGTTTATGAGAGCTGCGTAGAAAAGGCAAAATAAGAGACCCACTAACTATCCAACTGCCATCTCGTATCTTTTTCATTTACACGCTGTTTACAACAAGCCAAGCATTATTTTTATCGCCCTACGACTGCCTCCTTCTTCTGAATTATTTGAACGCCACGGAAGACATTGTTCCGAATCGGAGAATGGAGAGACGAACACTCACATCAGCATGCGAAAAATATCTTTAAGTCGTACACGATTTACACTAAGGTTAAGATCTGAAAGCGGAACCACACGCAAACAAATACTATTCCTCGATACACTCCTCCTCGTTCTGATTTGCTATTTAATTCGACAATCTATCCTTATAGCTAGGACACTCACGTTTTCATGATTATAACAGCAATAACCCGCGAATGGATTCCACGATATTCTGACTTTCTCCGTTGGCGAACAATATCCCGTTGTAAAATTTTTCCCATTTTTCCCCGCTTTCTCCCGTTGTAAAATGGCAATATCAATCCCAGGCTAATAATGGACCATTGAAAAAATATCGAAATAATCTCCAACAAGTAACAGAGCTCGTTAAAAATTAAACAAAGTACAAAATCCCACAAAGTCACGTAAATACCTCAAAATCAGTTTTCGACGTGTAACTCGAAAATTCTCAATGCTTGGCTTTATTTTTGTACAGAAAAAAATTTCCTCCGATTTGACGAAAAAAAGGAAGAAACATGGATAACAGAAAAGAACAGAAGAAATCTGGAACAACCTGTATGTCGGAAGCAAATAAACGACCCTTTCTTGCAAGACGGTTTCCTCCACATGCAGCCATGCGGAAACAGCGCACGGATGTCGGGCCTTTCCCAATAACATGTTATCAGCACAATCTGTTCGGCACAAGAATACCTACCTACAATCCGATGGTATTCTTGTGTTGGCGCTTATTGGGTCGGTCGCGTCGCATCACGTCGCGTCGCGTCGCATTGTGTCAATTTGCCGGAAGTTACGACAACGTCAGTTATACGATCTACCGGCACCGTCGTTTCTCGCGTTCCGTCAACGTAGAGGTATTGCCGTACGCATAGAAGCGATGGGATTCGGAGGTTCTAGGGCGGACCGATACGGCGCCCTATCCCCACTGATCCTCGAAGAGACCCTAACAACGTCTCCGACAAATGACCTTGCCGTCCCGCTGCCCGCTTGATCAATTAATCGCCCGGACATCGAGCAGCAGAATAAGGGATCGATTGAGGTGCTCGCGTCTATTCAAGCGAGTTGACGTTCGCCATTTTCGGGCATGTCCACGGAAAGGGAAGAGGACAATTATAGCCGAAACCCGAGCGAGATGTACTCGAGAGCAGTCGGGCGATGTAATCGGAACGATTGCTCTTCGACGGCGATGCGACGACTATTACGTGTCGATGTAATTTATTTGCATGAATGAACAGCGAGATGTCTGCTGTAACATTTGTGCAACGAGCGAGCAGCTTTCGCGAGTACGATATGCCAAATGTCATCTTTTTAAAACTGCCTGCCGCAAGATATTTTTCCATTAGAATGTCATTCGTCGTTGAAACATAAATTATGTATATAAAGATAAATTACGTAAAATTTAAATAAAAAGATCGCCAACTCTGGATTTTAAGTAAATTTAGAGAGAAAGAGAATTGCGAGTGAGCAGATACTTCGAATGGTAAACAGCGAGAACAAAAGTGAAGACGAATAAAATTCCATTAGACCGTCATCCGATTTGCTCCGCCGCCGCTTTCATTAGGTATGGTATGAACGCTCTTACATTCACACATTTTCATATCCGTCAGCAGGAAAAAATATCTCTTTCGAGAATAAAGAAAAATTTTAAACACTTCTATATGGTACTAATACTTCTATTATTTTTTAAGATAAGTGTCATTAATGTCGATTATTCGTAGTTTAATTCCTCGTTTTGTCCTAGTCATGCCTCGTACTTTAAAAGTTTTTTACTCATCGATAAGCTTATTACGATTAAAAATCTGAGATATATCGTAGTACAAATAAAACTATTTAAAACATCCTTGTGGTTCGATCAAACGTTCAAACCAGAAGGCAAATTACAATGTGTATTTTTTATCAAAACAAGCCACCATTGTTTCATACCACGGTCGCTTCTGTACTCGCCGTTATATATCTACCTGCTACGGTAAACGGAACCGCTCACTGTTCTATAACTGGCATTTATCGATTCACGTAAAAACGGGTCCGCCAAAGTAAAGAGCGGCGCTGCGAAGTGATTAACACGAAATGAAAATCGCTCCGGGCTGGAAAAACGATGTTTCGCCGATGTAAAACCTCCGACACTCGTTTCGACTCGCTCGGTAATTAAATCGCGCGAATTACGTCGACACAAACGCGGATAAGATAAAGCACATTTTTCGTCCCAGGGGAAAAGAAAATTATAAATGCAGGCAAATATACATGTATGTATATGTATACGTATAATATACGCATTACACGGTACTTTCACTACTATACTCTGCTTTTCACGGATCTTCACTTCCAGATACCGATTAAAATCGCAAACAGCTCTTTGTTCTTTGTCCTGGTATTAAAAGCTCGCGAATAATCAGCTCTATATTACTCTAGCTGCATTGCGAGCTCAATATCCATTAAAATTTCATGTTCCTGTACAAATTGGCTGTATCAAAATTCCGCAACTCTTGACGTGATAAATAAACTAATCCCAGAGGTTTTGCTCTTACTTGTTACAGCCAACAATATGTAGCACGGGACTAGGCTAATATATATTCCAGGAAAGTTCGTCGACGTCGAGCACGCGGTTTACCAGCGTGCTAAGTTAAGATATCAGTTTTGCGACGATTAGAGAGACTAAACACTTACCACCTATGCGGATACAATTTCGAGGTGTACGTGACTGAATTTTAAATGCGTTACACATACATCCTCCGCGGCGTATTATCGCGGTAACATGATACACTGATAAAATACACCTCGAGTTAAATTTAATTTAGCGGATAATCTCGCGAGGCAAATACGAGAGCGCTTGTCGTGAAATATCATCCGCGAGAACGCGTAAATCGATTGTAAATCAGACAAAGAAACGAATTATGAAGGGAATTTCATAAATTCGTGCTTATCGATATCGCTTTTCCACGGTCGAGGACGGGAACGTGGTGGCACGGGTTACGAAGCTAAAGGAAGACGCAGATTTACGGTGTTTGTAGATCCTTGTAGCCGCTTCCTCGAAAAATACGAGCGGTCAGACGTCGGTAACAAATTAGGCGATTTTACGTGGCGCGGCGATGCCAAGACTCCTCGCGCGTATTTTAGCGGGTCGTATTAATGGCACTTAATCTCTCCTACCTATCACCGAGCACAACGCTTTCGTTGTGCAAGGGTGGAAAATACGGACTTCTTATCCTTATCCTCGCTTATATCTTCGCGAAACTCCCATTCGCTCGTATTTGTGTCGAAAAAGAGAAGGAAGGAGAGATGGAGAAAGAAAGCTCGTAAGATATCAAAGATATCAACTACGTGAGCGAATAATTACTGAATGTTTGCTTGTTTCTACGATCATTTAAATACACAAGTACTTCTAAACTAAACATAATATTTAAATAACATTTATTTACTATGTGATTTGTATTTAAATGTAATATTAGCACATAGAAAAATCTTAATTGATTAGTAAGTATGCACTAGAAATAATAAATCCATTCGATAGAAAAATAAAATTATCCAATAGTATTAAATATGGTATACTCATAAATCTCTCTTGCGAATGTACTCTCTCCAGCTTTTACCGAGTCGCGAAAGATACACGTAGAAAGCTCTCCGTACGCGCGTGTGATGAATCGATTTGCTACCGCGAGAAATCGCAGAACACGATAATGGGTCGTCTCTGAATAGCGGCTTACATAAGCGAATTCTCGCACCGATGATATTAGCAGAAGAGATATGTGGAACTCTTCTGTAAACTGTGTGAAGCACTCTCGTTCGCTCAGCTATGTACATACGAACGAAACATTCGCCTGCCCGGTTAGATATTTTTCATTTGCCGTCGCGAGTTTAATATACCATCGGATACTCGCGTTTCACGGAATATTTTTCGCGATCGCGATAGCGACTTTAAACGGAGATCGATGTTTTGCGGTTCTGCGCGCCCGTCCTCCTCTAAAGGCCGGTTGAAACCAACATTCCCATCGTTATTTAATGTTCTCGCGCTTACAAATCCCGTTCTCTTCTTCACCGTCTCCCCTGTATACAATACTCCAAAATCGTATTTCAAGCATGACGTTTTAGCAAGAGCACATATGTACATGCATCTCTATAAATGATTGCGATAATTGAACAAAGCTGTAGCAATACGTGGAAGAAAAAAATTTTTTAAACACGTTTAAAAATGCTATCTCTCTTCGATTCTTCCAACTTTTTGTTGATTCGCGCTTTCCTAAACCTGATGCAGCGCTAGGAAGGATTCTCCATGCGCATTATGTGCGCCCGTATAATTCGACTCTTCAGAACGGAGTCCTAAATCCCGGTGTGTAAGCGTTTTTATACAATGGCGAAAAAGTGGATACGCGTGCCGACATCTGAACACCCGCGCCTCGTATTCGCGCCGTAACTGCACGGCTGAGATTTGAATGATGTTTTATGGAGTAATGAAAACGTGCGCAACGCAACGAACGAACGAGCGGTGGGTTTACCGTTACATGGACTCATTATACGAAAGTTACATCGGTTCGTCGACACACCGTTACCGATCTGCCATGTCGCTCACTGACGATTTGCGGTAGTCGAGTGCAATGCCGCTAAGGTTTCGTCGAAAATATCTGCGTGAATAAACAATCAAGAAAATCACTGTAAAACGCTAATCGAGTATAAAAGACAAAGATTATGCGCACATATTTGTCAGATGTCAATAACATTAATTCCGATAAAGTATGTCCGATACTTGAGTAAAATGATATAATTAATCGTTAAATGGTGCACAATTTGCGTGAAAATAATAATAAAGATGATTATCGTTATAAAATTATAATCAAGGGCTGTGGCGAGCAAGGAAGTATTTGTGCAGTCCCGTCGATGGCCGTGGTTGAATTAACGTTAATAATATGCGCCGATGCGCGAGCTGAATAATTATTTATCGCTGAGCTGCGCGTAATTTCTTCTCGTCTATATTTCATGCAATTAAGCGAGCAGGCTACGACGCGCGGGACTGTGATACTATAATAGAGCTACGGGGTTAACTCCATTAAGATTATACTGAAGGAACGTTTGAGCTGATTTACGCCAATGTAGTTCCTTGCGCTCAAGCGATTATATACGGCAGGATTGCGACATTTGAAATTTCGCGATGAAATAATAATATATGTATGGTAAAAGAGAAAAAGCAAGAAAAAAAGAGCGCAATAATGTGCTGTGAAAACAGTGTTGGCTAAAAAGGTATCAAATATGCGAAGTGTCACGAGACTGAGACTGGAAATCACCGTCTCGAAATATTATGTGTTATTTGTTTAAATTATCTCGCGAATAAATCGCGTGTGCGAACAAATCTATTGTAGCAGTCAAATGCGCGCAAATATCTTTAAATGGACGCAGCGTCAGTGCGCGATATCCGCTCCGAGATTACCTGTATATTGACCGGCTTGAATGCGGTTGCACTTCGTAACAAATATGATTGCCGGTAATAAACCACCGTGGCGACGATTCGGATACACACAATTCGACCAAGAATTAATGTCAGTCGAGAGTACGTTGCGCCGCAACAGTTAGTAGTGGTATAGTATGCACATGTAGGCACAAACAGGGTAGAAATACACACACAAACACACACACACACATGCTATAATCCACGCCCCATGCAGATTTATTTTACAGCGTATGTCACGCGGTGCCCCGTACCCCTCGGTATTTACAGACCGCCGCCGTGCGTCCATCCATCAATTTATTTAATCCGATTATACATATCTCTCCTGTGCGTTCGTCATCGATCGCGCATCACTGACGGAGATCGAGAGCCGCAGTGACTCTCGGTGATGATCGCCGCCGCAAACTTTGAGGAAGGTACACTTTGGGACCCGCCCGATGATAGCAGAGCCGCGTTCGCGTCGACCCCTCGATCACTTACGTCGAAGCGAACGTGACAAGGACGATTACGTAGGAATATGCATTATTCGGATGGCGAGCGAGAACAAAGGCCGAAAAAATAGAGTTAGAATAAACTAAATCTATTATTCGTAAGATCCATTTTAAGTTCTATCTAATCCAGGCTTAAATTATGGAAATCCCTTTTTTCTCTAAGTACTTCGTTGTATAATATTAAATCAGATTTCAGTCATTTCAGATACAATAGTGTCTTTTTTGTATTAAAAGAAAGTATAAAGGAACAAAATTAATAATTAAAGGTTACAGAAATTAATCGATGTTGCAAGACGCATTTATCCCGATCGTATCTATCGTTGCAGCATGTCGAAGCTGCTCAAACGAATGGAAAGATGATAGTAAAAAATTAATTCGTCTGTAAAATTCGTTATCTTCACGGCGACACCCGTGACACTTGTTTCATATTTATGAGAGGAGTTTTAGCATATTCAAAACATAAATTACTCGCAACGGGATAAGTCACTCAGCCAATAAAATACTGCCTGGAGTTTATCTCCCGTCCCGCACGGTTTTTCAGGGGGCCGCAGAATCGGTAGCGAAAGAGAGAGTTCAGAACGAGCGGAGGTGGAAACCTGAATTATGCACGATTGGAAGCCCACTCTCGCAATCGTATGGGAGGTTTTCATGCAAAATCGCGCAACCGCTTTCCTTTTACAATGCAAATTCGATGGTAAACACCCGCCGCGCTTTTCTATACCCGATATCGCAGCCGCTCTCGTGATACATCGACGGATCTAAATGAGTTTCGTGCACCATATCTCGACCAATGTAAAATTGCCAAGTCCAAAATATTCTGTAGCAATCGCCCGCGCCGTAAAGCAATCATAAAAAAGTAATATGTTAAAAAATCATCGAAATTTTTCCTAAATGTCTGTAAATATTCATAAAAAATTAAATTGTAAAATCTCCAAATGTCCTGTTACAAGGAAACCATCAAAAGTGTTTAAAACCAGTTCGATCTTCTTAGAAATATGTTGTTAAAAGCAAAAATCTCTAAAAGATACTTTTATACGTATCGTATTAGTGAAACAACCTTTCGAAAGTAATATGGCATATTTGATTTTAAGCGAATACCTATTATAAAAACTGTAGGATATAATAGGTACATACATTTTTAAAGTTCCAGTTTTTAAAGTTTTATGACGGAGGTTTTGTGATACATTTTCATGCATTTTATAACTATATTTAAATTTTGTAACTGTAATATTTTTTAAATGTAAATATTATAAAACTTTTAATAAATCTAAAATATTTTTATATGCTTTTTTAAAAATATTTGCTCAGAAAAATATATCGAATTAGCTTTGATAATTTTATTCACAAAAAAAATACGTATAAAAAAAACATATCTCTTATTGTTAGATTTGTTTCTTTTCGATTTCACAGAGATCGAATCAAGTTGTCTCTAGAGACTTGGATGTTTCTTTTATTAGAAAACAAAGATGTCAATATATATACTGTAATAGCCAAATGTTTTTATTCCATCCCATAGGTACGTTATCATTGTAGTATCTACTGTGGAAAGTAAGGACCTACTGCGCTTCAACAAAGAGCGTACTATATGCGGAGTATTATAAGTTTCTTGTCCGAGAATTCTTCGGTCCTCCACACTATTTTCGCTTCCGTTCGCGCGACGCTCCCCTTCTCCGTCACGACAAAATGAAATATCTTCTACCGGGCTTCGGCAAATAGCTCTGAAAGTACTCTGAATCATGCCAGCAAGCTTATGCTACATCGAGCGGAAAATTACAAATGGTCGAGCCGGACGCTCAGCAACTGGCAATCCCTTCGAACCACCTTGTGTAACTGAACTCTGAGGAGTAAACTTCTTAAGTTCACGATGATTGCAAACTTACACATGTCTTCCGCTAATTCTGCAAGACAAGTTCTTTAAGAAGTTTCAAAATAACATCTCGAGGAACCGTTTTCCTCCGATACGCGAACGCGATCGGTCGAGAAGTTGTTGAGTGATCGATCGAGTGGAACAATTCCTAAAACAAATGCGTGGTATGAAGTGCACGATAAGTTATGCTCCAATTGTCTAAAGACAAATTAATGCACGTTAAATTTAGTAAATTATGAAAATAAAAATTATTATTATTAAAGATTGTCTTTTTTCAAATTATATAGATAAGGTTATGAGAAAAAGCAATCAGAATAAATAAAGCATTCGTAATTCCACGCGTTTATACAAGAAAGATGCATAAAATACGTATAGAAAATTTTACTTGCCTATCTTTGTGTCGATCAATACGGTCGTCGCCGCATATTCATCCTTTTATATCAATATTCTGCGCGATATTTCAATATAAACACTATCTACGTTGGACGCATATCTCTTTGGAAATCTCGCTTCACCCGGTAAGCCGCGAGAGACCGGCTGACTATGCGCGTCCGGCACTTATATGCGAATTCTCGCTAAAGAATTTACATAGCTGCAACCACGATCCGCAAGCCACCGGCAAAATGCTTTCGCGACGCGAGTCTGGAATTAAGGGAGTTTAAGATTTAACGCGTTTCAGCCCCAAGGATCCTGTTTCGCGGCCCGATAATTCAACCCCACGCCTGACGACGACGAAGGGTGGCGTCAGAGTTTCGCGCCGAATAACCCGTAGTGCAAAAACAACTCCCGACGTCTGTCCCGTTCCTCTTCCTGGTTTTCCTCTCGCTCACCCTCGCGCAACCTTGCGCCGTTTGCCCCCGCGCCCGCCGCCCCTTTGTTCAGCGACCAGTCGCGTCAAACCCTGCGAGTACTTTGCATAAATTCTCACTTTTGCATAACCGAGAATTGCTTCTTTTTCCACGTCCCTGCCTAAAGAAGAAACTAAGGTCGTCGTCCGGAGACTTAACGAATCTATAATACCTTGTCTTCCTTAGCGACGGACCTTAGTCTTTATCGCTGAGAAATCAATAACGCCTAACGATTTTTCTCGAATGTTACTTTATAGTGCAAACAACACATTTTTCATGGAAAAAAATTAATGGCGAAAATGGAATGATAAAGTCTAAGACAACGTGTAATATATAATTCCGATGAACAAATTAAAGCTCATTGTATGTATCATGCGCTCACTAATTATATATATATTATGTATGTACACTTGTCTTAAAGGTATATCGATAAATTTAGCTCTGAGATATGGTAAGTTCCGATAAACCATAGAGAATTTGCAAAATGAATTTAAAGTTTACATCACGTTGGAATATGATATAAATGTTGACTGTGGGAAATTCAATTAAATTTCGCTAGTTCAGTGTATATTCGTTAACTGAGCGCCCTACCATGCACACATACATACATGTATTATATTTACATACGCAATCATGTTTATGTAACTATAGAATTTATTTCCGGAAGATATCAGATACACGAATGGTTTTTTTTTTCCAGATAAAGCCAAAACAGCACTAGCAAAATAATATTTGTTATGCATTGCCGATTGATAGTTCGCAAATTCTGTAGATTTGTTTTGTTCCGCCAAATTTTTACGCCGCATTTGCCGTTTAATAATATTTTAAATTGATGTTTTTTAACAAGTTCAAAGTTTAACGCAAATTGAATTTTATCCGTGACTAAATTCAACTAAATGTATATTTTTCCAGTAGATATAACACTGACTGCGATATTATATCACACGATGCATTGCAATAACGTTACAATAGCATCGTGTAACGTGTGGCATATTCGATATTGAGCAAAGGCTTGAACAAAAATTCATCTGTCGTACAACCACGCATTTGTAACTATATCATGCACGAGTGAAGTGACATTTATATGATATCGATAAACCATCCGATTATCAAGGTTTACGATGCGCAAGTTATAGCTGATCCTCACGCATGAATAATATCCGTGTCGCCTATAACAGCTTTTCCCTATATTCGATTTGAAAATACAGTTCGTTACGGATTATTACGATGCGTATCTCATCAATTAAAAATTTTAAATTATGGACAGGTAATTAAGTTGATCGATTCATATTTCTTTATCATATATGTATATCCATAATTAGCCATAAATGATCAAAATTATATTGACAAGAATATATTAACAATAATATATTAACAAGAAAATATATATCAACAAAAAATCTAAGATCCTTTTATTTATTACGCACATAGTTTACTCTATAAAATAAACAAACTAAATGCATCGGTCAAATGCTATTTTATAAAATTTCTGTTTTAATAAAAAAAACAAATCTGAGAAAAAAATAATATTTTACTCGGGTTCGAAAAAGCATTTTCATGTTGCATATAAACGATCAAACAATTCATACACGCACAATACACCTTTGTCTGCGTTGGTTTATTGCCTGGCAATTTTGTTATGCTTTCCTAGAATAGGATCGATTTGCAATACTACTGACAAATGAATAACAGTTTTAGGCGATACCCAATATTAATATCGTTCTGCGGCGCCTGCCGGTTACTGTCGAATTTAGCGATCCCAGATGAGCCATTGCAATTGCGGTTTACCTGCACGCACGCTAGCGGTCCAGATTAATTTACGGGGGGATAAAGCGCGCGTCCGACGAAACAAAGCGCCGCGGCGCGCGCGGGAAGGAAACTTCATTTTCTTACATCCGGGGCGCAGATTAACGGCCTCGTTTATCACCGGCTGACCTTTCGACCGCGATATCTACGAGCACCCGTGTAGCGACACAGTGCAAACGATTCGTCCGACTGTCTGCGCCAGCCTTACGCGAATCCCTCGTCCACTACATCGCTGCGCGGACGTGTTTCATGGTGTTCCATTTGTAGGCGGAAGACATTCGTATATTATATGGGATGTCCCCTGACCTATCACAAAGTATCTCAAGAGCATTAGAACCGCGCCCGCGCGAGTGTAGGATGTTTCCTCAGTGAGAGTCGCACGAAATGCACGGAAATATAATACTAAATAAACATACAAGTTATTATCTGATATATAACTCGTGTGTTTATTTATAGTGAAAATAAGAAAGTACTCGCAAATTAAGCCGCAGAGACGCGATAACGCAATATTTTGCATCAATTTTTGGTATATATACTTATTGTACAATTAAAAATTAAAGCGCTTATTTTTGCCAACAGTTTGTGTAGTGCCTAGTTACTATGCGCAAACACGGAAAGCACATGCCGCTCGCGACGAAACGAGATTAAGTCCGAGGTCAAAAAACGCGACAATAGCCCCGAACGATGGTCAAAAAAGAGGGGGAGGAAAAAAGAAGAAAAAAATACGAATATTTGCTGGCGACCATTCTTCCCGCGCCACTCCGCACCACCGACTTGGCACCATCCGTCCGGCGAGCTTTTGTACCGCCTTCCGGTGAAACTCCGGGCGCTCGGCGCGCCCGGGTGGAGAATCTCTTCTTCCCGTTGGGCCAACGCGAAGCTGCGGAGGAAACGGGAGAAAACCGTCACCACAATGCCCGACGCCGTGGAATCAGGATGTTCGCGCTCACGGGTGCACGAGTCCGCTTTTCCTTCACCGGCTACTCTCTCTACCTAGGGAATGTATATACAGGCCGTCTCTCAAATCACCTTCGTCGTCCACGAAATTCCTCGGTCCATCTAGAACCGATTTTTCCTTAGTGAAAATCTGATCGAGCGCAAACCTCGTCTCGCATAGTCGAGGTGTCGTAATTCCTTAAAATATCGTGTTGTTATTAAAACATTTATATTTACGTAATATTTTATGAAAAATGTGTCTTCGTATATTTATATAATATAAAACTTGCGCATGTATAAACTCCCTTATTAAAATATTTTTATCCTACCAGTATTCTCATGAACGTGCTAAAAAAGTTGGCTGGAGATTACTTTTACGTTGCTCGCTTGAAACCGTTTTTGTATAATATAATAATAATATAATAGAAATTTGCAGCATATTATTATATTATACTTTAATTATACCGAGACATAGCACACAAGAGAAATAATTTCGCTCTCTCAAAAGAATTAGATGCGGAACTTGCGTATATTATCTCGCGGTAAATGAGTAATTTTGTAATGTAAATAAAATAACGGCGCAAAAATGGCAACGTAAAAACATTTGTCGACGCGTTTTAATCCCGTCTGGGATATAAAGCGCTATTTTATTCGGTCCGCTTTGCACCGCTAAATAATCCAAAACGTCAATTTCCCGTAGCCAAGAGTACTTTTTCGCTCGGTCGCTTGGACGCTTTTGTGTCGACTTCAAGTTACTTCCGCACCATGGAAACTGAGTTTTCCTGCGACCTGTCGGATGCATACCTACCCAAAAGGGATATAGAGAGAACAGCTAAGGTAATATCGCTGCGATGAAGCCTGGATGTACATCATCGTAAACGGCCGGTGCGTTGCAACACGCTTTTAAAAAAATTGCGATATAGACACTTATAAATTATAATCGCTGGTAGCACAAAAAACCAGTGTTTAATAGTAAACGCTAAATAGTAATTGACTACTATTAGTTAACTTGTGCAATAACGTAACAAATTACGAAATAAAATAAACTTGATCCCTTAATGAAAAATAAATTATTTAAAAAAAAATAATAAAATCGACTTTTATTTTAGCGATGCGATTTGTCTAATACGGTTGGTGCAATTTATCAATATCCAACCTCTGTTGAATTTATGTTTTCTTCATGACGAACAATCGTGATTAACGAGTTTCTCTGGTAGAATGCTTGTCTAGTAACTAGTAACGAGAAGACATCTATAATGAAAACTTTCGAGGGATGAGACGCGATCCTTGTTGCAACTTGATGCATTTTATAGTCCATTAGTATAGAATGCCGGTATATCAGTTTCATTCGACCGACAGTTATCTCTTTAGAGCGTTGGCAATTAGAGAGATTATTATTGTTGCGTCGGTAATATACAGTAATCACCACGCTTTATCAGCTGCATTTAATGGAAGCGTTATAATTATAGAGCATCGCAGCTTTCATCAAAATGTATTGTTGTGTGTAATTGCGCAAACAGAAAAAAGTTTTAGTTTTTACAATCAAAAACCGATAAAGTTATTTTAATTCTGAAATTATATACTGTGGTGGAAAAAGATAAAAATATACATATACATTGTATGAGGTATTTTGTTTTGCCAAGCTTTCGTTAACTATTATTTTGTAGTAATTTTGTGCCGATAACAGTTTGTACTGATTAAGGATCAATTTAGCACTTGGATTATAACTGCAAACCAGTCATGGGTAAACCAGGCTAATGCATATGCTTATCGTTAGTTGTGCAAATACCGCGAGCGCAAATAATGTGCATTTTAATGTGCTCAACAAAAACCGAATGTTCATGCTACTGGTTAGCGTAAGCCAGATTAAGCCGCATTATTTCTATGCCGAGCGTCGGACGATTGAACGGACGAGAGGCGAAGCCGATATGTTTTATGAGGATTACTCGTGGAAAAGCCAACAAGCATGCAGAGCTTCTCGATAAACCGGACAAATCGTATTGGCAAATCTCCCATGCATCCACGTAGGTAAAATCGAGTCCGAACTGATCAAAGAACCAGTAGATAAATGAACCCTGTGGGCGGCTCGAGCTCTATCGTTGTATAATTATATATACAATCCATCTCGTAGGGCATAAATCGATTTTGAACACGCAAACATCGGGCAATCGATCAACAAACGACGGTTGCTCGCCTATTCGAAGTCTGGTGCCCATACAGTATATACACGAAGGAGATGGATCACAATCGCGATCGCGCAACGAGTCCTCATACGAGCAGATTTGCTCTATATCGTTCCCTATTATTTACGTCCGCGATTGTAGGCCGTGGCTGGCAAGACTACCGGGCAATAAATCGATCCATGAACCCAATTTTGCTTCGATCGTTCGAGGCCTAATCGCTTTTGAGCTGCTTCCGACGATTTTATCGGAATTCTATAAAGGATCCGCGTGTCTTCGTGTTCGCGGTCTCTCGTTCTCTCGTTCCCTTGCGTCCCTTTGGCTGCCACGACATGCCCCCCATGTACCCGGCTGATATTTTATACATTAGCGTGTGCCTTCTAGCACCTTGTAAATCAATTTTTGCCCTGCCTCCTGAATCGAATTTAAGTGTCTCAAGACAGGGAAATGCTTTTGAATACGAAACAGAATCGCCCTCGTATCGCATTTCGCTGCCGGTTACGAGAGTATCTTCTTATGAAATCTGTTTCTAAAGATGTTGTTTAGAGAGGAGGAGAACGAATATGGTGAACGATCGCGTATGCTCGCATATTGTTCGAAGTACCGTTTTGAATACAACGCTGTTGTCATAAAATGACGACACAGACTTTTACTCGAATTTCTTTTTCATTGATATCGATAAATTATGCTTTCAGTTTTACGAGATTGAAAGGAAGGAAGATAAATTAATAAACTGTGACGAGAAAACATTGTATCAATGTTGACAATGTTGAAAATCGTACGAAATCAATGAGACGCGTATAAGTAACATCGTTAAATAATTATAAATAATTTTTTTTTATCACCTATACATCGTTATTTTTTTACTTGCTCTCGTACGTTAAAACTCGTACGTTAAAACACGTTCACTCGATTTCAGACCGCACATTAGCGCCATTAGACCCGTTAGCACAGAGATATCATCCGCAGAATGAGATTTATCAACCACATTAACACGCGGCATTCACATAATTGGCGTAATCTCGCCATTGGAATTGCGCTCGAAAGGGTCGCCGCGTGCACCATTCAACGCGTGTTCAAGAAGAGGTATAATTGTGCTAGTTACGCGATACAATGAATGATGATGCTCAAGAGCGAAGGGGAAAGGAAGGGAGAAGGAGGAACAGCTAGGTTGCAGGCAATCCGATGCTCCTAGAAGAGGAATAGGAAGCTGCTTTCCATTCACGCGCTATTAATCATGAGTTGTATTAATCGCTAGAGATGTATCGAACGTAATAGCTTCTCAGATTATGAAAACTTTTATACACCATGCACGGCATTGCAACATTACTCGTAAAATGAATAAGAAAGAAATGAATAAATGTCGGTCGGGGGAGTTTCGTTGCAAAATATCAACGGAACGAGAGAAACACTTTTAATAATCCCGCGTCTCATTGCATTCGTCGTTTCGCGAGTACGAATTAGCGCGGCGCGATCCGATTAGTTGCCGCTTAATTAATTCACCGTCGCTCAAAGACACCATTGGCGACGGCTTAACAATCCGCGAGATTCCCCATTACCCGCATTGCGAGATAAAGACGCGGTTCTCGGTCACATTTTACAAAACGGTGCCTGTGTAAAATAGGACGAGTAATCCGCAATACCATTGTTACCGCGAAAGCACCGCGTGAATATTATATTACGTCGCTGAATACAAGAACTCTGGTCGTTCTTTCGGGTAGAAACAATGCGGAAAAAGGAAGAAAAAGAGAGCGAGAGTTCGTATTACCCGCTAAACATTGTCGCGTATGCACTGAGCATCGCGCTTGTATATAGTCGAACAAAGTCGACGCCTCACGTCTCCCGTAATTGCGTACGTTTTCGCATTGTAGTAATCCGCTTTGAGCGAGCGCGGCGTAACGCACTATTCTTTGCAGGTATATGTTTCGCGTTACGTACGTTTCAATCTGGAGATACCGCACTACGCTCGCTTCTGCACATTACATTTGTATTTTCTTCTTTTGTGCAATAACCTCGTTTTCGTTAACAATAAATTCGCCTGCTATAATCACCATAATTATCGTTTCATTTGATACGACCAATGTGTTTATTATAATCTCGTATAGGGACGAAAATTGTGACGCGATCATAACGCGATCGTTACGCACGAATATAGTATATCTATATAGCACACGCAAGATTTTGACGAAGTCAGAGAAACGAGAAACCACGCGAAAGGCTAACACGCCAGACCTCGGACTCGTTAATTTGCCCGAAACGAACGGCGATACCAAAGCGCCGCTAAATACCACTGAAACAAAATTTGGACGCGGTCGCAGAAAAGTTAAGGGATTTTTATTCCAAATGCAGCGGATGCATGGAACGGCAAATTGCGCAAATTCTCATACCTATGACGAAAGACTATTAGATACTCAAGTAAAACGAATAATTATCCGCACTCTGTCCCGCGAATGATTTCGATTTTCGCGCGTCACGATCAGGTCCCTCCCCGCAAACTAGCCGCTAAACGGTAAACAAACAACACGTCAGCGTGATAAATGCGATGCCAGTGTCAATGCACGCTCGTGTCGATGCAAATTCATACCGATGTAAATGAAGACAAAGAAATGATCCTATGTTATGTGCATGTGCGTTTGCATGTATGTGTTCTTGTGTTATATGTTCGCTGTTGCCGCGTTTTAAATGATGCTATTTTTCCACTTTACTGTCACACACTTCGACCGTAGTCATTTTCTCATTTTATGGGATGTAAATACCGATGTTAAGTGAATCGTACAATCATTTAAATTTTCGGAGCATACCGATAAAATTATTTGTTGCATTTATGTCGATTTCCTCCCTTTAAATGCACACATATTATTTAAGTTTTTGGAAGATAATTTGTGCGGACCTGTACGACACATTTTTAAAAGTTAACTCTATCTTGCTTTGCGTTGCATGTTCTTATACATATATTTTACATGAGGCTAGTGAAAACAGACGAGTCAGACGGTCGTACGTCGTGAAGGAGCGCATTGATACATATTGAATTGTGACTGATTTATTGAATTGCGTTATAAAATACATACGTTCAGATATTTCTCGCAAAATATCGTATGACGTCGATGGAGATACCGCGTTTTAATTCTCTTGTCGCATTCTTAAAACAAACATTTCGGCGATTTTATGGAACGCGGCGTCGATCGCGAACGAATGCGGCTGCGGGTGTCGCTGCGGAACATTATGGAGATAGAAATGGTGGCAACGTCCCAAATAGCGAGATTATATTTCTCTCATAGCAGAAAACGCGAGGAGTCGCGCATGCATAATGCACTCTAAAGACGCGCTTTCCATACGCGTCAGTGTCTACCGCCGTAAATTCGTAACGCCATCTGCGATCTTCCTTACACGTCGCGCGCGTTGCAAGGATATTAACACGTTGTAACAAGCGCCTATTGTGGGAACGCGTGTACGTGATGTGCGTGTACAAATTGAATGATACGCGCGCGCTTACTTGTCGGGCGAACGACCGACGAAATAGTTAAAGCGACGCGTATTCGAAACATGCGCACTCGCTGTCGTAGTAGCGCTGCAAAGCTTAATTCTGAGGATGAGCGAACGCGAAGCTTCAGTCACATTCGCTCACCTTCGGACTACTCTGAAAATCCGACCGTGCACTTTTGCATCAAATGGTTTCAATAAGCATGCAGGGATCTTTGTACGTATTGTGCGCGAGTGTATACGTGTGTAGTGCATACACGTACCGTCGAGACTTGGACGCGTATAAGTAAAAGAAGAAGAAGAGAAAGAACGAAAGGCGAGAAAGAGAGCGAAAAGAAAATACCCTATTTCAACCATCTCTAATCGTATTTTTATTTCCTCCGCGGTCTCGTCCCACCCGCTTCTCTTCCATTAGCCGATTGTATCCCGAGGTAGATGAGTCTCGACGAAAATCCTTGATTGTATTCTAAATAAGCGCAGCTACGAGCCGATAATCTCGTCGTTACGAAAAACTTAACACCCGAATGATCCGCCGGAAACAATTCAGAGGAGCGGGTTAAGAAACGTGAAGATAAATGGTAGCGAAGCATCTACTCCATTTTATCTAAATTACAACACAATATGACTTTAATACATTGAAATATAAGTCTTACAAAAGAAATTATATAATGTCGCAAATGTAGAATTTTACACAATAAAATAAATTATATATTTTATATTATTTTCATTGTATATATATATATATATATATATATACTATATATATATCTTGCTGTAGTATATTTTTTAACTAAAAATTTTGATTTAAATTTTGATGAGATAAAAAATATTAAAAAATAAAGCAATTCTTAAATAAATTTATATTAGTTAATAAATCGTGCCTAAAGCTACCACAATTACTATATATTCGAACTGATATGTCTCCTTCCAAGATGTAATAAAAAATCGCGCCCGAGTTTCCTTGAATGTAACCGTCAGCTTCGCGCTTTTCGTGTAATACGTTTCGAAATTGAAATCGCAATCGAGAAAGAGACTGCCACGACCGTGGGCGCGTGTTCACCGCTACCAACCCCGGGCAGAGACGAGCAACGAGCAAATAAACGGAGGTCGGCAGCCGGGGGTGGATAACCCCCTTACCGGAAGAAGGACAGACGCATGGAAGTTCTATTTTGTTTAATTTCGCACGGCAGCCGACTGTATCGACCGACTGTCTAGCAGAGTAAAATACACCGGAGTCCATCATCCACGGAAAGGATTAGCTGCAAGCACTGACATAATAAGCTTCTTTTATCTCGCGATATAACACTTGGTTAATTATTACGTGCACCAACTTTCGTAATTACTCTCTAAATGACTAATTTACCTAAATTAGTTTCAACAAAGTTCCGCTTTATAAGAAATTTTAGAAACGAGATTGAGGATAAAATTAATGAACTAAACGTCACTTTTTCAAACAAGAAAATTTTGTATTTTTTTGCGAACCTTACTGTTTATACTATTTCCATCATTTTACGAATTTCATGACTATATGAACGTATTTTATATTTCCATGTTTTGATATATATGATACATGGTCCGTTGAAAAAATATTTTTCACTATTATATACTCGTGCAGCGACAGAGATGCGTCAAAGACACCATAAAAAAAACCATAGCTGTCGATCAAACCTTTTCTTGTAGATAAAAATTTTCCAATAAAAAGAAATTTTTGATTTAAATACAGAAATAAAATACGTAATATATATATACGCTTTAATATCTCTAATTATCCATCATCAAAATAAAATTTGCCGTACTGCGAAAGGACGTCCATCGCACCAACGTTACTATGTATGTACTTCATCAACGAAGCAGTCGATTTTGTTAATTAGACTAACCACAGCTGATAGGGAGAAAATCCGATACGGAAAGACAGATCGAGATGGATTGTACGTGTGTGTGTGAGAAAGAGAGAGAATAAGGAAAGTGGTAGATGCTGCGGATGGCAGTGACGTTTCTGGTTGCAGCCAGACGCTTCGCGTTTATGCAAAGAAGGGCGAGCCGGCGAGGGTTGCGCAAGATTCCAATGCCCGATTAGGGGTTCGATTTAAAGCCGGCGGATGAAAGTTTGCGTTCGACGGCGCACGTCCGGACGAAATGAAAGTCGGGACACGCCGCACCGTCGCGTCGTGCCATATTCGATCGCAAATCGAAATTTCTGCGCTATATAATAGTTGAAGCTTTCTGCGTTGGTGGTTGTACACGCATATATGTCTAAGGTTCTATGTACGGGATGGATTGCGACGGGATGGCGAGGATTGGCATATTTAAATTGGTTCGATTCCAACGAGATCGACTCGTCGCGCTCGTGGCAGGTTCGAACCACTTCTGCCGAATTGCTGGATCGCCGTATAATGCGCGCGACTCGTGATTTCGTTGAACGTAACAACCTGAAATCGGATTATCGACGCGATACGTGTGTTATTCGGGACTTCTAAGAAGGTTTATGGTTTTTCTACCATAACCAGTTAATTGTTTGCCAAACTATTTCTCAAGCAAGATTACTTCCAAAAATACGATTTTTTCGATTTTACCTGTTTTCTAATATAACATTTTTTAATAACGCGTATACGCATAATATAGCAAAACGAGATAAACAGAAAACATTTCACGAATAAAAATTTCAAGCTCTGCACCTACGTTTAACTTGCGACGACACAATGCGACATATAAAACGATATAGCTGCTTAAATCCGCGATAGGAGTCAAAGGATACGTACGGTTTGTGAAACTCGCTGCAAGCCCGCGGGATGTGGCATAGAATGGGCGGGATTAAATCCACAGCAGTTATAAACATCACCGACCAGCTTATGGTAATTCCTTGCCCCGTGTAATGGCATGAGCAGCGCACCTCTCCGCAATGCGAGACCGCAAAGTCGAGAGGCATCTTACTGCGGTGCTTACGGTATGCGGTGTTTTAATGCCCGGCCTAGATTCTCTCAGTCGTGAAATCTCGGTTGTCTTTCTCACGAATTGAAAGTCAAAGAGTCGCCAGATTGCAATCTGTTCTCCGCGGATAAATACAGTGACTAGCGATTGTTAGCGTAACGAAGCGCGCAATTTATCAACGTAATTCAATTACACTTTATTCATATAATTTACTTTTAGAAAAATATGGAATAAACAAAAGATACAACACAATTTGTAAAAATTAAAAATTAGTATACCTATAGATGTTACAGTAAATGTGTTAATTCAGTAAATGTATACGCTTACTAGTCAATGTATGCACAATGCACATTATATATACTTATATTGATAATATAATATATAAGAAAAATATAGCAGAAAAATCATGCATTACACAACACATTTACCGTAAGATATACATATAATGCATGATTTTTTTGCTATACTTACATATTATACTATCAATATGTATGTCAATGTATTGTGACTAGTAAGTACATTTACCGTGACATATAGATAAATATTTATCTAAAATTAATGACAAAAAAATCTGGAAAAGTTAGTAAAAAAAAAAGGTAGCTTTTTCATAAAATGTAATTTTGGAAAGTATAATCGGATTTTTCATTAATCACCACTGAAAATAAATTAAAATTGTTGAAAATTCGTGATATAAAGATAGCAGTACCATACGTTGTTATAGTAATTGACACATTTAGAAATCCCTACACCTCCAGATAGAAGTCCAGCAACTTTCGTGACAGAGAAGTAAACGTATCTCGATCAAGGTACAAGGTCAAAGGAATCCGCGTAATTCTGCAATTTCCTTCGCCAAGACCAACTGACGCCCTTTGCGGAATTAGGAATTGTATACCTCACGAAGTAGAATAATTCCGTACTCCCTTTGATCGTTCTCACGACTATTTACGCATCTTCTACCTCAAGAAACAACGAGCTTACATGACAGCCACGAATAATATTGTATTACCATGACACTGTACTCCAGACAATTTAAAATGCGACGGTGAAAATCTTTAAAAAATTAATTATCTTATCTCTTTAATTATATATATTACAATTTAATTTCTATCTCGACTCCATAAAAAATAAATAAGTTACACATTAATAGAAAATTATTTTATGAAGTCAAAAAGCTATAAATTTCTAATCTCCAAAACTGATTTCTTAAATTACATATTTACTCGTAAAGTTCTTTTTACAGTATATTTCATTTTTAATATTTTGATTCATTAGATTTTTTATGTCCGCAAGTACCACCTAAAGCATCTATAATAATATGAGAAATTAGGAGCGGATTGCTACATCGACATTAATTCCGTATCAACAAACGCTTACAAAGCCGCGTACGCTGACCTTGGTTGGATTGCGTTTGCATTGCGAACTCGAGCGGAATGCCACTACCGAGCGACTATACGCTACCACAATTTACAGTTCACACGTCGTGAACTGCCGACGGATGACCGATCCGTGCAAATCCTCGCGCGCGGAGAGCGCGAAGTGATTCTGTCGTCGGCAGAAACTCTATAAAGAGAAAAGGATCACATCTGCGCATTGAACTAAATTCAGTTTCAATCGTGCAACCGCCCAGAATATTGATCACGTTGAGAGCGTGTCACGAGTTAACGAGGAGAAGCGCGGTGCGAAAGTACAAAATAGAAAAAAAGAAAATTCCATTCTATATGATTTCGGAGCGAGCCAGAAATACAAGTGGGTTATTTTAAAAGACGTTTCCTCTCATGGATGTAAAATTTGAAATTTTTTTTTAACTGTCAATGGGAACACACAATGCGGGATGTGTTGTCGAGATTCGAAAGTGCACGAAATATTCGAAGCGTATGGTCGCGCAAAATTTATGGCGCACTTTTTTTACGCAAGTTATAATAACACGACGTGTAATCGCTTTATCGATCAATTACGATATATCCCATAAATCACTTTTACGTCGATAGAAATGGGAACTGTGCGCGACTTCTACGTGCGATTGGGGCGCGTGTCAATTGAAGCTCACGTTGTCCGAAAAAGGCACTCACGGGCGCTTCATCAGAAATGAGTTATTTTATCAAGGCACGCATCAATCACAGGAATATCAAGCTGCTTGACATTTCATCCACGTCGTGCGCGTAGAGAATCGCGGAAAGCACACGGCGGGAGATAAAACAAGACGGATGGAGGTTGCACGTACTTTCGAAGACATCCGGAGAGAAAAATGTTCCCCGACATCTCGCACTCCACTTGTATATGAGAATTTGATTATGAAGATCGAGCGAGTCAGCCAATATATCGCGTCAAAACAAAACAAGATAGATCGCGCGCCGACCGGAGACGAAGAGACGGTTGGCCAGTCGATCCGACGGATTTTCGCGGAGAATATTCGTATATCGGATGTGCACGAGCTGCATGCATTTACCTCTTCTTCTTATCTCTTCATTTCGCACGACTGTCGTAGGATCACGTTTATCGGGAATTATCGCGGCCACGGATCCATTCGTTACAAAGGTTTGCTGCGATCCGCGGCACAAGTTCGCGCTGGCCGCGGAGTTACAAGAAGGCCGGGTCGGACGTAACGAGGATTTATCGCGGCCTTGCCGGAAAGAAAATACATCACGACACGTTTGACCTCAACCAACTGGGGCAAAAACGATAGATTAACAACCGCGGTGGCAATTTGTCATCACGCGGTGCTGCGCTGCCAACGCCATGTAACCCTAAAACGATGTTTTATGTCTTTCCTCTCTTTCTCTCTCTCTCTCTCTCTCTCTCTCCCCTCCGCCGTGTCGATCTCTCTCGTGGACGTATATTAGTTCACGTTCAAACGGGGTTTCGCAAGTAAAATTATCAAGCACAATGCGGATGGTAGCTGGTTATTACGTCGAAATACCGCCAAGCGCAGTATAGTGCTTGAAACCAGACGCGGTAATATCGTTTCACGGAATTCACCTTTAGCCTCCTTTCCCGAGACCTCTCTTTTACCAAGAATAACTGCGCCGCGTTTACGACGGATATCAGAAGATATCCGCGAGCTCCTTCGACTACCGACTGCTCTATATCTCTCGAAAATGTACAGCGGGTAGTTGTCGTAACGAGGAACGTTATCGCGTACCGCGTTGTGATTTATGCTCACTTTCGATACCTGTGCTATCGATCGTTTCCCCGGCGCGGAAACGCGACAAGGAAACCTCGAATGGTCGTAATAATTTAAGCTCGGGAAAACCAATCGAGCGAATGCATCGACAATAGTGATCAATGACACGTCCATAATTTTAACCGCGTATCTATTCGTTCGATAAACTGCAAGAATACATAAAATTCGAGAACAAACAACTAATTTAAACATCACGTTAAAGACATATTTCATATAGCGTTAAATAATGCTCATTATAAACGTTCCTCCGCCCTCGTTATAATTTGCATGTTAATCTACAAAAAAGATGTTAACACTCTTGTGTAAATACTTAGAATTGCTCGACGCTAAATATAACTATTACGTGCAAATGTGCTCATTGTAGCCTATTGTAACTGAACACTTCATTGTCGAGCACACAAAATATTACTGATCGGACAATCTGCGCAGTTAGCAAAATGCACGATATATGTCCCACCGTGTTAACTTGTTGACAATTGGACCGTAATTACCGCGGACTTGGCATTACGCCGTCCGCAATTTCGCCAGCCGCCGCGCCCTGATATTGCGTGCATGCGTCCACTACAGACGATCGGTTAGTTGCACTTTAAACGCGCGTAATATGCTCGGTATCGGGTGACAAATGACATCCCAACCGGTAATGAATACGAACAAGAATTATCCGGGTGAATAAGCAATTTATCAATGTTTAAACCGACATTTTCATCGAGCGCACCAATAATTATCGCAATAGCGATATAATATATCACACTATAATCATACGCTTATTTTCCACGGATAATACATTACATTAACATTGATGCATGATGCGTTACATTAGGCATTCTTATGATTAATAATTCATCGATTTCTCAATTTAAAATTTTCATAGATTACCAATAATTATCATACAAATGTAATCCTCGTGTAACAATCATCAGTTGTTTGCATTACCTCGAGGCTATTGAAACTGCAAAATGACACGTCAACATAAATTGCTGCCGCATTCGGTACTTACACAGAGGGAAGAGGGATCAGCGAGCGTCGTAAACTCGATTACGAGACAAATATTTACGATGACTAACAAGCTCGCAGCGAGACAACGCGAGATAGGTTCTTCAAAAAATGTAACTTTGGCGCAATCGAGGGGAGGCGGTTTACTTTAAGGTTGACCTATCTCGCGGTATAAGGGAAAGCACACGCCGCGGCGCCGTGCAACGATACACCGCAAGCCCGATACGTGCAATCCGACACGTAGTTTGCGATAGCGTGGCGGCGAGTTTACTGTCAAAGAATAGTTTACAGTCATGCACGCGCCGGCGAAAGATGGGCACGGTATACGTGGGCACGTAATCGTCTCTGTACGCTGTACGCTGTACGGTTTTCACGGGCGTTGCAGTAGCAGCAGCAGAGAGCAGCAGCACCGAAGGCGAGCGAAAGGGGCACGAAGAATTCCTTGCACTCGGGGCATCCATGCGGAGAATTCCGAGCACGTATAAATCTTGGCAAATCTTACGAAAAGCTCTCTCTCTCTTTCTCCTTCCCTCTCTGTCCCTCGGTCTCACGACCCCGTAGCCTTCCTCCTCCCTTTGTTCTGCCCTTTCGGAGCTGCTACACTCGTACCATCGCTTTGATTCACTCCGCTCTGTCTTTTATTCTGATGTATTTTTGACAAGGTTGGTAACAGAGAGCGAGAGAGCATGGCTATGCAGTGCGTTTCCACGAGTGTCCTGTCCGAAAAATCAGCGGAATATTTCCTTTTAACCGCGTTTCAAAATCCCTTAGGCGAAATGCCCTCTGTGCACACGGACTTCTGACTGCATATACGCGCAGTCTGATCTCTCTTTCAATTTCAATCCTCGGGGTAAACACGAGGAAAAACCTCGTAAACTTTAATATCCGCGCCTGCTCTCCGATGTTAAATGAAATACAAATTTTTCGAACGCACGAACGCAGACATTGATGGGTACTTTGCGTAAACAGCTGTATTTCAGAACAATTTGATTTCGCTTGAGTGAATCTTATGTATTTTACAAGCCACGTTCAATGACGTTTTCTCTTTATCGCGATTTCAGACCTATAATACGTTATAGTTGTTGCATGAATTGTATTGTGCAAAAGTCGTTCGCTTTTTACATTAAAGGTATCTTAAAATTGTTCTAAAACAAGTGCAAATTATATTTAGATTCGATAGATCCGCTTCTGTGGATGCGCGCATGCCAATGATTATGCGCTTGCAACTGATACAAAAAAAAGTAAACATCTATAAAGCAGTAATAGGAAAAGTAATCGTAATACGAGTGAAATTTTTCACAATTAGTTGGAACTGCGGTAAACATGAGGAATATTTTTCGTAACACATAAAACGAATATTAAAACGCACTCCCGGACGATGGACTTCTTATGGGCGAACGAACGAGGAATCCGCCGCATCGCTCGCCAAGATGTCGTGAGATATTAAAAGTAATATCTCAACAGAGGGGGCGAGATGCCGCGGGGGGCGGAACAATATTACGCGAATATTACGCGAATAATAACCAGGGAAGGAGAGAGGCGTTGCTTAGCGTGATAAAGCGCGACTAATATCCAGGTAGTGCACGTCGACGATTTAACGCGCGTGGTAACACTCCCGTAATAGTCGACGGCCGCGTATTTAGCGAGACATAAACGACGAATCGCGCGACGAAACACACCCCGTAGATAACGTATGACGGCAAAGACGAGCGCGCGGAGTTTAGCGACGCGAGACAAGCTGCATGGAGCAACTATCGATCTTCGTGTCGTGTGTCTAGGCCGTAGGGATGCGACACGTACTTAAGGGATCCGCGACGCCCGCCGGTGAGCAAGTTATTATTTGATAATGCTCGTTGCCGCTAATGAAACTGCACCTTAAGGTGAATACGCTCGCTCGCGCGTGGACGCGTGCTGCCATCGTTCCATCTTCAACGTGCGCGATGCACGGTGTATAATACGTTATCGTGGCGTAACGTCGACAAGACAGAGAGAGAGAAAGTCCTCGGTAAGTCATAAACTCGGGTAACTTCGACACGGTACCTTAGCCCGCAAATTGACCAAGAAGTTCCAGCTAATTTTCATGCTGGCTAAGCGCGACGCAACGAAACTGAATCCTCCTTCGTATGGACGAACGGTCCATATAATCTCAGGCGTAGTCCGGCAAGTAAGTTAACGAATCGAGCCACTATGCGCTATTAATATCCCGACGTAAACCATAGAACTAATTGCTTTCGCCGAGGCGAAATGGAATAGCGTGCGGCTACCGCATAGTGCTCGACCGGTCGGCAGATTGGACATTGTGCCCGGTTAAATTTAGACGCGTAGAACCTACACGCTGGGCTAATTTTAATATAATATTCTCTATAGCGAGGGATTTTAGCAGCTTCCACCCGATTGTTCAATCGCCGGTGGTTAATGGAGCGTCAACGCTCACCCGGGCTTTCCCTCTATATCGGGGACTCCGTTAATAGTTCATACTGCGTAATTTATGCGCGTACTGCGCGCGCCCATAATTTATATAGCGCATCATACACATTTGCAAATGCCTATTATCGGCCAATAATCACCGTCTCCGCATTTTGTTGCTTTAACTACACGCGCCGTGCATCGGAGTAATGTGCTGACGTCGAAGAATACGACAGATAAGCGCGCAACGCCAACATAACACGTTTTAATTCGGTTAATAACTTTAAACTTTCGCTGTTTCACGCTAGCGTGATTTTCTATCTCGAGTGGCGCGATACAAAATTCAACGTACAACCCTGCGTGCGTTTACCCAACTTACGTCATGTATCGTGTTATATCTTACAATTTTTATGTTTCGTATAGATGATGGAAATTTAATTTACTTCCTACTAAAATTGGAAAATCTTTCTAATATTAAATATATGTATGATAACAATATATATATAATTTTTCTGCTATAAATGTTCCTATCTTTCTTCAGATCACCTTTCTATTATGTTAAAGTTGGTAAATAGTGAATGCAATTTATTCAGGAAATTCTAGCAGACTGCTTGAAGCTCATAGTAATTACACAGATGCATTTGTCAGACTCAGCTAGGCCATACGCTTGTAGGTCTAACTATTTCAACAGCTGCAATAAAGTATTCTCAGTAGACGTCAGTACTACGAAGTAATTACAACTGTAATCTGTTAAGCCGCTATGAAGTGTTGCAATCAATGGAAAAATAATCTTAAAAAAATCTATCTAAATATCAAGCTTGCATAATTATATATTTTTGCTACATATTACATATAAATTTTTATTAAATAATAAACAAATTATCTCTCTTAAAGTTTAACAAACAAAATTCTTGGATTAGCAGCGCAAATAATAATAGTGTTGCAAAAGTACAAATTAAACGCCTAATTTGTTCGCGTTGAATAAGTATTCCTCAATATAAGTTAATATGTTTGCCATAAAAGCGAGTTAATAGCTTTAATATTATGTTTGCGAAATAAATCGCGGTGAAAAGACACTGTCGAGGTAAAAGGCTGACGAAACTAAATACTCCCATTTAGAACAGTACTCGAGGACCGCTTGCTCTCGCGTATTACCGTAGCCAAAGAAACTGCGGGGGGAAGAGAGATACAAGCATTATTCTCTCTGGAAACTGCATTTTCCGCGATTCAAGCATCATGAATGAAAAGCAGAAAGAATGGATCCGCTTCCATTCCAACGAAGGAAATGCGAGAGCGGCGGCACGTTACGGTCTTAAAGGTATGGAAGAGCGGTGAAGTGAGGGGGACCCAGGAGGGAAGACGGTGGCGAAAACGCGAAGAGTCGACGCGAAGCGTATATAGAGGTACACCGACGACGCCGCAAAAATGGGCAAAGTTCTGAAGGAAGGTCGGAAGCGAGAAAGCGGAAATGGCGACGCGACGATGCCGCTCGGCTCGTTTCGCCTTTTTTCACTCTTTCTTTCTACGTTTGCTTCTTTTCTCGGTGCCCAACTCCACGATCGAAGATTAAAGTCTCATCGCGCGACTCCGAACGTAATTACTTCGGTTCTCCTTTCATCTTCGCTTTATCTGTCGCTTCGAGCAAACTCACGTTAACACCTTCGCGCGCGGTCAGCCAGTAGGTCAACCTGTTCACCAAAGGTGCCTAAGTGCGACGGTTTATTTGCCGAAGCTGCGGTTTCACGTGGAAGGAGATTACGAGGGTACCTTTCGAGACTGGTAAACCGGCGTGGCCGAGATCGCGTTTCACATTGCCCATACCTTCTTACGTATTCCTTAATGAAATCAGAATCTCAAACCTAACTCACGTGAGTCATATGCTAACGATGCTTGGGCGTTCTCATTATGAAACTTCGCTTGTTATCTGCACATTTCAAAAGCTCTCGCTGTGCTTCGTTATTCGCTTACGCGTACGCTTCACGTCGGATAAAACAATGGTAACGATATGGCGGAGCTTTCTCATTAATTCGTCGGAAACTCGGTGCATAATGGACAGGCTCGGTCGAGGTAATTATGACACCGCGCCATTTCTCAATGTAATATAATTACTTTCAAATTTCGATTTTAGGGTGTAATTTTATACACATATATGTATAATTTTTTAATCGTACGTAGACAAGTAATTTTATTATTTCACTCATTAAGTGAAATCTCATCGCATTCACGCGCCAACCAAGCATCTGCGTCTGAACCCAGTACTCGCAAAAAAAAAACCCACATTGATTTCATTCTGCAAACACCTTCTGAAAGTCTCGTATAAGCGCATCGTTATATTTCTTCGGCGGAACTACAGTTCAGGCTGCAAACAGAAGACAGTTTGCGGTAGCTACGATAGCGGAGAACGGCGATGTGCTGAACGAATATACCCGTTTCCTTCCACGGGCGCAGTCGTTACAGAAACGAGAGTGCCACTTAAATCGCGTCTTCTCTTTCTTGCCTTGCTCCATCCTCCATTTTCTACAGACGACGGTCGGTGGTGCGCGCCTGATATCCTTTTCCCATTCGACGTGCCGCTTTTCCCATTCGACGTTCCCGTTACACACACGCCAGGGGAAAATCCTAAGGAACATAAGAGGCGTGCTCTTCGGCTGCCGCGGAAAATACAATGAGAAAATCCGTTTCCAATTTCGTGCGCGATATCGAAACGAGATGAGACAGTGAAAGAGACCTGAGATCGGCAATTGCTCTCCCAGCGAGAGAGACCTGAGAAGACGGTTCCATACGATCCCCTTTAAAGAAATGTCGCCGAAATGGGTATCATACCGATGCAGAACGGTACGCTAACCGCGAATCGAAAAAAATTTATCAATTGCCCGGAGTCCGTTTAGTATCATTGCATTGACCATGGGGCAAAATGTATAGAGAAATGTCTGGCTCCTGAGGAAAATACTAATAAAAAAATACACCGATAAAAAAAATATAGCGCACCGATGTAATACATTTCACGATGACCGTTGCGAATCGCGAAATTGTAACGCTCATGCTCACACCTTGACAAAAAAGCAGCACGCGAGATACGTCTCGGTCAAAATTTCATTTCGTGCAAATTAGTCATTTATTTTTAATTGAAAATATTGTGACGCACGATTCGCTGGCGTCGACCTAATTTCGTCGGTGTGGGCTACAGCGGCGAGCAAATTTGATGTAACGTGTACCATAAGTTACGTCAAAGCCTAAATAAATTATAAGTTAAACACATTGCATTTAATTAACAATCTCCACTTTTGTTAGAATTTCATGTGTAATTGTATAAAACAACCGTAACGCACCGTCATCGTTGCGGGACATAATAATTTCAGTATGCATTTATGTCTTGTGTAAATGAGACCGCAAATGGTATCGTAAAATAATATTAGGTTTTTTATTAGATGAATTCCAAAATCACGTTTTCGTCGGAAAGCGATTTAGCGACGTTTCGAACTTTCATAACATTTTTTTCGTAAGCGCATGATATGCAAAAGCGGATCTAAAATTCAACAGAGAACCGCATCAACGCCGCAAAAGGAACGGAGATTAATTTATATGGCGGTGCCTCGTAACTTTAGGTTGTTCAGCGGCACGTTTCGGGAATGTTACATTCGAGAGATCATATCGTTTCAATTAGTGCAACAACGTGGAAGTGAACAGGTTCGGGCGATACACTGAAACTTGGAACGACGCGGCCAGCCTCTCTCGATTAAATCCGGGCATCAAACGACGTCGAGTCGACGCGGACACGGACGCGTCGTCGACGCGCGCGATACGACAAGAGGAACAGAGAAAAACCGCAGAGGGCAATCGCGCCTCGTTGCGTCTAATGAAAATACTCTCCTCCCTTCCTATACCCTCCGTGCACACGAGAGACGGGAAAACGCAAATGGAGCGGGACAAAGGACACGTGTCTGGACTGTGTATGTGATGCCGATATCGCTTCTCTCTCGTCTCGAGACGAAGACAGACCGAAAAAAAAAAGAGAGCGCATCCCATCCATCAAACGAAACGCGACTACTTGTACGAGATGTAGGGAAAGAGAAAAGAAGAACGATCTCCGCGCGGTGTCGTCATCGTCGACGCCAAGCAACCCCTTTTCGACGTTTTGCTCCAGATCCTCCGAAGCGGAGTCGGAGGTACGGCGGCACGGCGACACGGAGGACGGGGAGCCTGAAGGAGAAAGCGACCAGCCCAGCATCCCAGCTTTCGATGCATTCCATTATGAAAATGCGATCTCGCGCGCGTCTCTTGAAAATTATGTTGATGTTATGCCGCGTCTCTTAGCGCCGTCACCACCGCCGTCGCACCGTCATCCTTATCCCTTATTTCTGCCTAACCTTTTGGCCCCTGACTCGTCGTGACGAAGGGGCGAAAGTGATCGCCGAATAATTCCCCGCGCGTTTATCTCGAATTCATAAAATACAATTATCTTTCTCAGAACTGGGTTTCTTTAGTCCGTTTTTCTCAGTCGTCCCGTTATCTCTCCTATTACGTTCTCTTCTCCTTTCATTCCGATTCCCTTTCTTACCAAAAACCACTCGATGGAAACCACGACTCTATACTCGTGCTATCTGGACTCGTCGTTTCTCTACTATCTCCGCACCGTTTCTCGAGCGTGATACTCGCGCTACTCGAGAGTACCTCTTAAACGGAATTATAGCCAGAAGTGTGACATGACGACACGCGTTTGCACACATGCAAGTTCGAGGAATGAAATACGACAGTCGCCGCAGTTACCGCCATCGAAGAAGCGGAGACAGAAAGGTCGAAGAGTTAGCTCCACCTTCCATTCCACCTCGAGAATTTCCTGTCAGAGATAACTGGAGGAGGATCCACGATAGAGCAATGGCGGCCGTGTATCATCCGTGCGCGAAAAGACCCGGGGACGTTATTCGTCCGGCCGACATTCTCAAAGTGGTTTTGTCAAGGCACGTCGATGAGAACAAATGGCGCTTTTCGCCGGTTTCACTCAGTCTTCCGCGCGAGTGGGATTTTTCCATTTTTCAACGGCTAAGAATTCCTCACCGCTGCCAATCCGAAATCTCAACCGCGACAAATAGTCTTCTACACTCAAGATTTAATATATCACGGTTTTAGCAAGTTCGAAATATCCCATGGTTATACCGTAAATGGACATTATTTTTATTTGGTCTGCAAGTCTCAACGAAAAGTTATTATAATATAAATATATATATTAATTTGGAAGATAAAAAAACATTCTTGTTTGCCTTCATATACCGTTTCTTTTGGCATATTTCTTCTAAAGAATGTAATAAAATGTATTATAACTTGAACACAGTGTAAACGCCGTAAATATCTCTTGCGCAAGATTATTCTACAAAAACACGACAACAGCGCGCATAAAATTTAATAATAGGCGTCTCGAATTCAGGAGGCGTGGCAGCGTATGTTTTGCATTCGTCTTTACGATCTTGCTTGCACAATCAGCCGAGATTCCGCTCGGCCGTAACTTCGCTGCTTCAACGAGTCATTGATAATATATATAGCTCCATTTGTGAAAGAGGGTGTCTACCGCGGTTTATTAACGCTTCTTCGAGACCGTTAGCTATGTAATCGATAAAATATATTACACGGAAACACCACGCTCCGCAAATTTATCGGCATTAACCGTACATGGCAATGCACAATGTTATATAGGTATTCATTTGCACGCGCAGATAAATAATATTTCTTTTTTGACCCGACGACAGAAGAGAAATGTAGGAGATAAATTTTCACCTTGGAACAAGAATATCGACGCATTCCACAGCTGGCAAGAAATATATGTCCGAAAAATCATCCGATTTGTACATCACATATATAGGTAATAGAAGATATTTCAATATATAATTTCGTGATATTGATTTATTCATATGCTTTCGCATTGCTTCCGCATTACTTGCTAAATATAACACATCGATATAACACATTGAGCATAGCCAAATATTACTAATATTTATATCTGTACTTTTCAAAGCATTTCCATTCGATAAAAGTAATAAAAAGCGTTTTGTACTACTTTTGTTCACATGACCCAATTCGGCCAATTCTATGTAGTTATTGATGAAACAAACGGATAACGAGAACGCTGCAGTCGTGTCGAGCGCATTCATGTTTATTAAAGTAGGCGTCTCGCTACGTGCTAGTCATGTGACTGTTTGTAGGTTTTCACGTTCAGAAATATATTTCAGGCAATTTTTGCTAAGGAAAAAATAATTTTATGACGTATGGTGTAAAATTTCATACGTGACAAAGTATGTTACTTTTTCCAAATTATGTGATTTTTCTCATTTGACTCCGTTTTGATCAGCTGATCATGCGAGTCGTCGAGAAAGGTTACAAGTGAAGTTACATCTCCTTTTCGATTGAATTTTGACACGTACTGAGAAAGGGTTTCAAAACGCATGACAGGGGTGTCAATCACTATCCACGTCGGCTAAGAAAGACGAGCCTCATAACCTGCAACTACAGTGATTAGCCAGCGGCGTTGCCAAGTCTTCCCAACTTCACCTCGACCAAAAAATGTCTGCTCGATTACCGCATTTTCACTAAAATAAACTAAAAAATTAGCAGCGAAACCTCCGGTAAACTATATATTTTATGGTTGCATCGGATCCTTCGAAATCTAATGTACAAAAAGCAATGTTTTTTCTCACTTCATCTAATCGAAAAATGCAAAAATATGTGATTGAAACCGTGATAGAGCCTTCTTTTTCTGGCCGTCTGTATGAAGTAATGCAAACGTTGTGATTTTCGAGATCGATTTTCTAGAGTAAATAGTCGGTAAGGAGCCACAGAAAAAATCGACTGCAAAGCTGATCATATAATTTGATATAAAATCCAAAATCGAAAACTTTATCTAATACATGTCCTGACATGACGAGACGACTACCTTAATTGAAAGTCATTTCTGCTCGCCAATAAAGCGCGGATAAATAACTGTGCACCATTAAAAAAAAAAAGGGCGGGGTGGGACGTTTCGTTATTGCCAATAAACGTGCGCAATTGAGCTTCAAAAGCTGTTGTGAGAGCTGGATACTCTTCGTTTCACCTATCCAGCGTCGCTTTTTGTTATAAACGTGATAAACCTTCGCCCGGAGCTTATTCACGCGCGACGCAGCAGATCACGTACATAGACTACTCCGTGATTGCGGAAATATTAACGTGTCTGCTGCATAACGTGTCATTTACGTAATCAATACACGTAATTAAATACACTGCCTCTGCTCGAAGACGAGCGCGACAAAGTAAAAGATTTAACCGGAACGATTCGTATGCCGGATGAATCGCGTATAAATACTGAAGGTTCCATTGCACGTACAATGCGGTCGGAAAGAGTTCAGACCACACTATATTTTAAGGGAAATTTACAATTGCAATTGCGGGATCTACCGTACAGCACGAAACTTTCGTACCCCTTCGGGATGAAAATCTTAACACATTTTAACGGGGAAGATCGAGTACGTGTCTGAGAATTTATTCGGAGCTTAGATCGAGTTCCCTTTTTCTAAGCACAACGGATACTGTTTCGCACCCGGCGGCATCCTTAAGATTTCACGGGGAAAAGAATTTTCTCGGTCGAGCGTATTTTTACGTGCTGAGCAAAAATACGTGTGCAACGTCACGAGCGCGAGTAAACCTGCGTTCCTTGTAAACTGCGTGCGCTAGATACAAACGCAAACTTTCGTCGATCGACGAGGTTTGCGATCATAATATTTCATTCGAGTACGAGTTATGAAAATTGATACAATTTAGAATATTGCGATACATACGAAATTGATGTGCGTACGACATTCATGGAAAAGGATACTACGCAGGTGGTATACCTAATACTTAAATAAAATAATATATCAAGCTAACGTGGGAAGAAAGGGAACAAACTCTCCATATCGTGGCACATATAAAAAACAAAGCGTGAAAACGAAGTGTGTATAGAATAAGAATAAACATTTATATCATATAGAATTTTTTCGTGTGTAAAGAAAAATATATTTCTCCAAAGTACGTCTAAAAAACTTTGTAAAAATTGTCATAAAACGAATACGATTCTTTTCGGTAGGGAAAAATTTGAAAAGAACCTAATTAAGAAAAAATCAAATCACTTTGGAGAAATGCAAATTAACAGAATTTTATAAGCATAAAATAAGAGAGAGTCAAGTGTATTTTCATTACATCCTCAAATAACCAGAATCGTAAACGATCTCGAAAAAAGGGCTGACTAACCACAAAGCTGTATTCTATTTTGAGTATAAAAATTTTATCAAGCCGTTCTTGCTGTTTACATGTCACACACGTGAGCAAATATACCACGAGGCGACAGCCGCGTAGTTTTCGGGCAAGGTTCGCAACACGAGACGTAACCCTCCCGTGAAACGAGCGAAAAGCTGCCAAGAGGTCTTCGTCGTCGGTTGCAGGACAATGTAGAGCCAGCACGTAGCTGCGCTTAGCAGAGAGGGCAAGAGAAATGTGGCGGAGAGGTACATAATTTTTCCCTCGACGATGCTAAAATGAAATAGGGAAAGGGAACGAGCGGGAAGGTGGCAACGACGGAGCGGGCACGAGAACGGCAGAAACGGCAAGAGAGAAAATCGAGAGAAACGTAGCGAACGGGGAAAAAATTTAGGGAAGAAAGGAAACAAGAGAGATAACAAGAGCGAAGAAGGGGTGAGAAGACGCGAAAGGAAAAAAATAGGATGACGGGAACGGAAGAAGAGCGAGGGAAGAGCGCGGAAAAACGTCATGGATAAAATTAAAAGCGGCCAGCTATGCTCCTTTCTTCCTAGAGTTGGAGTTGGCGATATTCGAAATCAGCGAAAGCACCGTTATTAAATCCGATATTTTCTGCCAGATGTGCAAACATATCAAAAACTCGGGAAGCCAATCTAGTTACTCTACAAAACAGAGAGGAAATTCATAGCGCGGACGAGTCAAAAATCGCTGGACTCGTGTGCGAACGTCGTATCACAATGCGGTGGAACATTGATTGATATCGCGTTGAATGTTCTGTTCATCTGTTCATACAATTTGAAGCCGTAATAACAGGTAACAGACATTGCCTGGCGGCCCGTAAATATTTCCACATAGAATTCAAAACGATTCGCAATATCAATGTATAAAGCCTTGTATCGTTCCACGTGCGTAATTAACATGTAAACTGAATAATTATTAAATTATACTAATTTCATAGATTTATATATAATATAAGATTATGTAATGTAATTTGATTTTCTGTAATAGCACAGAATAATCTCGACAGAATAATATACAGAATGATATTTGCAAATTAGCGAAATGTGGCTCTTAATGTTTTTTTTCAACGGACGCGACGTTTCAATCTCCGGATAATGTTACGGCACAACATACGGGGATAAATAAATGAAACTTTAAGCGATTTAAACGTGACGTGAACGAATCGGACTCGCGATAACTACTACCACTAACGAATGCACAGAGACGCGTGGGCCGACCTGGCTGCGCTTGCATATAATTAAAACATGCTTAGCCGCGGTTACATCTGCATGTGCGCCGAGCGAAACGGGCCGCTCGTCCTGACCGGAGTTTTCCTGACGCGGGCGCAGCCGTGTCTCGCCTCTCCCCTGCACTTGCGAGACATAAGGCTGGGAGGAGAAGGGTGGGCAAAAATAGACGAGAAGATTATGCTGTGGCGCGTACCGCGCACAGTGCATAAATAATAACATTGCGGGAAGAGAGGATGTCGGGAGCGAACGAAAGGGGGTGAAGTCGCTGCCACCGCCGCCGCCGCCGCCGCCGTCGTCGTCGTCGTCGTCGTCGTCGATTTATCTACGAGCCACAAGTAAAAAAAGAAAAGAAACGCAAAGTTACGTCGCGGGAAGAAGGGAAAGGACGAACGAGTTGGTCGGGACGTGAATCACGCGAGTAACGCTGAATAACGACTGGGGTTGGGCAACGTTAGGTGCATTTTTTAGCATTTGCATGAATTAAGCAGATACGAAGATTAAATGCCGACAAGGAATTCGCTTGTTTGTTTGTGGTATATGATAATGCGAGCGGTCTTGCTCCTCGCAAAAGCGTGCAATCTGTTCTCTCTTTAATTATGAGGTATTGTTTATACATACGTTCGTGTATGTAGTTCGGGTTTTTATCAACTGCGCCTCACACACGCACTTCTCTCTCTCTCTCTTTCTTTCTCTCTCTCTCTCCCCCTCTCTCTCCTTCTCTCTCTCACACACACACACACACTCTTTCTCTCTTCGTTCTGCAAACCTGCTCTTAAACATTCTCGTAGATTACGTTTTGCAAAATTAATTGCATGGTACTGTACAACTCGCGGTATGAAATTAAAATTATTGGATTGTATTACTTAGCCAGTCGCTACTATACAGTACGAGTTTGCGTATTCATGTTTAATTACAACGTACAGTAGTTTCCCTATGACTAAGCACTCCAGCTTTTTTCGCTATCTACGTAAGCTGAATCTCTTTAAACTTAATGTAAGTTTTACAACACGGGAGTAATTATGAAAAAAGATATCTCTTAACGGCAGAGATAACAATTACACTTGGATACTTTCGAAAACATAACATTAAAAAAATATATAATTACGCGTAGGAAAATTGTAGACATATCCATGCACGTAGAAGAAATGTAACTCACGTAAATGATTCTCTATTTTCTAGACCTATTTTTTACCCTTAAATTCCAGCAGTATTTTAATAATAAATATCATCAGATAACAAAACAGCAAAAAAAGAGCTCCTCAGATTAAATTACAGTTTATGCATAAAAATCCGCAATGTCTATTTGCATAGCAAATTGCTTATATACTTGGCAATCCTATCAACATACACTGTAACTATATAATTCACTTGCGACAGGAGAAGTGCATTTAGGATGTTTGCGAGGAGACGAATGCTGTGCCATTTGGATGATGGATTCCCGCGGAATCGTGAGCGAGAAAAAGTGTCGGTGTTTGAATTTGCCTCGAACAAAAGAAACTTAATCGATATTAAACATCGCGAGATGGAAATCACTTTATCAGATTCCTAATTACTTTCGAGCCTGTACTATATAAATATTGGATACGCATTACCATTGGCTGAATAATAATCTGCTCGATGCGAAGCACAGAAGAAAGACGTATGCATATTTCGCGTAAGATCACAGCAGAAATGTAGGGTAAAGTGCATATTTCAGATCAGATCCTAATTCGGATCAGCAAATTTAAAATGCCTCTCTAGCCGACTGTATCTATCATATGTGGAATTTTTTCACTAATTGTTTATAGCTATAAGGGATAGCTATAGACAAGAGCAAAAAAATCCACATATGATAAATACAGTCGGCTAGAAAGGCATTTTAAATTTGCTGATCCGAATTAGGATCTGATCCGAAATATGCATCACTTTACCCTACTTGAACGTACTCTTATAAGACGGTATTATCGGCCTCATAAATACCGATTGCAAGTTCGCCTCCAGAACACTCTAAGTCGAGTCTCGGATATCCGATTACACGTGCCATTAAACAACAAGTATCACTACTTAAGAAAGTTTAATTTTAATGACTCGGGAACGAGTTTTTGAACTAATCCGGGGGAGCCATAATTACGGTGACGCAATGACAGTACGTAGTTCTTTTCGATCTTACCACTGCGACCACCGCTAAATTCCGCAAAAAGTAACAAGGGGCTCGTCTCGCGGGTCGGCGCGGCATAAATCGTAATTATAAACGGATAAATTCCAGCCGCCGTGTTTGCTCACTAATTGCGGTCATGGAAGTTTAATCGTCCGATAAAATTTACATTTTTACGAGCGTCGCTGCAAAACCGGCTCCCAAATAAAACGGCGAAACCCTGACGCTATTCACGTTTACCGCGCCCCCAAGTCAGTTCGTTTACTCCGCTGCCGCTGCCGCTGCCGCCCCGTCGCTTTATCAAGCAAGTAACGAGTGAACAATTATGCGCGTGCTACTCATACAGTCCGGAAATCAGCCGCCGAAACGGACACGCGAGATAAAATGAAGCGCGGAATTGCGTTATTTCCTTTCTGCTCACGGGCGAAAGCACGATGGCGGGACCAAAAATGCCGAAGCTGCACGCTGTATCGAATCGCGCACGTTTCAGAATCAACCGAACTAACGCCGCACTGCCGCACCGTAACGAAGTTAAGATCCGAATGCATACTCGTCACGGAGATGAAATAGTGCGCAGTTGGATGTAAAGCGGGTTTACCGGATCAAATATGTGTAACAGGAAACTCTCCGTGCACCCGCGGTATTCATTACTTGTCCGACACACGGTATTCCGCCGCGTATCATTCTCCGCGGAATAATCCTCGGAACAGCAACCGATATGGAATTTCGAAGGACTTACGGCACAGCGTGGTACAAATTGGATTTCGAGAAAAAACGAGAAACAGGCGTCTCCGTCGGATTCGTCTACACGCGGCCGAGCAGCCTGCGACGAAACTTCGTCATATTGCCCTGTTATCCTAATCCTCATGCTTCGTGTTTATCGTGAAATTAACGCGGGTCGCATTTAATCCGTTTACGCTTCGATTTAGTTGACGTAGCTCGTCGTAACTTCGCTACGTTACGTTACCTCGTTCCGCACGGTACCTTTACACGCAGCCACGTAGTTACATTCGTGGGACGAGGCAAATCAGAAATCAATAAATCTTAAACTCACCGCGTCGCGTCGACTCTATACTGGTGTTTCATTCGACTATAGTCATCGGCAACGCATCCGCTTTAGGTCTCCAAGTAATTGGAACGCAACGGCCTTAAGACGAATGTTTCCGTCTCATCAACTACAACCGAGTGACCCACAAAAACTAATCACACTTCCGTGACGGCGGGCCCGTGAAGGCGACCCGCCCTCGCAAGAAACCCTCACCGCGACAATACCGTCATCACCACCTCCGCCATCGTAAAACGCCATCGTGGCTCCAGTGTAAGCGTCTCTCGCGACATCGAGATAGATAAATAGAGAGCAAGAGGGAGATGGGAAAAGGTTGAAGTAGACGCTATTGCGGGACGAAGAGAGAGCGACGAAGAGAGAAGTAATGAAGCGTCCTACGGCAGCGAGAGAGAGATGACCGTTGCAAACGTGCTCGTAACTAAGCGCACTATTTCGAGCAATCCCGTTAGTTAGTAGGAGCATCACGTCGGGGGATTTATCTTGGACTGTGGACTGCGGACGGCTTAAGTGGGCGAGGCTTCGCTTCCTGCCCCTACGTCCTCCTCTTACGCTCTCGATCTTCCTCGCCCCATGGCATCCCTCTCGGTCCAGTCTTAATCACACGTAGCGAAGCATTCACCGCGAAGAAGATATGGTCGAAAGACGGGCTTTCGTTCGCAAGGTTTGTGAACTCGCGACCGTACATGCGTGTATTGTGTATCTACAGCCACTGGCTTTCACCTTAACTCTTCCGTTGTCTCCTTTCTCCCACAGTACATATGTATTTTCCCGTTGTATTTTCGAAGTTGCCGACGTCATTTCTAGACTACGTAGGGGATTTCGTCTTGTAAATCTGTTATTTTGGCGGATGTAAAAAGAGATTTCGACGAGACGATAACTCAGCTGGCTCTCGGCTTTTTCGTCCTTACGACGGCACACAAACGGATACAGGCGCGACGGCCCGAAAGCTTCCCAATATTACGCCAAGTGACACCGCGAAAAATTTTATTTCAGTCGTTAATTTGTTACGAATAATCGCGAGAAACGACGGTTATCCGATTTGAAATGTTAATACAATATCGTGCTTCGTGCAAGTTCCCGTAGAAATACGAAACGTGCTTAGTTACTATAGAGAATATCTTGATGTAACTCCATAAATGGGTTGGAGAATGGGCGATGTAACTAGAAATAAATCTGTCGCTTAACGCTATTCTCGCGTGGTTTATGCAAAGAGTGGCTAATGCTACAGTAACATTTCACGGGCTTACAGATGAACAAAACGACTTGTTTCGCATTCCCGCGAAATATGCATATCGTCTACGTAAATTCATCTATGTCGTCTACGTTCGTGTAAATTCCAATTAAACGTTCGAAATTTCATCGCTTCTAAATATACATTTACAATTATTACTAAAAATAAGTTGCTATTTTTGTCTGCATCGATACATTAATTACCACTCTCTTTTGAAACTACACGGAAAAAAATGAGTTTGCAATAGTAGCTAAATTCCAGTAGCTGAATCAAGCTTAGCTGTAAGAGCTAACACCTTAGTATTGTAGCTAAACTTTGACTATTATAGGAAAAAGTAATTAGCTGCCACGTAAAAATTTATTAGTTGAATAGAAATCGTAATTTAGCACAAGCGGCTAAAAAGGTTGCAGCCGTACCTAAGTACTTTATCACGTACAGACATTATAAAATTTGCTATACAAGCTACAACACTTAGCACGCATAGCTAAGTTTATAGCTACGCGCGTGAAAGTTCGATTCGCAGTTGTTTGTGCGACACTATCAGTTCGGCGCTTAGCCGCGGGCGACGACAGCACAGCGTCTCCTCGCACGTCAGTCACGTCTCGCGTGCCATCTATCATAGTGATGGTTGATGAGAAGCCATTTTGTTGCATTGCCATTGTTCGCATTTCGTTTCGCGCGTGAGTTGTGGAAGGCCCCCCTGCCACAAGGGGAAGGGGGAAGTGATCGGCGCAGTTCCTGGTGGCTCTCCGACGGCTTCGACGACCGTTCCGCGCGTCGTGAGTATAGACCCCCTTTCCGTGTGATCCGCGGCGTGATCCGCGGCGCCGTTTCATGGCGACCGCTTCCGCGTGCGCGAGGATACGTAGCCGAGCCGAGCGGACTCGCGGCGGCAGCGCGGGTTCACGCCGAAAGCGCCGAGTCACAGCGCGCGCACACTTCGTCCTTGCAGGGTCACCGGCGATCTCGCGCGCGATCGTCGCGACGACCGGGCGACGTGGGTGCGCCGCGCGTCGGAACGTGCACGCGGATCACGCCGGATCACGCGGCACGTAAGGTGTTGTATGATACATGTTTAGACTTTCATTAAATAATCTACTATTTTGTGAAACAAAATAATTCCGTCTCTCGGCAGTCTCGGCGGCGAAGAAAGCACGACGGGGGTCCGTTTCCGCGACCCGGCACACGTCACTCGAGCGAGGGAAAAGCAGTTTTCCGTTCCCCGAGAAGAACGCGCGTGGCGCACATTACAATGTACACAATGTTTGTATAATAATAATTAAATAAGCTAATGCATTAGCTTATTTGATTATTTGTTTATTTTTCGTTATTTCTTGTCAATAAAATAAATTGGTATAAATTGGTTTGGTATACAAATTTTGTCAAGTTTTATTTACACCCATTAAAAACTGTAGACTTTCTTCTTTTCAACGTAATGTTTGTTTTTTCAATAACTGCATTCGAAAATGATATCTGATTAGTATCAACAACTTCCCTTCGGACATCCTGTAATATACAACAAAGTTCTAACTATGAGATCCTGGAGCTAGTATAGCATTGCTTTTCTAGTAAAATTAATAGTTAAGGACGTTCACCGATCCTTATACTATAGAGAAAATCAATTTTCTATAGATTTTTTTGAAACTGTGAATATAAGTTAATTTAGGTGTGCTTTATGCGTGGCATACATTTCAGTATCTCTTGTAGAAAAAAATCAAGATACTGAGCCTCAAAGTTTCAACTTTTACTAAATTTTGGTAAAAATTGAAACTTTGGAGGCTCAGTATTTTGATTTTTATACCGCAAGAGATACTAAAATTTATACCACGCATAAAGCACATCGAAATTAACGTATATTCACAGTTTCAAGAAAATCTGTAGAATTTCGATTTTCTTTAGTATAAGGACCGGTGAACGTCCTTAAGACAGCAAAAATTACTTTGCATTAGCAGCTAAGATCGTATCCTTATAGCTAAAAATCTTAGAACTCATAGTGAACATTATTTAGTTCCTGCAGCAAAAAATAAATTAGCTAGGGATAAATTAGCTATCCTTATAACTAAAAATCTTAGGAGTCATAGTGAAGATTATTTAGTTCCTGCAGCAAAAAATGAATTAGCTAGGAATAAAGTAGCTAATTCAGCTAAGCGACATTTGATCTGTTGTAGCAAAAATTTGTTGCTATAGTAGCTAAGTTTAAATAGCGAATAAATTTAGCTGGAACAGCAACAACATTAGCTGTCCCTAGAATAGTGACACATCTTAGCTGTCACAGCTAAGTTTTAGCTCCAGTTGCTAATCCTTTTTCAGCGTGTACTAGAAAAAAATAATACGCATTTTTTTTTTAATATTCATCTTCCCTGGGCTATACAATTTTTAGATTTCGCAGCAAGAGTTTAACGTGAATGCGGAAAATCGACGGAGATAAGAACTGATCGTCGTTGTCGATCCGCGAAAATAAACCCGATGCTTGAAGTATATGCCTCGTAATCGGTTCTTTTCCCACCAGAGAGAGTGGATTGGTAAATTGCCGATGCGATACCGGGAGGGTGAGAGACGATTGAACGGTCCGAGGTTCTGCTTGGAAATAAATCTGTCTCTTCCCGCGGGACTAAACCGGATTTATTTCCGTAGCTGTAACTTTAACTGCGAACCGCGTGGTTCATATAGGTCAGGCTCGTAAGTCTCCATAGTTTGGACATCGTTCAAATCGTCGCATAACTTCCGACACCAGTCGGTTTCGTCGTGCCGATAAAACGACAATTATGCGATCGGTATTCTTACTCTACGTCAATTTAGCATGTAACATACTTCGCAACATACTTCATGAAAAAATAAAGAAAAATGAATAGTAATAAAATAGCATTAAAATGGATGAGCGCAATGTTACATTAAAATGACCAAGGTTTTACAATATGATATCATGAAAATTGCGACAATATGCTACGTCGCAGCGACGTAATAGAAAGATCAATATCCTTTTGCATTTAATCTTGCATTTGTTTGCGGAGATACGAGTTCCGCGATCTTTGAATCATCCGGTCGTTACATTTTCTATATGTATGCAAGTGCAGATCAAATTCCGTAAGACTGCCGGCAAGTTTCGCGATCGAGCGATCAGCAAAACCGAGCGCGGAAGCGCGGATGAAATGCGGCGGAAACCGACGAAAGAGCGAAGAGAGTCGAAGAGAGAGACGTGCAAGAGGGCGAAAGGATAGGAGCCGCCGCAGTCGGGGAGACATTCGTCTTAGAGAGCAAGGATTATGTTTGCGAGTGATCTCATGCAAGAATCCCATAAATTTTCTCAATTCTCCCCCAGTGGCGAAAGGGGTTGCCAACAAACGAGCGTATGAGAACGAGGGGGGAACCGTGCCGCGCTAGGAAATGTCGGCAATTTGGGTAATGCGCCGCAGTAATGAGTCCGCGGCCCGCAAGCCTGACAAATAAATAAATGTAAGAGCCACCACGTCCGTCTGACGCGTTAATATTTCGTACCTACCGTGGTCGGGGTGTGTGTGCGCGTGACATATCGATACCGCATAAACTCGCAGTTTAATTTGCAATAATGTCACCCGCGGGAAGCAAATGGTCGATAGCGTGGTTTGCCGAGACAGAATGTTGTTAATTTCCCTAGTATATTGACTTTAGCGTATACTTTCGGAGAAACCCTTCCATTTCGGGTAATTCTAGAGTATATAGATAATTATATTGATGCATAGATAGATACATTTAATTACCTGTTCAACCTTTTCAAAAATAGAGAAAAATGATTATAATATAATAAGTATATAATTGTAATTAATGGTTCAAAGATATTAAGAATTAAATTTTTTTACACTACTGACTTTGTTATATATTGACAAGCGTGTAGTTAAAATTTAACGATAAAATAAGAAATATTGAAAAAATTATATCTCTTCTTGTAATTTTGCTTAACAATACGGTAATATATCTCATAATATATCGTGCTAATAATATTATTGTTTAACTTAGCGAATCCAATTCATTTTTAGAATTGCTTAATATCTTTTGATAGCTTTGCGTATATATATTTAAATTTACATATAAATTTAGCTTTGTATTATATGACATAAAAAACACAATAGAAATCGAGAGTACATTTCGCAGCAAACATTCCCTGAATCTTTTACGATCTACTTATTCGTAGTACGTGTGAAGAGAAAGGAGAAAAAAGTCTACTATTGTCTGACGTCGTTGCAGTATCTGCAGGATATGCGTTTGAAATAATACATACGCTACTTCAACGAAAAGGACAGGAACTTTATCGCCCTGCATTAAAAATTCTTAAAATATAAAACGGGGAACAAGAGGAGCGCCTACGAATAAAGTTTAACTCGCAAATAAAGTTTGCTTATAAAAGTGTTGATATCATCCTCTGTTCGCAACACTATTCCCGATATTCCCTGATCATTCCCCGTAGAATTCCGCAGGAAAATACCCAGAGAACGCGCTTACCCAGAGAACAAAGAGCTAAATTGAAAGAGTGTATGTGTAAGCAATAGCTAACGTAACCAGATTGGCGCTAGCCAACTCAATTAAATTTAAGCTTCTGGTGGTAATTCGCCGGTCTGTGTTCTCGAATCGGATTGTTAGTCTACATCGGCGATATTAAATCTGCTGATTTCCCTGCAAAGTACGATTTATTAATAAAAACGTTTAATAATACCTTTTTACAATTTTGTAAATAAAAAAATACGTTTATCACACACTAAAATCGCATTAATTAGATTATGCAAATCCCGTTATACAATTAAGTGTAAAAGGAAGAAAGGTTGAGAAACCAGGAATAAAAGCAAAAGATCTCCCCCAAGATAGTTATCTTGCATCGGCAAACATCGTACTGATTTAAATGTTTCCATTGCAGATAGACCGTGACAATAGGGAGAAAAAGATATTTCTATCACAAGCAATATTTCAAAAGCACAATACAGAGTCAGTGCAGTGCACTAAGAACAAGACATCGAAATCTTACCAGTTTATACGTATATATGAAAGATCGGGGGAGGGACATGAACGCGTTCGTAAATACAATAAAGTATTCTCCATAAATAATGTCCAACTGTCAGCACTTGCTGTATCCAATATTATTTCGTTCCCCGGGGATTTATCGCGCGCAGAGCACAATGTGTTCTTACATGTGCAAAAGAATTTAATACTGTGGAATGCACCAAAGAAATATTACGTACAATAACGTTCTTCGTGTTACTTCGAGTAAAATTCTTCTTAACCGCGCGAGTTCTTTCATACGTACCGCTGTACCTAATAGTTTAGCGCGTTTTTCGCGAAGAATATATTTGCGCGGCGCGCGCAATTTTTACACATCAAAGAAAATGAAATATCGCGCGCGCCGTGTCATCGTTATAGCTTGAAATATAGCGTCGTTACGTTTGGGCGAACATTACAAATGTATTTTGCCGCGTATCTTTCGCGCGCAGATTAATTAAAGCGTGTGTCAGAGAGATATCAGAGTTCCCTTTAATTAAGACGACACGTCGCAGAATTACATTTTTCCTTTCTTCTTTTAAAGACTGAATCTTCCACTTTATTGCCGAGTGCCTCGTTTCTCATCACGAAATATTAAAGATATATTGAAAACAAATTTTAAAAGCAAGAAAATTATTTCAACAGTATAAAGGCGGTGTAAAGCCGCCAGTAAAAAACATCGTGCTTTTTCATGACAAGGATGTTTTTAATAACAGAAGTATTTAGAATAAACGTTGCTCGCTAAAAAAACTACTATATCGACAATTTTTTCTTGCAGATAAAAGTATTCATGACTGCATTTTACAAAGATCTGTGGACCGTGCAAGCTTTGGAGCGACTCCAAAGGCGATTTCGTCAACGTGTTTCACATGCAAGGATAAAACAATTAGTATTTATCTTGCTGTATCACACGTATTACTGATGTCAAAGACCGGAGTGCCTCGCAGTGCAAATAAGCGTATCGATAAACAACGGTTAGACATGCTACTATTACACATCGCTGTCGCAACGCTACCGCGAATACGTCAAAGTGAATCGCCATATCATCATAATAGCACACATCAAAGTTATTGATCATAATTAAAGGCCTGCATGTACTTAACGATCGATAATCGATCGATCGAGGATACGCTTGTGACCGCGGGGGTCAACGATCTCTTCCTTCTGTATCGGGTATGATCGATGACGGATGTCATCAGGGAGGGATAGCGTCAAATGATTTATTGAACTTTGACCATACGCTACGGCATGATATTTTCCTATGCGCCCTTTAACCCAGTATAACCCTTAACTTCGTCTATTTCGGGTACACTGCCCTTACAATTACTTTCGGTTTACGTGCACGACTGGCAAAATGTTTGACGGTAGAGGAACATCGGAAATAGCGACGATGCGAGATAATAGAATTACACTGTATGATTAAATTAAACTCCTTGCTGACGCGACCTCAAATTACGCGACTCGATGGTACATAGTTTCGTACGTTGCTACGCGCGGAACGTTTCATTAATTGCCATATGAAACGTTCGTCGAATAACCTCGATTAAGTGTTTGCTTACTTTATCACCGCAGTTATACTTCGTTAACTCATAATACTTCCCTCTTGTATCTGCGCCTAGAATTTGTACCGATACGATATTACGTACGTTCGTTACATTCCATGGTGGACTACTGCATTGTTAAATGTTTAAATACTTATGGTACAACTGCGACGGTGTACAACGTGTTCTCACCGTACTTTAATCAATGAGGATATCATTAATCTCTTTCAAAGCAGCGTCGACTTTAATATTCTCACGGAATATTACATGCGTGACATCCAACAGAAATCTGTCTTCGACGGCAAATATTCTTCCTCACGGACCTCTCGCTCCTAAACGTACCGGCGAGTCAGAATTACGATCTTTGCTACTCAACATTTGTAGGACTAAAAAATCAAAATCAATTTTCATATCTCCAGGACCCGCAAATTTGCACAATCGCGATAAATATTTCGCACCGACATATTTTTTGCCAGACCAGATCGCGATATAACTTCGATTTGCATTGATCACATATACATATAATATTGTGATGGTAATAATATAATATAAATATGATTTTAGTTTTATTATAGATCTTTTCGATTTCGATATTTCGCAGTTTTGAAAAAACAATTATCTAATCATAAATATATTGCTTTTGACGTTGGTGCTAGACTTCGTAAAGTGTAACCGATAGAGATCACGACGTTAAAAAAATCACAAAAGATTTAACGGAAAAGGCTCAAAGGTGAAGACGGAAGGCAAGCGCGAAAAAGCGTATTGGAGAGAAATGGAGCACTTACTTAAAGTATTGTAAAGCTTTGGATGTTGTTATCGGTCTCCTTATCTGTTTCAGGCTTTGGACGAAAGGTCCAAAAAAGGACAATCAAAGTACCTTTTTCGATTCACCCGTAGATACTTTCGTTTGCGGTATCGCGCCGTATGTTATATACGATAGCCAACCATTTTAATCTATCGATTATTGCTTCGTAATTCTTCCTATCTTTTTTTTCTCAAATAATTCAGCCTTTTCGATTACCGTCAGTACCGTCACTATTTTATTATCGAATTTAAGACATTCTTTATAATTTATGTCTCTACAATATAAGACCAAGATCAAAGGAAAAAAGAAGAAAAGATAATTTCTTATTATTTTGTTTCATATATGGAATCGCTTCCTTTCATTTATATCATGATTCCGACTTTCTATATTATCAAACACATGTCTAAAAAAGGAAAAATTTATTTAGCCTGTTATCAAATTAATTTAAAAAAGAAGATATCGTTATACAATTTTACATGATTAGTAGATCGAACGCGTGTGTTCACCAGGGTGATTATTACAACAATAGGATTTAAGAAGCGTCGCTCTCGATATCGGTGACGATGGGATAACGCATAAATTACCGTCGTCGTGTCAAGAGAAGCCCGCAGCGGCAGAATTTATTCGCGGATTATCGCGCTGCCTCCCGCACGGCCATCCCTTCTATATCCTGAAATCCTTCTATCGTGAGAGCTGTCGCATCGGTACGTATATTAAAATTCACCGGACCACCAGGGAGTGAGGGACGATAAAAAAGATTCGAATTTAAAGGACGCCCGAATGTCAGGCTGCCGTCCATGCATCCATTCAATTTGCCGTCGATTACAGGACCCTCCTCCCTCCTCCCTCTCTCTCTCTCTCTCTCTCTCTCTCTCTCTCTCTCTCTCTCTCTCTCTCATGACCCCACATCTATCGCCCATATGATCGACAAGCATTAACCGATTCCGTCACGCGGGCTCTTTGTGAAAAAATTTTGTACAAAAAAATTGAATCTCGTTATTCTCTCCGGCCATGTGAACGAATGACCCACAAAAAAAATTACTATAGATATTTCGTGAGTATTTCATTTGGATAGCTTGAAAGCTGTCGTTTGATTCTTTATCTCGTCTTAATAACTTTTTGATTTTATTCGGATTTCATTTATATTTCATTTATAAAATAAAATAATATAAAAAGATGAAAGCACATACCGACGTTATTACGAACTTAACTCGCTTGTTATTTTATTTCTACAGGTTTAGATGTCATTAATCAAAATATGATGTTAAAATTTTAATAATTTAGTTTTAACAATTGAAATTTAATAAGAAACAGAAACCTGACATATATAGGAAGAACGTTCAAGATAACCCAAGCCTTCCTTGACACAAAAATGTCATATTCCTCGGAACTATCTTACGTACATACGTCGAAATGCATGAAAGTAATGATCATTCCTTCCCACAAGTTACGCGCGGGCGCGGCGAGTCAGCATTTCGCTAATCACCAAATATAAACCGTCCCGTAATTACTGCGTCAATTAGACAGACGCCGGCAGACTCGCGGATTAAGGGACAGCCGATGTAGTTAATGTACGCAATTTTCGTCTATTTGAGGAAACGTACGATAGAATCAATGGCAAAAAGATAGGACGAAAAGGGCGAAAGGGACCTGAGTACTCCACGGAAAGATTCGAAACGGCTCGTTATCCATGTGTAGGAGGCTCAGACAAACAGCCTCGTTTGTCACGCGCTGACCTCTCTACCAATCCTACCCCTATATATGTATATATATATATATATATATATATATATATATATATTCATTCCTTCCTTCTCTCGTTCACTTTCGGCTACTCAGAATTCAGACACTCACGAAGAATAATCTCCCTCCCAGCCGAACAATGCACCATGATATTCTTATGCAACGAGTGAAAATAATTTCCTATGTAAAATAAGTATGTTTCCTTGTTCCTGCTCCATTATTCGGGTTAATTATTAATGGTAAAAGCCAGCCTCCGGAAAATGTTACTTGCACAATACCGAAAACTATATATTCAGTCAGAGATATAATATTTATTTTTCAATATTTTCACACTGTGTGCTTAAAACTATAAAACATGTATAGGGAAAATTTTTTTTAATCTCTGATAAGCTCTCGATATGGCCGTGAGTGGTTACAGCTTCAAAGAGTCGTAAAACGCACGTTCAAATTATTTTTATTCTGTTCCAACCGGATTTTATAAAAATCGGAGAACTCGCGAACACTCCTTGTGCTGGAGAAACGCGCTCAACTAACCTCGTAAAACATCACGAACGAAATACTTGCACGTACTCGAAAAACAGTCGATTCATGCTCTCTTTGTCGCCTTGCCAGCTCTAATAAGGAAAAACGGGAAAAAAAAGGGCGTGGTCCGAGATTAATTACGGGCGACCGACTTTTTACTTCCGTAATTGGCGCGGCCGCGCCCGCTGTTTTAACGGCGCCACGTGCAAAATCACAAGTCTTCGAAATTAATTAAAGTATAGAAGTAAACCGTTCGCGTGAGCTGCAATTGATAACAATTAAAGTTTTACAATTCTCCTTCAGATTTTTTTAAACCGAAAATGACAAATATTATATAAAGATATTAATGTAATTTTATTGCATATTATATAAAATTCATATTGCATAAAAGCTTTAATTTTTTAATGACATCTTTATTTTTTATTTTTATATCATTTTTGTATATCATAGCTTTTTTATATATTATTTTATTTTATAGCTTTTTTATACTTCCATGCAAATATATATCTTCTACTAATATAAATAATAGTAACTTATAATATCCATCGGGTGAAAAATTATATAAGGAATATGCTTGATATATGTATAGAAGCCGCATCGTCATTATTAAAGTATAATACATTCTCTACATTCCGATGTCACTGTTCTTTTATATTCCGTAATAATAGCATATTAACGTGAACGTTAAATGTGGCGACGACCATAGTGACCTCGGCGTCCACAAGTCTAGACATTCATTATTGATGAACCGCCGTGTGGAAAATGGCTACTAATGTAGTAACCTAAATTTACGCAATATCGTTATTACGTTAATTGTATAAATCGGAGAATTATTGGATTAGAAAATTATTATACGAATCACTGCAGCGGAATATAAGAATTATCTGCGTTATAATTTGAGTTAATAACGAATGAAAATGTAGTTCGTTACGTCTTCATTATTGGCGACGAATAATTTTAAATCCAATAAGTAGCTGACTTTACTTCCATCGAATTGTCAATAAATTGTCCCATTCTCTCGCAATAAACAGCGTCGAGAGCGGGAAACGATTCCTTCCTTCATCATAATGAATAAGCCGTAACGAACAATTACGCGAAAGTAATTTCTTAAACTACGGGGAAAATTCCAATTAAACGGAAGTCCCGCAGTAGCAGCTCAATAAAGATATAGCGTTAAGCGCGCTAATTGATTAGCACCGCCTTTGGATCCCTAAACTTTGTATTCATTGAACTGAGAGGTACCTTCGCATCGATTAAAACCAAATTGGCGACATCGTAAATTCGCCGACATCTCGCGCGGTAATGCAAATTCGCAATAGTTTTCGAAACTGCTATGCGTCAATGATGTAAGGCTGTAAGTCAGTGGACGAATATTCATTTCTAAAAGAGGTACTATAGATAATACATCGACTATATTGATATATATATTATTTATCTGCTATCTAAAATTATATCTCAATACTCAACTATATTTATAAAGAGATCGTGCGTCACGATTTTCTGACTTTTTAAATAAAATATGATTTTGGAGATTCTTTCTTTTAACCTTTTCGTATTACAGATGCTAACTATACAATTTCATTTCAGTAATGCAAAACCTCACACAATTATACAGTTTTGAAACACTGATGGTTTGCTTAGTTACCGATTTTTTCTCTTTTTTTCCCCTCTCATTTCTGTTTCGCCGGATCGCATTTACATTGTAACTACTCCAACGTCGCATGAAATCATGAGAGTACGGACTTGTGAACTATTTGCGGAAATTATGATGTCGCAGATATACGGAAAACACGGGAGAAACATAACAAGCAGTAGTTCCGTCGACAACGGTGAAAAAAAGCTGCGGGACTACTGAACTTTACGAAGTAGCTTCTGTCTGCGTATTGCAGCGACGCGACAAATGTTACCTCGGGGCTACGCAAGTCCGGGACAAATATATTTTTCACGCGTCTTCTTTCCTATGCAAAGTGATGAACCTATTACGTTGAGCGATAGCGCGTTTTGTAGATATCGTGCATGATATACGTCGCGCGACTTTTATTTATTCGCGAAATAACATATCGGTGGATTTTCGCGAGATCCGCCAATAAGTCTGGCTAAATAATAAATGACCGAGAGATAAAACGTTACCGCGTGATTTCCGTTCATTCTGCTTTATTTTTAAAAATGTCCTTGCCTCCTGAAATACCTTTCGCAATCAATATTTGTAGAAAGACAAATAAATGATCGTACGCAATCAAGTTATTTGGAATTAAGCATTACTGGTAGGTACGTATTTTTTTCTTAAATATTTTGTATGTTACATATTTATACATTATTTTTGGAAATTGCCTACTATGCGCCGAATGTATTTCTACCGAAGAAAACGTAAGAAGAGAGTAAAGGCTCTCCATATTCCAAGTTAAATATAGTATCATAAAGATGTTCGATGTTTATACAAAAGTTCCCGGGACTTAATTCTGTGACGTTTTATTTCTTGAAACGGTCTCCATCGTCCATTGGATACTCGGCAAGAGATACGAAGTTCCACGGACAAAAGTATTATAGAAAGGAAATGCCTTCATCCGCACGTTCAACGAAATATAGAAACCGCGTCGCTGGAAGTATATTAGATTTCCTCGAAAATAAACGATCGTTGATATGAAAGGCATCAAGGAAACAGGCATTACGCACCGTGATTGAAATTGTCGCGAGACGTCAAAGCGTAAATTAAAATTCATTTTTAAATATTGCATATCGCGTTGCGTCGATATCGAAAAGTCCGGTATAAATATTGCGACGTTATTTATTCGATGCAACAAACGTCACGGTACATATACGTATATCGCGCGGTAAGAACATTGCAGTCGATCATAATTTGTATCTCGCCGCTTTCGTTCGACCCACTTTGGAAGAATAAATTTTTCACACCTGAATTGACTCGCAGCTCGCAGCGCTTGTCACTCGCAATTAACGATACATTTGTAACGGGGCGCATTGAAAATGCAATTTTATTGCAAACCATCAGAGACGATAAATCTGTTTTACGTTTGTATTAATTCGGACAGAAAGCTCGGTTAGGTACTATAAATCGACGAATATAATGCACCATAGCGTGAACCCCGTGTTTTTCATATTCTCGATCAAATACATTATTTCGAAATTATATTACCTTTGATGTAACGCGATTGGTATAACGTTTGTTAATAAATCATATGTGTAATGTTTGATCGAAATAAGTTAAACGAAGCATTAAGCCAACAACACGGCTCACGGCTTGACGGTATGAGCAATTATTAATGTCCCATAATTATTAGCACGCGATTATTCAAGAGAATGAATCGGCAGTCGTGTTCAACGTTACTCTCATAAATGCGACTATTTTTTATTATTTGCTTCGCAAGCGCGATTTTAGTGTTATCTTGTTATCTATGTAACTATTCGAGATTTCAATATTGATCTTCGACAACAGTCGTGCACATCGTTTTAACGAAATGTTAAGAATACAAACATCGGTTAAGCTAACAATCGACAAGTCAATAATTTGAATCCATCATACATTCGATGTACAATAGCCATCGATCCAGGGATGTATTTAGCCTACAGCACTAGGTTAGGTTAGATTAGGTTTGTAAATGCCTGGCCAATTACATATCGACCACGTAACGTTAACTGTTTTCCCACAATTCAAAATTCAGAGTTCATACATTCGGATTCAGCGTTAGAGAAGTAACATGGAATTTGGATAGCATTATACACAAAACTATGACTGTAGAAAAACTCGTAAAGTACGCATAGAATTTACAAAGCAGTTGAAAATAAATAGCGCGACTACCAAGGCATACCGTTGCAAGCTTTTATCGGAGAAATTAAACAATATTTCTCTCTCAACTTGCTATACGAACTGCGTTAACGCGCCAATTCGAGGAACACAGTATTTACGTCGAGCCAGTACTTTAATAGCGAGAACAAGTTCGGAAGTTAAGGAGCTAAACTTGCTGCTGCATTCCGACCTGTATGCGAGGGAGACTTCCCGCCGGATTATCGATTAAAAGTTTAACAGCCCGAACTTTTCAGCGACTTTGCACAAAGCGACATACACAAGTCGACTCGGGGCTCGGGGCACTGATCGCGCCATTCTAAAAAGAGATGTTTTAAAAGCTGATTATGCATCAGTATAACAATCGTCGAATTCGTTTCAACGGATTTTCGAGTTATCGGGCCGCGCGCGGCCTGGTCGGCCGTTGAAAGAAATTTTCTCGACTTTTCCCCTGTCGAAAGTATTAACCGGACGAAGTACTTCATGAAAGTAAAACACGCCCGGCCCCGCGTGCGTTATAAAAACGCCGCATAATATTAGCATATCCCTTCGGCCGCATGAAAGCATATCTCCATGATAGAGCACGTCGAATATCGCGCGACCGAGAACGAACGGGGAGATTGATGGAATTTTTGAGTTCGTCCAAATATTCGTCCCCCTCTTCTATTCTTTCTGTCCATCGCGTAAACTGACGTGACATCCCTTCGTACATATATAAGCACACATATATGTATGCTTAAAATATATATGTAGTAATGTGTTATTTCATGAAAAATATTTTATTTCGCCAGATATTCCAGATGTATATATATATCCATTTAATAGATTTTCTTAAAGAAAGCTTCATTTTCAAAAAAAAAACAATCATCGTCATGTAGGAAGGAAAAGAGAAAGAGAAAGAGAGAGAATAAGTCATCGGAAAAAAACTGAAATATTATCTTTTAAAAGCGCGGACATTAAGAGCGTTATGAAGTTACGTAACAAAGGAGAAGTTTAGAGAGGTGCCAAGAATATTAAGTTCACCTAGCGGGCGGCGTGCGCTAGAAAAGAAAAAAACTGGAGTGAAAAAAAAAAAAAAAGAAAATAAAAGTGTCGGCAATATAGCGAGGAGGGAAAAATTAAAGTGTTGTTGAAGCGGCAGAGAGAAGAAACGGCGCGCGATATATATTTCGCCGTTGGAGGTGCGACGCCTGTGGGCGAACCAAACTGAGACAATATTTGCATATCTATTCGTGAAGTATGATTCTATGCACTTCGCGAAATGACGCGGGCTCTTTCGGCTGCAATACCGGCAAACGTCAGGGAGAGACCGAAACAATGAAAGCTCTCAAAACGGACGGGGAGGTGAAGCTCTCGTCGGCATCGTCTCGTGTCCAGGAGAAATTTCCGAGTGAAAACAGCGAAGCTATTCCCGGTTTCCGGCGACCAAACCGCCTCGCTGCTTCTTCCAGTCTCGCAGTTCTACGGGGAAACGGTCGGGCTCCGTTACAGTCCTTCCTCATCTGCATTTCGCTTTTATATACTTTCTTTCTCCTTATTTCCGCACCGTCTTTATGTAGCGAGGCGAGGCGAGGCAGAAGGAAGAAAAGCACTCCGCTCGCACAGATATTTCTCTTTATGTACACTTGACATATAAAAATTTCAACTCCAAGAATAATTCTTGCCGTTTGTTAAACACAGCTTCAGACAGTAGCATTACTATTGTGGTTTCGAGCATAATAACCAACTTAAAGGACAGTGAAACCGGATTGTAAAATAATACGTTTGGAACTACGAGAATTTGATTTAAGTTCTTGTTGGAAAATCTAACTGACATGCGAGATACAAAGTTCAACGTATAGCACAAAAAAATAAAACGGTCAAGATGATACTGATGCGACATATTAATATGAGATACGTGAACTTGTCTTGAAATACCTGAATTATTTTGCATAACCTTAAACGACAAAATTCTAAGATACGTAATCCATATTTATGAAGTTAAAATCAGAAAATTTTTGATTGTATATTACTCAAGAATCATGAATCGTGCTATGTGTCCAACTAACTCACAGTCACCGTACGATGAAGTATCGCACGTGATTGACAGTAACATTTTAACCATTAAATTACCTAAAGATAGACATCGCGTTCAAGCCGTGGACGAACAAACTGCCGAACCTATCATTGACGTTAATTGTTTGGATAAATATGGTAAAGTATTACTATATAAGCAGCAAAACTAATACAAAAATATAAAAGTACAATTCACGATTTTATTTGCGAGTATTATTTTATCAGGATACTATTATTAATTAATAATAAAATATGATAGAAATACTAAAGACAAGATTATTTATAAAACTGGAATAAGTTAAATTAAATTGATTACAAAATATAAATCTTTCTTGCCAGGTAAAAAATGCAAGAGAGGCTGTCCAAAAGTCAACGTGATACACAATCAGGCACTTACTCCGAAAAAACCGGCGGAGGAAATGTTGTTACTAAAGACAACGAGACAAATCACTCTCACCGACGATATGAAGCACAGTCTTGAAGTGGAATTTAAATCACCGCGAAATTATATCCCGTTACCCGAACCAGGCCCTCCTCCGCCCATAATTATTCCGAAAGAATCTGTTATCGTGAAGAAACTTGAGGGTAAAATAAAAAAAAAGAAGTAAAGCAACAAAGAGATAAACATCGAGCAACACCATCTGTGAGAAATATCTTGCTTGTGTATAAAGTCTGGAAAGAAACCCTAATTTGCAACGTACAAGGCCGACGACAGATATTTAAAAAGTAAACTCGTGAATCCAATAAAACTTTTTTAAAATAGGTCTAGAATTCTTTGCTCTAATACTAAAAATTCTTTAAATATAAATATGACAAACTGTGAAAAATCGATCAATTCATTTTCTTTGAAACTGTCATTGTTACGAATAGTTCTCATATACAGATAAAATAATAATCATAGATCAGCCTCCCTGGCACTCATTTTTCCACTATTATTGCAACATAGATCGAACGATTTTAACGGTAGATACAAACGTCTTATAGATTTACGAGTTGCGAAACTGAAGTGTTCGCCACTTTGTCGAAAACACGGAGGCGTGCGCGGGGTCGAATAACGGAGCGATAAATCACCAGTGGTATTATATTCTTGCCCGTCTTGGGAAACAATAGATCATATAGCGTATACGGATACGCTGGTATTAAACCGTTTTTGGGCCCATTGTCGCCCACCGCGCGCGCGCGCGCGCATTGCCGTGACGGCGGCGACCTTTTTAAGCCGCGCTTTAAGTTCAACCCACTCTCTTTCTCTCTCTCCCTCCCTCCCTCCCTCTCCCTCTTCCTATCCCTCTCGCCGATAAATCACCACGATTTTACCTGCTGGTAAGAGAAACGCGAACGCGAGCACGATCAAAGAGAATCGGCTCACCGATAAAGGGTTTGAAAAAGGAAGGGTCTCCGCAAATATTCCATTAGGACGCGCTCGCTAAGAGCCGGTGTAAAGTATCACTCGAGGCTATCGTATTGCCTCCAACGAGGAAAACCAGGAAGCCAAGAAGTGTGTGGTAACGGAAAGAAATGCGAGATCAACGGAGAAATGCGAGGGAATCGATATACGGATAAAGTGACAAAGAGATCTATTTTTCCGGAAGCGTAAAATATTCATTGTCGAATGGCAGCGCGAAAATGATCTTTGCTTCGATCTTCGATAGAGCTTTTATATGGTTTATCGATGCTCTTCCTCCATCTTTCTCCTTCTTTTCTTTTACGAACGTATAATTAATCGAGATTTTTAATGAGACTTTAATTTAAAAAGCTTCCGTGTCTAACGTATTTTCTGTATCAGGTTTTTTTCCAAACTGGAAAAAATGGAAAAGCGAGCTTCTGAATCCGGCTTAAGCTTCTTTTACTTTTGTTACGACGTGTCTACAATCCCCCGGATCTTTGTGACTTAAGCTTTGAGTTTCGTCCTCTCCGCTCATGAATCAGACGTACTTACGAGTGCCATGATTTGCGGCGCATGATTTGAGGGCCGAGAAAAAATGAAGGGGAAACGGTAAGAGGTCAGATGACGCGGCGCGCGGCGTGAGCCGATAAAAGATCGCGCATGGCAGTGACGCGGTAACGAGTGACGGATCGTAGTCTGAAAAAGGTGCTTTAGGTACACTCGAAAGTTGGAGAAGGATTACTACTACTACTACTACTACTACTATTACTATCAACCTCGATAGCAAAGGCGAGGGTCGGCGCGAAAGGTACATCTGCAATCGAGAGGGGCCGGGATGATGAAACGCGTCATTTGTCTCCGCGGACCCAAAATACTCACGGTACTCAACACGAAGAACATCGGGTGCGGTTGCGAAGCCGTAAAAGCCTGGCAACGACAAATGCATCCGCTTGTTGCGAAAGCGCGCGAGTGCACGCGCAAGTGTTGGCCCGTGCACTGGATGGCTGTAATTGGGCGTTGGTTGCAGAATTCATTGTCGCGTTTAGGGCCTTAAACGGCCGGGAGATAAATCACGATTAAACGTGGCCATCAATCTAAACTCTAACGTGTAACGCCATGTAAAACAGAATGTGGCATTTAGGTCAATGCAAAAGAAATGGGCAAACGTACGTGAGATCCTCGAAAAATCGACGCGTAATTTTTAAAGCGATTATTAAATATTTAATAATGTCGCTGGACATTTGACGCTTTTGCGCTTTCAAATTGATCGCTGTTTACGATCAATTTCCTTCGCGAGATTAAATATTGTCACGTATATCAAAATATTTGCCGCATAAGCGCGCGTTGTATCTGCGTAATATCCGTGCGTGGTAACTGTAATCAGGCGCAACCAGGGGCAGAAATTTCGTTGCCACACTTAAGACCAGCCTAACCATAATACGGGCCAGCCTGAGTATCGAATCCGACGTTGAGCAAAGCTGGTGAAACCGCAATTTACATGCGCAACGTACTGCCCTTAACGCAGCATGGGATATAGTCGGGCTAACGGAAGATCTTAAAGTACAGACAGAATTGACGATCGCGATAACACAATGCATTCTCTAATAATAACGTACACTTCAAAATCGATCAAAGGCACTCACACGTATTTCTTTTTTTTTAAATAAATCCTTTTGATAAAATCGATACACAAGAATTTAGAGTCATATAAACTGTTGACGTTACAATATTTTCGTCAAAGAAAAATTAGCTCGTAACTAGTCAAAGAGTCTGACAATTAAAATTTGATCCGAAAGTAAAATAGCGGAGTAAAATATTCTGCATAATAAATGCTGTCATAGAGATGTTTTAACGCGGCAGGCAGGTAAATATGCGCAATTTACCGTAACCGTCCGCGACTGCCATTTTCACCGCGGAAAAAGCGGTACTTAATAATATATTATTTGAGAGAATAGAAAATAATGAGATTTAGAAGCGTCTTTTCACGGTTATTCAAAATGAAAGACTTAATGAATTTACACCTAATGAGCTCGTAAATGTAAGTCTTTGTAACTAATATTTCTGTATAGGAATAACGTTTCATCTCTCCACATATTCTGAGTAAGCCGCTTACGCGTTAACGAGTACCAAAGAAGAGACAGCGCACGCATAGTCGGAAATATGATAGTAGCGCCAATGCAAAATCGGCACGCAAAATTATTCACGCGTCATACGATTCACTAGTCATATACACGTCCGAGTAATGAATGCGAATTCGCGCATGCATCTGCGCGTAATAGAAATGCGCTGTGTAATTTCGCATTTGTACATTACAGACAAATATAATGCGAGATTAATCGAAAGAATAATTAAATCTGAATAATTAAAACATTACCGTAATTAAACTCGAGATGGATAATAACTGTTCAAATGCATATCGCAAAAGGTGATACGAGAGCATTCTTTAAACAAAGATGTCCTCAGAATAATGATCACTTTAGACTGTAGCCTCTGATTGAAATGCTAAGATATACTTTTATCATAGAAAAATTCTACTATATATATATCATATTCAGACTAATTGTAGTAAGTCAAAAATTTCATCAATATCAAATTTGATTATTTAAAAACCGCTGTATTCCGTAGCACGTCTGTATACATATACCGATAAGATATCAGCTGCAACAACTTCGCGGAATTCAACGCTGCCCGATCGTGAAAGCGTTCGCGTGTAGTTTAAACGATCTTCCTGGCTCCTATTGTATAATTCAATAAAATTTGAATTTATTGCCTAGCTCGCGATGCGAACGGCGATTGCTCAGAAACGATTCATTGGAGAATTCTCCGCGTATGAGCCTCACGTATGACGTATACTTTTCTCTATTCTTTGTTGTATATTTATAAGAATACGATCCATTTACGATAATACATATTAAATCATTCTTGAGTTTTATATTTTCGCTAAATCTCCACGGAGGAAGGGTCGTATCTCCAAATTGGAGGCAAACGTCGCCGTATCGCGCCGCGCCCTATCGTTTTCTCTTATATCTTTTCGCCAAAGGCGTTGTGCAGCGTGCACCCAAAACGCGAGCTCGCCATCGTTGCAGCGAATGCACACTTACACGGTATTCTCGACGCAGGAGCCAGAAAGCAGGGCAGCTTCCGATCCTTCCCTCCGTACTCCGAGGCATTGTATTTCAGCGTGGCGCGCGATAACCGGCATTATCCGGACACGTTGTGATTTTCCGCGGAAAATAAACCCACCGCTGTTTCCGCGGCGTGCCGGGAATACGCGACGGGAAGTCGACAAGAGGGAAAAGTCTCGATGGTTGACCGAGCTGATATGACGACGACGGCGCGGCAGCGCGGCGGCGACGACGAGGATGACGACGCGAGAGAGAGAGAGAGAGAGAGAGAGAGAGAGTGAGAGGTTCGAAACTGTACATGATCGGTGAACGCACAACGAAATTGATCTTATTTTCCGCTCCCACGCATCCTTCCGCCATTTTCCGTTCACCCTCGACGCGTTTCGATCGTATTTGCGCACCGAGTGTATCGCCGATAAGGCTGAAATAATCGCCTCGCGACTATCGCGTTATACAGTCGAGAGACCTCGAAATGATTCTTCACCCGCTATAGATTCACGTGCTATAGATGCAATTGAAGACGATATAATGATAATCCGCGCACGCGTTTAACATTATAGACATTTTCCACGACATTTCAAATAGAATTGAAATCGCTGAACACATCGCTAAACCGTGCGTAAGAAAAGGAATTTTAAAACGATAAAACTATGACGAATAACAATCACGCGAAAAAATATTATTTCGTATATTTTGAAAAAATGAAAAAGGAATACGGAATCACCGCTCGTTCATTGATACACCCGTTTTACGCTCCGTTCATCTTACGCCTCGTGTGGAAAATGAAGAGTCCGCTTTGCGATATCCGTGATACATTGTTTTATCTCCTCGTGCACGATGTCACATAGCAAACGCGTCATCATCGGCTTTACGAATCGGCGAAATAGGGCGAATTAAGCGCGCAAACGTCGATGTTCTCGCGCCGAATGCGCGCGCGGCCGTTCGCACTCTCGCGCGCACGCGATAACACCGTCGGCGAGCAATCGGTAAACAGATTAAAGCGCATTCGGCGAGTCACGCAGGTGAGCGCCAATTGCGTTCATTATTAACGTAATCATCAGGTGCAGCTGAGCCACGCACGAATACGCTTCGCAACGCGAGCAGTTAGCGTTAACGATCGCGTCCGCTGGCGTTGTTGCGCCGGCCCGTATATAGTTGTTACACGCTGGCCGATCGGATGATTTTCGATTGTCGCGTCCGATAATGAGCCCCGTTTAAAAAAAATGACTCTTGCTGATTGACGCGCGTGGCATTGCGTCGCGCAAATAAATTCGAGACTTTCGGACAAAGTGCGCGTTTTTTCCTTTTTAATGAAAACACACGAGTGTCTTCCGATAACGAGCATATTGTCACGCGAATATTTTCGAATAATTTTCGGATGCAAAATTGTCAGATATATAAATATAAAATATTGGATATTTTCCAACATGAATTAATTATATCATATTTTCCACGTCGAATATCTATAGAAATGATTTTATTTTCCATTTTTTAATTATATATTACGTGCGTTCGTATAATTGTTTAACATCCAAGAGACAAATGTATTATTTTTGTGTCTTTTTGCGTGCACAATTATTCGTTCATGCACCATCCCTTCGCGTCTGCACGCATTTGTGCAGCAGAACAAAACGACCGCGAGAGTGACAAGTAATTCCGCGGTTGAACAATTCCTCTCGCTATCGACCGGGTCGGGTGTTGCGAGAAGAAGCGACGATACTTCTGACAGCGAGCAATGTGGACGAAGAGGACTGCGGGGTCCTCCATCTCTAAACGGAGGGTTCTCTTTGCTTTCGAGACTGCGGATCTTAGCGGCATTTTAAGGTTCCGGTTGGCGGAGACGAACTGGGCGAAAAGGAAACAGGTCGCGTCTCCTCGCGTCTTATATGCCGGTACAGCGAGATATAACCGAACCTCCATGCTGCGCGCCTTCATCTGACACGCGGAGCAAGAGAGAGAGAGAATCTGAAAGACGAGGCTACATTTGCATTTCTCGACGCTTAGATGCGGGCGGCAGGGTCGGCACGTTATGCAAATCTTAATTTGCCCCATCGGAAAACTCGTAAAATCTCCGTGCTTTTCCGCAATAAACCCTCAAATTACTTGCGCGCTCCCCTTCGCTTTAGCCTTCGCCCTTCCCGCCCGTATAACGTTTTGCGTACGCACACCCGCACGCGATCATTCCAAGAGCTTCTCTCGCCGCGCGGAATTAACGACGTCCGCGTCGAGGGGAGGGGAAAAAAAACATCGAAATAATACTATCGCGCATGACGCCGTCCGGGGATCAGAAGGGCATAAGCACTCCCGCGGGTCCTATTCGCGACGGTCCTCGAGGGAGTTTGATCTTGATTTTCCCACGCGTCACTATATCATTGGCGCGTTATCGTCCTGCGAGTACGGAGAGAACGATCAATTAGCGGGACGTTCTCTGATCGTGCGCGTTTTGGCAATGGTCGTAGTCGACAGTTATTAGATACACGTACGTATAATTCGATTCGTTCAATTATCGTAAAGGCCGGCACGCGGCGGCCACCGCGTGGCCGATTTAAAAAAATCGTCCAGCACCCCGGTATATACAACCGCGCTCGATTTCCTCTCGCGCGTGTAACGAGCGACGCATCCTCGAAAACGTGCACGCTATTTACAGCGATGATCACGCATTCACTCGATAAATCATAATTATTTGCCCGTCAACCCGCGATACAACGCGCTACGCGCGGCGCGAATGACAGCCCGGGGTGTTCCCGGTTCCCTCGCCGCGCCGCATCAGCCACGCGTAAGCCGGGAGAACGGCCGCTATATAATTTAGGTGATTTAAAGCGAGCGATAATGCGGTGTCACATAGCTAACCGAATTGATGCAATAGCGACGCTCGCGCGTAATTGCGCGGAGAGCAACCGCGATTCCGATAGGGGATGGGGACGAGAGAGAGGTCTAGCCTCGTTATTTAGCTAAACCATCTTCGCCGTGACACGTATTGTATCCAATATCCGACTGATTACACGGGTATCCACCGTATCAAATTCCAATGACGGAACCGTACAATCGAGATATAAAACAATTTCATTTTCTGCCTCTCTCTATAGCTCAAGTTTGATCTCAATATTAATTTCTCATATTGAAATTACTTCGAGACAATTCCGTTATTTTTCTCGATAATTAAAATACTTACAAGAACTTACTTTCTGCAAGTTTTCGATTTTATTGTCTCGAGGCAATTATTAAAATAGATTTATGGACAAAGTTTTTTCTTATTCGGTAATACTTTCGAAACCCCTCTGTCTCTCTCTTTCTCTCTCTGTTTATAAAAAAAGTTAAGGACATTAGCATGTCTTACTAAAACAGTAAAACTAAATTAAGACTGTTCGAAACTTTTATTAAAACTTATACGTGACTAAAAAATTTATCATCAAAGTTTGAAGGAATGAAACATCTTGTATAAATATAAAAGTCTCGCGTACTTGTCGACAGATATAAAATTACTAAAACCGCAAAATTATAAAATCATCGTCCATATACTCTAAAATGAATTTATAGATCATCGCAGATAGCTGATAAAAACGCGCGTTGCCCTTATCGATTTTTATAGCGTAGAGACGTGGAAAATTTGTACGAGCATCTCCCCACCGGAATGAGACGCGAGATGATATCTCGCCAAAGTTGGTTCAGCCTGTTGCAGATAATGTCACGACTTTACATCGTGCCTGGGAAACGAGGGACGATGTATTTCCACGAAACGAAAGTATATACCAGTCGCGATCCGATAATGCATGTCGCGATATATGATTGATTCGCCTGCCAAACTTCAACCAAAGAGAAAGAGGGAGAGAAAGAGATTTCGAGTAACATCGCGAAGCTATAAAACGTGCGTTTACATAAACAGAATTTCCGGAAACCGATGTTTTAAAACGAAACGCAGTCTTTTATACAAACGAGCATCGCGTCGAAAACTGACAAGTTCGGAATAGTTAAATAATGAAAATAAACACATCAAGAGCAAACTGTGAATTATTTTACCTTGCTCGAGCAATATTAATTAAACATTTATTTAAAAAAAAATCAATGAGAAGAGGGTAAAATCTATCCGCACGATTTCAATTCGAGACCAGTCTAAAGTTCGCACTAACTGCTATATTTGCGACGTGCGAGTATCTTTATAATATGTCGAACAGTCTCCCAAGAAAATACGGTCAATTGCACGATTATATGCTCCAGTGAACGATACGCAAAATTTCTGAGACCACAAATTATCATTGTAAATTGGAAATTGGTATATTAAACTGCACAATTAAAAAGAAGAACAATAACCTTAATATCGGTATTATTTGTCTTCATAATATTTAATTAGTGATATATCATTTTCTTTCAACGATACATAAAATCTTTCACTTTACTGCAATTGATCCCGTTATAATAAAATTGATATTGTTGTAATTTATATTCACTCACCAAACATCGTCGCTGCTACGCCAGAGACAAGTCGGGAGCTCCTGTCGACGGTTCCTGAAATAATTTCCATACTTTTATAGGCATTTGTTTATAAATTGATAATAATAATAAAATATAATAATTAAGAGTTACACAAACACAAACGTATCTATAATATTTTCACCAGAATAGCTTCGGTAATAATATATTCCGATTAACCGTCCAACGGTGTATTTACCCTAATCGTCGCAAATAAGCGAATAATTAACCGTGCAACCGATAAACGAATATACTCACCATCCGCGCGGCCGACGAGTGCGTCCGTCCTCTCGCTGCTCCGTTACAACTGGCGCAAACCCATGTTCATCTCGACGCGATACGAACGGGAAAACTGCGGCTAATCACGATCGCGCACTCGCGCCGATTAACGCTATATACGCCACGACAATCCCGACGCGGCGCGCCACTACACTCGCGTACATGACACGAGAACACGACGATTCCGCGTTAAATGAGACGTTCCCGCGTATCTGGTGGTCGAACGACAAGGAAATTCAACATGGCGGTCTTACGACGTCACTCGCGATATCGGAGCCGCGGATTACTACGGCCGCGGGCGCTTCGGCTCGCGCGAGCCGTAATCTAGGCTCGCGACCAATCGATATCGCATTGAATTTCGCGACACAAGTTAGCGCGACGGGTTGCTCTCTCTATTTGCTCCAGATATTCGTCTTTATCGCGACACGACGGCGTTTATCGATAAATCATCGCGCCCATACGCATGCTCCCTTAATTAAGGATGATAGAGAGAAACGCCGATCGCGCGCGGGTCCCGGTCCATTCGACTACTACCGGTTACTAATTAACTGATTACTTACAGACTGTACATGTACTCGAATATACCCATATTACTGCTCGCGCAAATGTGCCAAAGGATTGACGCAGAGGATCGCGCGTCGACCGCGATGCTACCTGGCTGCGCGCCCGCGACCGAATGACTGCAGATGGGAAATTCAAAAACCAATATGGCGACTTCACGACGCTACTTGCAAACTTGCAACGGCGCGTCGCAAATTATCTGATTCGCGCGAGCCGTGACTTAAGATCGCGAGCACCAATCGCATCATACTGCATTAAATTTCGCGGTGCGAATTAGAGAGAGAGAGAGAGAGAGAGAGAGAGAGAGAGAGAGAGAGAGAGAGAGCGACGGGTTACTCTCTCTATTTGCTCCAAATATTCGTCTTTATCGCGACACGACGGCGTTTATCGATAAATCATTACGCGCGTACGCATGCCCCCTTAATTTATAGGGATAGCCAAACGCCGATCATCTCGCGGCGGTCCATTCGGCTACCGGCTACTAATTAACTGATTACTTACAGACTGTACATGTACTCGAATATACCTATATTACTGCTCGCGCAAATGTGCCAAAGGATTGACGCAGAGGATCGCGCGTCGACCGCGACGTTACCTGCCTGCGCGCCCGCGACCGAATGGCGAATCAGGCGAATGCGGAATGGCGAATGCCCCCGATGGGAAATTCAAAAGCTAATATGGCGACTCCACAACGCAACGTCGCGTCGCAAATTATCCGATTCACGCGAGCCGTGACTTAAGATCGCGAGCATCAATATCATGCCGCGTCAAATTTCGCGGTGCGAATTAGCGCGGGGGCAGGTTACTTTCGCTATTTACTCCCGAATAATTCTCATCGCCATACGACAACGTCAATAAATCATTACGTCGCTGAATCATTTCGCACGCATGCGTATATCCCCTTAATTAAGGATTGGATGGCGAAACGATGATCGCCCCGATCCACATTCGACCTAATTAACTGATTACTCGTAGGGCGTGCACTTGAGTATGCATAACGGGCACGCGCGACAAATATAAATAATATGAATTCGGAGTATAATTACCGTGCGACAACGCGTGAGCCATATATATACTTGCACTTTTCCCGGCGCGCGTTTCCGTTACGCTTGCTCGAGGCAAAATGAACAATGAACGGAGAATTGTGGAAAAGCATAGAGAAGGCACAATCGAACAAATTTACGATATATACCGCGAACCGAAAAATCAACGCGCGATTTTCATTAATAAAATGACTGACGAAATGAGATTGCGAACTCGTTGCATTTATTTGGAATCATAACCGCCGCGATATTTCGACGAATTTCAATCGTCGATGTCACGGATACGCGAAAAATTATGCCAAAATATCCTATTATTACGGATTATTTTCGACAACGGATCGATATTGGCGATTCATTCAAACTTCATATTGATAAAAATGATCAAAAATTGTACGACTCTGAAATTTCATATTTTCGATTGTCTCTGCATTTGTAAGGCTCCCTTCCTTATAGAATGTATTTTATTTTGCAGAAGTCGATGCCACGAATAGATGGCGATTGGCGATCATTTTCGACAACGAAATCAATAACAATACTCACGACCACTGTTATAGCGATTTATCCAAATTTGCAAATTTCATATTATATTGATAAAAAAAAATCAAGAATCACGCTACCGGAATTTTATATTTTTATTATTTCTGCGTTTGTGTGCGATGCTTCTTTATACATAAGAATCTATTTCCAAATTATTAAGCAAATTAATTAATTATGCGACACACGTAGTAAGTATAACCTCACTTCTTCGTGAACCGTTAGGCGTACTTATTTGGCAATCGGATTAATTTCGATATTTGATATCATGGATACGCAAAAATTGTGCCACGTTCTCCTTATCGTGAATAAAAATAGAGGATTATTTACACACAAGCAACCCGGCATTCCCGGCAACCGTCTTCTTCCCACTCGCGTCAGTCGCGTCACGATCAGCAATCGCACAGCCGGCACAGCAATCGTGACAGTCGTGTCATCTCTCGGCGCTTGGCGCAACTATACGCGCCGCGAGCGTCACCAGCGTCATCTGTGAGCGCAATCTAGTACTCGCTCGGCGCGACGGTCAACACCTGACACCTAAGCTGAATATATACATGTGTGTGTGTGTGTGTGTGTGATTTCTGATTTCTTTTCCGTTCCTATTGCCTGTTGCCTACAGGCCATAATTTAAGAAGAAGAAGAAGAAGAAGCCTGTTGCCTATCATTGTGCAAGGTGCAAGGGGCTTTACACGCGACCTAACCCCCCTAACCCTATGTTGATAGTGATAGCGTTGATGCAAACCAAAAAGAAAAATCGTGACCAGCCTCTACTGCGGAAAAAAACGGTAACACTCTTATACAATATTTTTTGAAAAATATTGATTAGTTGTATGTACTACAGGGAAATATAAAATAATTTTAATATAAATGGAATTGCCGTAATTGAAAAATATATAATATCACTTGATATCGCGTATGATCACGTTAATAATCTATGTTGCAGAAAGAAACAGAATTAAGGAAAAGAAATTTTTAATGGCTGAGATAATAACGGTAAATGTACAGAAACTTGGAAATGAAGAATTACGAAATTCCTGTAAAGAAAACGAATTTAAATGGCCAAGTCATACGACGCGAGAGAATGACGGTCCGTCAGAAGTGAATAAGGATTCAACGACGGATTTCCTTTTCGTCAAATGTGAGAGAAAAGATCCCGATACGGATTCAGATCCAAGGTTTAATAAATCGCCGAACCATATACGTAGTATACACCTAACGAAGTGAATAATCTGACGGGTTTTGACGATACAAATTGTGCAGATAAAAATACAAATAGTCCTCAAAAGAACGTACGCTTGGTTAATCAAAAGGACTTGTTGAAGAGTCCGGCATTTAAAAATCCAGTGTTTAAAAAGTCAGATAAATCTGTAGATATAACTCCAGTGGATACGTGCCCGCAAAGAGGAAGAACGATTAGCATAAATAGTTATTGCGATACGTTCAAATAGAATTGTGCAATATGGAAAATTTCAATAATTTTGAAAGTATTGATCTATTGCACGATTTAGATTATATAGTAAATTTTGAACATGGCGATGATGTTTTATTATCCTCGACGAGGGACGACCATCTGTCAGAAGTGAATAAGGATCCAAGGACGGATCCCCTTTTTATCGGTGATTCTGAAAAGAAAAATCTTGACACGACTTCAGATTCGGACGAACAGTTTGACAAAAAACGTAATCTCAGAATAGAATTGAGGCCTCGAGTAAAAAGGAAAAACAAATGTCATTTCAAGAAACGTAAATCGAATACAGAAGAGGAATATCTTTCAGAAAGGTTGAAAAATTTTGATGAATGGGAAGAAATCCCGTTAATTAACATAAAAGTTAGTTTTGATTGTTATATTTTGTGTATCGTATGATTTTTATTTTCTTTTTTTTTTGTGTATATCAACTGATTTTTTATATTCCAGAAATTGATGGAACTACGTGTAAAACTGACTCATGAGGTATCACCGCAACACAAAATAGAGATTTCTGGATCTCACGCGCCAACGCAAACAGCGAAAATATTATTTCAGAAACACGGGCCGATCCGAACAGGTCCGTATACACCTACGGAAGACAAGATTATCAGGAAAAACTGGGTGATGTTTTGCGAGGTATATTTTAAATATATCATAGGGCAATATAACCGAATCGAACTGCCTTCGAACAACGTGTTTTATCGTAACGCGCTGTATACAGCTCCATGACTGGGATGCAAAGACAGTCGAGCCATTTCTTTATTGGAGACACAATGGAAGATACTTTATACGCGATGTGAAGGAAAGACAGAAATTTGTTCAATTTTTGGCAAATGGGTTACCTTGGCGAACTCTCTACAGCGTTTATTCCAGATTTAAAGTATTATATCGCAATAAAATCACTTATACTCGGTAAGGTACAAAGATCTTGAATCAAGAATCGATCTTGAACCACTTCAATCGTACTTACGTATGATCTTTATGCCTTAGTTATACTTCTAAAGAAGATGAAATAATTTTTAAGTACATACGGAATAAACATCTTGAGAAACATAATACTAAATTTAGTGACGTGGCAAAGATACTAAAACGAACAAATAGATCGATCTTTAAACGATATCAATATCTCAAAAATCAAGCTCGGGATAGATCGGATACGGAACGTAAGTAACTCATGATATATCCTGTCACCGTCAAATATATTACGTATATTAATTATATTTTTAGATATCTGATATATCCACATCTGTATATTATCTATTTAATCTATTTAATCTAATTTTTTTTTTTTTTATATATACAGCGTTGGTTGACATTAGGTGGACGTTACCACTGATAAAAAAATTCATAAAAACTTTACTCAACGTTACGTTAAGTGAAGATATAAGAGATCTCAAAGATGCCACGCTTCCCAAGCCAGTGTGGCAGAAAATGGAAACAAAACTAAATATACATGAGAATGTCTTGAGAACCTTCTGGCAACATCAATTGCATCTGCAATTATTCAGTACAGATCCTATTTATTTAAACGACATTAAGATACAATTAATTGAATAGTAAGTATCATTGCATTTTATGGTTGTAAATTGTAATATACGATCTATTAAGAGAGAACCACTCGGATTAATTTTAATAGATCATAAGCATTTTTAGATCACTATATACAAACGCATTCAATCCATTGTTGCAGTATGTACGCAAAAGGAATATCCAATACTCGTGAAATTATATGGCCCAACGTAGCAAAATACTTTGATGGAGCAACTGCGGTATTTCTTTGCAAGGTCTTTTATTATCTCGTTCAAGAATGCAATATGAGTGACGTGGATAATTTCGCCGGTAACAAAATATCAAAATTGTACTTATAAATGTTATGCATACCGCGTACGTATATTATATGAGAATTTTTATGTTACAGATGTTGTGGAACACTTATATCGTACTAAAATTCCTGAAATTCGAAAGGCCCTAACCGATAAATTTTTACATAAAATTGTTTATAAAGATGGGAAAGTATCTTTACTAAATGAAAACGGAAAAACAGCCGATATCGATCGAGAAGAAACTAATTATACTTCTGCCGATTCTACCGATAGTTAACTTGTGTGAAATTATATAAAATTATAAATAATATAAAAATATTAAACAATTTATAATAAACAATTATACCTTTTTATATTTAAATTACAATGTATTTTTTTTTAACTATACTTTACATAGGTAATATTAAACCAATACTTATAAAAATATAACGCAATATTACTCTAAATGTGTTACTTTAAGCTATTTTTAAGGAAAACACAAAAATTTATTAAGCAACAGCTGTTTTATTAAAAAGAAAAAAGGATTGATACAATGACTTATTTTTGCCTCTTTGTTACACCGACGCAAATACCAATTATTTTAGTTAATATTTTTCCTGGTTTCTCTCTCTCGCTTAAATTTAAACCTTATTTTTCTTTGACTCTTTCTCAAGTGCTTTCTCTTTTGCTTTTTGATACAAAGGTACAAGCTTGCCTTCCTTCGCGAGGATCTTCAAAAGTTCCATGATGAGTGGTAAATAATTATGCTTCCGTCTAACGTTCTCTATTTGATATCTTTTCGACTTTCTGATCTCTTCCTCGATTAAGGCCTGCAGACGTTCTAATTCTTCAGGATCGCAAACATTGGCCTTCTGCCTTTCGTATAAAGTTTTTCTATCCGTCACTATAGCCATCAGATTGAAATGAATTTCGCCTTCGTTATACCTGTTTATAATCATTTTCACTTTTATACCACGCAGTTGATAAACGACACATACAATAATACATCATAATATTTATCTACGTATATACAAGATAAATTAATGAGAAAGTTATTTTTCGCAACTCACTTGTTTATCCGCTTTTGAATTATAGGTTTCGCAGCTTGTACCCATTGTTCCCCTACCGGACACGGACCTAAATCAATTGGCCCGTCTTTCAACCCGTCTAATTCGTACAGACGACCGTCGATCGGAATATAACTCACAAAATGAAACACATCGTCATCTTTAGAAGCTTGCTTCGAGTCGTATTCGAATAAGGACTGTCTAAAATTTCAGTACATACAATATGTACGGTACAATGTGACACTTTCTTTAGCAAAACAATATTTGTTAGTTAAAAAGCATGTGTACTAAATACCTGGAGAAGGAATTATGCACTTCCCTTATAACATCAGAATTACTAAGCGCAAGTCCGCGCATATTTGCATCAAAACTTTGACAGAAGTTTTTAAATTCTTCTAAGTTTGGTCCTAGAGATACGTCTCCATGCTTACAATTTAATAAAACGCTCAATATCGCTTGCGTCGCGCAGGCATTGTTTATCACCTAGATTAAATATCGTTATTTTACGAATGGTATCTGTTAATTATCCCACATTTCCCAGTCATATGTCAAATATTTCAATATATTTTAATTCTTTTATATTTTTGCGAAGTACACACACACACACACACACACACAAAGTTAATGAATAATTAACAATTTTTAATTTCCCAGTTATTATAGTATTCTATTTAAGATATCTATTTTACGCTTTACATACCTGTTTCGCAAAGAATATTTTATCCAATCTACTGTCTTGCACAATATTTCCTGATAATTCATCGTCTTGTACCCATTTAAATAAAAATATTAAGCCGTGAATAGGTCTGCAAAAGAAGAAATTTATAACAGATTTGAGTTTAAAAAATGACATTGCGTAAAATTTAATCTACAAAAATAACAGATACTGATCTCGTCAAAATTATTGAAATTTTTTTCCTTTTTATCTATGTACATTTTTCTTATCTCGTATATCTAAAGAAAAGCAAGTGCACGTAACAATTCTGAAGAAAAATAACTTGATATATAGCAAGTGAAAACATTAATTATACAGAATATATCTAATCTTTCCATGCAGATATCTTTCAGATAACATAATTTTATTGATTAGACCTGTTTCTTATAAGCAGTGTAAGTACATTTGCTTTACTCAAAATAAAACAAGTATACATTTGAAATTTAGCAAAAGCCAGGAGGAAAATCCTGATGCATTCCAATGCGATAGAAAACAAATTTCCTACAAGTATTACACAAAAGCTGCATTCTATTCACCGACGCAAGTCGACACAAGTGTCGTTCTGTCTTTGTTACTTATCGAATGCCAAGAAAGATAGAACGTCGATGAAAAGCACCCAAAATAAACTTACTTCAAGTCATTGAACTGGTCGTCATCCAAACTCCATAATTCTTCCACTTGTGCGCCTTTGACACCTACGCAAATAAAATAATATATAATATTCCACTTAAACAATTGATTTTAAAGGGTTGAAAATTGAAAAATCGAAAAATTGAGGAATTGAAGAATTGAAGAGTTGATCGAAAAAATGTCTCTGTGAAATTTGATAATCACAGTTTATAATCATCAAATCATATATATACTCCAGTGGAAAGCGTTTGTCATGCGAATGAAGCTCCTGCACGTGTATATATGCAGGAGCTTCATTCGCATGACAAACGCTTTCCACCGGAGCATCGCCAAATTCGGGTAACGCCAAAAATAATGCAAGCAAAGAACACGGTACAATTACAGGGAAATTAGAAATATAACTTGCCGAATTCTTTAATCAATTCAGTAAAAACGCCAGGATCGCTCTCGATGAGACACCAATTTCCTGCCGAGTCTGCCATATTTAATACACTGTCGTCACTGTCACAAACGTGTCACGATCATGGTAGAAATACAAGGGTATGCTCTTGCGCATATTTCCGAACCCAGCCAATCAGCGACTTGTTCAAGCTTACGTCACACTGAGCGGCACATTTAAGCAGCGAATCTATAATAGTCATTTATAAAAGCATTTTGAGCGGACAATATGTGAATACAAAATAATGTTGATCATTTATGTGAGAGAAAATTCTGTTTTATAAATAAATAAATATATATAAACGAAAATATATAAATATAAAAAACGCACGTGACATACGGATAAACGCTCATCGTTTCCCGAATTTGTCTCTCGTTGTAGATGTTAGAAACGTTATTGTTATTTGACGAATTTTATAATTATTTTATGTGGGTTTGTCTAAATATATGATATTACAGAAAATATTATTATTATTAAGAAAAAAAGAATTGTGTGCATTGAATAAAAATCATTGCGACGTACGGAAAAATTTCACATAAAACGAGATTTTAATTTCCAGTCATTTATTATTAAAATTCTGCGAATTATTAGTTTTAATCAAAACTGGTCGGAAAACGATTGGAAAAGAATTGTCAGCTGAGACGCAAAACAAAAATATATTGTGGCGTACGACATAAAGAACTATATATGCAGAGGAAAGATGCAGATAAAGATCAAATAACAATAAATGCAAATATTTAATATACAGGTTTTTTATTAGTAAATTTTGACATCTTTCTTTTTTTTTGCCTGTGATTTGCGATTGCAATCGCTCGGTTCATTTCGCGCAGCCTAATATATGTCCTAGTCCTAATGAGGCATAGTAATGCCTCTCTCGGTATTTTCAGTGCGGCTACCTGGGCTTCTAGACGACGTCTGAAAGCATAAAACTATATAGTGCTACTTTTAAAACTACACCCAGCAAACCAGAACTATATATATTTATGTATTAGTAATATAATAACGATATGTAATGTCAGCACATTTATGTGGTTTGTTATGTAACTGTGTAAATATGGTTGAGCTGACATTACATATCGATGTTATATTACTGACACATATACGGTTCTTATTGGCTGGATATACTTTGTGCTTGATGGGAACAGTAATTTATAACTTACATTTGTAACATGATAGCTTCTGTACTGGACGATGCTGGTGTCTGTTCTTCTGTACTGGACGATGCTGCTGTCTGTTCTTCTGTACTGGACGATGCTGGTGTCTGTTCTTCTGTACTGGACGATGCTGCTGTCTGTTTTTCTGTACTGGACGATGCTGGTGTCTATTCTTCTATACTGGACGATGCTGGTGTCTGTTCAACATCTATCGAAACTTCATTTGATACAGGCAAAGGCATTGTTTCAGCTAACACATTTTCGTTTGATGTTAGTGGAGGTACTGCATGGAGATGCAACGTCGGGATAGCATCAGGATGTATCTTCCTAGTTCGTGTAGGTGAATAACCTAGTAGATGTTCTTGTAAGGGCTTCGTAAAAGCTTCATCAGCAAAATGCTTCGAACATATCCTAGCTGAAGCAAACAAGGTTTAAGATTCTTAAATATATGCTTATAATAATAAACAAGAGAAATCTGTGGTACAATATTAGTTGCTTTCCATTTACATCAAAACTCAGATAATTCTCACTTGTGACGTCATAACTCAGTTAAATGCACGTTCCTTTTGCATGATGGCAAGTGAGATTCAGCTGAGTTTTTTATCCACAATCGAGACTGTTGCGATAATCTGGGAACGCACGGTTGCGAGAGATAGGGTAGCACAGAGAAATCAGACCGTTATGTATGAAAGTCGCATTTATTCTGAAGACGATACACACCTCGCACGCCGGTAGCTGATATCTGCGACAGAATTCGGAGCAGGAGCACAGGTGATAAGAGAGGGGTGGTTTGGTCTATCCCGGCCCGCCTCGTGCCGACCTCGTGTCAGCATTCCGATCGCGAAAGTTCGAGAAGCGCGAAAACTAATCGTCCTCAACAGAGACCATGTGCTTTAATGAATCTAATAAACTCACATTAAAAGTGAGGCTATGGACCGGTATTATTATTATGCGATAGCTTTGTCACCAAAATAAGCAGGTAAATACAAAATGACATATCTTACCTGAGTATAAAAATACTCACATATCTGAGTGACTCAGATCACTTGAGTGTAAATGGAAAGCAACTATTACTATACAAAAGTACATACCATTTTTTGGTGAAATATTTTCTTTTCCGCATGCTTGACGCCACTTATTACACAGTGCTGGATCCTTTGGGAAGGAAAAATATTTTATTTTATTTCCTTCGATCTTTCTGGTCTTTGCCAGATAGTTCCCACACCCTTTCACATTACACGTCATTGCGTACACTGTAATAATCACAAACGAATTACTCGACATAAACAGCGAACCGAGCGAACGCAGCCATTGCGAATCACCGAGTACATCCGATTCATTCCGATGCTACACGAATATGACGTAAGCTTAAACAAAAGTGGTGGGAATGCGCAGTGGTCTGACACGGTATGAGCATACCCTTGTATTTCTACCATGTCACGAGTCACGACTGTCACCTGTCACGTAGATTATACGGCAAAAGAGTGTGTATGTATGTACGAAAAATTCGGTCGGATAAACTGCCGCGCCACTCCGTAGCAAAATTCGCAACGTTCTGCGGACGAATCCCAGTACCATTTTTGACGAAAAATTTCGTCGGTATAATAGGTTCCTGCTGAACATTATGACATTTTAAAGTTATTTTGAGAGATGTCAAAGTTTTAAGAACACCTTCTAAAAACCGTCAGAAATACGTCCTAATTTATGACATCGTCAAGACATCGTTTCAACATATCTTTCGGGATCGCGGGAAACAATATTGACGGTCGGTACGTCCGACGCGTAAACCGTAAATAATATTTACATTTTGCAGCTCGTATAAATTTCGACTTGTTGTTTATAATTACAGATTTGCTCGCCTCGCGAGGCTACACGAACGTCGCGAGAAAAACGTTCAAGAATCTTCCACGGTCGGAGAACGGAGTACGAGGAAAAAATCATAGTCACGCCACACAATATGTGTGCGAGGTAGCCGGAGGTACGACGATACGAGCCGAACGTCGACATCCGACATATACGGCACGGGGTGGCGATTCGTTCCGATGCCGCACGCCAAATCGCAGGATTAGTGCGCAACAATTAAGTGCGATTATCGCTGCGTCGTCGCGATTTACTCTTTCCCCGCGTTGTTTAATTCTCTTTTATCTCTACCGCCGTCGATTCAGGTACGTAAACGTACGCCTTAATTCTTCGGTAACGTCGCACCGCTTTTAACCTCGTACAACCAACAACTTTGAAAGTAATTTTTTTTTTTTTTTTTTTTTTTTTAATGGTACTTGGAACTGATGAATTATTTTACTCCTGTGTGTGCCTTTGCATTTATCAATTTTCATTTATTAACGTTACACGCAGCATTTACACAAGTCTTAAGTTTAAAAGAATAGCCTTATCTATACGTTAACGCTATTGCAGTCTGGGTTTCATGTATAAAATGATGCATTTGGGACTCCGTTAGCCATTATAATTTTCATTATCATATATTTCATTGTTGTTGATTGCGATACATTGGCTCGTAATTATACGTTATCGAACGAATTAATAACACGTTAATTGTAGCGAATTACCACAAATTCTGACATAATTTTTAATTACGCGTGATTTTTCCTCATTTGATTAACGATGTCGTTATCAAGCAGGATTGTATGTTATATTGTGAATAATTACGGAAGCCCGCGGTTTGACTTTCATATTTCAGTTTCAGGCAAGATGTCCGAACAGTTTCTGGGTTGTACAGTTTCGGTGAAGTGTATCGACGATGTTGCTTACCAGGGTAAGATTATCGATCTAAATGAGAACAGTTTGACCCTGGCTAAAGCATTTTGCAATGGCATGCCTCATACTTCTTCCATTGTTAGCTTGAGGTAAGTTTCTCATTGTAGACCATGAGAAATAATAAAGAAATTCTACATGTATATATAGAATTTAAGTAAATTCAAATAAATTTATTTATAGTTACATTGAACTTTTTTTTAAATAGACTGAAATCAAGCTAAATTAAATTTAAATTTATTTAAATAAATGCATAAATCTCTCTCTCTCTCTCTCTCTCTCGATATATATTATTTGTGTATTTCGTTGCGTCGCAGCCCTAGATGAGCCAAAACTTTCATGTCGGTTTCATTACAGTTATTATCTTTGTAAAAAAGAATTGTATAAAATCCATTGCTCAACTTCCATTTTGGAAGACTGAAGCTTGTGCGTTTAAAATTACTTATTATTATCCTGTCCTCCGAGAAACGATACAATACAGCGATTTGTTTATCCCTTGTTTCTGTCAAAGTCAAATATTCTCGCACTTGAAATTTTTAGCGTTGTACATACAGATAATCTAGGTGGTAATCAAACTCATATTTTTCGTAACAAATTTTTTACGGACAATTGCTCTAGCATTAAGTTATCTAACATTCTATATAACATTATATTATTGCAGTGTGAAGGATATACAGAATCTTAAGATTATATCAAACGAGGAAGCAGGAAATGTGAATGATACGCACAGTAAGGTGATTGTAAAGAGACCGATTGCGAAAAGGGTCGGGCGATCTATTTCAGAATGCGTTTCAAATGCGGTGCAAGCGGGAAGTTCTCAGACGCAGACGAATTTCAAAAAGCCTGCGGAACCTAACCAGCAGCAAGTGGAGCAGACTCCTAATGGGAAAATACCTCCAAGTACGCATATATGATTTATATATTTACGCCTGCCATATATGTGTCATATTAATGCAACAATTTTGTTACAGTCGAAAATAATGCGTCTAACAACAAATCAATCCCTAAAAAATTAACTCACAGACAAAGAGCACTAGAAAGGGATGAACATACCTTTGGTACTCCGATTGATCAGTCCCTACAGCAGGACTTTGATTTCGAAAAGAATTTAGCATTGTTCAATAAAGAGGTTGAGTTTTACTGCTTTTTAAAGAATATTTATTTATTGATTATTTATTTATATTAAAGAGAAAATTTTTGAAGTGATATATTGCTTGTAATTTAAACAGGACGCCTGTCTCAAATCAGGACATATGACATTTTTAAGACCTCTTAATGACATCTGTCCCAATTTGAGGCATTGTGTTCACTGGGTAATGTTATTTTATTATAATTATATAATTGGTCTCTCGCAGGCTGTGTGGCAAGAAATAAACTCTTTGAAGCCGGATATCGTTAGGCAGTCGGAAAGCAATCGAGGTATCTACCGGCCTGACGAAAATATTCTTGTATCCGAGCCTACGGTACTCAGACAGATTGTGGTGCCTTGTCGTGGTGAAAAGGAATATGTTACGGACAACGGTCTAGTAATTCCCAGCATCACTCTCAACCTACATCGGCAGTTAATAGGTGCGGCAGATAGATTGGGAATAAGTTGGGAACGCAGGGTTCGTATTGATATTATTTTTCGAATTATTTCTGCTAATATCAAACTGGGAGAAAGAGGATAATTCTAGAGATTCTACATACAAGCAATATCAATCCAGTTTTGTGTGAGATGCAATACATTTAAATAAATATAAGTATATATTGATAGAACATATTTACTCTGATTAGAAAATATATATATTTATTGTTAACTTCAGCTACATAGCTAAAAAGTGGACTTGGTTTACAAATAGCCTTAATCATTCATCCTTCCATTCATACACCACTATCCTAACTTACAAGTAACTGTAGCACATATTGATACACATTCACCTTCTATATTTTAATCCAACCTTCTTTTTCGCTCTTCTTTCTCTAACGCTGACCGTTCTCTATATAATTTTAACAATATCTTCTCTTTGATGATGCCCATTTCATCATTCCAAAGCCTCTCTAATCTTTCTTTATTATTCTTACCTAATTCTATAAACCATTTTTTTATCGCTTTGCATTCTGATACATAATGATTCGTGTTATCCCTAATTTGTTTACAAAACATACAAATACCGCTTTCCTCTTTTAACCAATACATATTCGCGTCCCTCTGATTAGAAAATAATTAAAAAGCGCTTATATATATGTATCCAAATTGTTTTTATTCCATTTTTTTTATCTAATTCTATTTTAATTCTAATTTTTTATTTAATAGTTTTATCGCCACTGTGTTTTCTTTGATAGGTGGAACTGCTCGGTCGCGCCGGTGCTGAACTTACCTTACAGCTGTTGGGCGGAAGTCATCGGTTGAATCCGAATAATGCGCATCAGTGGCCCACTGTGGTCGCGCTGTGTGGACCGCATCGTTCCGGCGCCGCGGGTATCAACTGCGCCCGGCAATTGTCCAGTCACGGTGTGAAGACGATCGTATTCTTGGAGAATACGGAAGATGTATTTCTCCTGCAGGAGCTGTCGCTATACAGGTTAACGGGGAACAAGGTAGAGACCAAGGTCAAGAATCTACCAACGGTGGATCTGATAATTGTAGCGCTCTGCGACGAGGATTCGCCTAGAATGATTACTCCAATAGCGAGATGTTTCCAGAGTAATCGAGCGCCCGTGCTGGCTATCGAACCACCGGCGACGGGTACACCGGGTATACCCAGTAAATTCAGCCTGTTGGGTGCCCTACCGCTGTCGCACAGCGTCGACAACGGCAGATTGTACCTGTGCAATCTCGCATTGCCAAACAAGGTGTACTCCGACGTCGGCATCACGTATAAATCGCCGTTCGGACCTAAATTCGTAATTCCTCTACATTCCAATAACTCTTAGCAAATTTTTAAGGATCACGTCGTGTCTTTTTGAATAGACGCCTCCGTTTTATCATGCGCGATTTGTAAACCTCGTATACAGGGAAATATATTTTACTTGCGGGGCCTACTAAGTAAAAAAGAGTTTATATATAGTTTGGCGTTTGATATAAACTTTTAGATGAACTTTTAGGGAGAAAGAGAGAGAGAGAGAGAGAGAGAGAGAGAGAGAGAGACAAAGAAAGCGCATGGTGTACCATAATACTTTTCACATTAATTGCACGGTATCCGCGGATGACACATGCATACTATTTCCGATATTGTAATACTTCAAAAGCTGTATTTTAAAATCTTGATTGAGCATTATGCACTATAGGTAAAGAAAACTAGATATTTTGTTTGTGAAGCTGTGAAGGGGCACCGTTTTATTAATATGAGATAGAATCACTTGTGCTCCAAATATAAACGACATACCCTTCCTAGGAAAAGGGTATAAATAATAAAAATAAAGAAAGGGTATAAATATATAGATTCCTTCTTTACGGATATAACTCCATGTGTAGCAGCACGATTTTGCATCGATGCACATGAGTATCATTAAATATGTATTTGATATAATTGGATAAAAATTACATTGCTTCGCGCACACGCGCGCGTGTCACACTACACATATATGTATAGTTTATATCAAAATTTCTATTAATGAATAAGAAAGGGTATACAGAAATTATATTGCAATAAATCCTCGTAATTAGAATTGTCTTAATGTTTTTCGATCGATAAATTTAAGCGATGAGAATCTTGTAAGCGTATTAGAATCACTGTAAGCATTGTAAAGCACTTACTTGGCATAGAAAAATTACAGCTAAAAAATGAAAAGATCAAATGGTGACTCGCACACGAGAGAAAAAGTCTTTGTATATTTTTAATAAATTGTAATGTACTATTTATGTAATCATTAAAGCCCCTTGCACAATAGGCGATAGCGATAGCGATAGCGACTGCGACAAAGTTGCCGACAAAAGCTTTGTCGGCAACCTTGTCGCTGTCGCTATCGCTACCGCTATCGCCTATGATGCAAGGGGCTTTAGAATCTACGCGCGAGACGTGCACTTACTTAGCATTTCTATTTGATCAGTTAGTCGATTGACAACAGTTTTATACTTTATGTACATCTACATTTATTACTTTGTTCGGTAAGCTCCAGTTGTTCGTATACATAGATACTGAATATTATATTTCACTTCATGTTCACCACTTACGTTCCGGTACAGCGATTATAATAGCAAGATATAGGCGTATTAAAATTATTGTAACGCAACATAATAACGATATCTCCAGCGTTGTATAAAGTATAAGTTAAAACTGAATTGTGTTCTTTTTTGTACTGATTTCTTTTTCAACAGTTTGTAATCAAGTGTAGTATGTGCTTTCAACGATCATGCATTTATGGGATCATTGTAATTATAGAAATCTACGCAAATTAATAGTTTCTCGCACACCAGATGTTAAATGATATCGATATTAAATAATCCCGCAATTCGTACCCATTTTTAAATGGACTAAAATAGTAAATATTATGAAACGCATTTCAACGTTTTAAATGGATTTATTTGGAAATATACATTTGTTATATAATATAAGACACATTTTTGAGATAATAATGATTAAATAAGTAATAATTATTATGGTTATATTAATAATTAATATTAATTAACATTTAATAATTGAGTCCTAAAATTAATAAATTATACGTTGGTCAAATAATTATTTTAAACAGTTGATAATTGTATACCGGCAAAATAGATATCTAATTCAGTAACTCGCAAATTATGTTAAACTTTATTATCTCTATGAATTATAAATACGAGTACGAAAGAAATATAATATGTGTAATTTTCACGAATATATAATTTTCTTGTCTATTTCCAATGTCTATTTCATTAATTTAGAAATAAAAAATATTAATTGTAAAAGCTTGGATATATACCATAAAATTTTATAAACTATATGAACAATGATGAACACATGACATACATTGAATTTCTATCAATGTTAATTTAATTATATCTGATAATGATTTGTATAATAGCAATTATGATTTTGAGCTGGTGTCCCATACAGAGGGTGTATAGTCATTAAAAATTATCTTGTCTTAAATGATATATTAAATAAGTTATAAAGCACAAGATAATGGAATATTTCTGTGTAATAAAACAAATGAGTTCTCGATAAGAGAAGGGACTAATAAAAAATAATAATATAAATATAAAATAGCTTCTGTAATTTTTTTACTTTTAACATCATTTGATCATTACATATTTCTATGTTACAGTCTATGGAAATTTACAGCGCCGTCACGTGTTAAAAATACATGATTTTACCGCTGTGATACAGAGAATTGTAATTGCGTAAGTGACGAAGTAGCAATGGTATGAGAGTTAAGATTTATTTTTGCAGTTATTGTCAATTTTTGTAAATACAGATCAACGAACCTTTGACTTCTTATAAAAATATCTTGCTACTGAATTCGTTGTAATGTTTGAAATTGAACTAGCGCGTATATGCATTTTCTATTTTATTATTCACGATTAGGGCGAGTTAATTGATCAATGTAGAACACGAGGAACTGTGTATGCTCTATATAATTAAAAACTATGTTATCCATACACAATATATTTCAATCTCTGGAATTTTTGAATAATTATTATATAAAAATTCTGTACGAATATATCTCTCACGTCTAAGTATAAGCTAATCATTTTAGATGCGCGCAGAAAATGGCTGTCTTTTAAAATGTTAAGTAACTATCTACTTCTTTTGCGATATTTTATATTATATATTTTAGTGATACTTCTCCTACTATTCTAGAATGTATTTGTAATAATATGATCTTGTTCGATTGAAATTATAGGCACATGAAACTCCTCTTTTTTTTCGGATTTGCCAGCCATTGATCGTATCATAGAATATCGCGCTACATACTTATGATAACTGAAAATACATATTTTATTTCATTTCTATGAATCTTTAACGACACATCTACGCAATCATAGACACAATATTCTCGAATAATAAGGTAGAAATATATACAGTTTCCATGCATCTACTATTTTTTGTATTTTTAACGATGTAGGGACATCGTCCATACTTATCTTAATTCGTAACACTCGATCGCTTCCGACTAAAATCAGCTTTATAGCATTCGTGACTTAAATAAAAAGATTCAAATCATTTAACTGTACTCAGCCTCAAGCATATCGTTGTAATTACTTGTAAATCTTAAAAACAGAGTGCAAATAATGGTAAACATAATTAAAGATATATACTGAACATATTAGAGATATAATTGATATTAGAATACAAATAATCCAATGTCTAAATTATATAATTAATTACATCAGTAAAAATAGGATAAAAAATCTTATTGAATCAAGGTAATAATTATGAAAATTTAATACATATATTTAAAACAGGTTTGGACGGTCAATGGACAATTACGTGAATGTCGTAATGTGTTATAAATTCGATGATACACGTAAATATGATCCACACCTGATTACCCAATGGCAGCAAATTATTTTTTTTTTTTAATGATAAGTGTATGAGCAACTATTCCTATAGCTAGTCTTAATAGCCTTATGGATAAATAATCTTTACATCATTATTATATTTGTGTTTGGAGATTATATATAATAATCCCATGTGTTGTTTTAATTATATATAATAAGCAAAAAATTTTTTTTCTCGGCGCCTATTTTAGAATATATGTATGTGTACAAAATATAAGAACGATTACTAGCTCGATGACATTATAATAGTTTTTTATGTTTTTGAATCAATAACATAAGACAGTAAAAGCCAGTTACTATTTATCAGCCCTAAAATCGACTCTCAGTTGTCGAAGATAACGGATTTTTTATATACATATCTCTCGACCCTTTTTCGAGATAACAAGTATGTAGCTTCATATTCGTTCCTGTCAATGAATATAATAGCAATGAGGTTTTACTGAGAAACTTTCTCTTTTTCTTAACTCGTTATCATAGATGCAGATATTTCAAATATCAATATTAAATATTCCAGTACGATCCATTACGTTTGATCAAAGACACATTCAGCAGTATCGTTTGTTCACACACACATTGACTATTTCTATTTAGTGCCTCTATATAAAGGCCATTATATTCAAACAATGACAATTACTAGATTTGACAGAAATTGAACTAACGACAAACATGTAACATTAATGCTTGGCATTAATAATGTTTGCCCTTCCACGTTTTACAAGTGGTTGCTCAATTTTGTAATTTAAAATGTAGCCTACATATTTTTAAAATTTACAATTTCAGAAAGACTGATATCGTTTAATAGTTAAAAAGGCATCGCTTACTTGCATTCACTGGGGCAATATTGTCCTCGTTGCGCGTGTTATTGTTATCGCTCTAGTAAAATTGACCTCACACCTAATTACTCGGACGCCGATAAGCACAAATCGTGCGACGCATTACGTGATTTAGGTGCCCTTCGATACTACTCTACTTCGGAATTTCTTTCGCTTCGTAAAATGCAACAGTCAGAAAACGATCCTTGCTGTGACTACGCTGTGTCTGACGCACCTCCGCAGAAAACAAGTCCAGTTTCGTCTGGTTCTGACAGTATCCTCTTCCTAGGAGGCGGGCGTAGGGCTGGCGGGCGTAGGGACTGTCGCGTTGTTCGCGGACTGTTTCGCGCGCCTTCGTTTATTCAATAAGGGATTGTTCGTGTGATCGAGCTGCTTCAGACAGGCCGTGTCATAGTCGACGCGCATTGTTGCCAGCGATCGCGTCATCTCCTCTTGCACTTCCGGCCACATTTCCTCTCCTTCCCGCAAAACGCGTCCGGTGTGTAAGGGAGTGGCGGGTACTTCCATATATTTCTATGCGAAACAAGTGGCTTTTGAAAAGATATGTTACGGAGAAAATTCACGCTAAGAGCGAAATCTTATTATAAAGTGTGTTCTTACGGCAATCCAGTTGTTGCGCATCACAGCGTCGATCTGAAGCCTTTCCGCTGGATCTATACACAGCATACCCTTGATAAGGTTCTTAGCTTCCTGACTCACGTTCGACCATTCCGGAGAGGGAAAGTCGTATTGTCCTAATCGGATCCTCTTTTTCATTCCGGGCGAGATTGCCAATCCATGGTTGCTGTAGAATGGTGGAAAGCCGCACAATCTAGAAATAATGTGTAACTTTAATTATAATTCATTAACAAGATGACGAGAATCATGAAGAATTGAGCGTGTTCTATACCACAGCAGAAAAAAATTAGCTATTAATATAAAATAACTCCTAAAGGTACATGGAAGAATACTCACAATATGTACATAATTACTCCCAATGACCAAATATCACAACTCTTGTCATATTTTTCTGGTCCTAAAACTTCCGGGGCTAAAAATAAAATATTAAAACGGATTAGATATTAATTTTATAGTTTCAGCTACACACGTATGTATTCGCATAAAATGCGAAAGCTTACCGACGTAGTAAGGTGTGTAACATGGCGTCTGTAATGTGTCTTTTAAATGTGTTTCTTTAGCAAATCCAAAGTCGGTGAGTTTCAGGATTCCAGTGATGTCTGGAAATACATGAACGTTACATTAATCTTGCTATTTTACTTACATACTACTGACATACAATTAGGAATCTAAGATTACATAAATAACAATAACTATATATATATATATATTTAATGTTATAATACGAACTCTTAAACTCGTAAAATGTTGTAAACAGATAATAATGTTTTCAAGTTGTCACCCCTTGCAGAAAAACAAATGATATTGGTGCTTTGCAAATGGTACTTTGAGGAATACGTAGAATGTTCTCTTACTAGGTTTGGAATATAAAAGATTCTCAGGCTTTAGATCCCTGTGAGTGATGTTCATGTCGTGTAGATGCTTCACCGCGACACAGATCTCATACATCACTTGCGCCGCCTCTGCAAAGAAACGTACAGTAAATTTATAGTAGTTTCTAAAAATAGAAAAATTCGACAGATCTCGAATGCCGAGGCTATTTACCTCTTTCGGTAAAAGCGCCGTCTTGCCTATCCTGTATCCTTTGAAACAGCTCCCCGCCTTCCATGCTGAAACACACAAAGGAGTTGGACGTGAATCTCAAGAATCATGCTCGCGATAAATGACGCCGCCGCGCCGCCCCGCGCCGCGCCGTAGTCGCATTGAAGTGTTGCGCTTTCTTACGTACCATTCCATGACCACCAGTAGACATTTGTTCCCGCTATAGGAATTTTCATATACATCCTTGACTTGGACTATGTGCCTACAATTTGAGGCCCTCCAGTGAAGCTCGACTTCTCTCCGCGCTTTTGCACAGTCATGCAGAACCTGCAAATATATAACGTGCCGTTTAGCTTAATATGCTTGACTTAGCAGAAATCTCTCATTAAATTGCATAAAAATGAAAGAAAAAAGGAAGAAAAAGATTACATTTTATTACTGAATGTAACATGGAAAAATCGAGAGATATTAATGATTATAAATTTTCACTATATCAGCGACAAGTAGTTTTTAATATACTTAAAATATGTTAAAATAAAATATTAATATTATAGACATCGGACAATTTGAACGTGGTTGGCAAATTTATCGGTGATTTTGATAAATAACTTGTAGCTTCAAAATTATTATCAGTATTCGTATCGCGTTTCCGTTGCGTGTAGATCATCCCGCAGCTGGCAGGTAAAGACTTGACTCATAACTCGCACTGTGTTTATCGCACAAATGACAAAAGCGGCGTCATCGTGAGGATTTCCTAGATAAAGACTTTTTCGCATCCACCTATCTACTACGAACCGTATCAGAACATGCGCAATGTCTTACATAACTAATGCGTTAGTTGTTTAAAAAAGTCGTCATGATTAATAGTACCTATTACAAGAAATATATTAAAATATAGATTATATAAGAATAATATATACGTGCGACAAAAAACTCGATGCAGATATCGACAATGGTGAATCTTATCGCTTTCAGAGCACGTTTCAGAGACAAATATGTGTTAAATATCATATCGATTATCTTCAAATCTTCAATTAAGGTACTGAAATAATCAAATCTGTGCGGATTTAATTGGCGACAAGATTTATCTTGCTACTTAAACTTTTCTCTCTTTTAAATATTAAACTTATATATATTTACTTTATTAAATAATTATATTATTAAATATTATATCGCTTGATCGCATTCGGAAGTCGTCAAGAGTTCGCCAAAAAGCTCTTCATTTCTAATCGCTTATAACTTATAACGCTTCGCACTTATTAACGCTACTTCAATTTTAAAAAGATTAGCTCTAAATTGATCAAGTCACCGTTAGAGCTTAAATTAGATATATTATTTCCGTGTGCGAGCAAGTACGTTATATGTAAAAATACCGGTTTTCTTCTATATATGGAGGTGAATGACACGTAAGTTGCTGATGTGTGTGTGGCACAATAACAGACTGGTCAATCATATCGTATGCCTTGCTATTCAAAATTTATTAGCGATCGAGCACGCGGTGTACCCACACGCAGCGTAGTCCCTTCCTCTTGAACGGGCCTGCTCGCGCAATTGCCCTTTTGAGGCGCGAGTTATCGCAGACGATTACCGCAGACGTTTATTGTGACGCGGTGAAAAACTAATAGCCGGTGCTATCGCTCGCTTAAAGTGCACCGGAAAGAAACTTGTGTATCAAGCGGCACAAGCGATTCATCATCATCCGCGATCTCGCCGATTCGAGACGCTTAACGTACCACGTACCGTTTAATTTATACAGTATATTATACGTGGAAATATGAGCGACGAGGGCAAAGAGCACGCTTCACAGGCGTGTTTAGCAGTGTTTAGCGCATTATCATATACGCTGACACACACATACAGACATTGTTGTATGGAAAGCTCGGAAATATAGTTTAATAGTTTTCTATTTCAACTTGAAACATCCGACTGCAACGCGGGGGATTGGAGTCAGATGATGCCACGTCATCGTAAGCGGATTTCTCGAAAAAGCTTTTGATGCTTCTTGAAACGGCTCAAACGTGAAACACGATTATAGCGCGGTATAGAATCGTTGCGTCAAAGCTCTCGAAAGAGTCGACTTATTTTAAGTTGAAACGTCTCGCGATGCAAAACATCGAGACGAATTTTATGGTAAAACGGAAGAAGATGGATCCGACGCGCGCTTTTGTAGCCTGGCCGATCCGAAGGTATTCGGAGCACGCGAAACGTGAGGTAGTGAAACGCGGAGTCGGAGAACCGGTTTCTAAGATTTGTATATATACTTATTCCGGAACAAAGGTCGTCGGAATCAGCGATATACATATAAGAGCGAACGGAAAAATGTTGCGCGAGTTGTGACAGAGGAGAAAAGCTAATGATATCACACAACGGCTACCCGAGAGGTTTTGCAAAATTAAACATATAAAAATTATGACAAAATTAATAATATCAAGAGTTATAACAAAATTGGAGTTAGAAAGCTACTTCAATACATGTGTCAAAATATATCAATGTAAATTAGAAAATCCGTCGTAATTAATAAATAAATTTATATGCTATATAGATCGCTTCAAATTCGCGTTTTCGCAACGATCGTGCAGTCTTCGGTACTTATAATTAGAGCAATAATATTTCCACGTCTTTCTCTTCTATACATTTATTTTGTGTTGGTGTTATTCGTTCATATATGCGAAAAACGTTTAAATGTACGTGAAATTATGATGAATAGGTCGTAAAATTAGATCGAGATTCATCGAAGCCACGAAAATAACGAAGCTACCATCGTGAGTGTACATCAGAGATGAACGAATTAAGTTGAAAAGCTCTCTCCTAATAAAAACCTTCGCACATTTTTTACGGAGGACATTTATTTTCCAAGCTTTTCCGCCGATCCCGTTTGTCCTTGTAGGGCTAGGTAGGCGTGTTAGTGAGAGAAAAATGCCGAAGCGACCGCGTGCCGGAGACCATATACCGGACGTCGTAACAGAGCTGTGCTAATAAGATTAGCACCTCACGGCGTGCAAGTCATACCTGCCGCGCGAAATAGACGGATGAAGACACGCGCGGGATTGTCATTCTGATGGTTCTTGGCGACAGATCAAATTGTATACGCTTGTCGTTCTACGTCTCTCCGTGCGCGCTCGCCCGGAGACTTTTACACGCTTGACTATAAAAGCCAACAACGTAATCCGATGCAGCGCGACGACGTCACGCTCGTGGAAACGCACGATCGATCCGCGCCTTCCCGGTTCCATCCGGACTGTTACGCAGCAACGTGTCAGTTAAACGGAATTGGAAAAGTTTTCCATCCGTCACGGAAAAGTCAATCGCCTGGAAACAAAGTATCAAAACGTCTTTGATCCTCCTCCGCGTCCTTCGTCGTTATCATGCTTTTATTGCTTCAGTAGTAATGCACTCAAATGTGTGTGTGTAATAAAAATTGCACAATATAGATTTTTAATATCAGATTAACATTAAAACAAATAACATATAGTTAGAAATTAAAGAAATTGTATAATTAAAGTATAATTATAAAGAAATAATAGCTGAAGAGTGATAAAAATTTGCAGTCATAATTATCGTTTAAATAACTTTTAATATTCTTTTACCAAAACGCAACCTTCGTTCGGAAAGTAGGATTCTTGATCACAATAAGATACTGTTTAGTTCCCAAGGAAAAGACGAAGAAATTTACGAAGATGAGTCAAAAAATAGATCTTATTTTATTTTCGCGATAATATACAGGCGATATTTTTCAATGTAATCCCCTAGGAAAGATATACGTCAATCATGTAATTTTATCCGCGCACGTTTGGGAAAATTGCAATATAAAGTTTGATGTATTTCCCTCGATGGGGAATGTATGACGCTTCAAACGCGAGGATTTCCGCAAAACGGTGTTCAACGAGACATCGCTCGGGTATAAAACGACGCGTGACGACCGACAAGAGGAAAACGCTGGCCGCGGGCTGACAGCCGGCAGTCAATCAACGGGAAGCGAATTCGTAGCGGTGAGAAACTGGCTCGCGACGAAACGACGCGACACGCGGCCGCGACGTGACGTCGACAAATATTGAATTTTTAATAGCCGAGCGTTAAAAGCCGCGAGGCCATCGGAGGCCTCGTGTACATACATACATAACGTCACCGCACGTGTCGATGCGTGCGCCATGTCATTGCGATACACACGTAACTCGAAACGTAATTCCGCGGCGTGCTATAATTATAAGAGCCGTTCACAGAAACGTCAGTTAAAGTTAATTGTAAGTGACATTCAAGCGGTTCTCGCTTCTATCTTTTATCTCGCTCCGCTTTAAAAAAAAAAAGGATAAAATGAACAATGAAAGCGTTATTGATAACTGGTATCTAGCACAGCTCTCAAAATTTGCGAGAAACCTATATATTAAGTTTATTCTATAATACATATTGATGCCGCGATAAAACGACGTGACGCAAAAATTTCGGCTTAATTTACAGCCTCTTGAATATGGAAGTATTGTAATCAGGGTCGCGGAAACATCCTGCAGGACGCATTGTCGTCATTCTTGGCAAAGTTATACGGTGGCGTTACTCCGCAATGTGTTATGTAATTCCGCGGCATCGATCGTTGCGATAACTGGAATAATATAAATAGAATCGGCGATAAGATTGATTTCAATCAACGTTGAACGCTACGAAGATGCTTCAGCGCGAATTCTTTCAATGAAGAAACGTCTGTGTTAGTTGGACACACTTATCAGATAAACTATTAGTCATTAATACATGACGTGCGTAACAGCCTTCTATGATTTCAAACAGTTAGTCCGCGTGTCAGGCTGGGTTTCTCCAAACTGTATCAAAAAAAATCGATCTGTCATATTTATCGCGACACTTTTATCAAAATTCGTATAATGAGTAAGATAATTATTTTTAGAATATCATTAAAGTTGCAAAAAATCTTTTATCTGCAAAATATCTGAATAATAAATCAATGAAATTGAATTCTGCATAAACAGTCCGTAAATCTCTAACTGCTTTAAGTGATTCCGATTAACGCAATAAGCGGTTACTACAACAACGGTTATAATGTTACGTAATAATAACAATTATCAATTACAACACTTTCGTTCCTATAGAACGTCAGTCAAGAACGCAAAAGACGATTTCAAACCAATTTGTCGTGGACCACTGACGGAAACTCTTATTTAAACTTTAATAAAAAATAATAAAATAAAAACAATTAAGAAATTAATTCCTACCACTTGTGATTCTGAAGTCTTCTTTTATCTTGTGTTAAAAAAAAAAAACGTCAATTAAATCTTTTATCAAAGTTACGTAAAATGAGCACATTTTCGGTCACGTGTAATCGATAAGTTCCTTATATTTATCTGTCGACAATTATCTGCCAATTTCCGTCGTTACACATGCGATGCTGCTATTATTCAACGAGGAATTTTCGTCGAGGAATACTCGGCTATATATGAAGCATTCCTAGATATATATTATTTTACTAATTAGCCCTTTGCACTGTCAAGTTATGTTTAACATAAATATTTCTAAGAGCTCATTGTACTTTTTATGTTATTAAATCTTTAAATATGACGCATAACAAATAATAAAATCCAATAATTTCAGAAATAAAGGGCTTTTATTTAATTATTGAATTGTGAAGTTAAAACAAAACGTTGAATTTATTGCGGAATGCGAGGCCGAATGTAAAAAGTTAAAAATATTATAGTGTTATATAAATTACTACAAAATATAATTTCACGATATAAAGCACTTTATCACACTAACATAAATATTATTAGAAAATGGAATAAGTTAAATCATTCAGATAATAATGGTACATCGGGTACCTAGTACATCATGGATTCTTCGTATTGTCGTTGCCTAATTTTTAGTGTAAATTGTGTGAACTAAAAAATAAGAAGAAGAAAACAAAGGATCCGCTTGTATTTCACAATCGGGGTTATCAAAATATCTATTAACTTTGACACTTACGAGGATTGATACTGCGACTTGACTTTCGCGCCGGTTTTAACGATCGCGTCACTTTGACCTCCGACGATAGACGACCATCGAGATCCCCCCGATAGCGTTCGCCGATGCCATTGACCACTTTCGCGCCGGAAAGGATGAGATCATCAGGGAATATATTATTTACATATATATAAGGCCGCGCCGCGAATATATAAAGGGGACGAAGGTGCAATTCTTGCTTTTCTTTCTCGGAAGAATGCATGAAGTTTTACGACGCGTCGCTGGAAAAACTCGCGACGAGAAGTCAATAATCGCGAGCCTGAACGCTGACGACACGCGTACGACAATCGAGAATGAGAAAAAGGGAGTGAGAGAGAAAGAGAGACAGAAAGAGGACGGTGGGTATATCGAGAGCGATTGAAACGCGCGTGATTTTTCGCAATTCTATTTCACGTGCCGTATGCGCGACAAGTAAAAAAAGCGAACGATATTTTTAATAAACGCGTAAAGTTTTAAATAAATGCTCGTTCGTTTCGAAGAAATATCGTAAAATTGAGGGATTACCGTGACTATCGTGAAAATAAGAGGAAGACGCTTTCCACGAACGCGAGAAATATTTACAGCCAACGCCGAGCGTTACCAAAAACTGCAGCATTACGCGCGCCGTACCGCGAAATTCTCGCGCGAGAGAGAAACATTCGGATTATTTTTATAACGAATCCGAGAAGCCCCGCGGGGCACGATAGCTTTCCACGGCGAGAGAGGGCTTTTACGGGCGGACGCGAGGTAGAGACGAAATAATACCGACCTTTAGACTTTTTCTCTCGTTCTGAAAAAAATAGCATCTCTCAATCGAACTTCGTGTAAAAAGAACCAAGCGCCTCAAATCTAAACAAAAGCAAACTTCCGAAACGTTTCTCGCAGAAAAGAGCATGTTTGCTACGCGCTATGAAAATAATGTACAGGCTATAAAATCTAATTTATGATATACACGTACAAATTGCGGTTAACACGTTGACTGCCGTAACGGTTCAGTGTCTGATTGACGACGAAATTTGTTTAAAACGTGTATAAAAAGTAGACGCCGCTTACTACAAAATTTTGAATCATATAAATAGCTGGATAACAACGTAAAGTACAAAGTGCGCGACTCAATGCACTATTCATAAGGGTATCCAATTTAATCGTATTAGTGAGAATTCTACCGTGGTATACGTAGTGAGACATAAAAAACTCGTTGGGCAACATATTAATATGTATCTATATATTCTATATCAATCCAAAAAGAGAGAGAGATGAGAGAAAATTATGTATATACCGCGGCGATCATGCAAGCGTCACGCGACGCTTGTAATCGGTCATCGACGTTCTACATAATCTGCATTCGCGATCAACATTCCATGTTAAACTGCCGTCAAATTATTTTCGCGGCTGGTCTCACAGATCTCGCCTTTATAAGGAAACGCAACAGTCCCACGTTGATATTCAAAAGCGCGCGATGCTCGCTGAAGCGCGACGGACTCGACTGTAATAAAGCAAGGTATACTCCGTCCAACGATAGATCATGGTTGATCAAACATAAATAACGATAGGGCACAGAGCCGCGACAAGGTGTTCGCGTTAAATTATTTTTATTTTTAATAGCGTTAGACAATATCTATGAAAAATACAAAAGCCCTATCGTTATTTATGTTTGATCAACCATGATCTCTCGTTAGACGGCGTACAGTATAAGGTAGCACTTTGGAAAATTGCACGAAGAAAGTAAATGTTCACGGAAATAAACAAAATTCTCGTCGAGAAACATTCGGCTGCGAATGCAAACTGCGAAAAATGCAATCTTAATTTCTAGATATATTTGGAAATTAGAGATCTTAACGTGTTTTAGCACGTCATGTGAGTTGCTACGAAATACGCAACCTCCCAATATGATATGTGCACTGTGCACTTTATCATGCCGAGCGTTATCAGAAAATTGGACGAAACCATTCAGATAATAACTGGTATAACAAGATATCGATGGGTGGCGCCGATATGTTAATATGCACGCGTTCCCCAAACAAGCCAATTTGATCAGGTAATTACAGTTGTTTATCGGATTTCGCGTCGCGTCTGTTAACCGTGTGGCCGGAATAATCCCTATCGTAAAATCAACGAGAGTAAAGTTATCTTATCTACTCCGCGTGCGACTTTCAAACGGAATACCTAATACATCACACGGGGCATAAATCACAGTGGAAGCTTTTTACGCAGATACGATCTAGCAATATTGAATAATTTTATTGGAGACCGATAACGCATCTCTAAGTCTTGTCTCGTGACCGGAATCAGAACTGCGAATTTGATAGGCGAAAACGTGCCGCTGGCTACTTAAACTTTCTCGGGGAAAACCGTACCCAGTTGAACTGAATTTTTTTGCGGGTCGGTCGCGTAACGAAACAGGCGGCACAGGCGGTCTCAAGGGGCCCCGACATCGTCGAAGGAGGAAATCACCGGGGTATAAATAGAGGATGACTCGCGGTCTAAACGCGCTCGACCGATGCGATTCGAGCGGGTATCGATACGTGGCTTTCCTTCGAAGTGTCAACGCGACGAATTAACACCTTCGGGCTCGTCGACGACGGACGGTAGTACGTCGCTCTCGCGCCTTAAAAATAACCGAGGACGCGCGTGAGGCGCATCGTATCGCATCGCGGTGAGAAAAACCTATGCGTAATGACTCGCGCCTCGGCCTCCGATAAGAAACCTCGATCCCCCCCCCCCTGTGCGCGTTTGAGCGTTTGTTATCTTTACGTCGAGGTATACTTTTAACTTGTTCCCAAAGCTCAAGCGGAGTCACTCCGAATAGCCTTATCTAAACCAACCTGGTGGACTTTGAACCGATAACTTTCTCTTAATTTTAGAATCTTATGTTCCTTAGATTACCACATACGCTTCGAAGAATCAAATCGCCAAGCTGCGGACTCGTAAGGACTCACCTTAAGAGCATATTTCTGCCTCGTGTTCCTGTCGTAGCACTGCACGACCTTCCCGTTGATCCCGAGGCCCAGGACGTGATTGCTGATCTCGTAGTCGTTCGTGATCGGCGTGACTTTCGGCGACAACCGGCTGTTGAGCGGATGCTCCATTGTCTTTCTCCCGATGGCGTCCTCGGCTTCCGGTACCTTCGGTTCCAGTAGCTGATCGTAGTCCTGCCTGATCACCTGCGTTACGACCACCGGCGGCGGTACCGAGCGCTTGCGCTTGCTCTTTTTCTGGTCGTTCTCCTCGAGAACAGCCCTCTTGGACTTTCTGCAAACGCGAGGATATATCCGTCATTTCATGACTCAACCTGCGAGGAACGGGCGCGCGGACGGGCACACGCGAACCCGTGCACGAAGGTCGCGCGCGTAAGGCGCGCGGAAAAATACGATGTTCCACAGATTACGCCGTGATAACGCAGTCCTCAGGCCGATAACGCGTCGCCGGTATCGAGCGCGCGTGGAACGTGAAGACACGAGGAAACGAGAACCGTTGAAATCACGCGTATACTCATTGCATTACATCGCGATGCGTTACAAGTGTTACAACGGCTTCTTACTCAATCCATGTTTCCTTCATCGAGGGAAATCCGTTCGCGTCAGCGAGATAAAGCTAGAAAATGACATTTGAGATCGGAAATTTTAGGGACGGGAGAGCCGCGCGCAACGTCCGTACTCGAAGGATCTACAAAAATTAATTGTAAATAATATTCGCTAAAATATTCGTTTACTATGTCAGCCAGGTGCTGTTTCAATGGAGACCGTTTGCGTAACCGTCCTCGAAGAATGTGCAAGATTCACGTTATTTCGCGTATATACGCGCGGACACATGTCCAAACACACACACAAACACACACACGCTCTACCCACACGATCTTGCTTATACGGCGGGCGCTTCTCTCGTTCGCGGTGCAGCCTGCATACCGCAATGCAGTGCATCGCGACTTTTCCAACCTGCAATCGGAAGAAAAATTGCGTGCGCGCGTATTTGTACGTGTAAGAATTGCATTAACATAAGATATAGAGATCTCGCAACCGCGCTGCTACTTCATTCATTCGTATATATAAAAGGCGACACTAGCCCGACGCGCGTAAAATAAAGAAATATAATTCGACAGTTAAGAATAAAAGAATCATTAGCGGTATCTAAACAGCACATCGATACACGGAGAGAATTTTTTCGTCATATTTTACAGTTAAATTTACTACAAATTTGGAGAACTTGGCAACCAATCAAATATTACCGGTAACGATATAGGAATTTTTGAAATATACAAAATACATTTTACGAACAACGTAATAAAAATTACCAAGCAGATTGGTAATTTTTAAGAAATTACTAAAATTTTACTATATGTTTTAGTAAAATTAACCAGAGATATTTTATATTTCGTTGTAACGGAATTAATATTTTTTATTATAGTAGTTAATCAGAATAGCTCGCATAAAGTTCTTCGTAATACATGTCCCACAACCGTCACGATTTTCAGGGTAAATTCTAAGAGAAAATTCTCTCTGTGCGTAAACACAGCGAACAACTGGCCAACATAAAGGTATACTTGTTTACGGAAAACAGATCATCGGCCCAAGAAATTATAAGAGGAGCCTTGGAAGTGATTGCTGATTACGAAGTCACACAAAATTAAGAGGCACTTGCCGTTAATCGCCATGAACACTGTCAATATTATATTAAATTAATATGACGTTAGTAACCGCCGCTTATCGCCGAAAAGGTCGCGTGACGCGCAAAGTGTCGCGCGAGACGAATAGTAAAATACAAAAACGCCAGCGATCGATTATTTAACTCTATCAGAACGACAATTCAGGCCAACGTAAACGGACGGGTATTGAAATATTTTCCCGGGTTAATTAAACTACCATTTTGCCGCATGACATTCAAGAATTACGTACAACGCTTACAGAGATAATTCGTCAGAGACAGCCGTCTCGACCAACCTTCGATGAATAAAATCATAGAGCGATTTATTAAATTAAAATTGCAGATATCACAGATATGACCGATATGTACGATTTATATAGCCACGTATATACTCCGCATCGGCAGAATTCTCAGATTCCGATTATCTCGAGCGGGAAGTTAGCGGAGCGGCATATTCCATCGACGCAGCGTTAGATTAATCAACCGCGTCCCGCTCTCGTTGTTCGCGTCCGAAAAGAGTCGCACATCAGTTATCGCGAGATGCAACGACGGCATCATCGACGTATCGATGCGTCGATGAAACCGTTCACGGGAGGAGGATCGCACCAGCGCTCTTGATTAATTAAACGTTGATTAGCTGGATTTTTTTCCTAGATTGAATCTCTCGTAAACAGAACAATCCCGTTAATTCAGATTCTGAAAAGCTCGAAGCGCAGGAAGCTCGAGCTCGATGTTTCGGATGTCCCTTTAAATCGAAAAACAGCGTATTTTAATCGTATTTAAAATGTACGCTTGTTTCATATTTTGCGAATTAATTCGAAATCTTCTGATTTGAGAAACGTTGAAAATTTCTTAGATAATTGATCTGCGAGAGGACAATATATCTGCAAGTAAAAAATGGAAAAATCTAATCAACTGCTCATTATTCAATGAAATCAATCGTACAACTCGTTGGTGCAATCGGCCCTCTTTCCGATCCTCGTACTACGGGAGGACGCGTGATGTAAATGTATGTGTAAATGATTCAGGTTTCACACACACGTACACTCTCTCTCTCTCTCTCTCTCTCTCTCTCTCTCTCTCTCTCTCTCTCTCGCATGTAGGAAATATAAAGATAAAAGAGACCTCCAGAATCTCCACTTAGTTGCCGACTTCGGCATCGATGCGGCTCTCGATTTTCGCACGGCTAAGATTCCGTCCCGATCCCGTCGGGGAGACAAAACCATCGCCGCCCGCCCCGCGTCGATAAAAGCTGAGGTAGAGGGGGCTCTCTCCCAGGGGGACGACCTCCCAGGTGCAACGACGAGAGAGTTTTTGAAGTGGTTATACGGAAGAGAGGTCCGCCCACCGAGATTTTTCCCACACGGCGCGTGGCACACAGCGAGGAGGAAAGAGATAAGTTTTAGTCCGCCCGGGTCTGTCTGTGTCTCGGTTTTGCCTTTGCTTTTGCGGTTCGCTTTTCGTTTTTAAATCAAGCCACAAGGAATAACCGGGCCTGCCAGCTGGAAAACTGAAGATAAAAGAGACCAAATGATAAAATTAGATCGCATATCCGTACACGGGAAGAGGTTGTCGCTTGTTTCGGGCACAAAAGCGTCGTGGAACGGGGGGGCTTGACGAAGCGAGCGCGCGAACGTTTCCCGGAAGCTAAACGAATATTCCACACCAATGATCGTAAGTCGGACAATATACCGCCGTGCTACTTCCGGCGTACGTGCATCCGGGATTTATTCAGAGTATTCCGTATACATCTCTCAGCGCTCGCGATTTGGAAAAGCCTCGAGATTTTTTTATCCGTTTGAACGGATATGTCCCGTTTCATACATGTTGGTCAAAATAAAAATAATTACAGTTTTGGAACTAAAAGTAATATATTTAAAAGAAACGATTGATACTTGAAAAATGAAAGTAAAAATACGGAGGGCTGAGTTTTCCGCGTCAGGAGCTTCGCCTCGCGTCAAAGTCGTTTCGCTTCGTCGAAAAATTTCCGAGAACTCCCCTTTGAACTCGCGTATATAAGCCCCAAAGGTGACAGGGCTCCGAAAGTGACGACTTCATCGCGCGAGCGCGCGCACGTTTCTTCATTCGTATACATTTCTCCCCGTAGTGAATCCGTGCCGTTGTGTCGTGCCAATGAGCGCATTCGTACGGGCAAAAGTGAGAAGAAGATAGAGCGAAGCGCGAACCGAGTGACAGCTTGAAATGAAAGACGCATTTGCACATAATCGCGCCACATCAATTAAGCCACTTAATTATATAGCATGACGTTTCCAGACCCTCGAATCGATAAATTCAGTCTCTCGATTGATATTTCGGTCATCCAAGGGCATTCGAATGCATTTTACATCACGGAAAACCACGTCGCGAGCGAGTTTTCCTCGCGCGTGTCCCTTTCTCGGGAGCTAGGGTATAAAGCTTGATCGAATGAAAACAGAACGACGCACGGGGAGATAAATTCGGCGCGATCGGCGCGTCGCGTTATTGGACGACGAGGAGATCAAGGTTGGCGAAAAAAGCAAGGACGAGGCATATCGATCAAAGGGCTCGAAACGCATCGTGCGGCCAAAGGATACATAAACGTACATACACACACACACACACGCATACACGCTCTGTCTCTCGTCACGCGATTGTCGGCGGAATACGGCATACGGCGTCGCCTTGGAATTTTGTTTGCCCAACACGTAATCGCGCGGCGTCACGATACAGATGCGACGGGCGACGAATCGTCGGCGACGATGACAGTCACGTTTGACGTTTCGATGCGGGAGAGAAATAAAGCCAAAGCGTGCCCCGTTAACCGGAGTGCCATGCCACGCTGGTCGGTGGTGATCGCAGAAGCGTTGAATTGTGAACGTGACGTAAGAAGCTTGAGCGCATGCAAAAGCCGTGGGGACGGCGCGTCAGCTCCAATTCAGAGTTCCCCCTTGTTCCGGTGTTTCGATCCAGGTGCTTGTCCCAACCGAATCCTACGTCACAACCACTACTGTTTACAAAAAACGTCCGAATAATATTTTATCGCACAAAATCGTCACCCCCAACACACACACACACACGTCTCTCTGTTGCAAGAGCATTTAAGTTTGATTTTTTTTTTTAATACAATATTTCGCGAGAAATATGTAATCATGCGTTTTCAAAACCACTAGATGCGTTAAATGAAAATGTGACGAGCACATTTTTTGTGAGAATAAATACTTGATAAAAATTTAATCGTGCAAAGGAAAGACGATGTAATAAGCATACTTTTTCTTCTCGAATGTGAAACAAATGAACTTTTAATATATCTTTACTAAGAATATTTATAAATATTTATATATAATAATATAAAAAAATTGCTATTATAATATTTATAAATATTCTTGTTGAAAATATATTTACTAAAGTAATATTTTTGATATATTTTTTTAATAAGAATTCAGTCACTCAATTATAAAAAGTGAACAAAGAAAGTGAAAAAAATTGATCAGAGAAAATTTCTTTTTACTATCTTCGTCTTACGGAAGGATAAAATTAGTCAGGATAGTAAGTTTTGAAAACAGATGATTCGTCTGAGAAACACCGAATCGCGCGCTCGAAGTCGCTCACTCTCTCTCTCTCTCTCATTTAAATATACAGATAAAAAAAAATAACGGAGATCCACAGTCCGAGAACGGTCTGAACAACACGAATATACACTTTGTATACATTCGAGAGAGGTGCTCGAGCGCGGAGATTCGGTCCGAGCTGTCAAAAGGAACGAGTGTTACGTACCCGACGACGTGGTGCGCCTCTCCGTCGCGGCTTAAAATCCCGTTACGGTTTATCAGTCGCGCGCGGGCCGAGCCGCCCTCGCCGGCATCGCTTGCTCGCGCAGAGCGTCGTCGAATGGGAGATCCGCGCGCGAGTGCGAGAAACGGTCTCCTGAAAACCAGTGGCAATTGGGAGCCTCGCCTCGCGGAAACAAACGCGACGAGAACGGGAGCGTCGGGTTGCGCGACGTTGAGCCACGTTGAGCAACCGGCCGAGCTGGACCTGAACGTGCGAGCCCGGTTCCGTCGCGTCGCGTGACCACCGCCGGGACCGGCACAGCGCACAGCACACTCGACTGAACTCGACTCGACGTATCGCGATCGCGGAACGGGACGAAGACGCGGATGCGGGATCCGCGCGGAAAAAACGCCTCGCGTACACTGGCGAGTCGCCGAGTGAGTGGCGGCAGTGGCGCCAGTGGCGGCGCGGCGGGCGGCGGCGCCTCTCGCGGCGGACGCAGCGGTCTTGCGCCGTGACTCACGCGCCGCGCAGGGCCGCGACCTCAGGCTCGTGAATTAAGGGCGGCTTCCAAAAGCTTATGTCCATTTCTGCGAATTTGGGGTGGCTTTAATATCGGTTCAACTTACTCTTTTTATCGTTTTCTAATTCTTGTAACTAAGAGCCGATTTCACAGTCTCCGATTAATGAACTCACTCTGCATTTCTTTGATCTCTTGCTAACTGTCCCCCTAGAGGAAAGAGACGAAGAGTGAGCTTAATCGGAGGATCAAGTTAATCGGAGACTGTGAAATCGGCCCTAACAAGAAGTTCAACTTTGTTAGGCCCAGTTTTACAAGTGTCGGTTAACTTTTAATCTTAGATTAACTCACTCTTCGTCTCCTTCTAACGTCCCCATGTTGGTTAGTTTTTAACTATGTTCTGCCGGCTGAATTTTAATCAGCGATTCAAGTAATACTTTATTTTATCATATTTTGTTAACATAAATAAAATTATTATTTGTTGTTTGATATACAGAAAGAAAGAAAATTAAATTACAATAAATAGGATAGTGAATCATTGAAAATTTTGCGCTAAACGATTCTGCCGATTGCATTAATTACCGATTAAATTATTCGAAACTTAGCTGAATCTTGAATAATATTAAGACTCCGGTCAGCTAATAAAATGAATTTACAGCTTCTCGAAATCGTATTTAAGACGATGTAAAATCAGGCCGCAGAAATACCGCGCTCTTCGATGGTCTCCATGGACCTTACCTTGATTCTTCGAAGGAAGAAAAAAAATAAGCGATCGATCTGTGGAATCAATTTTGTTTTAACTTCGCGATTTTGTAATAGAGAGAATGTATAATCCTCGTTTCTCGTCTCTATCGCTAAATTTAATTTCATCTTATTGTTAGGTCTAATAGCTTTCTCACTCGAAGGAAAATCGTACGTTCGTGTTACGACTCGAGGCCGCAACGAGCTTGAATCCGACACTGGCTGGCGTCACGCGAGCGCCGTTCGCGGAAGCGCGCTTTCTCTAGAAAGTTTAATCCTTTCGCCGAACCGCAACTGTCGCAGGGCTATCGACCCTTGATGACCAAAAAAAAATTTACCAAATTACTGTGCAAAAACGACGCTAAAAAGATCTTGCTCTTAATTCAACAATATTTTACAGAAAAAAAGAATCGGAAAAAAACGAGAAATATAGCTCGAACGTTTCCGAGACGATCTGAAATGATGAACTTCTCCTTTTCGTAGTAACCCATGGAGGGATCTTTGTTCAACGAATGAAATATATTACGATAAATTTGTTAACAAAGTTGGGATCGAGGAATAGATGCGAAAGTTTTGCATTTACACGTGTCTATCTGTCCTTTAGCAATGTTTATTTCGTATCGTAAATATACGTTATTTCGCCGACGCGTTTAAATACATGTGTGGTTTTTGGGTATGTACACATCGTGCTCCGTGTAGCGAAATTGCGTTGCAACGAGTTTTCAGGTATCTCTGATCTTTTAACACTATACTTCGTTACTTATATAACAATAATTACAAAATTCTTAACGTCCATATAAATATCTTCTTACGTAGGCACATTCTTACGCGTATATACAATCTCCTTTTTGTAGCGCATCCGCGAAATATTATATATCTCAACTTGTATTGTCTCGTTAAAGGACGCATTCCGAAATTGCGATAAATGCTATTGCGGCGATTCCGTAACTTATATTCGAATAATGCACAGGCGTTAACGGCAAAGTGTAACGCAAAAAGCATTTAAATCTCGAAGGTGATCCAAGAAATCGTTTAAACTGTCAAGCTAATTGAAGCTAATTATTCCTATAATCAAATTTCAGAATTTATGTTATTCAATAAAAACATTGGTCACCTCGCCAACAAATGTATCAAAAATTATATCGTATCTGACTATTAAACATTGTTTTAATAATCACAATGTCGTTATCAATATTGCAAAGTAGTACCTCGTTTAAATAATTTTATAATCTCTGACGTTATATTTTAATATTGTCTAATTCTTAGTCTTTAACTAAAAAATTCATTGTACGGTTGGAAAATCATTACAATTCACAATAAACTCAGAAAACACAATAAACAAAAAAATTGAGTTGATTATAAAAAATTAATGTGTTGTCCTTAAAAATTCCTTAAAAGGTATTTAAGAACATTTTTAATAAAAAAAAAATATTTACGAATATTTTTTTCAATTTCTTAAAAATAAGTTTTTTCAAGACTTTATGAAATGATATAAGACTGCAATATTTCGATGGTTTGTTAAAAAAATGATGAAGGAATATTAAGTATAATATAACTTAAAGATAATGTTATTTTACGTCTCCAGAACCATTAAAAATATATATGAAGTACAGCGTATAGAGTTACCTTATTATAATTATTACGATATATAATTACAATACGCGCGGATAATATATAATTACAATATATCAACAATACTAAATTTACATTTTCAATTAAGTAACTCATGTACAATCGCTGTATACGCCTAAACTATGTTAAGTATCCACGCTTTTCTCTTACAAAAAATATTATTTTATTGTCCACTCCGAACAAGTAACAGATAATTTGTGCACAAAAACTTTGTGATTTGTATATTGGAAGCAAAAATATCGTAACTTCTCTTTTTATGTTATAGGAATTTTGAATCACGCGTTATCTTATAATACCAACGTTTCTGTAAACAAGTAACAATAAATTTCTTCTAATTTTAACTCGTATCGCGTATTCAAATGTTTATCGTTTAAAACAAAAAATCCTATCTTTTCTGTATACATGTAAAATAGACCAAGTATTTTTATAACAGTCTAATTATTAATAACAATACATTATAAACATATCATATTGCAATCTACATTTTGCGTAAGTAATGTGCCAATACAAAACTTTCCTGTGAAACCTGTATATCACAGATTTGAGAAGCCCATTTCGAGATGTTGCATTTCGTCACATGGATACTTAAAAATGCAACAACATGCAATTGTTGTATTTTTAGTTTTAATTGTATATGTGTATATACACATTACATATATATATGTATATATAATCATAATTATAATATTATAATATTAAATATATAAATTAACATTATAATATTACACATGTATGTATAAATAGATATAAATATAATAATGTCAATATTCCCTGATTATCGCTTCACAGGTTGTTTAGTTCAATGAGCAGCGTTATTTAAACTTTTACTTGAAATTACAACTCAACAAAGGATCAAGTTGCCATATTTTAGGAAAGTTTTGTATATATATATAACGTCCATTTACTATATAATAAATAAAGAATTGTTGGACACAGTCAGCATTATAAACAATCAAATGCTGTGCTATAACATACATATCTATGATCTAAACAAAAATATGTACATATATCTAGATATAGATATATATGTACAGTTATCGTTACATAGTAATACATACATTTATGATCAATTCAAATTTATGCGCGCATTGCGTTATTATACTTTTGTGCAAATATTCGAAAGAAAAAGGGGGAAATGCGAAAATAAAAATTATCTCGACCACTCACGTTTGGGTGAGCATTTTCGTTGTGTAAAAACGTTTGAGGCATTCAACATTTATGTGTATATCACTTTCTTAGGTCACGATTTACATTGCACTGACAGTATTCGTCACCCCGCGTGACTCTCCGGTTCAGTTTTATAATCTTGCATGGTAAGGATATAAGGCACGACGCTAGCCACGCTTACTCGACCAATGAGACCCGAGAAGAAGAGATCCTCCAGAACTCTAGGATTAATCGAGCGGAGAGGCGCCAGCCTCAATAGAAGACGAGGTAATCTATCGGAACCCACGTGTTGTTGTAGCTCCGTCCACGCAGCTTCCTGCAAAACCTCAACCTTCTTACGCCAAATGCCTGCTAGAACATTATCTGGAAAAAAAATCATAAATGTGTCTCACTCCGGTATTTTTATTTGTTCGCAGTAAATAGTTAAACTTCACTGTTTGCCGTTTACATTCACTTACCAGCGCTAAAAAGTGTTAAAGCTTTAAGATACGCGTACTCGACGGAGTTCACTTGCAGCTTGTGCAGTGAACTCACGCAATCCTGCAGTCTACATATGTGTTCCGTAACGCATTTTACTTTGTTTGCGGTGACTTTCTCTTGCGCAATACTAGCTTGCAAGTGATTGATTATCGACGTCAAAATACCAGGAAGTGACAGAGTGTGCGCACATTGTGCTAGACCTAACGTAAACAACTGTCCCCAGGAACTTCGAACTAAAGTAGTTTGAATTTCAGATCTGAAATGTAAAATGTTTATCTTAGATGACGTTGCACGACTTTACTATGAATCAAAGGTAAACGTACAATTTGCATAAAATACGTCACTTACGGCAAAGCTTGAAATGCCGGAATACCTCGCGCCCAATGCACAGACAAAAATAGTAATCTGGCTGCACTTTCACATATGTAGTGAATAGATAAATACACGGGTGCTGGGCCAGGCGCCCTCAATTCGAACAACGTATTTCGCTCAGAGATTAATTGGCCGGTCCATTCTTCCTCCGGTTCGCTCGAACCATTAACATTCTGCAAACGAACATCGTGATAGATTAAAGGCCTGTGCACGTAGAGATGATACAACGATGTGAGATAATAATCGCGACTTACGTCACCGATGATTTTAGCCATGCTATCCGCTAACGCATGAGAAAGTAATAAACGCTCGCGAGCTAAGGTCAAAGCATCGCTGAGAGCGTCACTATCGCTGCTTTGGTCTTCCATGCTGGGACTCTCGGGCTGCTCCCAAGTCGGCGGTACCTCGGGCGCGGATTGCTGTGGTTCAGGCTTTACCCTAGGACTACGACTGCCAACTTTTGTCGCAGCCGACTCACCCAATACCGGTTTTCTTTCATGTTGCACAGCTGCAATGACGTAAGCTTACTCATGTTTATTATCTTCTACAGTATATTACCAAAAACAAGCTTAGTAACAAAAGATAAAGGCACTGCATAGGAACGGTCAATTTGTAGCAAGTTGATTCAATATATATATATATATATATATATATATATATATATATATAAAATTCAGTTTGTAAGAAATTAATTAAAGAGCTAATAAGTTAAAAAAAGTTTTTAAAAGCGTGCCACTGCGTCCCACGTAGAGGATATTTAATACAAAAGAAGAACTTCACTTACAGTCACTTCTCATGCCCATCGCCAAGCACTTCTGAAGTCTACAATACTGACAACGATTTCTGTGGTGTTTGGTAACTTCGCAACTTTTGCTTCCTCGACACTGATAGCCCAGCTGCTTGCGGATGCTGCGCTTAAAAAAGCCCTTGCAACCCTCGCAGCTGATCGCCCCGTAGTGCCTACCACTGGCTCTATCCCCACAAACTACACAGAGTTCTAAGGACAGCCCTAAGCCTAATGAGCCGCGAACGTCCCTCGCTAACTTCACCTACCAAAAAAAATGTCCAAAATGTCACTCGGATTAACGAGGATAAACATTTAAAAGAGAACAATGCAACGTGCAACGACGTAATATTTACCTCAACGTCGACATTACTTAAATGCTCCATGCCAGAGTGCAAGTGAACCATTCCAGGATGATGACCGAGACTACGAAAGTCTCTTCCCATCTTGTGGTCCATCTTGTCGTCGTGCACGTTGTCAACGTGATTATTTTGATCCCTATCTACATCTCTCTGCAAAGACAAATTCAATACTTAATTAAATAAATGAATATTACAAAAAATTGTCTACTCTCTCTGGACCAATATATCTACCATAGCTGGATGATGCCCTATGTTGTGAAAATTTCTCCCTAATTTCTCGAGCTTGTCGTCGTGCAAGTTCTCAGCGTGATCAGCCGGATCGATATCCATATCTCTCTGCAACAGGACGATACGTTCAAAGTTGACGTTTTATCCGATAAAGAAATCGTTTCCACTGTTTCCATGAATTTAATCAACCATCTAACAGAAATGGTAATAAAGGAAGTAACAGCTGGCATTTATTAACAACGTAGTAATAGAAATAATTATGGGAATACGTTGGAAATCATTAATACTATTTTCTAATTATTGTCTCTTATCTCCAGGGCGATTGTTAAACTTCTCGATAAGTGCTTTTCGACGTGGAGCTGGTAATTATCGTCAAGATAATTAATAAACGATATTTCCCTGATAATTACTGATTTCTCGATAAACGCCGATTGTTATTTCCTCGAAGGCAGGGGAAGGGGGAATTTTATGAGAAGCAACGAACCTCTGCATCGGCATCCGGCGTACGATCGCGATGATGGGAGAGGCTGCGAAAAGCCATTCCAATTTTGCCCAAGTCCAGCTCCTTCTCGCTCAGATTATCGAGATCGCGTTGCTCTCTATGGTCCCTGTCCATTTCTCTCTGTAAAACGGATCGGCGCCTCCGTTAGACGAGTAGCGCGTACATAACGTATCTCGGGTGCGAGATATTTCCGCGCTGATCGCACAATAATACGCGGCGCGTTACCGTTCCGAGAGAGAGAGAGAGAGAGAGAAAGAAAGAGAGAGAGAGAGAGAGAGAGAAAGAGAGGGAGGGAGGAAGGGAGAGAGAGAGAGAGAGAGAAAGAGAGCGAAAGAGAGAGCGAGAGCGAGCGAGCGAGCTATTACGAACCAAGAGCGCGAACTGTTAAACCGGCATTAATGATTTCCAGCCGGATATTGCGATCCTCAAATCGTCGGTTCGAGCGTGATTCATACATTGCATTGTAACGCGTTATAGTCGTGTCGAATTACGTTACAAAGATCGAGAGAATTCGCAGTGGCCGCGAAAGAAGTCGGCAATCTTCCCGAGATATCCCGCGGATTTTTAACGCCGTTTTCGCCGTGATACGATTTAAGAATAGGACAAATGGTTATCCAAAACGGAATTTTACACACAGAAAAAACGGTTTCGCTGAAGTATCCAAAAATTTAACTACAGATACAGATCTGAAAATAATTATGGTAGGTCGCCGAAGTACGATGAAAATGCTGTAAAAAATTTTGACATCAGTTTTAGCAATCAGTTTGAGTGTTCTACATAATTATTTTGACGGTGCAACGAAATTATTTTCAGATCTGTATCAAGCTAAATTTTCAGATACTTCAGCAAAACCGTTCTTTCCGTGCAACACATGCCATTTTAATTTTAATCTGCCATTAAAGATTCGAGCGAATTTTAAACGAGTTGCGCGCGACAACGATCTACGACGGCGTCGCGCGTCGCGTTGTTGTCGCTCGCGGGAAAGTGCCCCGTCCCGACAATCGATACCGATCTCTTCCCCCCCCCCCCCACGGCTTTCCTCGCGCGGTCGCATGCTCTCGCATCCCGCCGCGAGAGAGGAGAGACGATTGCGCGATCCGAAGTGTTCCTCGAAGAACTAAGCCGCAGGGGCGCGGGATAAAAATGTAAACTGGAGCATTTGCCGGCCCGTCCCCGCGTCCCCACCTGCCGGGGAGAAACCTCCTCGCCCCCGGCCCCCCGTCGCGCTCGCCCGCTCACTCGCTCTCTTCCCGATCCCCCTCACGGCGCCGTTTTGAGAGGTGAAAGAGACGGTCCCGAGTGTTCCTCGGTTCGTAGGTTGCTACGCGGTTAGGTAGGTAGAGTAGAGGTGTTGCATGCGTGCCGATGCCCGGCTACGTCGCGCTACGCTGCACCGCCGCGCCGCGCCGCCGACCAGCCTCTGTCACGCAGAAGCGAGTGGTCCATTTTCGCACGTTCTACGCGATTTGTTTTGCACGCGATTTTACTTTTGGACGGCGCGATGTAGATCTCGGGGCACCGCGCGCGCGCTTCCTCCACTGTTAAATTCTATAGTGCCAAATTAGACTCGGTTGACGGTAGGGTCAAATTATACTTAATTTGAGTAATTTTTTTATCATTCTTACAAGTCGCCGATGCTTCTACTCAATATGCCGCTAATTTAACTCAAATCAATGGAGTTGAAATAATAAATGTTGACACACATAACAGTTAACGGTAAAAAATGTTATTTAACTCAAGATGTTGACTTGAATTTTATCTTCTGATATTTAACAGTGTTTCTCGAGCGAACTTTGCCCTTCTCGATACTCGTTGATCCTCGATCTATTATACGTAATCCTAAGCTTAATCTCTCGTGCATCCGCACCTGTCACATCCAAGTAATATAATTTGATAATTATGCAAATAACTTTGGATATACATTTATAATGATATATCCAACAACGTTGTCGTCGAAAGATCAAGCGTCGCATAAAGTGTCAATATTTATTTATGTATACGCTGTTTACCCTTATCAAAGTGTCCCACATATATGCGTTTCCATTAATTTTATGTTTTACGACTTTCCAAATACTCGGCATCTTCAGGCTATCTCGTCGCTCTACTCGCGATACCGCCGATACCTAATCTCCGGATTTTTCAGAGGCGCGGGACACCCGAGATATCCGCGAGTCGTGTCCAGCTCTAAGGAGAACTCACTCGGTCTTGAAAAAACAGCACCACGACAATCCTGTATCCTATTCTCGCACGAACGTCGCGCCGATCGTCGTCGATATTCGTCCGTCGACCGTGAAGATCCCACGACGATCGTTTCCTCGTTCTCCGAATCGGAGCATCGATTCGTCCCGCGCCGCGTCGCCGATAAGGGCCCCGGAGCACGTCGCGCGCGAGCGAGCGAGCGAACGCTGATAAGCCGCGCGGGCCGATTACGCTCGGCGCGGAAGAACCGTACGACGGGGAAGAAAAAGCGAGGGGGAAAAGCGAACAATTGTGCACGGCCAGCGCAGCGGTCGAAAGGTCAGTCGCGCGAGTTGAAAGCGCGTACCGTCCCTCTCGAGAAGACCGCGCCCCGCTCTTTAAATCCCGCTGTCCTCACCGCCCGCGCTGAATTCACGCGTCGCGTCCGGTCCGCGGCACCGAGAACTCCCGAATCCGGAGTTCATCCGCGCGGCGACGGGATGCCGCGGGCCCTCTATCCCCCTGAGAGAGGCGGAAGGCCGTTGCCGTCCGGCGGCGCGCTGGACGTGGGAACGTCACCTCGACGGACTCGACGCCGCGCGAGCTTCTAAATATTGCTCGCGCGCGAACACAACGCGCACGTTCTTTCGACACCTCGGCGCGCCGCGCCGCGCGCCCGACACCCGACGCTCCGACGGCACGGCACGGCACGGTACGGCGCGAGTTCAAATCGGCTCGCTCGCCCGCTTCCGTCGAGAAGTCAAAAGCTCTCGCGTCGCGGGCGCGCGACCGCATAGGTACGCGTCGAGAGTCACTTTCGATTCCGCCGCAAGCAGAGTCCGAGCGAGCCGAACCCCGGCGAGCGCGCGCTTGCGCGCAAAGTTCGAGGACGGAACGCACGGTACGCTACCTGTTGCGCGTCAGGTCGCTCGGCCCGCCCGCCCGCCCGATCGCTCGATCGGTTACAAGTCCCTCGGCCCACCGCCAATCTATATCGCCAGGCTACGCGGACGGACGAACGACGAACACACGCACGCACCGCGACCGCACGCGTATACTCACTCACTCGGTCGGTCGCTCGGTCGCTCGTCGCAACGCGCGCCGATCGCGACGCGTCCACGCCGGAGCGTCGCCGTCGCGTTCTCGCTGGTCGTCGGTTCGCGCGAAGAACCGACCGCGCGCCGCCGCCGCCGCTGTGCTTCTCTCGCGGCAACCTCGCGCGCAGGTGAACGCAGGCCGGCCGCCCGCTCGGCCGCTCCGCTCCGTCCGCGTCGGTCGAGAGAGCGCGAGCGAGCGCGCGAGATTGGCAGGTCACTCTCTTGCGTACCGCGCCGGCCAGGTGCATTCTCGCGTCCCGCTTGCCTGCTTTCCTCTCATCTACGAGCAAACGAGCGCGCGCGGCGCGGCCGAGGCGGCCGAGCGGGCCGAGGCTGAGGCGAGCGCGCCGGGTAATGTTGGCGTTACGTCACGCGGCCAACACGCCCGCGATATGCAACCGCGTGACCCTGCCGCTCCCGAAAAGGAGAGAGAGAGAGAGAGAAAGAAAGAAAAAAAAGGAAGACGCGAGACGGACGGATCCGTTGTATACGTAACGGCAAAAGACGCGACCTCGCGTCTCGCGCAATTGCGCACATGGAGGTTGTAAATAAAAAAGGACCGCAAGGGGGATATCGCGTTCTCGTTTCGGATAGCTCGCTCCGGATAGATCTCCCCAAAGTGCGACTATGTCGTCCATATTCACCGACGTCAAACGTGACCTCGGGGCTGTACGGTTGAGAAAGGTTAAAAGGACAAGTGTCCGAGCGGGCAATCTAAAAAGTTACGTGCAAAACCTGAAATCGCAATAAAAGATAACGAAGACGTGGACCTGTAGGCGGATCGCGTGGGGAGGAGCGGAAGAGAGAGAGAGAGCGAAAAAAAACAGCCGGAGTGGCAAAGAGAGCGATCGAGAGGAAATTTTAACAGAAAACGTGAGATATCTTCCGCGAAACGGAAGATACAACGAAACAGCGATAAAGAGAAAGGATACAGCAGAGAAGGAAAAAAAAGACAAAAAAAATCCACGTTTCTAGGCGCAGAACGAACAGCGGCCGCGACGAGGTCGAGTCAGCGCCGCGCGGCGCGCGTTTTCGGGGCCGCGGCTTCTCTACGCGCGAGCGAGAGCGAGAGAACGACGACAGGCCTCGGCCCTCTCTCGCTCTCCCCCTCTGGTGAACGTCGCGGGTTATGTCACGTAACGCGCGTCCGCGCGATGACTTGTCGGCCGACGCCGTCGAGGTCGTCGCGAATAGGTCGGACACGCGGCACGGCCGCACGGCCGCGCGACGATACGTCGCGTCGTGACTTTTTGCGGCGCGTTTTTTCCTTTTTCTTTTTTTTTTTCACTGCCTTACCGTACGCGCCGAACGACGCGTTCCCGACGAGACGTGAAATCGCCGACGATAATTCCGCCGCGCACGACCCGAGCGGAATGTGTCGGCGTCGGAATCGCGCACTTACGTCGGTCCTTTCACTTAGAATTTTGTAAAACGGAGACGCATCCTCGCCCCGCGGGTCTCTCCCCGTTCTCCACGCGCCCGCGCACGGTTCTGCGTTTTTTTTCTTTCCTTCTTCGCTCACGCGTAAGCGATCGGTCACCTTGTGCGCACGAGCTCGCGATGATCTCAGGTGTATACGTCTCAACCTCTGGCGGCGTATCCTTCGCCGTTGTCCGCGCACACGCGCGGACGATCGACGGACGGCGAAGCGAGAAATATTTTTGCGCGGTCGCGCTCCCTTATCAAACGGATAGATCGTAGATATCCGATGAAAAAATGCGTTTTAATCGCGGTTATTCGCGCGACTCCACGCGGAAATTCCACGGTCGTTCGTTTCGGTCAACGGATCGATCGATCGATCCCGTCCCAGCCGTAATTCTCCGTGACAAGTCAAACGCGTAGATATGCACCGGAGTATCCTTTCCCGGTATTTTCCACGCGGGGGAGACGATCGTCTCGCTCTCGAATTACGGAGCACGCAGAGAAATTTGATCCCGCAAACTTTTCGGTTATCGTCCGACACGCTTTTATCTCTAATTGGAAGGGCGTCTTCCGTCGAACTCCAATTAACTTAATCGCCTTTCCGTCAAGCTCCAGTTGGCTAATTGGCGATTAACTTATCGAGCAATATCCACGTTGCGTCGTGTCAGTCGTGTGTCGTCGTCACGGCGGTCGAGCGTGCTAATTTTTCGCCATTTCGGAGATTCGGGATAGTTTTGCCGCGAGCGATTCCGCCGGAATTAATCCGGCCGATTAAAGCTGATCGGAGTTTGGTCGAAGTCGCCGCGAGAGAGGATCGCGTTTCTCCGGTTTCTCGGTTGTTCGAGGATCATCCCGGGACGCGAATTTTGCCGGGCCAAGGGATCGCGGATCGACTCGGCGTTTTCGAGCGGTCTCGGGGAACTCGGTCGGAGGCCTTCTTCGGAGGTTCGCGGAAACCCCGACACACATACCGAGAGAACACGGTCCATTCCGCGAGCGATTACGTCTGCGGTACAACGGTACACGGTCCGCGCGGCAAATAAAGGTCGCCCGTGGGTCCGAAGGTCACCGCGCCTCTCCATCCGCCCGGCCCGCGTACCGCGAATCGGCACGGATCTGACGGATCTCTGTCCGCGTCGCGATTATTCCTTCCGAGGAGACCGCGAGCCCGCGCATAAGTGTATCGCGTCCGAAAATAAAATCTCGCGCGCGCGGCGACACGTGCGCGACCGAAAAGGCGGCTTTGTTCTGGTTTCGCTCGCGCCGCGCCAGCGGAGGCCGTTATATTGCCCAACTCTCGAATATGTATTTCCGAATGCGGACACGCGTACGTTTCGCGAGATATATCCCCGCGGGCGCTTGAATACGCGTGAACGATGGAATCGAAATGTCAATGGTCGCGTAGAAAAAAACGGGTAACGCTCTCCCGACTCCCGGAAGCTCGGGGAGGATCTTTCCGAGGAAGAAGATCGCCGAGGGAACGTCGAGAAACGTACTCCGTGCACCCTCGGGCGCTCGCGAGATCTACCTCGGGGTAGACGAGACTCGCCTCGTTTCGTACCCGTCGACTCTCCGTCGGAGCGCGGCGTCATCTCGCGACGCCCGTTCGGGAGCAGCGAGGCGACGGAACGGCAGCCTGCAGCCTGCCGCGCCGCGGTGACGCCATTGATCAGCGCGCACAAGGGGTACACGGTGCAAAACGGTCCGTATCCGGATTTTATCGTCGCGTCGCACCCTCCCGACCCTCTCGCGACCCGGAACTTATTCGTCGCGCCCCGATTCGGCCGACGCGACGGCGCTCGGCGCGAAAGAGAGAAACGAACGAGGAGACCGGACGTCGTTGTCGCGTTCTCGCCGTCGTCGACGACGACGCGCGAGTGTCGCGGACGTGTGCGTGCGCGCGCGCGCGCGCACGCCTCTGCTATCCGAGAGGAAGTCCCCGACGCGAAGGAGCGTGCTCGCGCTCTACGCTTCGAGGGCGAGCCTCGAGTGCGAGAGAGAGAGAGAGAGAGAGAGAGAGAGAGAGAGAGAGAGAGAGAGAGAGAGGAGAGGAACCGCGACTCACCTTCGCGGCTAGCAGCGGTGACGACTGATCCGTGCCGACGCGCGATCGGGACCAGCGGGCTGGCTACCAGGCTTCGTCCGCGGGTTAGAGTTCATAACCTCTTCTAACCTTTACCTTTTCGCCGTCCCTCCTACCCGCCCCCTATCCTGCCGTCACCGGTCACCCCTCCCACCTGCCTTCTTCGCGGACACCCCGACATCTCGCGTCGCTCGCTGTGTCATCGAAAGCGTGTAGCGCGCCGTCGTGAATAGCGGATGATTTTCGCGAATGCCGCGCCGCGCTACGGCGCGAGTTATCGGCGGGCGACGCCATATTTGCGAATGACGGAGGCGGAAAGTTCGATTCGGAAGAGCGAGAGATTACCGATTCGATGCCCGAAACGATAACCATTAAAAATATTGAAGAAAACACGTCAAAATTTTTTATGAGGATGTTAATCGAGGTTTCGCGTTCCTCAAAAGTTCAATAGCGTTCGGAACGAAATTTCGATTAGAAAATGTAACGATAAAATTTGTGAACCGGTAACGGCAATGAACATCTTAATTTTAGAATATTATGTGCCATTTGTTATTTATAAAGTAATAAGATAAGGCGATTAATACAAGAATAAAACACATATAATGGTTTTCAAAAAATTGCACACTGCAAATTGTAAATTTTTTCTTCGTTACAGTTTTATATATTTTCCTTATGTTCCACAGGAATTAATCGAAAATCATTATATGTGTTTAAAAATTAAAATTCATATACTTTTTTATAAAAGCTCACCATTTTCTAATTCATATTTTTGATATTTTATCTCGATATGCAATATATATCGAGATAAAATATTCTTAATATATTTACACAACGCGTGGTATACCACTCCGAAACTTATCAGAGCTTACAAGGAATCTCTAAGGAAACGGTCCGGAAATTTTCCCTCGAAAAGCGAGGGGGGAAATGGCGAAAACGTTGAATATGAAAAAAATTAGTTTATCGCAAACGCGTCGCACAATGTGGGGTACATACAATTTTCCGCATAATTCATCGCGAGAGCTTTACCGCTAAACGTGACGCGACTACCGCCAGTATCGCTACTGGCATCCTTAATTTAATCACGTTCGTTTTGATCACACTTTTTCTTACGCTTCGTTCCCCGTCTCTTTTTCTCTCTCCAAAGCTCGGATATATACCTATTTTCGTTTTAAGCGTTGGAAAGCGTAAGAAAGTGCGACTAAAACGACTTCGTTAGGATATTCCCCGAAACTCATCCGTGGCGAATATCCCGCTTTCCATTGTACGACGATTGCGTGCCGCGCGTTACATTCATACTTGCGTACACACGTAAAGTTGCAGAGCGTACCGATGAGTCCTATAGAATAAAATCAACCTGCCGAAAAGCGCCGCGATAACGTATCGTATCGATGCGATGCCTTACAAAATTGGACTATTACTAGAAATACATTCTTACGCTTAAAATTGCACCTGATTATACAGTACAATGTAAGTTTAAGTATATCGGTAGAGATATTTACATAAACGTGGCTATTACGTTAAATATATGTTAGAGAAATATGGATTGGCGTCCATTATAAAGTGGAATTAAAAAAAAGCTCAGAGAGACTATATATCAATGTACAAACGCGTAACTATGTTTCACGCGACATTTAAAAAAATTTCAGAAACCTTTGCGCCCTTCTGATTTTCTTGCTCATCCCTTGACGATAAATTTTTGCATTTTTTTTTTGGTGGCTTATTGCATAAGTTTTCCTACAGAGAGAAGACATTTTGTGTGTCAGGTTATCTTAAAACGTGGCCCTGAAGAGTTTACTGATTAACGTGGTACGGTACTTAACTAGTTTTATCGCGTATCGTTGAACTCTCTTGATAGAGATCAATTTTATATCTTGCGTAAAACTTAATGTAATTGTACGAGAATTTAACGCATATCACCGTACGTTGCACGTTGCAGATCGTTATGTACATGAACACTTTTCGTCAACGTCTTAACATTGTGCGGTAAAAATAATACTTAACGAAGATATTACGACAGCGAGATATTTTCATATACGTGAAAAATATTTTGTTATTATAATATAAAACAGTTTCGAGAGTACTACGTGTATTTGAAAGCACGTAAATGTGTATTAATCAGAAATATCACCGGAATCTGTTGAAACGAAAATTCCGCTGATCTGGCAAACACAAATTCATTTCAATTTTAATCGTATTTGCGTAACGGTAACGAACTCTATGCTTAAAAGTTATATAATAATATAGCAACAATGGTACGTACAGACTATAGAGATTTTACACAAGTTGCAAACAAATTAAAAGAGAGACTGGCCTACTACGCAAATTATTTATAAAAAAATAACCAACGTAGACAAATATCGTATATAAAACTTACTAAGATAATTAGAATTTTGTACTAAGTTTTTACTAAATAAAAAATGGATTTGAAAGAAAGAGATAAAAAAAATCTCCCATAATCTCTCCGCAACACCTTTGTAATACATATATTACCTTATTAACATTTTATATAGCCTATCACCGCTAAAATCAGTAGTAAAAATCATCGTTGCTAGTAGTAAACTATATACTGACTTATATCGAATGTAATTTGTCCGTGTGTCAAAGGGGTGTAGAAAGCACCGTAATAATTTTATACACAGGTTCCAAAAACCAAATTATACGATTGTTCCGTTAATTATTTCAGCAGGTACGGTAAGTCGATCACAAATATTTCTGCGCATTTCAATTAAAGGCAGACAGAGTTGCCAGCAGATCTAGAATCCCCACAAAGTTCCACGTAAACGTCTATCAAAGTATCGTTAAGTGCCGAGGAGGTATTTCGTTCTTACCTGTAATTTTGCATCAATTTGCGTTAACCCTGATCGATCGTCGAAGCCTTAGGCCTAATTAGAAGTGTCGAATTGTACAACGAGTCGCTTTTACTCACTTGGTTTAAAATTATCTCGCTCCGGTTAACGATTGCCAAATACATCCTGACTGGCGAACACAACGTACAGGAAACCGTCCGGGTCCTTCTCGTTTTGATAGAGCTCAGCCATGGTCAGACTGCCGCTCACCATACTTTTCTGATTCACCAGTAGGAAAATAGCTTGCGTCGGATTCAGCTGTAGTCGACGTCTGTTTGCAACGCGCGAGATACGTTAATAAAATTTACTTATATTCCACAAAATCTTGGACGAATCGTTACACACGGCGAAACACGAATGTACCTGATTATTTTGCAAAATTCCGCCACGGTCAGAAAGTCCGGCACCAGAAATTTACTCTTGTCCAAAAGTGGCAGCTGATTTTCTAACTTGTAACGCTCCACGATAATGGGGATTTTATTTGGATGCAGCTTTCTGATTTCCTCCGCGCTAAAAGATCGCTGTTCTGGATTAACAGAAGAAACAAAAGATCATTTGCCTATTTAACGACGTATCTTTTCGATCGATGCGTTTCTTTCTAATCTATTCGACCGAAACGACGAGTCACACTCGTGCGACTCCGTAACTCAAACCAAAATGCGCATCCACGTCAATCGATTTATCTATATGTACGGCAAACTTCTTGAACCGCTTGCGTTCTACGTATAACGGTATATACGCAGTTACATTTTAATATCGTAGAAAGTTAAATGACGCATCTCCACATCAGCGAAACGAATGCCGACCAAATATGAGTTAAAAAAGAATACGATCGTGTGTTTCACGATATACAGTAACGAGCTGCGACAAAAATAATTCGGTCGAGTGTCTTCGTCAGTCGGATATCCCTGGAGGCCTGATTATTGATCACAGAAGGCAGGATTTCAATTGAATATCTATAAATGTTTTTCAATCTAGATTAAAATTTTTTAATCTCGGTTTAATTTACTTTTTATCTTTTTTCTGACTCTCTAGGATTAAAAAAAAGATGAAAAGTAAGTTAAAACCGAGATCGAAGTCAATCTACCTTGAGATTCGATTGCTCAACACTCGCCAAAAGAGCGTTCTGGTTTGTAGCGTGGAATCCACTTGGAACTCATCTTCCACGACAACGTTGCGCTACAACGGACGATTAAAGTCGCACTAAGAATGATATCCGAGATAAGAAAATGTGCATCGAACCAAGGAACGCTCTTTTGTTCTTCCGTCGAATTGCAATCGATTGCGCAATAAGAAGAAAAAATTCCGTTTTCACGAAACACGTGGCACAGCGGGCCGCTACCTTTGTAACGTCCCTCGCTGTAACGTTGGTCTTCCTCTGTGCTGGGTGCTGGTTCACCCTTCGTTTCCAACGCGCTTTGTTCCTGCGTCATCTGGTCGCGCGCTCGTCGAGGTGAGTTCCTCGTTCGGCGTAAATGTGTGAACGCGACCGTTCCTCGCGATATCGGCTTGGTCGTCGCGCGACCCGGATCGCGGATGGAAGATTACGATAAAAATATAACGAGGGAGGACGCGTCTTGGAGCGTTCGGAGCAGATCGAAGGATCGAAGCTTCGCGAAGCGACGACCGGATCTCTCGAACGGTCCGGATATCCCTCCGAATCGGGTACGATCTCCCTTTTCGCCCTTTACACGCTCCGAGACATCACCTAGGAACCGATTAGCGCAGCGACTTACCGAACGTACGTTTTTCCTTGTACGATCTCCTGGGCGTCAAATTCATGTTCGTCGTGACGTTGCAACGTGCTATCACCTACCGCGACGTACGCGTTAGCGCTATCAGCTGTGGACTCGGATCTCGGGTCAAAATAACGCTCCAGCACGCACAACGACGCCGTACCGAGGCTCGTCAGGTTGGGTTAGCCTCGCTCAGCCTCGTATCTACGCGTCTCGCGTCTCGCGGCGCAGAAGGAGGGTTCGATTCTGATCGCGAACCCCGATTTAATTTAATCGACGATCAGTCCGCTGAGTAATATGCCCGTGCGGTATCTCGTTAACGCGGACAGAATTATTAATTTCTTGTCGCTCGCACACGGATCAGGGACGGAGAATTGTACGGGTGGTATATAAATTTTGCCACAATCGAAGCTGACCGGAGTTTAGAATAATCTTAATGACGATAGGAAAACAGTCATTGCGAATATATGATGAAAATCGTTACGAATATTCTTCGAAAATTGAACAACCTTTTTTAAGTCCCGATGTTCTTTTTTTTTTGGCAACATTTTTACTTTACTATTTTAATCCACTCGATATCTCGCGTATAGACGACATTTTATTTTTGAGAGTTCTAAACGTTTCGAATAATTAAACACTTTTAAAAAAGACGTTCGAGAATTTCACGTTATCACAATATTTCGAGCTTCGAATAATGCCTGACAATCCATATCTTGGAAACTTTAAAGGGAGGACTTTCACTGCGATGGCTATTGATCTCCCTCGAAAAAAAAGATTTTCTTCCTAGATAGCAAGCTTATCAACGTTATCGTCATTTTGACGACTTCGCCCATGTTTTGTTGTCAAAATGTAGAACAACGTCAGCTTGTTACTTGGAGTAATGTCTATTTTTACCAATGCAGATTTACTTTAATCTCGGTTTTACTCCTTATCTTTTTTTCTAGTTCTAAGAATTAGAATAAGATAAAAAGTAAGTTAAACCGAGATTAAAGTTAATCTGCATTGAAGTAGAAATGGACATTAGGATCCCGTTATTGCGAATTTATCTCATTGATTGTATTTTCTGCAATTTAACTCGCAATTCTTTTATTCATTTTACTTAAAAATAAAAAACATGAAATTAAGTATATCTCTATAAAACTTATTTTCTGTAATTATTAACGCGGCACTTGATACTCCATAATCAACGTCATTGACGATTGACTTATCGAGTAATATACTACTTTGTTAAAACATTATAAAATCGATCTTTATTATTTAACCGTTCAACACATAGAGAAAAAAATTGGGCGAGAAACAACGACTTATACACGTATTATAAATTTTTTTTTCCAAGCACGTCTGCCGGTCGAAATAATCGTCGGTCAAGTTAATCGGAGTTTGCTCGAGCTCGTCGGGGACGGGAACTTAAAAACACCTAAAGTTAGTCGCGTCTAGGCACGAGTATGCCGAAACAATCACCTGATCGGTTGCGCAGATTTCCGGATGCGCGCATGCACCTAAGAATCATATGGCCAACAGTGTCAACGCATTTCCATCGAAGCGTACGTATCGTACACTCGCCGTCCTCACGCACGCACACACACACACATTCGTCCCTTCCTTTTCCCTTCCAAATATCATCGTCACTACTATACATTTATTTCAGATCCAAATGAAAGAGAAAAGTGCGAGGCGCAATAGCCTTCCGGATCGCGCTGTTTAATTTTAATGAAATCGCATTCGATGAATTTGAACGATTTGATCGCGATTCGAATACGAATTAAAATTCACATTCTACGCGGCTGTATCGAGACTTTTATTCGAAAAATCTCCGCTATTAAATTTTCTCTTAGAAAATCCGTTTAAATTATTCGTTTACGTTTAAAGAGAACATATAATTTGGATTTCTGTTCTAAAATCTGACACGCATCTATATTTATCTATCGCGCGCGCGTGTACATATGTATTTTAATACACTTTTCATATCTATGAATATCTTGATTCTTCAATCATTTTCCATTTTACGCGGCGCGTGACGTTATAAATGGAACGTCTTACATCTGATAGGAATTTCAGGTCGCGCGAGACGGGCAGAAACCCCAATGCTGTGGACATTTTTTTTTTTAATTAATAAAACGACGTATATAAGCATCCCGAAGAGCCTTAGAAATACGCTTTATTACCGAATACGTTTAATTATTCGGTAAAAGTAAAGGATATTATCATAGGATGTAATAACCGTTATAAATAATCGGTGACGCGGAAGACGGGACACGAGTGCGAGTATCGTGCCGACAAGCGTCGCCCCCTCGTGGACGGACTGCGCTTCCTGACCTCGGCGACAGTGGGCAAAATCTGTCCGCGTCGTCGTCTCCCGCGAAGTCGTCAACGGAACGTGCCGTCACGGAACGCGAAGTGCGCACACCGGGGACTCGCCTCGACGAGACGGTACCGCGGTATCGACCGTGATCGGTCGTCGTCGTCGTCCCGTCGGAAATCCGCCCCGGGATAATCCGCGAGTCGTCGCTCGTTACGACCGACGGAACAACCGGAGTGTATCGTCCGAGCGCCGAGAGTCGCGCGCGACAGGCGACAGGCCGCTCGCCGCTCCGTAGGGCCGTCTATGTGAAGCGACACGCTCCGCGGTCCGCGCTGGTCGCTGCGCGTTCGTCCGGCGACGGAGCCGAGCTCAGCCGAGCGCCGAGCGGAGTACCGTGCGGGTGCGGGACAAAGAGAAACGAGAGAGGGGCAGAGGAACCGGGAGGGAGAGAGAAGAGAGGTTTTTCCGACCGGCACGCGCGCAGGGCGGGCTCGAAACGTCGAAACTCGGGAACTCGCGCGAGGACGCAGAAATCCGCGAGAGAGAGACTCACTTCGGCGCCGAGCGCGTCGCGTCGCGTCCCGTCGCGCGTCGATCGCGCCGCGTCCGCCGCGAGCCGCGAGGTCCGCCGCGAACGGGAGTTCGAGTGACAGAGGGAGAGAGTAGAAGAGAGTGAGAGAGAGAGGGTTGGGGGAAGGGGGACGCCCCCCTCGCGCGCGCGCGCGCGCGCGAACACCTGTGCGTGCCGCGGCGCGGCGGGACGATACGCGAACAACGCGCGTCGCGCCTCGCGCCGGTCGCGCGTGCGGAGTGCGGACAGTCGCGTCCCGACTCCCGACATCGCGCTGCCCGGTCGCGTATCGCGTATGCACCCGCGTCGTAGACAGGAGGAGCCGGAGCCGGAGCGCCATGGAGGAGTCGCCGGGAGCAGCGTCGTCACCATAAAGATCCGTCCGCGGCGTGCGATCACTCCCCGCTTCCCCGCGCCGTCCCGAACCGTCGGGGCATTAACACGGGGGACCGTCGCGCGTTTCGCCCGCCGGGAGTGAGCGCGTGTGCGCGCCTCTGGTGCCGGATATCAACCCCGCGGTGCTGCTGCTGCTGCTGGTGGTGTCGGTGGTGCGGTCATCGTCGCGGTCTCTCTCGCGAGACCGACGTCGCGCGCTCGAGGGAGTTAGAAAACAAAAAGAGAAAGAAAAGAATAGACATGTTGGCGTGAGAGCGCGACGGACGGAAAGGGCGACGGATCGAGCGAGACGGACGGAGGTGTGGAAGGGAGCCGCGCGGTGTTGCGTGTGCGACGAGAGAGCGAGAGGAAGCGACGGCGGCGGCGACGATCGGCCAGGCCAGTCAGTGCGCCACAGCCCAGAAGCGACGAATTCGACCGGCGCTCCCTTTGTCTGCGCTTCAGCGGAGAGAGAGAGAGAGAGAGAGAGAGAGCGAGAGTGCGCGCGCGATAGGGAGCGAGTGAGCGAAAGAGAAAGAGAGAGATTCACAGCGGGGATCGTCTCGTGGCCGAGCGACCGGATTGATGCCGACGGGCCGACGACGACGACGACGACGCTCGAGACGCGGCCTCCTCGCCCGCCCGCATCGACGTTCTTGCGCGCCGACGAGGCTGCGCGTCCCGTCCGATCGACCGACGACGACGCGCACGGTGTTACGTCGACGCCGACGGTGGCCCGCGTGACTCGTCGGAGCCGGTGACCAAAAGCGCGCGCGTTTCCCCAACGGAAGGAGAGACGGCCGACGGAAAACTTGGGCTAAGGATGTGATAGGTACGGGGGAGAATCCGGCGGAAGAGAGAAGGATCCTATCGGAGACAGCGATCTATACCTGGGCCACATTCGGATATCCGTTACGATACAAAAAAAAAACCCAAATAACGCAAACGAGAGGAGAAGAAAAAGGACCGTGTTCCCCGCGCGCGGCTTTCGCGTCGCGAGTGCGAGGAAGTGTGTTTTCGTGCGAGATTTCCGCGACGGCGGGGCGTCTGTGTTGGAAGGGTCGCGGGCAAAGAGTTATCCTCCGGAGGACACGATATCGCGCGGGATACGCGTTCGAGGGCGCGAGTAGGAGAAAGAGAGCGCGGGGCTTGTATGGCCATCGGGAGGCGGGAATCGTCTCGCCCGTCCGCGAGGTGGAATCGATCGACGGCGACGGCGACGGCGAGGATCGGCCGGCGAGTCGCCGGGGGTATTTTCGGGCACCGACGAGCGAAGGAATGGAACAGCGGCGGCGGCGGCGGTGGCGGAGACGCGGCGACAGCGACCGCGGCCTCGACGGCGGAGTCGTCAAACTCGCGGCGGCCCGGTGCCAATAACCTCCGCGTTCGAGCACAGCCAACTCGCGGAGAGTCGGGAGACCGTGGCTAGCCCCGCTTCCACGCGCGGCGATGACGCGTTCGCCCTCGTCGCGCGCGACAGGTCGTAAAATTAGAAGACGTTCGAGGCGTGCGTGCGAGCGACGACGTCCCGAGATCGCTTTCCGCGGCGCCGGTGGTTCGCGACGGTGGTACTCGACGCCCTCGACGGGCGTTGCGAGAGCGCGGTTCCACGGTTCCTCCGCTGAGCGCGAGTGCCTGGGATTCGCGAGTTCGCGCGCGGGCCGACCGAGGTGGAGGAGAAGGAGGAGGAGAGGTCAACCCCGACGTCCGGAGAACCAGCGTGGTGCCCCGTGATTTGTGACTCGCGTCGCCGAGTGCGCGCGCGAGCGCAACCCCTTCTAGTCCGCTGCATTTACGGAGGGCCGTCCCCCGGGTCCCACCCCCCTCCCGGGAATATAATTAGTGGAATTAATCGCGTCCAAACGCGTTCGAAGCGACGGACGCAACATCGTTTCCCGAAAGCAGCGCAGTCGCGCGTTCGGCAACTTCGTTCGCTTCGACTTCTTCGGCACGAGACTGAGAGAGAGAGAGAGAGAGACTGAGCGGTTCCTTCGTTAGTCGATTTAATTCGTCCGCGTCACGCGGTCATCCTGGATATCCTCGTCTCACAGTCGTCGTCGTCGTCTCAACGGAGCGGCATGTCTCCCGCCCGGTTATGCTCGCGCGCGATCTCGATGACCAGCCTCGACGAGGAGACACGGATAGAACGGACTAGCGAAATAAATGGTCACCGATGACTAGCTTGGCCCTATCGGCGGCGGCAAGCGGGATCGAGATGCCCCTCTCCAAAACGAATCCGTTCGTGCAGGCGGGCACGATCTCGACGCAGCCGTACATCTCGAGCAGCGAGAGCGGCAACCACCTCCCGCCGATCGTCAAGGGTACCGGGCTGACCGGTCTGAAGCAGACCGGCGGCGGTGACGGTGGTGGCGGCGGCGGAGGTGGCGGCGACGACGAGTCGGTGCCTTACGTGGGTTACCAGAGACTACCGTGGAAAGGCTTCGTCGTGAGTAACTGGCAGGTGAGTCACAATTCCAGCCACAACTCGCACTCGCAACCCAACAGTCAGTCGAGCAGCCCAGTGGTGAGAAACGGCCGTTCCGACGGCAACTCCAACAGCGGTGCTGGCCGCGGAGGCGGCGGAAGCGAGAGCGGAGGTGGCGGTGGCGGTGGCGGAGGTGGCGGTGGCGGTGGCGGTGGCGGCGGAAACGGCGGCGGCGGCGGCGGCAGTGGTGGCGTCGGCGGCAACAGCATCGTCGGCGTCAAGCCAAAGACGGCGACCATCACGCCGGAGATGGTGATGAAGCTTTACGTGAACAAGCTTACGCCGTACGAGCACCACGAGATCTTCAACTACCAGCAGATCTACTTCATCGGCGCGAACGCGAAGAAACGGCCGGGCGTCATCGGCCGGCCGAACAACAACGAGTACGACAACGAACAGGGCTCGTACATCCACGTGCCGCACGACCACGTGGCGTATCGGTACGAGGTGCTGCGCGTCATCGGCAAGGGCTCGTTCGGCCAGGTGGTCAAGGCCTACGATCACAAGACGCACGAGCACGTGGCGCTCAAGATGGTGCGGAACGAGAAGCGCTTCCACCGTCAGGCGCACGAGGAGATACGCATACTGCGCAAGCTGCGCGAGCAGGATAAAGACAACACCGTGAACGTCATCCACATGTTCGACTCGTTCACCTTCCGCTGCCACATGTGCATCACCTTCGAGCTGCTCAGCATCAACCTGTACGAGCTCATCAAGAAGAACAACTTCAAGGGCTTCAGCTTGCAGCTCGTGCGCAAGTTTTCGCATTCGCTCCTGCTCTGCCTGGACGCGCTCTACAAGAACAAGATCATACACTGCGACATGAAACCGGAGAACGTGTTGCTCAAGCAGCAGGGCCGCAGCGGAATCAAGGTAAACGATCCACGCGAATAATGATATAACGATAGACATAGTAATCGCGCGGTCGTGATATTTTTCCGACAAATTACTTGGTTGTTCTTCCCCCCAACCGTACAGAGTATTAAATTAAGAAGACCAAAATTTTTGGAGAGGAGGGAGCGATTTTGGTAATACGAGTGAATCGTTTACTTTTTGCCCAAGTCCATATATGGTTGTTTACGCGAATCATTTTTCTTTTTCTCGTATTCTTTATCTCATATTCTTCTTGTCATTTTGCAAATAAGAGTATTAAGATAGTCGAAAAGTGAATATTTTTTTATATTTTATATCCCGATTATATTACAAAATATAAAATATCACGAAAAGTATTCACTTTTGTCTCTATCTTAATATTTTGTATACGGTACGACAAGAGGAATTGATTTATGCGAAAAGAGATATGCAGAAAAATTAACTGTTTTATCGAAACCGTTTTTATCACTGTCGTGATTAATTATTTCACTTATGTATTAAACATATTTACTCCTTTTTTAATGAATAACATACGCCACCAAAGTTTAAAACAGTTTTTATAAAATGCTTGATATGGAAACAATTTTACAAATAAGATTTGTAGCCTATAAAGGTAAATAAGCGTGTACGTATCGCGCAATCAAAAGGCCGATAACGTATCGTCGTGTCCCAGAAACCGATATTGCGGGATTAAACCGCGATATTTCGCTGCTGCAAAATGTAAAGCGCGTGGAATTCGCGGAAATACAGGTTGTCGAACGAGACAATGGAATCGCGATTACTATAAAACCGTATGCGCGTTAAATTGCGATTGAGGACCGTACCGCGGTATAGTCCTTAATCCTTTAAGACATTCTTTCTCCGAAACCAGAGAAAATTTATTTTGAAATTGACAAAATCGGATTTAGATTCCGTTTCTTTTTCCAAGTCTTTAAAGAAATAAATTAAACGTCGCTGAGATACACCGAACTGTTGAGTTGTGCAAATCTTTTACTTTTATAACTACTTAGTTTGACGCAAGTTTCTTTCGCGCAACGAAGACGCAATGGTTGGAAGAGTGAAGGACTCCGCACGACTCTTATGAGAAAAACGTTTTCGATCAATTTACTTGAATTTGTGATACGTTGTAATTCTCGTGTCCCCGATGAAGAGTCTCAAATTTCATCAACTTTCTATGATTAATTTCTAAATTATAGACATTTGAAAATCTTCACAAGAACCGTTCGTTCGTTTGTCTCGAGGTTTGTCTATACAAGTTTGCCTGCAACTTGTGTGCCTGCCCACATATGTGCACCCATGAACAACGATTCGTCCCATACCGGATTAGTGAAGCAAGTTTGAAAGATGTACTCACCCTGTTCCATCTTCATACATGTTATGCGTCATGTATGTACACACGGTGTGATATGTACGTCAGAAATTAATTATAGAAAGTTGATAAAAAAAAATTTGAGACTTTTTACGTCTCTCAGAGATACAAGAACTATAAAATATTACAAATTCAGGCAAATTGTTTCCCTCATAAATCGTGCGGGGTTCTTTTGCAGCTTATAAAGGCATATGTTATACTTGATACATTCTTCGATATTTCCGATAATATTTGCGAAACAAGAACGCGAATCGCTTTCGACGGCATCTCGAGAAACCACTTATTATTTCTCGTAACGCGATCCTTTATTGACATTCCTTTATATGCTTTGCATGCGGAAGGCTTTACTAACCCCACGGCGGAACGACAGATATGCCAGTGTACACCGACGATATGCACCGATGTCATGATACGAATATGACGGTCCAGGGAAATGCGAACTAACGAAATTTATATCGTTTTATTTATACCCTGCCTTTTTGCCCGCCCTATTTTGCTCTTTTTTTATTATTCCGTCAAAAATATACGTTATTTGACTATATTGTACAGATTATTTTTTTATACACCTTTTTTCTGCGCTTTCACTCTACGAGCGCCTTTACTTTCGTGAGACTGGGTTTTCAATTAATGCTAATCGATATCCCGCTTCGCCCACGAAACATTTTCCATGTACACAACAGCCGCGACCTTTAGCCCCGTTCCCAAACGGGGATCCGATATCGGTGAAATCCCCTCGCAAATAATACGACATGCCGCGCTTTGAAAAAAAAAAATCGGACGAGTTCCTCGAGTTCACGGCTAACCGACAAACCGAGAGAACGCAAACCAGGGGAAATTGTGTCTAGTCGTTGCGCAGGTACAGCCGCGAGACAGACATGAACTCTGTTAATCCGACGTTCAATTTATCAAGATGAAAGTATGTTTGCTAAGGTGGAATTCCTTAAATCCCAGTTCTATCTAATATTCATTTCTATCAATGCAGATTAATTTTAATCTCCGTTTAACTTGCTCTTTTTATCTTTCTCTAAGTTCTAAGAATCGGAAAACGATAACAAAGTAAGAGTTAACCCGAGATAAAGTTAATCTACATTGGTGGAAACATAAGAACTTAAGTCGTATAATAATATTCAATTTTTAGAATATTTTAAATTCAGTTTGGTCCTTGAACCCAAATTATGCCAAGATTGTGATATAAAATCATTTTAGAACTTTTTTATCATAATGACATACACGGACCAATTGTGCAAATAACACTATGTTTACAATATCTGGACTTTGTCGTACCCCGTTTTAGTAACACCGCGTTAAATGACTAGTCGGTTTCTAATGTTGCGCGCAATTTCGTGCACGGCGGTACTCGGTTTGTCGGAGCAATTCGCGAAACAAGACGATGGTCACAGAAAACAGCTACTGCGTCTCAGAGATACCGCGGACTGGTGCGATGCACTTAACGCTGTATTGTTTACGATGATAGAAATGGGGATGTGCGTGGGCGGTGGTAGAAATTATTCTTCGGTACCAACAATTCCCAAACGGTGGCTCACGAGTCCGCGGGGGAATCTGATGTATATATTCGTGCTGGAAATTCTGGTCCAATGGTATCCTCTGCTTCCATTTATGCTTTTAACGGTAATTGGTAGAACGCATGGTTCTCAAGGTATATCGCGTTCTTCCTGCCGTCGTTGTAATTCATATTTACGTATATGAATTAATAGTTTGACAATTCTGTGCGAAGGCTGAATATTTGATATCGTTTAGATATGTAAAACGATTTCAACGCTCGCGCATCGAATCAAAAACATTTCAAGAAAATCGTTAGTTTTCTTTTCTTAAATCCTTATCCTTATTATTTTATCATGCGTCCAAGCTTCTTGTTGCACGATTATACCAATAGATAGTTTGCTCTTGTATTTACGCTGATTACCTGACTATTCTCAGTATCACTCCCGTATCGTAATTCTGTCTTGGATAATACCACCGGCATCCAAAATATACGTAGGTATTCCAAGTCCTTGCTCGCGGTCCCCTACTTCCTCGTCCCGGCAATGAACGTGCAAGAACGCGCGCGTACAAGTGGGAATCGCATTATCTCCGCCAACTATAGCATTCGCACGCAAGTCCGCGCAAACTTTCCGAGTAAGGCCTGACTGCCGGGTCGTGACCTTGCGAGGCCGCACGGTGGTTTACTTTGACGCCGACCCGCCGGCGCGGCGCGGGCGCTCGCGCCAGGCCGTAAAGCTGAAAGGCTAAGTGCTGGAAAAATGGGCAAAAATTAGATTCGCTTGCCCCCTCTAAGTGGCCGTAACCGATGGGCGGCAAGTTCCGATGGCCTTCCGACGCGCTCGGAGTCTGAGGCCGACCGGACCGGTGGGGCACGTGATTCTCTTTCCGTATTGCCGCTGATTGTTCTCACAGTCTTCGACAAAGCGATGACGCAGCGTTTCCGCGCACCTCCGTTTCGATCCAGCGATCACGCGACCGGGACTCGAGAAATCTATAGATGATAAATTTAAAAACAGATCGGTTTTCCCGAAATAGTGCGTCTTCACGAATTTCTTCTTTATTTGTTTTATCCGCGAGACTGACAACAGGAAGGCCGATAAATCCCGTTACGAGCGAAAGAGACGTCACCTCTAGTGATTGATTATTAGAGAATCTACATAAAGTATTAAGGAAACCTCGATACAATTTCGGAGCGAATTTACAAGACGTTAACGGACCTCTTTCGCCGGTCGATTTCCGATTTCGCGATCGAATGCTATCTAATGACGCATTAACGTACATATAAACGCGTCCAGAGAAAAAAAATTGCGAGAGGAAGTATTACTGAAGAAATTTCCGTGAGAGTTAGGATTGAATGCGGGGCAATGAGTCGTGCGAACGCAATGAATCGGAATCGAATCCGAACGGAGGCGATGCCAGGTTTCTTTCCCCGAGTTTCACGCTTGCACGATTAGTACCGCTTCGAATTCGCTTCGAATGCGCCTCGAGTTCGCCGAGACTTCGACGCGCCTCGAAGGCGCGATTTTAACGCGATTAGATTCCGATTCTGCGACGTTACTGCAGAAACAACAGGCCAATTGCTATTCGTATAGCATGCAGGATTTCCGAAAGTAATCGCGCGACCGATTATGAATATTCAAGATCGGCCTGCGCTTGATCATCCATGCTTTTCCGATTCGATTCCGTGACTCTCGCCGAGTTCTTCTCGTGTCGTTTCATCATTATCCGTAATCGATGTTGCGTAAGAAGATAGATATCGTTTCGGGGTCACGCACGATATCATCGATTTTACTGCACTTACGTTATATCACGATCGTGCCACTTCGCTCTTTCCTATTACGCAAAGTGGGTCACAATTTGGTGATAAAATATTAAAATGTCATAAAATGTCCTATTCTTTTTATGAAATATCGTTTCACATTCAGTGTCCTAAATTGTCATAATTTGTATTGTAATATTACGACCGGTAATAATTTATATTAAATTAAGCTTATTAATTAGTTATATCTTGAATTTGTAATGAAATAATATCATAATTTACGGATGTGCTTGAACGTTAATCATTCGTATAATAAAAGTGTTAGCATTACGCGTTAATAATACGCTAATATCACGCGCGCTTACTTCGCGGGGGCAGGGGGGGGGGTCGCTATATATTTTTAATTATAATACAAACCCGGTATTTAAAGAGAAGAAGAGAAAGAGATTATTTATGTTTATTAAAATATTATTTATCGCGTAGGACATGAGAAAGTATACACGGATCAACTAACGGTATGTAAATACAAGGTACGAGTTTTAATATTATACGTATTGCGCTGTGTTTAAAGCAAACGCGCAAGTTCGCAGGATGTCGGGTATCTATTAATTATGAAACACACTTGCTTATAAATCTGCACACGTACGTATACGCGAAGCTGCGAATTCCACTCTGATGACAATTAATGGATATATCGTGCCTGTGAATTACTTTTCTTCATTGTCGCGCGTTCCCTATATTGCTTGGATTGCAATGAATGTATTTAATATTCTTTCTCACAAGTATCCTTTCTTCTCTTTCCTCTTTTCTCACTTATTTTATTACCGATTTTGATTAATTAATATAATTGAGATACACGCGATATATCACTTCCGTAAAACAAATATCTATCATTTGGAGCAAGGTATACGCGATCGGTTGTTATCGTTTATTAATTTAAGTTTGATAACTTGGAAAGAAACGTAAAGTTACGATGAAAATTGAACGAAAAATATAGATAGAGGTAGAAAATTGATTAATATAAAAAAGTCACAGCCTTTTATCTTTTAAAACGATTTTTTAGGATGTACTGTTTGGAAAATATGAGAATATGATTCTAATAATATGGTCACATAATAACGCGATTACGCGAGGTTTTTAGAAATTTAAATCACGCACTGGATGAAATTGGAAATAAAATAGTACCGCGTTATTTGTACACATATTCCCATTTTATTAACGTTTCACATTACGAGAATAAATCGTGAAATTTCATGATTCTTTCGCACACATGCGGGAGTGTCTCGTGTTAAATACGAATTTTTGGTTTTCGCGTCGAATGATGTGTTAACTCGATAACTGTGATTTCCAACTCGTATTTTAACCACGGCGATATCGTAATGTATGATGTTCGCGGTATGATCAGCACGGAATGGAAAGCACGCTCGAAATTTGATAGGTGTGGAATTCCATATCAGAGAGAGATATACATATATACGGGGGAGAATATGTTTACTGTCGATCGGTGCAGTTTGGGATGTAAATTAAGTGTTACGAGACATGCCTGTCGTGAGATTGGATTTGCATATACCGCGGCGAAACAAGTCGCCGCGGAATAAATGCGAAATTGAAGGGAATTGAATTATTCGATATATTTTATCTCTCTTTCCCCTCCGGATACGGTTATTTTCCCAAATTAAAATTAAAAAAAAAGTGACTCGAACAAACAGGTTAATTGTTTATCGACGTATTTTATTATGCCAATTAGGGAACGAAATTGGCAATTATCGGAATACACGTAGGATGCTAAATATTGCTTCGTGAATTCTGCACGCGGATGTAAATTAAACGGTAAAAACACATTTACGCACGCACGGGGTAGCGTTGACGGGAGGCGTTAAAATAACTTTGGTCGAAAGCAATTCTGTTTGCGAAGGAGCGATTCGAACTAGAGTCGACGGGAGAGGAGAGACAAAACTTGCCGCGGCGCGAAATGTATATATATTCCGGAACTTTGAAGGAATTCAACGGCGACGTAGAAATTTACATCTCCGGCGTACCGCGCGCGACCCCACGCGAGTTCCTCGCATTAATATCCCGCGGAACAGGCAATTTACAAACAAACCCTACAAAAGCGCCGGTGGAGATTCTCTCGGTATCCAGATTTCCGAAGGCCCGAAGGTAATCGTACATAACTGGAGCAATCCGCGCCGCCGTTCGCCTTTCCTTTCTTTCTTCCGTTATCTTCATTGCCGCCGCGGTCTCATTTCACACGCGGTCTTATCGATAATTGTTCGCCATTAAACAAGGTCCTTTGTGGAGCAAAGCCGAGCAGAGCGACGTGCTCGTTCGCCGCTATCGCTATCGCGGGAGGAAACTCGAGTCGGTCGACTTTTCGGGGGCGACGTACCCCGACGACGCTTAACGACAGTTGAAATTTTCCTTCCAACCGTCCACGGCGAAATCGGCTTCGTTCCGATTTCGATAACGACCGAAGGGAAGGTGCTCGTTCTTTCGTCGAACGGGTAGCTCTTCCGGCGCGACGTCCGCCGTTGCGCTCTTTCTGGCGTCTTGTCGATCGATAGGGAGGACGCACGACGTACGGCGACGTGTACCCCGCCCGCGTAATCACGCGGACGGATCTGATCTGGGACAGCTTCGACTGACTGCTCACTCCCGCGTTGACAGAAATTAACGTTCGACGACGCCCGTTTACCACCGCCGTTTTTCGCCGCCGCTCGATCTCGCGCGATTTCTCTATAGTTTTCGCCAGCGATTTTCGCGCGTCGCCGAAATGTTTCGTATATGTATGTACGAAAAGCGGCAACAGCCAAGTATCGTCGATCTGTTCTTGCACGCTTGATTTTCAGAAGCTAGATTTTCATCTAGAAGCCCAATTTCTGCGCCTCGCGTTGGACGTCAGCCAAAAATCACTTCGCGCGCCCGGTACATCTGGAAGCTATCGCGAGAAATGTAGCATAGATATCGGGTCGAATATGCTGAACACGCCGCCTCTAATTCGTGCTCTATCTATCTCTCATCGCAACAAGTGCCGAACATGCGGTTGTCCGCGAAGGAGTGCCCGATTTAAAATTTTCCCTTTCTCTTTGCAATTAAAGTTTTCGTTCCAACAGATTCGCAACGTGATTTATCCCCTATATATATATATATATATATATATATATATATATATATGTAGGTCCGGAAGTATGTTCCGGGACTTTTATTTTTGATATCGGTATATTCCGGGACATTTGGCAGTTTCCAGGACTGTCCTGGAAAAAATTGATGTCCTACGGCAATTTTCGGGACAGTTTTTTGAATCTGATTACATATATATGCGTTATATTCCAGGACTGTACATTTCAAAAAACGTAAACAGTCCCGGAACATACCTCTGGACCTACATATATATATATATATATATATATATCCGTGTACGCAATAATTTCAGACAATTGTTAAATAAATGTATTAACAAGCGCTACTCGGAAATTTTCTCTCCTTGTCCGACATCGATTGTGAGTCGACCGAGCGATTTATTTCCGCCCGTTCTGCATAACCATCGGGAGACTATCGGGATGAGATTCTCGCCGCAAGGTTCTCGCGGCCGATTAATAATCGCGACGCGATTTTCGATAAGCGATCGCGATGAATTCAAGCGCGGCCGCGAATATCCATTACTCGTCGTTAGCGGATCGGTATCGCGCGATGGGCGAATACGTTGCGCGCGTCCGAGAATTGACAGACGCTATATCACGCGAGAGGAGATCCCACGGGATAGAGAAAAAGAGGCACTACCGCTCTGTGCTCCGTGAATCGCGCGTGGGCGCGGGCGAAGCGGATCGATCGCCCGAGGAAATGCCGAAGACCGCGTGCTCCATTTATCTCTCCGCACTGAACAAACGGCGAAGTTTAACGCGAACGCCCGGACGAACTGTTTGCCGATGAAAATCACGTCAGCGGGCGACAGAAACTTCCGCTGGTAACTTCGAACGTCATTTGCGCCCGCGGGGCAAAACGACTCCCCGACCTCTTTTCCCCTTTTTTTCTCCCCTATCTTTTCTCGTAAATTATGCCGCGAACGTCAATTCGCGAAAGTGTACCTATCAAAGTTAATCGCGCGACACGTAATGTAATGCGGGAATGAAAAAAATACCCGACACGGACGAATCGCGAACACGACGGTTAATCCGTCAGAGAGGTTTCGAACTACCGGTTATCAAACTAAATCCATCGGATTCTCGAGCCGCGCGCCATTATCAAAAGCAAAATCATTAAGAGCGCCGGAAATCTCTATCGGTTCTCTATCTCTATCCGGGAGTAATTAATTCGTAACGTATTAGGTTAACCCACTCTCGGAGGCCCGAGGCCCGGGGGCTCTGTGAATTCGATACCCATTCTCGTTTACACGCGCGGATGTCGTAATATATCGGTATTAGCGTGTACGTGGGCACGCGATCGTATCGACGAGCCCTCGGCCGACGTCGCGTTTAATAGATCGAGATCAATTAATTTCCCAAGCGCAACGATTCAATCCCGATTTCTCACGTGCCCGGGGAAATTCGGAGAGCTCGCGTTATTCCGTGGGAACGCGCGCGGATGAAGATGGATCGAGGATCGTATCGGCGAAGGTAACTTCGCGGTAGCGCGGTAAACAATCCGAGAACTATCTCCGCCGCAATTCCCGTTCGACATTCTTGAACGGGAGATAGAGAAATATTTGCCGTTAATCTCGTTATATGAAACAATTTCTCTGATTAATGCGTCCCGATGCGCCGCGACGTGGAATTCGAGCGATTAACTTGGTATATTAGACGCCGGAGGCGGGGTTCATCGAAACTTTTCTGATTGACACGCACGCGGCGAAAAAAGGTGATGTTAAATGAATGGAGATTATAATGAATGGAAATTTTCTCAATGGAAGTTCTCTCTCACTTATAAAAGCGAAGTTTCGCCGTGCACCAGTTGATTTCGTATCAAGATAACCATCGGGAGAGATGCCGCGTGCACGTTGATAGCGATGAGCTCTAATGGATTACTTTCTAAGACGTTAATCCTCGGAAGTCGCGATGCATCTGTGAGAATCGCGACAGATATTCTCCGCGATAAACTTCACGGTGGAATGCGATATCAAGACTTAAGAGGTACTCTTGTACATTTTATGTTATAGATATTTCAACGAGATACGACGGCATATATACGGAGCGTTTTAATTGCCTGATAAATATATGCGCATCGCGTCCTACAGTTATGTAGCACGACAAACGGAAGTTTTCTTAACTAATTTGCGACTGCGTTTGCGCGATATATTAACAGAAAGTATTACGGACGAACGTAAACAGACGATTGTGGACGAATGCAAACTTTACGCGATGTCTCTAATTTGTGGCTCTATATATAGTGAGTTGTGAACAACCTACTTAATCAGATTAAATAAAACTTGATATACGTGTAATATTCAATAGCATCGCATAAAATTACAAGAACTGGAATTGACTGAAAAGAAGCTGAGTTTAATTAAATTTCTCGTAAGAATGCAATCAACCGTGTATAATACCCAATAATTCGTGTTTTCGCTCTTTATAATAATTCTGATAATAATAAGAGTGCCTTGACGACGATGGCGAGACTTTCGAGACGCTAACGATCTTATTGGCTACCACTTCCGATAAATCAGGTCATTAATTGGGTCACGATAACGCGTCTAGCGATCGGTACAATTTATCTAGCGAAGGCGCGGCGTTGTCTTCGAAATAGCAGCGCGACTAAAAATAGTTCAGGATGCATCTTTCGTTATTGTCTAAAATCAACGCGGCCACAATATTTATGTTCAACATCCCACCACCAAGGTTGCTTCAGTTCTAAAGAAAGACGTTCTCCGAAAAAATCTGCCTCGGCGATACAACGCCGTCGGCTCGGCGCGACACAACTTTGTTTAACAGCGTCCTCGTCGTCGTCGTCGTCGTCTCGAGCACGCCGATGCGTCTCTTCCCAGTGTTGCGGTTTTTTTTCCCGACATCCTGAACATGTGTCACGACGCGCTTGTCCGCTGTGGCGCGTGCGTGTGCTTCAACGCGATGGAACGATTAAGCATTTCGAAGCGAGAGAGTGGACCAAATTCGTAATTTGTAAGATCCACTTTAAACACGAAGTTGTGCGTAAAGCGGATCTGATAAATTATGGGATACGTATGGGTACGGCTCGGTGTTTAAAGTAGACCGTGCAAAATTGTGTGAGCTTGAGCCACTTTCCGTCTTGCAATGAGACAGCAAAATGAGAATGTTGACGAGAAAGAATTATTATTTCGAGTTAAATGTCACATATATGCTAGTATCGGACATTTCGTTATATTTCAAATCATCAATATTAATATTATATCGCAAATATGACGATTAAGAAGAATGAAGAAGATTGTACTCCGTTTTCGTCGTCAACTGAAAACGAAGTACAATTTATTTCGTATTTCTGGTTTGTAAGGCCGGATTAGCGGTTCTCATTTGTTTGGGGAATAAAGGCAACGGCGGGTTTTAAGGGGAGAGATCCTCCGTACGAGATTTCTTCTTGTGGAAAACCCTCCACGATCGGGACCGTCTTGACTCGGGACTCTCCAACACACTCCATCTACCAAATTGTACGTCTTTACTTCACGCTCCAAATATAAATCCGCGCATCCCTCCCTCCACGTGGATCTATTCCTGGATTTGTCTTCTACGACAATCTCTCCCTCCTTTCGATAAACAAGGGTGGACTGGTCGTGATGTTTCTTGGCTGTTGCTTTTCTTGCGGTCGGTCTCGAAATTTTTCTTTATAGCGATTTCGGCTACCTCTATTGACACTTCGCGCGAGCCTTGTGAAAAGTAAAGGAACAGGGGAAGGGGTCCTTCTTGGATAAACTCGCAGAAGTGGTGCTTCAAAAGAAGGAGAATTGATCGCAGAGAAGAGTGTTACGTATGTTATTTCATCCTCTTCAAGGAGCGGATGGTGATTGATTTGTACAATCAAAGTTATTTGTAAAATTGATATTAAGAGAGGACCATTTTATCCGTATTTTTCTCATCGTTGATTTTTCACAAGGCTAAAAATCACGAGAATTATATTTGAAGAAATTTACAAAATCGAAATTATATAAAATTAGCTATATATTATTAATCCTACAGCCAAACTAATTATACTTTAATTTAAAGTTATTGTACTGCAAAAAATTGCGATCTTATATGAATAAGATCGCGTTTGTGAAGTTGGGGCCCCCTTTTTCAAAATTCGAAAAAATTTATTAGAGTTCCGGATGTCCCAGCAATAGTTCTAGAGTTCTCTATAGGTTTTAGAAAGAGATCTCAGTATTCGTGCAATGAATTTGTATTAAATTCGAAGGAGACTATTTTACTGTTCTACCTTCCATCTACATCTTGGGACAAATGCAATCATTAGTAACTTCTTGAGAATAATGGTACGATTGCAAGTATAAAAGTGCCTTTTTGCCGCTTTTAAGTCGCAGGGTAACATCGGCGGTACGCGTTCCATTATGTACCTACATTATAAAACATAAAAACGCGTAAGCTCAACTCGTGTGAGTTCACTTAGCGTTTTAAGGATTCAAAAGGAGTGGGCGTGCTCGCGGTTTAAATGTAACCGATGAGGCACCGTCAAACGCATTTTGAGAGTACCTCAGGCGCAGTTGGAGCTCGGTCGTAAAAATAGGGGAACGGATAGGTCTCTCTCTCTTTCTGTCTCTCTCACATACTCTCTTTCTGTCTCTCATTCTTTTTGCGTTCACTATTAATAGGCGAAGTGCGTCGGTGCCGATAACGCGTCTTTAATCCACGCTCGTCTAGTTTATCGGAAATTTACTGGCTGTGTATGCGTGATGCAGCCTTGAGTGCGAGACTAATTCGATTTTCGCTACACCGTCTTGAATAATAAATTCCAACCGCTCCCCGAAGAGATCGGCCATTGCCGGATTTCTTTACGGTCGACGTAAAACGTTTGCGGCGACGAGTTTGCTAAAACGAGCCAATAAAAAAAAAATATCGGGTTTTCGAGATCACAAGACGATTTTTCACCGATGCACATCTCTGTTCGGTGATTTAAGATATTTCCGAGGCGATTCGTTTTATTGCGTAAACGCAATTTGTAAAAATTTATCATCTTTGTCGATTTCTTCCTGTTTACGTAATAAATTCTGACAGGTGGAAGCAAATGTATCGATTTACATGTATCTTAACAATCCGATAAAAATCGCAATATTTTATATAATTTGATACATCGCTAAGACGGCGTGATTAATACCGTCTTGTTTACTCTTCATGTTGCAAGTGATATTTGCCACACACAATCCGCATATTTACCATCGTACATCTCTCGTGGTCGCAATTGATTCACGTCTCGTTAACAAACAGTTGTCGTAATAAAAATGTAACGTTTATTTGCTGATGTTATCGTAGATGTATCCGGCCTGGCATTAACACGCAATAGAGCAACGGTGCCGCATTAAAAATAATAAGCACATCCTGGTTGATTTGCGGCGGCCGGCTTCGTCCGGTACCGATTCTCTATGATACATTTCGTTTGTTACCGGATCTGGCGAAGGTGCGTGGGTCAACGAACTCCGGTCAGTCAAAAATAACGAGGAAGACGACGGCCGCACACCGGTGTTACACCGGTCCGTGATGCCATCAATCTCTTTCGTATTTTTTTTTGTTTAACAAAAACGTCTTTTCTTATCGCGAAGGTATTTGATCGGGAATGCCCGTTATACAATATATACAATGATTGATTGATTAAATTAAATAATTATTATATATTGATGTAATTAACGAATATAATAATTGAAAATTATTATCGATATTGCATGTAAATACACATATTTCATTTTAATTACAAATATATCATACGATCTTTTGCGTTGATTTTAAAAACAGTGTCCATAAGTCTACACGCGTATATTATTCTTTCGTATTCGTGTTAAAATTTATTTCTGCTTGCGTAGGTCTATCTGTTTTTTTTTTTTTCGAAATCAGTCGATTAGGGTTTCTCTGTATATTCTTTAAGATCACTTAATGTAATAGGAACTCGAAATAATTTATCCCATGACCATTTATCAAACGCGTTCCGTGCTAGTGGCGAAGTGTGCGGAAGCAACCTCGATATTTATCCGCGTCGTTAATGGGAAAATACGCGAAAGCGTGAACGTAAAATTACGAGCGCCGCCGTTTATTTCGTTGTACGACCTGTGCAGTCGGAAATTTATGGAGCTCGTTTTCCTCATTATAACGATACGCCTGTCAAAGCTAATAATTTTGAAACTAAGCCCTCTCTCCTTGCCTCCTCTGTCTCTTTCACGTGCAGAAACAGGAGCCTACTGTGTTTGGTAGAGCCGCTCATTTCTGATCGTGAGATCCGTGAGTCAAGATCGAGACGGGTCAGCGGGCATATCGATATCCATTCTCTCTCTCTCTCTCTCTCTCTCTCTCTCTCTCTCTCTTTCTCTCTTTCTCTCTCGCTGTCCTTCTCTCTTGATATCGCTGAATGAACAAGTCATCGCATTATTGTCTCGCGCGCTTAATTGAGCCGCTGCATCCAATTGAAACGTTATAGCCGCACGAGCGACTCTGTTGCAGCGCGGCATAAAGCGGGCCGCGCGTGGCTTACGGTCACGTAAATGCGCCGCATGTGGTTCTTGTGTTTTACACTCGTTTTTACAGTTACCCTTCCATGCGGTGGCGAGTAACGCAAATGGACGTTCGCGCACCGACGAAATTTCGGCCAGCTACAATAGTCACGTCGGAGCGAGCGCACTTTCGTAACAATGCGAGCCTCAGTGACGTATAAATTATTTCTTCCCATTAAATTTGTACCCTTTAAATTTGCATACATCATGTTTCGATTCTTATGAAACCCCGTCTCGCGGTAAGCAGAAACGAGCTTTAATTTGTTGTATAGATCAAACACTTCAGACTAGACTTTCCAACCTTTTTTGTCGAGAGAACCATATTAAAATTTTTGTAATGACCGGGAGACCCCGAATAAATGTTATGCCGCATTATCTCCTCGCTCTCTCCAGCATCTATCCTACATTTCCTTAATTTTTCTGTCTAAAATTGACTCTCTCTTGCTTCATTTCCGCACCTAAGTCTCTTGCAATCATTTTGCTATCTTTATTCTTCTTTCTCCCTTTCAAGATATTGTGAAATCCCTTCTGTTATTTACTCCTTGTAGTAATTATTATATCTTGATTCTTCTTTCTCTTTTTTCCATATTTTTTTTATTATTTTTGTACCATCTCTTCTATACTCCTTCCTCATTTAAATGTATAAATTTTTATTATTTTAATTTTTTTAGCCTTTCTTTTAAATCTCAAGTTAATATTTTCAGAAATATTAATTCTGGAATTGATAAAACGCGATATATAAATACCTGTTGAAACTGTTACGACAAAGCATCGATACTTTGCTGTTTTGACGTAGCGATCTTACGACGGCGAGACTGACTGACCGCGTCTCCGCGAACTCTCCCGCTCGTATATTTCGCTGCACTCTGACGTTCAAATATTTAAGCAGTGAAATTTATGGGGAATCGCGCACATAATGTAATTCGAGCCTCCTTTCTACGTCGGGAACATCGACCGTACAAAAGCGCGGTCTCGGGAGAGGCGCTTTTAGAAGCGGCGGCTATATATCCTCCATTTTTCTTGTCCATGTCGCGTCGCGTCGCGCCGCATCTCGTCTCGTCTCGTCTCGTCGGCGTCGCTTTAAATTCGCTGCGCGGTTGCGTCACCTCCAAAACGGTCAATGAAACGGACTTTCCGAACCCTTTTTTATCGTCGGCCACGAACTCGCGACTCCGAATTGATCACTGAATGAACCGAGCCTCCTCCCATTGTTGCGCGCTCCAGGTCGAGCGTGCCGCCGAGAGATAACGCATCGCTAACTTCGCTTCGGGAAATGAGACTGGGAACTTTCAGGATCGACTAATGTGACCGCGCGTGAAAGACCCCGAGGGAGAGAGAGAGAGAGAGAGAGAGAGAGAGAGAGAGAGAGAGAGAGAGAGAGAGAGAGAGAGAGAGAGAGAGAGAGAGAGAGAGAAAATTATCCTCCCACACAGAAATCTTGCTTGAGAGATCCAAGTTATTATCTTAATTAAAACGAAGCAATTTCCCGGAATTATTTTCTTTAATTAATATTTCACCGCGCGCGCGCGCGGCCTCTGTTTACGGCTTTACTCCCGTTCGTGGCAAATTAGAACTTAGGGTCAGGCCGCGCGTTGAGCGCTAAATAAATACCGAGAATGCGCGCCTCGATCCTCGAGTGCTACACGAAAGGAAAGAAGAGAGGAAACGCGCTCTTGTGCAAGCATCAACCGTAATAGTTTTCTCTCAGCCAATCTACCCGGTCTATCCATCTATCTATCTGCTTATTACGCCCGTCTTGGCTTATTTATGGTTGATATTTACAAGCATTTCTTTCTCTTTTTCCTTCCACGCGCTACACGCGCCTTTGAATCCTTTTTTCGCGAAGCGCGGCGCAAAGAGGTATACCGCGTCGGTGCGATCGTGTATTAGACTCGAAGTCGCGATGGAGATCCACGAGGGAGAGAAAGAGAAAGAGAGAGAGACCTACGCTTCCGCGACACGACCGGTGGACCGGTTCTTCCCCCCTGGAAACGAATTGAGCACTCGTCCTTTTGCACGCGGTCCTTTTTCTGCGCGCCTGTCTATGCGCATACCACGAGGAGACTCGCGGGAGCTTGATTCGCGGGAACGTCGCAACGCCGAGTTGCGAAATTTCATTTGGCGTCGAGCTATCCCGATGCGTCCAACTTCCTCCATCTACCTACCTGTCTATCCATCTGTTTATTAAGCGCGTCTTGTCACTCGCCTATTTATTGCCGCCTGTCTTACTTGATCAACATACAAGATATAATAAAATAAAAACACAAAGAGAGAATTGCTGACACCAGCTATTTTAAATCTTCGTTACATCGCGCGTCATAGTAATTATGTTTAATAGCATAATTATATTATTCACTTATTAGCCTGAATAGTATTAGTTTTATTATCGATATAAGTTTCATTATATGAAGCATTTTCTTTTTCAATTTCTTTCCCGCCGAGGCATCGCATGTTGCGCGCTCAGGAATTTTCATTCATTTCCTTTTCGAAGCCTTTCTTCCTCATAACGGAAAGCTCGGACGCCGCCCTATAACACATGCTGTTGTACTGCCAGAGGTGCACAACGCACGGCGCGCACATCCTTTTAGTGTGACCCTCCACTACGCTCCGCTGCCAATATCGACTTATTTGAAACATGATAACTCCAACGGCCGTATAACTGTACACCATTGCACACTTTTATATACACATCGACGACAGAGGCAGCGGAAGGAAAAATAGAATATGACCTTTTAAAAAACAAAGTTACATTTTTATGGAACTGATGCTCTCATTAAAGTCGCTAATATTATACCTATCAATATTTCACGTATATACCTATAGCAAAATATTCTGACGGATATGGAAGCATTAACAGGATCGGTTTTATACGAAAAGCTTCGTTATCTCAGAATACTAAAACAATCTGTTAATTAGTCCCGTTTTGTATTTCACGCCCTGCTATACTTTTCGCTAACAAATGAAGCTTTAATTACTCTTCGGCTATAATTATTACGGTTAACACGCTTTCAGCCGAAGCACGGTGTACAAATGTGTTACAATATGATCTGAACTGCACACCACAGAATTTACGCAGCGAAGTCACGCGGTTGCTCACTTCCCGGCCGTATTGAGGGTCGGGGTTCTCGTCGGTTGAACGGAAGGTGCGCGCGAGAGGTAGGTGCTTTCTCGCGTCCGATCGGCGCGGCGCGGCGCGGCGCGCGGCGGCCCTCACGATGATGCAGGAGCCAGCCGATCGTATGTCAAGTGCAGCCTCGCGTGACCGTTGGAAATAGGAAGGCTGAGTTACGGCCGGGGCGCAATTGAAAATTAATTGGGCCCTCGGTTTTCCGACCTTTTCGACGAAGTACCGCCCGAGAGACTCGGCTCGCGCGACTAGATGCAGCGACGAGGACATATTATGCGGTTAACTACATAATGTAGCGCATTTGATACGCCCTCGACACGTATATAGGTGCGCGCGGCTTCCCGAAGCGTACTGACGGTCTATTTCACGTTGCGTTTATACACGTGCCATTATATCGTTCATTTGCTGCAACAATAACATAACTCTAAAACAAGTTTTCTAGAAAATAAATATTTGAATATTTTGAATCATTAAAATTTCGTATTATTTGGAAATGCGATTTTGTTGTAATAACTGATTGTAGAGGAATCAGTAGATACATCTCACCATTTTTTTGTAAACAACTCGAAAACTAATTATGTCATTGCTGTTGCAAATGAGCTATACGTGATGTACAAAGGGCCTCCTAATTTTTTTTTTTTTTTTTGAAGTCAAAGGGCAGTGATTGAATTTCTTGTCGTGGAAGAGAAAGGAATTCTATTGAAATCTTCATTTGTGTTTTAGAAATGTTTACGATGACAACTGCTCGTGTGACACACTCACGTAACTGATCGCAACGCCAATTAACATAATGCAATTAGAGACTTCAGGTAATATAACTTAATAAAACGCAAAACTTTCTATGGCGCCAGATTCGAAAGAAACAAATTAGGAGACATTACTTTCGTTCCGTCCCTCGTACGTCACTGAGAGGAAAAAAATAGAAAACTAAATCTAATATGCACAAAAAATATGCGCATCTCAAATACATTCTTTAATTCTGTTTGACACATTGCGAAGAGTTAAAAGTTAATGGGACTCTTTCATTTTCTTCATTTGCCAGTCCGTACATATTCCGTTCTAGAAAAATAAAGAAAGTCGTGGCTCCTGGATTAAACCTAGTCGGTCGGTTGCTAAAAGTAAATCGAGTGAATTCAACGGGAAGTAAATAAATGTAGATCCTTAGATTAAATCGAGCGGTTTAATCGCGGAACAGAGAACGACGCGGCGACGTATTATACTTTACAATTCGGAATAACTGTCCCTTGTTTTATGCGATGTTTTTTTTACCGGCTTCGCCAGCAGTTACGCGAACCTGGTACGGGAATTGTTGAAGAAAAAACGGAATGGTACTCCCGTGTAAAAAAAAATTAACAATTTCTCGCGAGTAATAAACTCTAAGAACATCTCCTGCATCTCCAACAATAATATCTCGATGCCGTATTAGATCTAAACATCTCGGCTATCACTGTAACCGAGAAACTCGTTTTTTCATCAACGACGCGTCCGGGATCATTTCTCGATAAATAATATGCCGCGTGTGTGTGGTCGAGGCGAGGAGGAAAAAAGGAGGAAAAATAAATTTAAAAAAAAAAAGTATCGCGCGGGCTCGGAACGGAAATCCGCGCGTTCCATGATATCCGGTCGGTTGGTGTCGAGGGTTGCCGGCGTCCGTGGCACCGTTGTATGCCGTTAAATGTTGCATGATATTTCAATTTTACGCGTCGCGCGAATACGTTGTTCATACAGAGAATACATCGTAAAACATATTGCATAAATTTGCGCCTGAAAGGCGTACTTTTTTCAATTATTTATAGCCGCCGTTTAGATTTCGGAGAACAAATAAGTGGAACGGAACTTCTCTCGCAGCAAGATTATAATTTAGTAGGTTGAGTAAAAAATACAACCGAGATATAGTAACGTAAACAAAGAAATGTTTCAATAAATCTACTGCGAGGTTTTTGACTTGACAATTCTTATTATCTCTTCGCCGGTACCTAAGAACTTCGTCTTTATAAATAATTCTTATTATTTTGTCGAAGCAAAAATTTGAATAATGAACTCGTAGCGAGATCAAAAATTTCGTTAGCGATTTTCGTAGCGATTGTCACACTTTAAAATGCACTTTAAGATACATACGTTACACGCGGCGTTACACGAGTCGCGTCACGTTTCAAGAGCACGATCAAGTTATAACTTACTAACGTATGCGTCGTCTCATCGTTCACTTTACGCTTATTCATTCCCGTCATCGCGAGATCGGCTTCTATTCATTTTATCGATCTAACAGCAGCCTCCGCCGTCGCGCGACTACGACAAATTATTTCCCGGTGAAACGCGACGACATTTCCAATCCGCAATTCGCCGCATGACGGAATAAAGTTTGCACGATGTCACGGAAACGAATTTCGCGACTGCCATAAAGGGTTTTATTATATTGGAAAGAAGGATTCTCTCCGTATCTGCGTCGGTGGTATAGATTTGAGGTTTTATCGCGAAAATCGATCGATCTAATAGACTTTCGATCTAAAACCGATCTAAACGAAACTTTGATCGATATAACTGTCAGATATGAGCCGAGCAAATATTACACGATTTTAAATAGGAAAAGGAAAAGAGCTTTCTCTCCAATAATTATATTAATTCATTACTGAATCGAATTCCGCGGTCTACCGATACCTATATACTCTTCTCGTAATATCAAAAGTATTGAACGTTAATTTCATGCATTTAATTTATCGCTACACTTATGGACGAACATAGCGCACATAAGATCATTTAAAATGTGAATTATAAGTTAGCTGCAACGTGTTTTTATCACGACAACTGTTGCATTGTGTAAACTCCTAAGAGGATGCTTTTATTATTTAACTTACGTATGGAAGAAAGCTCTCGTTTGCCGTGAAATATTCAGCATTAACGCCAACAACCAATAAAATGCTAAGTAATTTGACTAACTGACACCGTTACGCCTTCCCGCAACGTCCATGAAATTATTAAAATTAACCCGCGCGCATATATATAATGCGCATCGATTGTTCTCACGGATGGAACAGCGGCGTTGGGGTCGAGACGAGGCAGCTGAAGTATTTCCGGTCAGATGCGACCGGCAGCCTTGAACATAATACGTGGTTTCTGAAAACTACGGACTGCGTTCCTTCTCCATTCCATATAACAATGTCGAGCACAAGTGAGAGTGCACGCAAACGAATCGACGGAAAACAATATTATCGCAAAAGTACAACGCACCCCAGAGCGTACACTCATGATAAATTGCTCGCGCGCAATGCTGGCGACGTTAGTAATATTTTCTATCTAATGGTATATCCCGCATCACACACACACACACACACACACACACACACACACACAAAGTCTGGCTGATATTAAAGATATAGAGTATCGAATGTCGGGAGCGTGCAGCGTCTGGTAAAGAAGTAAAACCGCGCAATCGGATTTCCCACTCGAGTATTTGCCCACTTGGGCTCGGGGTTAACTCTTGAACACGTGGTTTGGAGTTAGGGCCTGAGCAGAATATGTACATAGCTAACTTGTAATTTTAGGGCAATGTTTTAGGTTTTAAGACATATTGTCTCTAGTAACGCAACAAGACTTTTTTTTTGTGTCTCAAGTCTCAAGTGTGTGTGTACAAAGTGTCAACGTTTGTAAGACTTGAGACACAAGACAGTATTGTGCGTTACTAAAAACAATAGGTACCCCTTAAAGCACAAAACATAAAACATTGTCTTATAAAAGTCAGCTATTCCGCTCAGGTCCTTACGTTTACACGGGGCCATCCGTGTAGTCTCGCGCGGACTACTCGCGGCTCTCGAAATTTATTTATTTTTTTTTTCGCGCAGACCTCATCTGCCCACACGCATCTGCGTTGCTCCACGTTTTCTCCGAATTGTTTAATTTTGTTTCTCGACATCGGGGAGAACCCCGACGTTGTCCCGCGGACGGGTGGTCCGCGTTAGAACGAACGTTGGATACCCTGACTCATTCGGCGGCGCGTTTCGCCGCGATCCTCGAAGCGCGGTTCTTTGGGCGGCGCGACATCGCGGCATCACGACCGCAATGGATTTTATCGCGCGCGAAGCCGAGATTCCAGAAACGACCATCGATCGATCGCCCGCCTGCTGAGCGTAACGACGAACGGGGGAACCGTAACGAGCCGTCGCGCCGCACCGCATCGGTATCGGTGGCGGACTTTTTTTTCCCTGGCAGTCGACGACGATGACTCAGAGCAGCGCTCCACCATTCGTATATTGTCCCGAGGGACGATAACGCCGTATTACACCGTCGAGCACGTTAGAGCGAGAGGAAGGAATCACGGGAAGGGCCGACCGGTATTTCTCCGCCAGGGCCGTTCACGTACTCTTCACGAAAGTGGAGTATACATGGAGGTCTTTGTTATTTTCCCCTACGGAGGAGCAGATCCGCATCAACGGTCGATGCGATTTTGATGTTTATTATTAGTTTAGTATCTCTACGGAGTATGATGATTTATTGATTATCTTTTCAATAAACGCTTGAAATTTTTCTACCTATAAACTCGAAAAATTCCGTACAGCGCGCAGCGTCATTATTGACATATTATTTGAAGTGAATTATCTTCTCACTGTATAAAATGAGTAAACCATTTTCTCATAGGTCTGTTGTGTTATCTCCATTTTTGCCATAAGCTTAGGTCAAGTATATTAACGTTCTCTCACCGTGCTTGAGATAACAATTGCTCGGATCATTAAACAACGGTCGAATATCCCGTGCGAGTACTTACCCCCTGCGTTCCCCGTTATATCGTCCGCATGGAGTCGAGATTTTTATCTGTCTTATATTATAATGAACTACCCTCTCTCTTGTACCGCCGCCGCCGGCGCCGCATCGCGTCGCGTCGCTGGCGGATTCGACGCGTGAAATTTTTCCGAGATATTGATTCGCGCGATCGATGGGGCAAACAAGAATCCAGGTCATTCGGAAGAAAATAATGACGTATCGCAGCTGTCTGATATCTCTCTCCGTTAGCGCTTGAAAAACGCTGTCGCGATCGGGGGCTGTCATAATATTGTCGCACCACGCTCATACGGTCGCGGTCCTCGCCAATAACCAAGATTTAATACCGCGAGTATACAACGTAACGGTCGCTAATGTTTAACGTCTTATAGTAGCGTTATCGTCGGCTCTACAAATGAATTGGCGAACAGAGACTTTTTCCTTCTCGGCTCTTATTAGGCGAACGAAGCTTTTAATTAAGTTCTCTTTTCTACGCAGTGTTCCCGAACGAAGGTTTGCGATGCTGAGTGATAACGCGCTATGGAATACAATGTGATAGCGCACAACAGAAGGCTGAACGCTTGAGTTGCAAGTGCTTGATCAAGATTCAAAGCTGCTTTTCATTAGCCAAATGGGCATAATGCTCGTGCTACTTGTACATACTCAAATAATTTCTTAATGCGTAGGAAGATTCTAGTGTCTACATATAATAAATCTTTGTACAGATGTAACAGTGTGATTGTTGCGAGGTAAAGAAGGCCGCTTAATCGCGAGTGCTCGAGCAGAGATAAAGACGGTAAACCTGAGAGTTCATCGGAGCGCGGCGCGACCGCGCAGCTTTTACGGTAATTACAGGAGCACGATGGGGGGGATCTTTTGCCGGCGATGTTTACTTTCTTGCGGAATAATACGCAAGAAAGACTGATGTTAATATCTTACGATGATAATGAATGCATATTAACGTGTCGCACATCGTGACGCATGAGGCGATGTAACTTTCCGCCTGAAATTGAGCGAGAAAATGTGTCTTCACGGTCAATGTACGCTTTTCAATATTTCGAAAGTGGAACACGCTGGAAAATCTATTTTTGAGTGTCCATGGTTCACGTTTATATCAGATGTGTGAGTGAGAGAGAGAGAGAGAGAGAGAGAGAGAGAGAGAGAGAGAGAGAGAGAGAGAGAGAGAGAGAGAGAGAGAGAGAGAGAGAGAGAGAGAGAAATTGCTACATTATCGTGTTAAATCGTTTCAGGAAAATTAATTAATTACAAGAGAAACTATTGCTAATATATATAAGAGACACTATTAAAGCATATATTTTCAATATATCTTAAAAATCTAAAGTGGTTAGCACAGAAAATAAAGCCTTATTTTATTTTACATTAATCTTAAAAGTTTTACACTTAATCACTTTACCGCGGACTCGTCGTTAGTCACGCCGTGAGTCAAACGAGTGTGCTATAGATGCATAATTATATTCGATTCACGTATTTCCCATTGATATGTCGTAAAAGTTGAGCGACTTATAAACTAGGGACTTAACTTACGGCCGATATGCGGGGTGCCCGATGACCTTCCAATACAGTTTGCGTCTTGAATAACTTCTGTACGTTTTGTCGTATACGGATAATCGAACAGTATCCGGCCAAACTTTCAAAGAATTCCCAGCACCAGTGGCCAGAGGCGCATTCCGCAAAAGTACCCGTTGAATACAACGCCTCGCGGAGGCATGGCACGCGAATCCACCTCGCGCCACACTTCTGTTACTCACATTAATTAGGAGTCAAAAGCGATATAGCGGTACCGCGAACGCCATATATCCCAATTAGCGAATCCCTGCATGCCGCGACGCACGACGAGTGTCGGGGTGGCGAGCGTAATAAGGATGCGAATTGGCGATTCGCGCGTACGTGTTACTCGAGACGTGAAGGAGAGGAGATTTTGACAAAGGCCGCGGGAGTAGACGCCGACGGCGTCTGACACAATCGATAAAACAAATCGACGCGTGAACAACGGTGGTCATGGCAGCGTGGCACTACGCCGGTGATTACGGATATGTCAAAGGCGCAACGTGCTTTGATTGAAGGCTTTGTATACGGGACCTATCAACGCGCGCGCATTTGCACATGCATATATGCGCCTCCGTGTATGCATTTTTTCGCCGTTTTCCGTGACCACCTCAACCACACCGTTAAACCTCGTGGCCGGCTCTTTGATCGATCGATCCGATGGCGATTTTTTTTCTCGTAAAGAAAGTAAGTTCGCGGTAACGGTCGAGTTTTTAACCCTAAACCCGGCGAGAGAGACGCGAAGAAAAAATGAGGCAAAATTATGCATCGCCTTTTGCCGGACGATAACGGAGGTTTTGCAGAAATATCGGGGGATTTCTCGCATAATAAAATACATACGCGGTTTTTTTTCTTGCTGCGATGCAACCGCAACAGCAGCGAGAAGCGATAATTAATTTCCTGCACCGGATTTTACAATTTGCTCAGCTTTTCTCCCATTCGCCGTATTAATTGTTACGCCTCGATGATCGCCGCGGTATAATGAAAGAATATCTCTCTCTTTTTCTTCCTCTCTCTCTCTACGAGGTAGAAAATTGTATAATACACATCGCGCGCGCGGCATATAGAATTTAACTAGATTATTCCCACCAGATTATTATATTTCCTGAAATGATTATTAGATAATCTGGACGAGATGATATATATATCAACGCTGAGCCGTTCGTTATTTAATTGCGTGGTATCACGCTCTATTGTCCGTTGTATACAAATATCACTCGGACTCGGTCACGTATATTGTTTGCAATTCGAAGAAAGTAGTTTGTCGCCTACTCGATAACGACGAAACGCGGCAAATTTTATATATCAAGATACCTGCGACAGCGGTCTTCTCTTCTTACGAGACGGAAGATTCGCGTGGCCGAGAGGACATGGATATCATTTCAGGAAAACTGACGCCGCAGAAGATTTTCTCCGCGCCTGCATAGAACATTGCGCGAATAAGTGGCACGTATATAGGCACCACCTGTTACCTCGGAAGGCGAAACTGGCGCGCGTTCCAATTAGGGGACTGAGCCTCCTCCTTTTATCGCCGTTCTCGCGCGGAACGAGGGGGAAAAACCGCGAATAAACATTCTTTCCCTCATATCTCGTTTCACGGGGGCACGATAAAACGGCCTCGACGGCCGGATGGCCCCTGCGAGCGCGCCCCTTTCGCAAAAGCGAGCGCTTCCTCTTCTATGGTTACCTGGAGAAGAAAAAGAATTCACCGCGCGCAACCACGGAGATCGTAAATTAAAACGCTGGAGGTGCCTGTACAGTGTTGCCCTTTTCATTTCCTGTCTCTGTATAGTGGTGCCTATTGATCCCGACCTATTTGCCTCAAAGGGAAAATTATTGAAAAAGCTGACTTTTTCTCGACGAAGTTCGCAAATAAAGCGCGGATCGATCGATCCCTAATGCAATTTCGTTGAGGATTATTGAGACGCGAAGGAAACGGGGAATAAGATTGGGACCATCAACGTATATTGCAGAAATTATTTAAACGAAAATGACGCTCGGAAATAATTTACGTGAAATATAATAATTATATGTAAAATTTTGTAGTTTTATATATGTTAAACGATTGTTTAAAACTGCTTGAGGAAGAGAATCAAAATTCCATCGATTAAATTAATATTCCAAAAATTGTTCCCTTTGTAGAATTATAATTCTCAATAAATATTCGTGACCATTTTGCAAATTCAGAGTGAGGTCGCATTGCCCGCGAAAGTATTGCATTGCGCTGCAGCTGCATGTATGCAGGGGTGAATATATTATTTCGCGTAATGGCATGCATGATAAACATGCAGCGAGACAAAAAAATTTCTAACGGAAGATATTTTTGGGAACGTCATTAAATTGCGAGGTTATTAAAAAAGCATTAACAGAGAATCCGACTCTTGTTTTTTTTTTACGTTGAATCGCTTGAACTCTCTTCGGAACTCTAGAGCTCTTTGCGATAAAGCTTCCATTACATCGAAATTCTAAAAATGGGCTGTTAGCGTCATAGAGAAAAATTGATTTGGGGTATCTGCATGACTTCCGTCAAAAGTGCACCCTACGAAAACTTCCGGCCAGCCGGTCGGTCGTCCCCTTGAAATCGATCAACCTGAATGTTTTGTCACGATGACGCACGTGGAAACTGCTTACGTGTCTGACACGGGGTCAAGTGAAACGTGGAAGTTCGGGGTTGCGGGGATGAGCAGAGCCATTTTTCACCGAACCTATATATACTGCTCGAGAAACTTTTGCCAAATACTGACTCATTCAGAGATATAATTGAAACTTGATCCAACATGTTTCTTGCTATAAGTTTATTTTCAAGAATTTATCTGAATCATGGTGATTAATTCTCCTGAGAAGGGATACATTCTTACGATATCTCTCTCTGTAAATACAGCGCAGTCGTATGTACGGATATCAACTGTAACGGAATGTAACTCCAAAGCGCGTTGGAAAGCGACTTTCTATCGATACAGAAAATATACCGAATTACGCTTTCATGATCACGAGTCTTGATATTAATTGTGGTCTGTGGATTATTTTTTCCTACTCATCGTTTTGCGTAATAATCACGAAAGCAGGATGTACGAGGGTATTCTAGATAATTCTTTTCTGCTTTCTTTTAACTGGACTCTTTCTGTTTTATTTTAAGCCGGAAAATTTAATGGCGGATCTAATCATATACGGACATATCTAAGATATCATCAACAGATTGTGTGGAATGAGCTGTTGCATTATTGTTGGAGCGAACGTTTCTGCGTTTCCTGCGGTTGTAGTTGTGAAAAGAGAAATGCAGGAAATTTAGATGACATTCTATAAAGAAGAATTTATTCCCTATATCCTTGCCAGAATTCCGAAGCGACCTAAGTCCATATTTCATTGAACAAATAAAGGAGGAGGTAGATAACTTTCGATTCGATTTAAGGTCGAGAAGCTTTTGTCCATTCAGAGCCGTCGATATCGTTAATAAACGTGTTCGTGTCGATGCCTGGTACCTCGGTTCCTTGATCCACGAAGACACACGCTATTTTTAGGCCGAGATTTCGTTGGAGGTCGCCTCCAACCGGTATTGATCGTTGGAAATTATAGCTCATTGAAATCGCGCATCGCGACCGAATAGTCAAGTCTGAAGCGAGCCAAGCTGAATCCTGGACAATCTCCAACGTGTTGTTTCTGTTTGCTACACGCGCGAAAGGGACGATGCTACCCGAAATATTAAAGTAGGCCAGAAGGCACGGATTATCGAATTGTGTGCACGACGTTCGCTAGCGCAATCTGTCTCACCCATCTTTCAACACAGTCGTCCCACAAGTATCAGGAAACATAATAATCCCGACGATTTCGAGGAAGCCGTAAATAGAAGATAGAAAACACTGAGTAGATATACGTAAAAATACGAAAGATACGAAAAAATTAATTATCGTTTCCTATCGCGATGCAAGCAGAAAGATATTAGACATTCTCATTTATTATATGTAAGAAACTTTCTGACATTTCTCCGAAATTGGATTAGTAGGTAATTTTTAACGTTGATATCATGCGGAAAGACATGTATTATTACATAAAAATACATTAATCGCTTAAATACATTAATTAAATGTTATTGCGGAAAGAAACATTATTTTATGTGACGAGAAGATGTGCTGAAGTGTCGCGTTGCTGCGAGATGAACGCGCGCATCTTTTCAGCGTGCGATCGTGCAGTTGTTACCGAGGCACGTTGTGATTGAAACACGGTGTTACGTTCGGCGAACGTGAGGTAAAATTATCGGGCCATCATTACGACACGTTCGCTGCCAGGTGCGCCATATATAAACGATACACTTACTTTACGTGGGCCACGTGCATCATTTACGAACTGGGAACAGATATATTCGAAAGCGCGTGTATCCGATTCGAAGTGCATCCCGTTTTGCTGCCGGCTGCTTTACTGCCACTCTTGCGCAGAAATTATTAACGAACCCGAGCTTTATACGAACTTGATCGATTCTCACGAATGAATATATATCTCGGCATGTATATGTATAGTTATGGCGTCATATCGAGCTAGGACAGGAAATTTTTCATCATTCTATATCCTATATAAATATTCCAGATTTTATATTCTAGATAAATTCCATATTTTACAACCAACATTCTAACTATCCCTCTGTGTTTGCAATTAATTTTTTCGTCTTGTTTTTCGAAAAACGAAATTTTCATTCGAATATCGCCAACTGTATGAAAATGAAAACGATCATCTACCTCTAAAATTTACTTGTTATACACTCAGCGTGAAACGCCGTTTTCTCAATCTATCGTGTTATCCGATTAATTATACAATTACTAATCGTATCATTGAAAACTGCATTGATTCGGTGCGTTAACGAGATATCTCCGCGTGTTGCAGGTGATAGATTTCGGTTCCAGCTGCTACGAGAATCAACGAGTATACACCTATATCCAGAGCCGCTTCTACCGTGCGCCGGAAGTAATATTGGGCGCGAGATACGGGATGCCGATCGACATGTGGAGCCTCGGATGCATCCTGGCGGAGCTGTTCACCGGTTTCCCATTGCTGCCGGGCGAGGACGAGGGAGACCAATTGGCGTGCATCATAGAGATGCTGGGCATGCCACCGCAGCGGCTCCTACAGAACTCCAAACGATCGCGTCAGTTCATCAGCTCGAAGGGCTACCCGAAGTACTGCACCGCAACGGCGATGCCGGACGGCACGACAGTGCTAAGCGGGGGTCTATCGAGACGAGGGAAGCTGCGCGGTCCACCGGGCTCGCACGATCTCGAGCGCGCCCTGAAGGGCTGCGACGACGTTCTTTTCTTGGACTTTCTCAGACGTTGCCTCGTGTGGGAGCCGGAGTGCCGAATGACGCCGAACAAGGCGCTGAGGCATCCGTGGCTGCGTCGTCGATTGCCGAGGCCGCCGGGCGACAAGAACGACACGCTACCGGCGGTGACGTCGACGCAACCCGCGACCACCGGCGGCGGTTCCACCCTGAGAACGTCCGCGTCCGGCAGTAGGAGTTCCAGCAAGACCAACAGTCTGCAGAGCAGCAATAACGCCAGTGACGACGTCGCGACGAGCAAGACGACGGGTCAGCAGACGAGGGGAAACCGTTTAATGGAGGACATGGTGCCGGCTTACGCGGGTTATTCGTACAACGCGTCCCAATTACACGGCGGTACTTGGGGCACCACGGGGGGATTAAACAGCGGCCATCAGTCGCTGAACTCTATCAGCGGGACCGGTGGCGGCGGCGGCGGCGGTGGCGGCAGGTGCTCCTCCAGCAAGACCAACAGTCTGCAGGGGGCCAATAACACCAGCGACGACATTTCCACGAGCAAGACGACGGGTCAGCAGAGAGGAAATCGTTTGGTCGAGGACGTGGTGTCCGCTTACGCGGGTTACTCGTCGGCGTACGGCGCGTCTCAGCTGCACGGCGGCACCTGGGGCACGACGGGGGGACTGAATAGCGGCCATCAGTCGCTCAATTCCGTCAGTAGTAGGAGCTCCAGCAAGACGAACAATCAATTGCAGAGTGGTAATAATGCGTCGAGCGGCGATATTTCTGCGAGCAAGACCGAACGTCAGCAGCAGAGAGAGCGCGTGAGCGAGTTGCCGGTGACGATCTTCGATCCGTATCCTCTCGGGTCTTACGGTTGTCTGTCCGAGTCCCAGTTGCACGGGAGTCATCGGTCGAACCAGAGTAGCAGCCATCAGTCGCTCAATTCTGTCGACGGTGCGACGACCGGCAAGTCGCAGCGCGCTCGTCAAACACACCAGGCGCAGCAGCAACAGCACAATAACAATGGCGCGTCGCACGACAATTACAGCTCTCACGGCTCCTCGAGCAGCTCCAGCCGGTTGGTGCTCTCGTTCCAGCCGGGAATCCAAGAGATCCTCGAGGAGCTGAGACAATAGGCCAAGACGCGACGCCAATCGCTCTTTTCTCCTCCCTCCGATTCGCTCGCTCGCTGCCGTTCTCGGTATTGCTACTGACGAGCTTTTCGTCACGAAATGATCACGCGTTTTCCTCGTAGACAGAAGAAAACCCGTGAAAATAATGTAAAAATAAAGATGATTCGGCCCCGGTCATCTAATGTGAAACTCGGCTGTGTCTCGCTGCCTTCCGTTCGGGCGACGTCCGAGCTGCGCTATCTCGACGTAGCGTCGAGGAGGGTTACTTGCGGTCATAAGGGTGAATAGCTGTTTCATCATCGATCTCGGATACATGTGATTCACGCGTCGCGTTTCTACCGCCGCCGCGGTGTGGCTAGTTGTCGATGGGCCGCGAATCTGGTTATAATCTGGTGATAAGAAACGAGATGTTTTCTATGAGATTTCGTAGGTCGGAGATGTTCTCCTTTTAAAGGCGAATGCCGAACGTCCGTACAGTTAGCGTTATCCGAGAAAAATCATACAAAAAAAAAATGAATTGGAGGAAAGACTCATTTTCGCGGATTCGTCACTGGTTTATTATAACTGATTTCACGCCTTTTGTCTAGTATCGCGTTACAAGGTCGGTATTCTCGAAATCGTACCTTCAGCCGCGGCGACGTCGCTTCGCGTTGCTCTCCGGTCTACTCGTTTCGAGATTTATTCCGACGGCCATTGCCTCCGTCGTGAAAATACGCGGTCGGTAAATACGCTTGGCGGTAAGAGACATCTTTTCCCGCTACGACAATATCTTGAAAAACTTCAGAAATTCTCGTGAATGGAGTATGGAACGATTGAACGCGCGATTGTGTGTCTTAAAACACTCGTCGTCGAGTCCTTTGCGGAACGTACAATCGTGGAATCAAAAGGCGCTTTCCTTTTTCGACGAGTCTTCGAAACGCGCCCCGGAAATTGCGAGGACGATCTCGACACTCGACATAACGCGACTGTTATTCATCGCCTCCCGGCTGTCTCTCGTCCTTCGTAAAGCTAGACTTTACGTTTTGTTCCGACAAACGGTGAAACGTAAAACTCAATTTTTCAAAGACATTTCAGGTCTGTGTGACAAATCGACTAATTGACGGATAAGTACAGAGACGTACGCAATGTTACTATCAAATTTGAAATGCACTTTTCCGTCATTAATACGATTTGTTGCACATACTTGACAAAACGCGGCAACAATTCGAGCGAGAATCGCGCGAATCGCTTCATAGACCGTTCACGGAAAGTTATATCGATGAAATCGAATCGCGCTTGAAGAATAACATTGTATACACGTGACGATTTTATAAAATTTATAGGTTTTACACATTTTTTTTATAATTGTGTTTTGTAAAGTTGTCTGTACTATATACGTTTAAATATTAGTGCTTGTTTTTAATCAATTAAAATAGAACGCGTTAAGCAATTATTTTTCCAACATTTCTTTCGGTCATTGAAATGGACGGAATGGACGGAATTATTTTTTTAATGCTTTTGACGATACTTTTTATTATGTACGTTACTTTGTAATTAATTACACACTTACTTTATTATTTTTTTCTCCTATTATCATAATTAAAGATCTTATTATGCGGCTCTTGTAGGCGATAGATAGAGAAGGCTGCCTTCCCTGCATTAAATTGCTCACTATTCGCGAATCCATTAGTGATGAATTATGAACGCTCATTACGGTTTTCAACCGAACGCAAAGTTCAGTCAATTCTGAAGCGGGCTTTGATTAAAAGCAAGCACGGTGAACCGGGGGAAACGCCGGAAAAAAAATATCGTACCTAAGCGCGGCTGCGTTGTACTCCCGCTTACTTTACGGCGGCTCCAGCGTTTAATCCGATGCGATGAACGGCGCGACGCGCAATTTACGACGGGAAGAATCGCGCTCGGTTAGTTAACTTCTCTCAGTTTCTTCTGGGCTAACTGGGTTAATTTTCCCCTCGTGCATTCTCGTATTCGCTGCGTACATTTAATCGAGACGGAAACGTCCGGCGTGTTACGGTAGCGGCCTTTTCTATCCCTTGCGGTTCTCGCTTGCGAGACGTGTGACAGTCGCGTTTTTCACGCACCATCCGTCTTTCACGTTCTTCTTTCCCTCGCGGACACGTTCGGTTAGGTCTTACGGGAGCGCGCGTCTCTCTAGCGAGAAATCCGGTTTAAAGGACACACGACAAAGAACCGAAAATAAAAGGGATTTCCCTTTGCTCGCGCGGGGTGAACGACTCGTGTCCTATGATCGTTTTAGTTCCGCATTATTATCGATACCTCGTAGATCTTTGTATAGTCTCCGTTATGAATGGACGGCTTTTATATGTGGAAAACTCTGAGATAGATTTTTACAATTGTTTCCAGAAAAAGAACACGATAGTATCTCTATGTAATGTAAATCATTTCTACATAAAAGCCGCTCAAATTCACTCATGGCATCAATTTACATATCAATATCAGTTTAAATTAGAAACTGTAAAAATTGAGAACTTTTTATTAAATATATTAAAATTTGAATTATTTAATTAATAATTAATATTAAAATTAATTATTTTGTAAGGAAGCAACAATTTCAATGTATATTGTTCTGTAATGATTGTTCTACGGTTATTTTAAAACCATGTCAGAAACGCATTTTACTACGTAACTTTTTTCGAAAAAAATTTTGCGAATATTTATTTATTTGTGCGAGAAAGTGTACAAGAAAGTGTTGTATTTTTTTTGTATGAAAAAAAAAAGACAAAAGAAAACTCGATATTCAAGCCGATATCAATGATCGATCTCCTACTGTATAATTTCATCCAAGTGCAAATATATTATTGGCAATAGAGAAATCATATTAATATGCATCACTTCTTCGCTGAACCATTGTTAAACGTTGATGTGCTTTAATTACCACTTCCTGTTTTATCGCGTCGTCATCAATTTTCCCCGAGTTATTTCAAGCTCTACTTTGTGCCCGACCGTAATCGTCAGGCGATCTCTTGTTCACCAGAACAGCTTTCGGAGCACGGACAGCACGCGCGGTCCGCGAACAATGCGATGACTCTGGCGATGCGAAATCGCTAAATTTAGGAAAAAAAACCGCGTGCGCGGGGCGGGTAGTTGTAAGAGCCGATCGTGGATGAGTGACGAGACGACGACGACGAAGGAGAGAAACACGACGAGAAAAAAAAACCGAAAGAGAATGGACATGTAAAAGGCGGCGAAAAGAGCGCAGCCGACAATGATAGCAGCGAAGAGCGGCAAAGTCGATTAAGTTTGAAAGAGATCGGAGCGATCGGCGGATTTAAAAAATCGTGATACCGAACGGCATGTCTTTGTGATATGGAACTTAGGCGTACTGGGATTTATACTAACGAATGTAGATAAAAAAGTATATATATATATATATATATATATATATATATATATATTATATATGTGTGTAAAAATTACGTATATTATGTTATATCGAGGTGATGAATGAATAGTTTGTAAAGCGCGCGATGTAGTTTAATCTCGTCGTAGATAGAGTGCTCGCAAAAGTATTGACGACCCTCTTCTTTTCCTTTGTACAAGGAATACAAGGTGTACGAGGAACGAGTATCGATCTCCTATTCTTTCTTCGAAAATATCGCTCTTGGAAACAATATTTGTGTGAATAATATATAATTTTAATTAAATATTAATATTAGCAGAATATAATATTGATATAATACATATTATTATATTTATATATAATTTGTGTTATATTATATATAACATAATATTAATATATAATTATTGATATATATATATATATATATTATATCATTAATATATTACTTATACGTAAAAGATAAAAAATCAGAGCCTTTTTACAATCGATACTTGTTCTCACTTCAACGACCGAGTATAAGAATAACTGGGTTTTTGATATAACTTTGAGTAACAGTTCAGGTTGAGCGATCGAGAACGCAGGACGATCTTTGTGACGTGTGTGACACGAGCGTGGGTTTCGAGTTTGGATTTCTTTCATCCTCTCATCACTAAATCGATCCTAATCCGCGAAAGTATATCGCCCGATTATTTCGTACGTGTAATTTTAGCGTGCAGTAGTATAGCTTTTTTAATTTCTCAGCGATATTATCTCGTAAGTTCTCTTAATCCGACTATAACAGAACGAATTACGGCGACATCGAGAGAATCGTATCGCAACGCGTGCGCGTTCGCGAGAATGCTCATCTCGTCGAGGGATGAAACAAGAACGTTAATCGGCCGAAACCCGGAGGGAAATAATCACGATCCGTCGTCGCTGCGCCACGTCCCGGAAATCGATCGGGAAAAAAAATGTAATCGACCGGTCTCGACGATCGCACGCGTGCATTACTTTAGTGGGCGATTAGCTTGGGACCGGTCGTCGCTACCACTGCCGATAGCTCGTTAGGTAGGCGCCACGCTTCATTTTTCGCAAGCTGGCTCATTTGCGCGAAACCTAGTCTCCGTTTTTCCCCCGTCCCCGAAATTCTCGCGAATTAACACGTGGAGTGCCGCGGCCGACGATTCGCTAATTCCGCATGCAAGGATACCCGTTTACACCGATTGTACTCTATGCTGTGCAATGCGGAGGCACTTAGGTGTGCGCTGTGTACATATAAATACATTATAGTAATTGAATATCCTGTATACGCACAAATGCCTACGCGGTAATCGGCGATATATCTCATCGAGAGAACGTGTTTAATGCCTAGACACTTGTTACGTTACATTATACGACTGATCGCGATGAATAAAATAAAAGGTAAACATTTCAAGCGATAATTGAAGATAATGAACGATCAAAGATTACACGCGAGCGACTCGTAATGATCAATTTTGTTCAATCATAAATTTACATTCTCAGAATATATTCCGATGGGAAATATATCCCCCCTTATACTCTTGTTAAATGTGGATTGCGCTCTGGCTTTACGATAGTCGACGTGTTACAGTTTCAGCGGTGAAATCAAGTATTTTTTTAGCGTGCTGGAATTACGATGTATTAATTGGCGTAAATTACTGTGTGTAGGCGAGCTTGTACTTATACTATCTTAACGAGATTCAATCGGAGAGTAACAATGTGGCACTCAACGTGTTAATCACTTATTTACGATGGTTGTACTGACTTAATTTATTTCCTCGCTGCTTCGACCGGTAATTCACGTTTACCCTTTCAGTTGTCGCGGCACAGAGCCATTCGCGTGTCGCTGCCTGATCTCGGGAAAGATCGCGCGAAAGTCCGTTCGAAACCATTTTTTTTTTAATGTGGCATGAGTAATAATCGGTCTTTCCTCTTTTTCTCGTCTCTTCGCGCTCGGGGTTTAATGACGCTTTTTCTCGCCGTTCATGCGACGTGTCCTGAGATATAAGCGATTTTAAGCTTGTAACGAAACAAGCGCGAATCTCAAGGTTGGGGTTGTTGGTGAATGAGAGATTGCAATTGTCTGGAATTTTTTCGTGGATTCCTTCGTTAAAAAGTGCGCGGGTGGTTGCGAAACTCGCGGTGATTTTGTCCCTTTCCATTCGCAACAGTGTTCTTCATTTAAGTCGTCTAACGTGAGAAAAAATGTTACTTGTGCTTTGTTGTTCGCGATTGTCCCTTTAATCGCCTTAGCTGCAGCATCTATTCAAAGCAAACTGGTTATGCGGTAAATGAGAGATCCAGATTTTAATATAAACGTTTTCAAATAGAGCGCGGCAATTGATTCTTACAAAAATAGACGCGAGACGCGGAAATTCCTTTATTTGGCATTTACGATCGGGTAGAGAAGGTATTTACGGAGTGATAATCCGTAACGTTGTTTAAATTATTAATTTCAGATATGAATATTTAACGAGACGTTTATCATACGCGTGAAACGGCTGGTGTAATATGGAATTCACGACGAAATTCGGGAAAATCGTTGCGCCGATCGAGCGTAATCGAACTTCGAGACTTGGGTAAACGGATCATCGCGGTAAATTTTTAACCACGGACGTAAACAGCGCGTGAAATGCATTATTTGACCGGAAATCGATATGCGACGCATCGGAACAACGCGAAGAGAGCGAGCAACTATATACGCATGAGAGAATGAAGGAAAGATCGATTTCGAATTAAAATAAAATCGACTCCAGCTATCGGTTTAGGATTAATAATTATCCTTGGCGAAAAAAGTGACGTAAGTGCGGAAGAAATCGGCGGATAATAACGAGAGAACGAGTTAGGCGAGAGGAAGGAAGGAAGGGAGAGAAAGAGAGCGACCGCGGGACAAAACGACGAGAGACTGTATTACGTTTCTAACGTAACGATGTACATGTACTATATACGTGCGTAAGCGTTTGTATGATAGTTAAGGAATTTTTCGTAAAATTAACCGTTAGGAACGCGCGTTTAGCATACATCGTGTGCGTACGCCCGCGCACCCCCCCCCCCACACACACACACACGTGGCGAACAGGTGCCTCGGAGTTCGTTGAGCGCGTTCAACCCCTCTCGCTTCGTGACCCCCGTCCCCGTGGCATCCCTCTTTATCACGTCACTCGCGACGAATCGCGCTTTGCCGGCGTGTACCGTCGCTCCGAGAAGGGAGAGGGCCGAGAGTTGCGTCGCGAGTGAAAATCTCGTATTTGCGAACCTCCTCCGCGCTTTGATCCCATCGTACTAGACTTCGGAATTTTCGTTCTCGTTCTCTTCACGAACTTTCTCACTCGGTGACGCGAAACTATTCTGAAAGCTGAAGATGCGCATCCTAATATCGATGGAAGAAGAATCTGGGTCAGAATTGTTAAGGCTCTGTGCCATTTAAAAATTTAATCCTCAGATTGAAGAATTCTCGTTTTCCTCGTCTGTATACGTTTAAAATCTCTATCTCTAGTTGTTGCTGCTTTTATATTTTTGGTTAGTGAGTTTAATTTTAATTTTTTTGTACGATTTACTCGGCCTTTTATTCGACATTAAAGGTGATCTAAAATAACGAGGGGCCAGTTGCGCATATGTATGCACATTAGATGTAATGCACATATAATTTACATTCGCTTACGCTAAATTGCTGAGTTGAGCGTTGCGTTTAGTGTCTCGCCTAATGGACTCGCTTACGACTTCTAAGAACCGTCGGATTATTCCATAATGCGACCAGTTATTCTGTAATAAACCTATCACTATCCGATGGATGCCATCTGCAGCCGGGTTATTCCGGGGAAATTGCGTGGAAAATTGCTTTCGCGAAGCGAGGACGGTCGCGCGAGTCGTCCGATCGATCGGCGATTAGCGATGATCGAGGGGTCGTCAACCGGTTAGTCGCGCACGTTCAACGGAATTTTTGGGTCGGGAATTTTCACGCCGAAATGCATGTACTGCAATTTGACTTGGGATCGAAGAGTGAGAAAGAAAAAGAGAGTTTTTTTTCACGCGCAATCGCGCGACTCGGTTTCGCGGCGCTGAGACTAGTCGTTGAAGAAACGATTGTGAAACGACAACGACGAGCGTTCGTCAAACGAATGTTCGCCGAATTATGTCCACGATCATTCGCACATAACGATGCAGGTAGAGGTACCTGTTTGAGCGATTTAGAACAAAGCCACTGTATTAAGTCATATAGATAAGCGAGAATTTAGGACCGGTTTCTCTCACGCAAATGTGTCGCGCTTGGCTTCAGTCTTGGTTCGTTCGATTCTCTGTTTCCTGATTCGTATATAATCAAAAGAGAACACTTTTTTCGAAGCTTTGAAGATATTACACTGAGAGAAATTTAGATGACAACAAAATTTGAATTTGCTGCGAGTAGCAATTTTTTTGCTATTGCAACAAAAGGTTTGCTACTGTTGCTAAATTAATTAGCTCTCGCAACAAACCAAGTGTTTGTTGTTACTATAGTGACAAATGATTTGCTAATACAGCAAAAAATTTCTCTCAGTGTACACACATATATCCTTAACGGAAACTCATTTAAATTCGTAGTTACTCAGAAGTAACTACGAATTTGTGGTTCAGTTTCTGTTAAGGGTATAAATTAACTGCAGGATAAGGCATATTTCGTTAAACAGAAAGAATGATTTGTAGAATAGATAAGACGGATGAATAAGCGATAATAACAAACCCTGTATATGCGGAGAAAGAGAAACGGATCGATCGCAGTTAGCGCCAAGCGATGAAACCGGCTCTTAGACAATGTAATGATCATATAGCTGATAAGAAAAAGAGAATACGTGCGGAGAACAAAGTCGGTTAGCTAGTAGATTAATGCTGTTTTTTAGCGACCAGGACAACACGTTTCTCGCTGTATATTTATTTCCCCATCGCGACCCTCTTCGCCGAAGGCAACGACCAATCGATCGCGTGTCGCCCATCCCCGTTTACGCAATCGATTTTTATTCTTATCACAACGTGATAATTGTAACGCGTATATATTTTACGGTGAAAACGAAATTCTCTAAACACGACCTTATAAATCTATGATCAATTTTCGTTCGTATTACGATCTGTATTTCGGGCTTGGATACCTGTCAGAATTGGCGGAATCAAGCGAGAATAATTGTAAATAATAAAATGGTTGACAATCATGTTATCATCGATCGAACGTATATTAAGTGTCGATTTCTTGGAATGTAAAATCGTATTTGAAGTAAGCCTCTAACATTAGGAAAACATTGGTTTGTTTCGTACTTGTGCCTGAAATATCGTGTTGTGACACGCGGCAAAAATCGCACGCGTAAAGGGGGGTCTAAGATCCGGTTGCGCTGACGGCTCGGTTGATTTGGACCGTCTGGACGCTTGAAAATTTTGTGTTAACAAAAACTCGAAAGTCGGATTCAGAGAAATTAGATCTCAACTGAAAGAATTTTCTTCTCGATCCGAAATAGAGGTTCTTATTGTCGATTATTGGCTCTCGATACTAAAAGTTATGGATGTTCAGCTTGGTTCCGGTTGGCGATTTGTCTTATTTGCGGGCCGGAGCTGTAGAGAACAATTGTGAGAAAAAGAGAAAAAGAATTGAGTTAACCCAGAGTTGAAAATCAACCGACGTCGGTGCGCGCCCGGGGTTCCGCAGTGTCTTTTATTTCGTACCTAACGAAACATTCTAGATCGTTGTTCCTCGGTCACTGTGTATGTTGGTTGGTGACTGGCAAAGCCTCAAGTTTTTACCGTAACCAAAATGGATTTTGCGTTGGACACTGTTTCCTATAGCTCTCGAAATGTATTATAGATTACGTATGTACGTGCCTGCGAGAAAAAAAATAATACTTGGCGATACAGAGACACAAAGATACAAAATACACGGACACACACATGCACACGCAATCCCACGTTCGTTACAATCCGTAGCCTTTAAACGCTCGCATCGCATCTTTTTACCGCTAAAGTGTATACATCGCGGAACAAGTTCATGGCATAAATTACTGTGTAATGTCAATGTCGCTTTGTTCCTAGCATAATCGAAGCGCATAATCTCCAGGCTGCGCAACGCGCAGCTTTAATATTCTAGAAAGCTGAGCGGAGTGCGTATTAATTAATTATTGCGCGGTCGCGCGGCGAACATTGTGATAGCTACGTAGTTGCGAATCGTCGTCGCGCAGCGATAACAAATTGTGATCCGAGATTTATACTCTTAATCCGTAAGTCGTAGCACGAGGAATTACATATAAATATCATTTTAATACGTCCTGCATTATGCCCCCTTGGTGTATATCGATCACTTGCAAACATGCGGTTTAGAGATGCAAAACCGCATCTATACGTCATTTTTCACATATCATATACAACACGCTAGATTATTAAATTTTAAATTGTCTAATTTTAAAATAAGGTCAAAGATGTTTATTTTTTAGAAAGCGAGTTGCTTTTACTCGAAAGCTAATAAGATTATTTCCTATTTTATTTCGCAACTCTCGAGTCATTCGCGCGAAAGGGAAACGTTTTATTAGTTTGCATTTTATGAATTTTATTGATTAATTCGTTTTTCGGATTGAAAATTCGGATGTATCGAGACGCTATATACTTTTTCTCATGTTATTTTCAAGAATTCGCGCTTTTGTTCCCGCGCATTTATGTATCCCGACTGAATGTGACTGAATTGCGCGAACTACGTCTGCCCCTACGCGTTTGTTCCTAGCCAAATATTTTTCACTTTGATCGCCAATGAGAGGGTGAACTTTTGAGATAATTTTGCAGCGCATTTTTTAAATATTACGAAAAAGGTGAGACATCTCTGTTAGCAATTAATATCGTCGCAACGTGAGTGCGGTCACGACCACTGTGCAATCATAATTTTTGCAAGTGTGTGTATAAGCTCTCTCGCGAGAAAAGATGAAATTCGAATGGAACGAGGAATGCTGCCACAATTACCTGCGTGGTTTCGAAGGTACACGCGTACAACAAAACACACATACACACAATATATACAAATGCGTACACGCTCTCTGTCTCTCAGATGATACGTGCGTCGCATACGTACTGGTCATTATTCGTTTGCACGCACGTCCTTTCCACGCACCTCTCGTACCCTTGATGCCCATCTGGAGCAGGGCGTTTTCGTTTATTTTACGATAATACGTCTTTTCGGTTATCGTTTTACTTAGTCGACGGTAAGACTTTTCCTATATTTTAAGTTGTCAATGTTGTGTATAAGGATATGTTTGCGCCGCTGCGACACGTCTGGTGGGGGAAAAGGGGTCTCGGACACATGAATTAATTAATCCTAGCATTAACCAAAGGGGAAAGTTCGCTTTGTACCGAACGGTTATTAATGTCAGAATTTTCATTAGCTTATTATGATATTACGGATTAGAGAAAGAGAATATGATTCAATAATCTCTCTAATTCATCTCTTCAAGTTTTTTTACATATTTCAAATATATATATATACATATATATATAATCGGCGATTTTATTAATATATTACAGAAAAAATGTATTTTTCTGTTACTTACAACTCCACGAAATGTATTATTTATTGTTTTTTAATATTTTTGATATTATAAAGAATATCTTAAATATGCTAGGATAAATTAATATTTTAATTCTCTTACCGAATTTTTGAGGCATTTAGTTTCAAGTTTCAAGGAAAACCGCGATCGATTGATGAGACATTGTTCTTATCACGTTTGACTATCACGTGACTGCCGCTTGCATTTATGCATTGCGCATTTCTTTTCTATTTCGTATTATTGCAGAATACACTCTACCGAAGGGTTCGGTGTAAGAAACCTACGATACGTAAAGCGCATTTTTAGATACGATTTCATGTTTAAAGTAAACTACATCGAATTATGGGACTTGCTATTATTTCCGCGCACGAACTCTTTAATTTCCTAATTCTTTAATTTTCCCTTTGCACGAACTCGCTCGTGTCTTTCCCGAGTTTTTCACGGACCGGATGGCTCGCAGCGGCTAATTGTCTCGGCTTTTGTACCGCCGTAAAATGCGCATTGTCACAAAACCTAAAAATACACAAACACACATACACGCATACTCGACGCGCGCACGCACACACACACACACACACACACACACACACACACACACACACACAAGGACAAAACAGACACACGAATACGTACACACATCCGTCTGCTCCGGTTTTACGTAAGGTTATGCTAAGTTCTTAGGATATTAACGTGGCTTCTCTCATTTTATTTAAGCGACAATGCAAAGTTTGATCTCTTACTCGTACATACATCATTATGAATATAAATATAAATAAATACACATTACATGGATAATCCGCATAATTATGATTACGCGAGGAATCATGCTCGTTGCGTCCCTTCCCTCCCGCGTCCTTCCCTCTCACCTCCGTACCCTCTTCGCGATTAGCGAACTCCTTCGATGGAACGAGGGGACGAGGTGCGTCTCGTCGCGCGTTTCTCTTCTCCACCGTGGGGAACACCGCATGTTATACATATATAAATATATATAAGGAAAGAAAAAAAACAAATATACAAATATACTATAGGACGCGATTCGAGCGTTCGACCCACGTGTAAAGATACACTACCAGTCCCACCATTTATCCTCGTCCCCCGTCTCCCTCCCGGGTCATCCCTTCCCTCCTCTGCCCGCAAACAATTGTAAACGCGTTCTCGCCGCGAGTCACGAAAGCGCGAATATGATTTTTTAAAGAACTGCTCCGACTTGATTAAGAAACGAAATAAACGCTGCTTATGACAGTTAAAACGGCTGTACACGTGCTTTTTCATATCCTCAATTCCCCTCCCGACTTTTCCCGCTCCCGAAATGAAGTCGAGAACGAGCGTTTGACCTCGAAAATAAAGTGGCTTCTGCCAAGATTTCTGTTGAAATTAGAGAAGATTATCCTCCGAAAGAGCCGAAGAAGCACCAATCTAGAATTGACCTAGATTAATTTGCATAGCAAAAAGCAAGAATGAGGTAAGTGCATAATTTGTAAGATCCAATCTGAATATGCAGTCGTATATCTAAAAAAGATCTTGCAAATTGTGGGCTTGACTCGCTCGTACATTAAAGTTCTTAGAATCAATATTATTTTATTCGTATCAAGGAAATCTCGATTTTCCATATTCTTCCTCCTAATTTGTCTAATCAAACGATATTCAGATAAGCATCGTTATAACAAGTGTCTTTTTATGTCTTTTTGACAGTGTAAATGGGCGAAAAATAATGTCGACGGAAATATTTTGGCTGATCACGCACGCGAACAATATTAATCACGCTAGAACGTACACTCTGTGTTTTCTCGCCAGGTGCGCCCGGCATCGTGATATTAAATAATTAACGAGCGCGCGTAAAGTTATATCGATGACATCTTGAGATATGAGGGCCACCGACGAAGCCGACGCCGAGGTATGGTATTATAAATCTGAAACTATCGTCTTTGGCGGAAATTTCCATCTAACAACTGAACGCGCGGGCGGATTTATTTCTCTCTCAGCGGAAAAAGAAGAACGGGATCGTATATCGAGCGTGAAGAATGGCCAAGAAATCAGATGGGTTTCTCTTGGACGTTTATTGCGCGTCGGAGTGTTGTCCGACTGGGCTCCGATGGAGCTTTACCGCGAATCAACGAAGGAGAGACGGCACCGTCCCACGGCACCGGAATGGTCTCAATAATCCTTGACATTTGTCACTCGGATCCTATATCGGGGATCGGTGCTTCGCTCTCTCTCCTCCGAGGCCGGGCGTCTAAAACCCCGAGGTGGACCCGAATCGAAATGCTCCGCTCGTACCACCCATTCGAGTGCACATAAGCCGGATAATAATTATGGACACGACGTCACGCGTGGGTGATTCTCTCGGGGACGGGTACTGAATTACATCGGACCAACGTCATTTTCGGCGGAGGAGAAATTGTACTTTAGAACGACGTCATCAATCGACGTCGGAATATTGCCCTCTTCGCGAACCCGCGAGGAATATTTGATCCGTCCAATTATTTCCCACAGTTTTACTTTTTAACACGGAACGGAATATCTTACTGCGCGAACACCTCTCGCGTTTTACGTATGTATGTGTGTATTCTATGTTCTGATATTACGGGGGAAAAATTATATCGGATTAACGTAATTTTTTCGGCCGGGAGAATAATTGTATTTTAGAGAGACGTCATCAATCGACGCCGGAATATTGCTCTCTTCGCGAACGCGCGAAGAATATTTGATCTGTCCAATTATTTCCCACTGCATAGGACCCTACAGTTTTACTTTTCAACAGGAATGGAATAACCATAACTTCTCGCATTTCACATATTTATGTTCCGATATTACAGGGGAAAAAATATATTATGAGCGGATTGATGATGTTCGTAAGCAAAGCGAGCCTCAATGTATGAATTTAGGGCAATTCAATTATATGCCACGTCCGGTAAATGAGAGAGTAACCCATTAAGTATACTTGACTGATGCATATCGGACCCGGAAGGACGGACGGATATGTATCATCCATGCCTATTGATTACATCTTCCGGTGAAAACGGGACGTTGCGCAATGTCGTCGATGTTTGACCGCGTCCAATGACGTGCGCCCGCGTTACCGCGTTTGATATAGCGCTTATCTGATGCGTTGCGATCATTACCATGTACCACGAGTTAATTTTTATATCGTAATTTTATCGTAACACGTGTTAATTTCCTTGATTCACCTGAGAATGTATGTAATAATAACGTGATAACTTTACGACAACTAAATGGAACGGGATAAAAGTTTAATCGTAAAAAAGGATGAACGCAAAAGACAACGTGAGAATCATATTCATATATCACGTTTTTATAGAAATGTAAAAATACATCTAGTATTGAAAGCACAAATATGTGTTCTGTTTTTATTAATACTAAATATAGAGGAAAATTAAGCAGCGGAAAAATGGGACGCGGGTCATAGTCCTTTACAGAAATATCCGGGCAAGTGGATCACTTTCGGACGAGATAATAGCCGAACGAGCACGACCCTCGAAAATTCAGAGTAATAAGACTAGTTATAAATATTATTATCCTTGTCGTCGAGAACCGGCGTCCTACGTTACAGATAATTATAATCCCGGCGCTGGTTTTTCAACGTAACGCGATCGATATTCCCCAAGCGTGTGTTACGACATTCCGGTTAATTCTGCCTATTATTATCGTCTATTAATATAATGCTCCGCTCGAATAACTCGATATAGCACTCGATTTGCGTCAATATTGCATTATTTTCAGACGCGACGTATTCCCTAAATGTACCTCTTCTCGCAATTGGCCGTACAACGTCGCTCAATTAACCTCTAAGCCTATTGATTAACCCCTTGCACATTATTATCCTTGATTCAGTACCAAGTATTCGTTACAAACCCTTAAGTCATTCTCGGACACTTTGATTCTTTTTATATTACGGTCTTATATTTACGACATGCCAAATTTAACAGCGCTTCACTTCGAAGAGAGAGAAATGTTTTATTAGTTGGAATATCGGAACGCGACAATTTATAGCCTGTGTTGTACGATCGAGCGTTCTTATCTCATCGTTGATTCAATGCTATCTCGTCGCCATCGAAAACATCAGAAAACGATGGAAAATCAATCCCATTCGGATTCCATAGCCGAAGCTACGCGCGTTACGTCCCTCTCCCAGAATCGTGTCCGGGGAATTAATGCCCGAGTCTAGAGCACCGATATATCGGTTCCCTGCAAATGACCTGGTTCGCTGCAAAGGTTGCAAAGGGTCAATTAATCACAATATCACCGTCATCCGCTTCGCGTTACCCCCGCGATACGTACTGTCAGCCGTCAGCCTCTCTCGCTTTCTAAACGCTCTCGTTCATCACCGGCACCCGATATATCGGCTGTTTTCCAACACGCAAGCGAAACCCGACACATTTTCTTGCATTATTTAACTTCGATTAAGCGCATTTATCCGGCACCCGATCCGCTCTCTTTTTGCTCGCGCGATGAAAGATGCATCCGCGATGTCGACGGCGAAGAAGATAAATTCGCCATCTTAGACTCGATCAGAGACGACATGCAACATCTTAATCGAATAACTCCAAAATTTCTTGCCGCTATAAATAAACTGCCAAATGAAATTTTAATATTAGATTCCTTGGAGTATTTTACAGTCGTTGCGAGAGTCGTGATACTCCAAAACAGAAGGCACGATCGAAAATATGAATACTTAACTTTTTAACAAATTTAAGTATCGCAAATTTTTTTTTATTATAACCAAAAGGTATTAAACAATCGTACGTATATTTGTCCATTTTGTATTTCGTTGAAATACAACTTTTCAAATCGGTTTACGCCCCTTTGCGTTTAAACCGTAAAATATCCAGGCTTTAACAATATAAGAGGGAAAACCTACGAAGCACAAACGGGAAACAAACATAACCGATGACGCGAACGCACGTATGAATGAAGCGGGAATTTTACGGACACGTGATCCGGCGATCGCGCTTTGCTCTCGTGCCTCTGCATTTTTCAGAGCAACACGTCGCGACGGACGGGGGCGCAAATGTGGGGCAAATCGAAACTGCAATTATCCGACATTGACTACCTCCTCGGTCGGGGGTCGGGGGTATTTTTAATCCCCCGGTGCGGGGGAGCGGTGGCGACGTCGAGCTTGACGTCAAGCGGGCTAGAGACGCGGATGATTTGCTCCGGCCGCTCCGGCGTAGTATATACATACGTATATACTTTGTCGATAGCATGGGACGCGCCGCCGCTCAGGTGATCGATCGGTCACCGCCTTCGCTCTCTCGCGATCGTCTCTTCTCTCCCGCTGCGATATTTTCCCCCTTCGTGTCTTGGGGGCCGCGCGTCTCCCGCGCACCGGTGATCGATCGCCGTCTGGCCTTGAGATCGCTCGTCCGCCACGCGGAATATCGATAATTTTAGTCGCATTGCCCCGTTAAATCGTTAAATTATCGCCGGGGGCACGAGAAGGGGAAGATTGTCTTCTCGAGAAGAAATCGGAGACGTACGTGTTATGCAATAAATCAGGGACTGCGTACATTGTGAAAAGGACGTATAAAGTGTACATTGCATACCTATTTCGCTAGAAATTGTATGAGTTTTGCACGTGTCGATGTTTCTGTATATATATATTTTGTATAATGTATATATGGTGTAAGATAGACAATTGAGTCGAATGCTCAGTTGCGACTAATGTCTTATCAGAGAATTACAAGAATGGTAATGATATAGTAATCGTGAGGAACATGACGTCAAAAGCATTGTAAAATACTAGTCACAATGATAGTCTGATAAAGAGCCTATCCATATTTCCACCGACAAATGTCACTGAGGATAAATGCAAAAGTCAAGGGGAGTATAATCGTTTATTGTAAGTCACTCACGACTTGTATCGGGCCAGCGGCGTAGCTTTCCCCTTTGGAAGTATCTTCCTATTTCTCAAACACGTACGATACAACTTTATTAATGCGTAATACATTGCTTCACTTCATATCTTGTTTTAAAAATGTAAAAACATTATTATACATATATAAAATATATAAAATAATATATGTACATATGTGTGTAATAATATCAAAATTATGAACATACAAAAACAGAATTTTATACATACACACACGCCCACATACATATTATATATATTTTCCCCTTTGTGTACTATTATTATCCAGTAAGTAGTAAAATAAAATAAAAAGCATAAAATAAAAAAATAAAGAAATTAAATAGAAATATTAGAACTAATATTAAAAATAAATCGACATTGCGCATAGGGATGACCTAATTTCACAATTATTCAATGATTATTATTACAATTAAGCGTCTATCATGAAACTCTGAAAGCAAAAGTGTTGTCTGTGCATAATAAAGAGATATAAATACGTGGAACGTGCATGTGTTGCACGTGCATGCGCCGCATCCCTCGGCAGCTACGCCTCTGGCCGCTGGCTGCAGGCGTCTTCGTGCGAGTTACGAGGAGGACAGCCAGGCCGAACAATGATCCCGAAATGTCCTCGCGCGCGTTCGGTTAAACCGGTCTTTAAGAGGCAAGCGAGGAGATCGAACCCGTGTGTCACTGTACCGCCTGTTTACCGTACCGACTCACTTATTTTCGGCCCGCGCGAATTCAATGGCAAGCGACGCTGGCGGTTTGCCAGCGGCGCGGGCGCCGCGACGCTACTCCGATCCCTGCGGACCCTTCGACAGTCTCTCTTTGATTTAACGGCGTACACCGATACTCTCTTGTAAAAATCAATGTCGAACACCCGTAGCTGAGAATATTTGTCACTTTGAGAAAAATCATCAATGAGATTTTATAGGATCTAATGAGTTTGATCTTCGACCGAAGATGATTAAAAGTTGTCTCTCGTGATTTGGCTAAACGTAATGTTCAAATTTTAAAGGATTCATTATACTGAGATTGAAACATAAAAAGTAAATTTTAAAGTAAAAGATTACTTTTTAACGTTACTTATGCATTACTCATATGTATAAAATAATGTATTGAATTGTGATTTGTTATTTACATTAAAACTCTATATATATATATATATATATATATATATATATATATATATCATTATCCTCTTCTAAATAATATAAATAATAGATGTGCATGGATCAAAAACTGTATCAGTTATATATACATATGTACATTTTTAAAGCTAATATAACCTTTGGAACTGATATTTTCGTGTTAATTAATTCTGTTTCAATGTAAGTTGTTAAAATGAGAACTCGTTAAACGAGATATTTTGAGGAGATTTCTAATTCCTTAGGTAATATCATCTAATTATGAGACTATATATATACACACTTGTTTTTCTGCTCGTAAACTTATTTCTGTAGTTGCTAATATATATCGTCTTATTATTATAGTATTATATTAATAATACCATGTGTAAAATATATTATTATAATTATATGATATATTATATATTACGTATATTATATAATATTATTACAGTATATATCGTCATATTGCGATATATGAAAATAAAACGTATAGCGAACATATTACAATAATCATCAATGACAAAACAGTATCAAAGACCTGTAATTCTGAATAAATTTTATCATTATTGAGCCAAGGGATATCTTGGACCTCTTGGACATGTTCAATCGACGCATGTAACATGTAACATCGCATGCGTCAGGTCGAATTTGCGAAATACAAACATACGTAGTACATCATAAAATAACATTTAACGAAAAATAAATCTAAAAAATACGTAATTAAGACAGACAACAGTTTCAGACAAGAATGCAAAAATTCGTCAGTATCGCGCTCGTCGAATCAAACGTGAAATTACCAATGGCTATTCGCGAGCGTTGATTTTAGCGAAAGAAATTCAAGGAAAACGAGATTGTGTGTGCAAGCTGTCACATAGGTACCTGGCGATAATTGTGTGCCAACTGCACCTCCGCTGTGTTCGGCGAAGAAATGACGCTGTGAGATGTATAAAGATCTTGGTCGATTTCGGGAGATGTAGATCATCCGGATCGTTGATACTGAAAGAACGCGATATGCATCAGGATGGAATCGGATCGATATATTGAGTCGAATTGACGTATTAAATCGTATACCGTCCAATTGAGGCTGCGGTCCATTTGACGCTACAAATGCTTCGAAGCATTCCTCTTCTCTTTTCTTTCAATGAAGACAGAAGGAGAGGAAGAACGCTCCAAAACATTTCTAGCGTCAAGTGAACCGCAGTCTGTATATCCGACGTCTCACGAGGCATCCACAAATTTTCACGCGAGAGATTCACTGGACGATAATAATCGACGAGCGGCGCGGCAACGCATTCGAATTCGCTTTTTCACGGTTTCTTCGCGGGGCGCGGAGCGTCCCGCCGTTCGAGAATGGGCGTCTCTCGATACATCGCAGCTCTCGAGATATCGAAGCGGCCGCGACTCTCGCACTCTCGCTCGTTCGTTCCGGCTTTCTGCACTCGAATGGAGAGTGCAAGTGCAAGAGAAGGTGGAAGAATTTAAAGAGAAAAGTGCAATCTCTGTTCTTCCTTCTTTCCTCCATGAAGTTGCATCTCTTCCGTTTTATTACCCTCGACGCTTTTCCTCGCTGTTTCCTCCCGCGGCCACGAGTCTTCTGAGGAGGCGAGGCGCTAATGCACGGCAAATATTCACTTATGATGATTCAGCGCAGGTCGCAGGTGGTTTGCTGTCGCGCCAAATTGAGGAACTGTCCGTTGCGAGCCGATTCAAATCCGACGCTACGCTCCTACGATTCCAATAAAATCTTAATATATCTGCTACTTGTCGCTCAAGTTCGCTTAAAATGTGTCGTTATCCGCGACTTCGAATAATCAGCGTAAACATCGAGTGAGAACGATGTGCTCCGATCGTGAAACCGCAAACGGTTCCGGAGAGCGAAAGTACAATTGTGCAAAATTCTCGTTCATAAATACCGAAAATCGCAATATCTGCGATTACTTTTGTATTTTTTTTTAATTTTCGTCATGTTCCCAAGTGAATAAAGTTTTTTTTTTTTTTTAATACGCATACATTATGAACTTTGTTAATTTATTATTACCCTCAACAGATTTGGATTTCGTAATTTTAATCAAGTAGCTTTACCGCGACTTTTCTCCAATTGTTTGTCGCGTTATCGTTCAAAAATGTCCGTACGCAGATGTATATGTGATATGTAGAGATGCTGGATGTATGGAGTTCAGGTTCATTAAGTCCATTGAACCCAAATGACTGTGGGACTCAGTCATTTCTGTGGTTAATTTTGTCTTTGATTTTGACCGTGCGGTTGATCGTTGATTGTTTTTCGCGCACCCGTTGTTACAAACGTATATGATACAATTATAGGTCTAGTCTGTATCCGCGCTCTTTCTGTATCGCAAGAGAAATTTTGTTTATTCTAAATATGTCGTTCGACACAGAATAACGAAGGACCATGAATTTCCCGTTGGACATCCTGAAAATTAGCGAGATCTGAGAGGACCCATTTAATTCCAAGATGATTTGGCTCTTGTTACTTGTTATTCGCGAAACATCAGCCAGCAACGGCAATATGATCTTAAGAGACCTGGGAGAGAAGGAATATTCCTTGATAAAAGGTAAGAAAGCTGAAAACGTAGGAGAACCGATAAGTAGTAGGTAACGGGAAATATTTTTCTTTTCAGCAAAATCATCGCTGCCACAACATGGAAAATGTTGGCATACCGCGCTACAAGCGTTGGAGAGCAGTTGTGGCAAATTGAACGATCAGGAGCATTCGCTTCTCGCCTTGCGCCTAGCGAATTGTTTCCTGGAGGATTCTGGTCACGCGACCTACGACTGCTATCTCAGCGAAACGGAAGACGAGCGTCGGTAAAACGAGTATTTTTTTAATTAGTTTCCTATACTTTACGCTTGATCTTGCGATAATCGGTAAATATTTCTTTCATAGGAAATGCATTGGCGGCATGGCTGACCGAGCGTTCAGTGTTTACAATGAATTCTACACTCACGCAACTCATATCTGTTCCTTTTTGAATCGTGAAGCTTGGCAGGCTGAAATTGATAACACCATCAAGTTGTACGTACATGCATATAATACCCTCTTTACACGTTGTAAAGATAAAAAAGCACTCACGTATTTCTACATATATGTCGTAGATTGTTTCAAGTATCTTCCCGAATGAAGGATCAATTGCTGGAAGCGTCGCAAATGCAAGGTGTAATATTGAACAGTCAAAAGGAGGGTTTGCGTATTCAAAATGAGCTTTTAGATCACGGCAAAGAACTCGAGACCGTACTACAGACTTCGTCCGAGACAGTTAGCAACATGGTGTCGGATTTCAAGTGAGTTCACAAAGCTGATTTTTAAAACGTTTTGAAATTCGATTCGGTCGAATAGTAATTAACGTGAGTTGTCGATTTGAAATTCTTAAATTTTAGAGAATCGGCTAAGGATCAGAAAGAGCTGCTTTACGAGATCTTTTCATATATACGCACTTTCCAAAGCTGGATTATTGGAGAAGTGTCTTGGTTTCAATCTATCATATTTTACACCGTCAGCTGTATTCTCTGCGCGTTATTCAGTTCTTCGAAAAGAACGGTTGATGCAAGAGTTGCGCTTTTTAGTATTCTAAGCTTAAATATTGTGGCTGAGAGAATACTGGTTCAATATTACGATAAGATTATTCCTCAGTCTCCGGATGACAAGGTAATATTATTATTATAAAATTTCCAAACAAATTGTTCACCAAAAAGTGCTACGCTGGGTTCTCTTACAGACGCACCTGTTGAGTACGACATGGTTGTACAGAAAAATTGCCTTAACACTTTGTGCTGCAACATTATTCTGTACATATTACTATTATAAAGACGGACAGTTAGAAAATTATAAGGCTTTACAAAGAATTGAGCGGCAATTGGACGTCATTCAGAAAACTACAACTATTTCCGACAATATTGAACCAATTCGTATGTATCGGTATGGATTTTATGACGTAAAACTCTATGCGAGAGTCGTATCGCGTTATAAATTGTATCGTGTTTAGGTTACTCGAGACGGCTCGCGTTGAAACGTTTGCGCACGATTTCTGATAAACTGGAGGACACCGCCGACGTTAAGAACAGCAAATAATTATTTTAAATTAAAAACCTATCGTGTATATGTGTGCATGCTTTACTAATATATAATTGTACAAATTAAATTAAAATGAAAATATTTATGAATATTTACAGAAACATTTTTCTATGCGCTTATATTAAGTATGGTAACAATTAAACCAGTATGGTATTTTTACAACACATGTTAATGTATGCGGTACTACAGATGTAAAAACGCTATACCGTTGGATACCTTCGTAGAAGATACGTGACCTGCTTGTGCGTGAGGTTCTTACTTTCAGGTACAGGTACCACTTGATCCTGCGTGGAGCGCATACGCTGCACGTTATCGTTGTAAGTTTTGTAGCATTTAGTTAATGCGTTTACTTGCGGGACACATCTCTTGTCTTCAAACTCATTTTCTTCGAGGCACGACAAAAGCAAGGTCATCTCGTGCAAACATCCGTGTTCTGGAAACAGAAATATATTAAAATTGTATGAAGTAGAAGTTTTCCGAATATTATACTTATTTTACCGCTAACCGTAATAAATATTGAAACTCTCTGTGTGCGGAATGAAGTTTATAGCCTACGATCAGCCACATTGTAACAAATATATACAACTAGAATGCAGGAGGAAACGGTCTTTAAACATATCCATTGGGGAAAGAAATTGATCTTTAGACATACCCGATGCTCTCCGACCTCCCTTCGAACTCACAAAGTCCCTTAGTTTTAACGGCAAGATCGCCTTGAAGGGTACCTTCTTTTCATTCTGTGGTTGCCTCGCGTTGCGAAAAAACAGCGACGTCAATCTCATCTTTCTGATAATATAATATAAATATAAATATCTCTCCGTACCACTTTAATATTATATAAATATTAAATTACAGCGAAATAATGGAAAGTTATGAATTTCTTTGACACGGGGTTTAACATGGAGGTTAAGTTTCTCATCAAGTTCTATATCAGAGTGACTGAACTGATGGTTTTTTATATCGACATACAGACACAATTGATGACAAAATGTAATTTTGATAGTCGTCAATAAATGTTGCTAAACGTACATTAATTTCTTTTGCAAAGCAGAGAAGCCGGAGAAAAGTAGACCGTTCGCCGCGACTCGCAACGACAATCGCGTTCGTCGGCTTTGGAGAAAACGCGACCGCGACCGATCAGATGGCGGCAGCGTTTAATGTTTACCTATTTACCTTCAATTTCGATCGTATCGGCCGGCGCCGCGAGAAAAACCGCGTAAAATTATTACGTCACCAGTATGCGAGTGCAAAGTCCATTTTTTTTTTAAATCAAAACAAAGATAGACAAATAGAAAATTAATTAAAACAAATTAGTCGCTTCGAACGCAACCCTGTATGAGTTCCTATCTTTCCTTCTTTTTCTTCTTTCCATGCGCCTTCTGCTCCGCTTGACTGAAATGCATAAAAATTGCGTAGAAACAGATTTATATATATATATTCAGAAGTGAAAATGCGTTTCTCTTTTTTTTCCCTCTCTCGCGCCAAAAAGAAACGGTTAAAATCAAACGAAGTTGCTTTTAGCTCGGTGTTATTTGCGCGCTATTTTTATCGCACTGATAATTAGACGGGGACGGGGTAGGGTATGCCGAACCGAAGGAAATCGCGAGGATTGGCGGCTCTTTCGCTGGGGCGGCGAGAACGGAGAGGAGCATCAGAGGCGCAAGAAAACTCCGTGCACGTCGCGCTGACGCTTAACCTCAAAGTCACGCGTGACGGGTGACGGTGTCATTTTGGCGGCAAGGCCACGCTGGCCACGTGCGCGCGAGACGCGAGATCGCCGGCCGCCGGGGGAACGGACATATTCGGTCTGTGCCGAAAGGGGACCGCCGACCGGTGCGAAGGGGGAATTTCGTCGAGCAGGGTAGCGTCAAGGTTCAAGGATCGAGCGAGAATGGCGGAGCACCCAAGAAGTGAGTCTATCAAAAGCAAAAAATATGACGGGCGTTTTTCGCGCGCGCGTCGCACATTTTAAGACAAACGGCGCAAATAAGTAGGCTCGCCGATAAAATTAAATCGCAGGGAAGGACGAGAGAGCGAGAGAGGGAGGGAGGGAGGGTGTTTCCGAGATTAAAACGCGGCGACGCGACGTCGTGAACGTTACGCGGAAGCTCGTCGATAATGCATCGTACGATGTTATTTTTTTTTTTCGTCAAGCGATCTCGAGCGAGCGAGAAAAATTCCATGTTTGCGAACAACGGGTGTCAGCCAGCGTCGGCCCGTCTGTTTATCTCGTGGGATATGTGCGATGTACATACATACATATATAACAAAATACATGGCATATACCTATGTGTAGTTTCGGTGAATTTTTTTACGCAGTTTGTATTTGTCCGAATTTTTATTATTTACTTCTGGAGCTTTATAAAGATTGTCCACGAGACTGAAACGTGATTATTTTATCAGCATGTGATTATGTCTCTTTTCTTGAGATAATCGATTAAAAATACTTTCTGTTTATTTGAAATATATATTTATATATGTTTTGAAATAATATATATATATATATATATATATATATATGAATATAAATATATAATTATTTTAATTAAATATTTTAATTAAATAATAAATATTTAATTTATTTATACAATTAAAAGCTATATATATTTATAATTACTGTATTAATTTAATCATATATACATGACTTTAACAAAATATTTGAATTATTTAACACAAGAATCTTAATACGTAAGAATTTATCATTCATGATAAGCATGATATCAATCGTGATGCTATTTTTGTGGCCTTGGCGATTAACACGCCAATTATTTCGAATATCTTCGGCAAATTGATATTTTAATTATCATATAAATTGTAGTAGTTTAAGATTTTGGAAGTCGTGATATATGAAGAATTGAACACATGTAGTGAGAGTAAAATGACGTAAGTTTTTTTTTGTACCGAAACGAAACCGACGTCGCGAAATCGGAGAACGGCTTCGCCGGTCTAGATTTTGACATAGCTTTATTTACAAAGAGTTTCGCAGCCGCGGGTGTATAACTCGTTCCAGGCTGCTTGGAAAAGTAGGTCCGCGTCATTAACTTAATGCCGGGGGCACACGTAAAAGAAAAAACCACATGTTGCACAAATGCAATTATGTTTTTACATCCTTCAACGTGGATGGTGTGACTTACGTTTTGTTACGTAAGAACGTATTGATTAAGTCAGCGTGTCAAAACGCACAAGTGTATATATTTTAAAAACAATTTAAATAAATAAAATAAATAAACTATAAACATTTTTTAAATAAATTCTTCCAAACATACGTAATAAATAAACATAAATTTTTTTTAATCTTACGAGAGAGAAGCGATTGTTAAATTCCTACGTTATAAATTACTGTACTTTTCTTGTACGAGAGATATACGTAGTACAGTGTTATATATGTATAATACATACATACGTATACAAAATGCAACGCACAATATTACGTCCTTACAATATGCATCAGTGATAGGCAAAAAGATGATCGAAATTGCATTGCGGATAAAAAAAGGAAACAAAGGCTTGTTTAGCTATTTATATTTAAAGTCATTCTTTACTCTTACTATGTCACGATAGTTATATCTTATGCGCATTTCAAGTGAGCCAGCAAGAATTTAAATTTCAAAATTGTCTCATATACATTCTGTTCCGCTAGCGCGTTTGCACACACGCACAATCGTCGCGTATATATTGTTAACGTTAAATTTCAACAGAACGCATTACTATAATCTAAAGTGTAACGTTTTATCTAACTAACTTTAACTTAGTCTTCAGAGAACATTTATATAAATAGAAAAATAGAGAGTTATAATAAGAGTTATAACTTGCTATTCAATTTGATTAATTGTTTACGAAAGCAGAAGTGTGTCTTTTTTAATGTGTGTATAATTGACAAATCTGATTGCATACGTTTTGTCAACGTTAAATGATTCGCTGCCGCAGCGAAAAGTTAATGTGATTTTGGTTGTTCATTGGAACGAAATTTTTTCATTTTAATCGGCATAAATTAGTACATCTGTTCCCACTGAATCGATCATATTGAAAAGAAAGATAAAGAAATCGGTTTTAACCTTTTAGGAGCCTGTGTACATAATTACGTACAATAAAAAAAACTAAAAAACTTTCATCAGGGACGTCTTTTAAGACTATCTTACAAATTAGAACATTTTACTCCAACGGGATCGATGTGTGGCCCCTAAAGGGTTAAAAAAGATCTTGCACATAAATCGCTTTCAAAATTAAGCAATTAAGTATTACATTATCCATCGATCGTGGATGTCTCATCGAAGCTCTAATTATATTATGGAAAATCAAACGGAGGATTAAGTTGTCATTAAGGTCACGCATTAATGAAATCGATCACGATCAATTGAAGGCTTGCCCTTGAAAATAGAAGTGTGAGAAGACCTATTACATCGCGACGATGCCATTCAAGAACCGCGCACTCATTGGCACTCGCCGATGGCAGTTAATTGATTTGCCAGTCATCGTTATCATGAGATATATTATATATAGCGTACACATTATATGAGTATCTCCGCACGCATGATTTGCGTGGCCTTCACAATTTTTACGCGTGCGTCATAAAAAATAAGCAACGTTTTTCCTTACGTGTACAATCTGATAATAATATAAATTATTGCTGTTATTTTAGCAATTCGCGAATACCCTCCTTTCCCCGTGATTCTTTCATGAGTGGCGAAATGGTACATCTTATTTAAGAATTTAAGAAAACTATTAATAGTTCTCTTAAACGATGAAGAATGTAGTAGATGTATCTTATACTTTTTGCATTATTTTATCTCTGTTTTTGCATCATTATGCATCATTATGTCTTTGACGGTCATATTTGTATGTAAATTATAATATATCTATAATAGCTATATAATAATTAATAATATACAACATCGTGCAGGGGCGTAGCCAAGATTTAATTTCGGGGGGGGGGAGATATATTTGAAAAGATTTAACTAATTGTAACATTAGCGCATATTATATGTATAAAGGTAGTAATTAATAAACTTTCGAAATAAACTTGAAAAAAAAATAAGAATTTTTTTCTGGAATTATGTTGTAGACTCCTTAAAAGATTGAAACCCCTAAAAAGGGGTGACCACTTAGAATGACTTTTCAAAGACAATAGTAGGTAAGAAATCCCTGCTTATAATATATGCCTTTGTATTTAGATGGCTGTACATTATTTAGGACACTGATGTTGTATGTATGAATGAAATAAGAAGCTATACGTCTTTTTACGGTGAAAAGATAGTGAAATACGGCGTAAAATAATTCAGATACCTTTTACATCTGAATCGAACCAAAGCAATGTCATTTTACTGTTAAAGGACTATAATAGAAGTCTGAGCGTTTTAAAAAGATTGCGTACATCGTATAATTGGTACGACAGACATATGCCATCTTATCAATTATTATTAAAGTCGTTCAGAGCATTGTCTTTAGACTTTAAAGCATTCACAATTTCATTTCTCTCTGCGCGCTTTCAACCTTTCATTCTCATATTTGGTTCCAAAATTTCGGAGGGGAGATTTATCCCCCCAATCCCCCCCCCTAGCTACACCACTGACGTCACGTAATTGTCGGTACATACGTCAACTTGTCACGATGCTGGGATAAGATCGGATTAGTCCGCAGACAGGTGTCTCGTTGTTTTCCATGTACGTCGGTGCTTCCAACGGCCTGGAGCTTCTCCGTTTGTGGAAATAATATTTTTACAAATTGCAAGAGCTAAGTTTATGTATAGTAACGTCACATTACGTACATTGATACACGAGGACTGAGTCATCGTTATGCAATGTGTCGTTATATTCTCCAGCATAGATTGCACATCGCACTTGCGTAAATAGAATCTATATGCTCACAAACTTTTAATTGTAAACAAAATATTTAAGTAGCAAAATCTTGCAAGATATGCAAAAATCTTGCGCGAGAGAATGTACGTGTAATTGGATTCGTTGATAAGAGAACATATCATTCCATCGCCTTGACCGGAGTGCTCTGTGACCATCAGAGCTAGATAAAAATCTAAATCTGATTCGCACTTGGAGATTGCCGAAGTATACGCTAGTGTGCGTAGAAAAACTAAAATAGAGATAGAAAGACGCATGTTAGCAGGCAAATTTCGCGTAAAAGTGCCTAGACGGCATTGCTTATGCAATCATTTAAGTATAATTATCGATAAGGATATCTAGCTGGAAAAATAAAAATCCTTACTGTATTAATCATCTTCAGCTATCTTAAACAACATGTTTATATTTAAAATCATTATACGTTTTTTATTATGTTGCTTAGTTAAATGCTTATTATAATTGTTAAGTTAAATACCTAGCTTCGCGAACGTCGGGCTCCTTCATATAATATCCTACCTACGTTTCTGTTTAAATTTGGGATAATGAAGGCATTGAATTTTTTTTTTTTTTTTGTAATGGAAAATGATTGGATGATCAGTTTATCTATCATCGAGGGCACTCCGCGATTGCCTCATAAGCGTTTACGTTTGCCTGATTGCACGTGGTGCGCGCATGCAAGGCAAAACCGACGCCAGTCGCGGTTCTGCTGGTGAAGCGGCGAGATTGTCGAAGGAGTACCTACGGCAAGACCTACTGGCACCGATAGTCAGTCGATCACGTGACTTTTTTAGTGTCTTTCCCGTGCGACTTGTTCGTAAACCACAAAGCCATGAGTACCTTATCGAGTAAGTTCAAACACGAATATGTTTGCATATTATATTTCTGCTTCAAAAACAGACGATTTTAAATATTATGCAACTAGCAGCTCGCATATTTTGATGATATTATCTCAGAATTTTTTATTCAGCAATAAATTATACTGTCAGCAAACTTAATTTTTTCTTTTTTGATAAATATGAAAACTAATGATTCTAAACTTCCATGGGTTTCTGATTTAAAAAATATAAAAATGATAATTAAATGGTAATTATGAATTATATCAATTTTTTGTCACATTATGAGTTGTGGTGATATGTGATAGTGATATGAGTAATAATGAATATTCTGTTTTGTGAGTGAGAGAGAGAGAGAGAGATTAAGTGGGAAATATAAAAAAAATAAAATATGTGATATTTCTGAATAGTTGGTGCATCAAAATGTGCTATAATAAATAAACGCGAGAAAAGAGAGAAACAAAATTTCTAAAAGTTTTCAAAGAAAACGTTAATCTTCACGTGACATATGTAGTAAGGTCCACAAATTTTCGGTCCAAGAATATAAAAAAGTGAAACTGTGACAATTTGCATTTTTTAATATATAATCACTCCTTATTTCAACGTTTTTTAGAACGATGTGTGTGAATTGATTTTTCCATACTACTAAAAAAATATTTTGAATTTTTGTCCTTAAAATAATTTAATATTGCGGAGATTACTTCTTTATTTATTAATTTATATTTTATAAAAGTAGTATAAAATAATGTATTTTAATTGTATAGAAATTATGTATAGAATCGAGAAAGGATATAAAACATAATTTTTTTTCACAGATTATTTAAAAATTATTCTTATTTAAATCATTGGTTTTAGTATCTCAAGTATCTGAAAAACCTCTACCTTGGAAAGATGTTACATTATACAAAGGAATATATAATTATTTCTTTTGTACACGGTAAACGATCTTTTTCATCTTAACCGGATGTACGTAGGTGTAAAATGACTAAAGATGTAAATGCAGTAGAAGTAGACGATTTCCAAGGTTACTCTTAGAATATCAATACTCAGAACCTATATATAGAGACAAACATTCACTCGCATTCACTCTTATTAGGGATGCTTTCTATTTAGTGACAAAAGTCGTTCTATCTTTCTTGGGACGTTTGTGTCACTAAATAAAAAACACCCTATAGCTTTTACAGGATGCGTTGGAGTGTTATTGTGTATCGTGCAGCAAATTTTGCATAGTTGTGTGAGAAATGTGAAATTTGTAGTGATTTATAATATGTAGTGATATATAATTTATATTTATAAGAAATTCCATGTTCTGTTGATATTTAATTAAAGAGAAGATGACAGTTTTCTCGCACGCCACGTGAGAAGTGAAGATTTTCTACGTTTGTACATTAGATGTGTATATCTCCACGTGGTTAATTTCCTGCCGCAAAATATCTCTCGTATGACCTCAGCGAAACTGTAGATTTTGCCATTACTCATTTCATACGGTATTACATAGTATGTAGGAAATAGATGATCAAATTTTAGTGATATTAATGTTTAATATGTATGATTATTGCATCGTCACAAAAATACATGAAAAGAGATAGCGTCACGTTTCGATTACGTCGAACTTGATGAATATTTTAATTTTACGTAATAGTAAAGTGACAATGGTCGCGATTTTACTCCATGAATATAGATAAATATATCCTTAAAAATAATATTTAAATGATTACACACGTAGATAATGTTATTTTGGCACGAAACTTGATTTTACAAATAGAAGGACGGAAAAAGTATCGTACATTTCCATTTTAAACATAAATCTTTTTAATTGAGCAATAGATGCATTAAATGTTGCATCTTTTGGAACTTAGTGTCCAGTTGCAAGAGTGATAAATCGGTAAATTCAAAAAAAATGTCTTATTAACAATTCTTGTCACTTATTTACACATATAAAACATATGATAAATTAATTACATGTGACTGAGATAATGAATATTAAGAAAGTGATACACAATGAAAATTTTTATCATAAATAACATTTTTTTAAATAAACATTTTCGATATATTGATAAAGTGCATTAGAAATGTTATAAAATAACATAATGTAAAATTATAATACCACTAAATGTGAAGACTAATGTTAATCGTAGGGACGTCGACGGAGGAGAGCCTGCAGTACTTCAGGCAATCCCTGAAATCGGACGAAATGGATCATTTGGAAGGAACTCATTTTGATAGGCTCATCCCACATGTGTTTGTTACCTTTGGAGCATCTGTAAGTTTATTTTGAAGGAAAATATAAAATATGCAAGTAACGCTAATTGCAATTTATGAATATCCGTTCATTTCTCTCTTATAGAATGCGTAATTTAACACGTTATTGACTAGAGACTCGTTTGTTGGCCGAATTTATTGACCAGTGACGAATTCACTCGTATTTAGAAAGGTAGTTTAAATCATCATGCGAAGTTGTTTAGAGTTAGATTTAGAATAGGTAAAATTGATAAAGTTTTCGTTACATAGGATTGTGTTTATCCTTCGCTTGTCATGATTGTTTCTTTTTTTACCTTTTGTACATTATAAGTTAAATTTTGTTTCTGTTGAATTTTCTAAAATAAAAATATGAAGAGAGAGAGAGAGAGAGAGAGAGAGAGAGAGAGAGAGAGAGAGAGAGAGAGAGAGAGAGACGAAAGAGAGAAGGGAGAAGAGAGATAAGAGAGAGAGAGAAGAGAGGGGAGAAGAAGAGGATAGAGAGAGAGAAGGGTCTAGAGAGAGAGATCGACGCTAGAGCGATCCAGCTCTCTCTCTCTTCCTCTCTCGCTCTCTAGAGAGAGAGTAGCTGGTCACGAACGTTAATTTCTGCGCGAAACGTTCGGTCAACAATTAACTTTTATACATGATTCAATATTATATATAAAGGGTTTTGAACGGTTTTTTAATAATTAGGTATTTGCTTTAGAAGGATGTTTGTTATTCTCTATTAAAATTTAACTATGTAATTAACATTTTGTTCTTTTTATGTTAAAATTGGATTGTAATTTTTCGGACATTGACTGCGTAATAAATAATGAGTATATATTGATTCCTACTTATCAAATTTTATTTCCAAATTTTTATCTAACTACTGCGTTTGTTAATGTCGAAAAGGGGGACCTCGCCAAGAAGAAAATCTATCCGACTCTCTGGTGGCTCTTCCGAGACAATCTCCTACCGAAACCTACCGCCTTCGTCGGTTATGCTAGAAGCAGATTAACAGTAGAACAATTGCGTGAGAAGTGCCATCCATACATGAACGTGAAGTCGGACGAGGAGGAAAAGTACGAAGAATTTTGGAAGCTGAATCACTACGTCGCTGGTTCCTACGATCAGAAGAAAGACTTTGAGCTACTAAATCGTGAATTACAAAAGTTTGAGCAAGGGAACACTGCGCACAGGCTGTTTTATCTGGCATTACCACCGAGCGTGTTCGAAAGCGTGACGATACGACTCCGGCTTACCTGTATGGCAAAGAAGTAAGCACAAATTTTGAACATATATGGAATATAATCAACTAAAGCATTAAGAATTGAAAAGAGAAAATACATCAAACAAAGTTACCAATTTGTTTTACGGATATATAAATATAACAGAATATCCAATATATAAATATATCTATATTGAAATTTCAGAGGATGGACGAGAATTATAATCGAGAAGCCTTTCGGCCACGATGCTGCCTCGTCGCAGAAACTTTCCGATCACTTGGCGACGCTGTTCAGCGAGGAGCAAATCTACCGTATTGATCACTATCTCGGCAAGGAGATGGTGCAGAATCTGATGACTTTGAGATTCGGAAACAGGATATTCAATCCGACATGGAATCGGGACAATGTAGCTTCAGTGCAGATCACATTCAAAGAACCATTCGGCACTCACGGTAGAGGCGGCTATTTCGACGAGTTCGGCATCATCAGAGACGTGATGCAGAATCACCTGCTGCAGATCTTGTCCTTGGTAGCTATGGAGAAACCTGCGTCTTGCCAACCGGATGATATCAGAAACGAGAAGGTAAAAGTTCTCAGATGTATCAAAGACGTGCAGATCGATCAGGTGGTCCTCGGTCAATACGTCGGAAACCCGGACGCTGAGAAACCGGAAGCACGTTTAGGCTACTTGGACGATACCACAGTACCAGCCGGATCCAATACGCCGACATTCGCGTTTGCAGTGCTAAAAATAAACAATGAAAGGTGGGACGGAGTACCGTTCATCCTGAGATGCGGAAAAGGTAAGAAGATTGAAGGAGGTCCGTTTCTCGGCAAATAAAAGACTTTTTGTTTAACCACCGCGCGATGTCGTAGCTCTAAACGAAAGGAAAGCAGAAGTTAGAGTACAGTACCAAGATGTACCGGGTGATATCTTTGATGGGAAAGCAAAAAGGAATGAATTGGTGATCAGGGTGCAACCAGGCGAAGCATTGTACATTAAAATGATGACAAAGTCACCCGGCATCACGTTTGACATGGAAGAAACAGAATTGGATTTCACTTATGGCAGTAGATATAAGGTAAGTAATTTCGTTGATCAAAGAATTTGTCGTTGAAGTTAAAATCGGATATGTAGTGAGGCGCATCATCCTGCTCATTACGAATATCATTTCTTCCAGGGTCTTAAATTACCGGATGCCTACGAGAGATTAATTTTAGATGTCTTTTGCGGTTCGCAAATGCATTTCGTGCGAAACGACGAGTTGCACGAAGCATGGCGGATATTCACGCCGTTGCTTCATCAAATTGAAAAAGAAAAAATCCAACCGATTCCATATAAGTACGTAGCGCGGATTGTGAGTATTTTTAATGTGTGCAAAATATATTACTGTTTATTTAAAACTTTCAGATATGGATCCCGAGGGCCGAAAGAAGCTGACGACATGGCGAAGAATAATAATTTCGCGTACTATGGTTCGTACAAATGGGTGAAACCATGAAATCAATGTTCATTGTGATATGAGATTCATCACGCAAAGTACAAATTTTAAAATATCTAAGAATATTTAAAGCGATGCAACTGTTGACTGTCACATTCCAAAATTTTTGCTAAATCGTCGTATATACAATAAATATTTTTTTACAATTTTATATGTAATATTTATATATATTTTACTATTTGTATCTTATTGATATAATATTTACATATCCGATTTTATCATATATGTGAAAACATAAAGTTTGTTCTCTGTCGCTGAACTTTTTGCATTAATGTCGAAAGTATGTACTGAAGCGTTCTTAATTGACGATATCAGATATAGCTATTTTTCTGTCATAATGCAGCAGTATTTGCAGTGCAACAGTTTATTGTAATCTCTATATTAGGCCTGAAAATGTAACAATTGCAAATTTGCAATACTGATATTAAGCGGAAGATTAAAAAATCTATGATACTTGATTTAAAACTAAAGCAGTAATATTCCGAATTTATGAAAATGCAATAAAGTAATTAAAGTATACATACGCGCATACACACAAATATATATACGTTGTGTTACTTTATACATTTCCGTTTTCATTAATTTAAATTCTCCTAAGATTTTTATATTTTATTACTTAAAACAAGTTTAACATATTACATTATGTACTATCATTATTTTCAGTCCAGATTGCTTTTAACGATTATAATAAAATAAAAATTTTTTTTTGAAAAATCAATTCTAAATTACGAACTGATTTAATCAGTGTGATGCCGTTTTATCTGTTATGCTGATCTTTGCATTCTTTATATCTCGAAATCGTCAGTACAAGAGAGCTGCACTAGTGCAGCCACAAAGAACAAACCTATAACATCCATCTAATATTGAGGCTACCTTAAAATCAAGATTGCGGGGGAATGTGTGTGAATCAGTCTTTCTTTTAGATTAGTTTTATTAAATCTTGACAATCGAAACATATGTGTGATACCAATCGCGGCATCCTGTACAACTGTCTTTGATAGCATAAATTGTACAAATAATTGTACGCTAGAGATCTGTGTGAGATTATTCGATTGCGTAACTTACGTTAAATAAATAAAAGAAAGTTGACTTGCCGTATGTGTATATACCTACATTGTGGAAAAAACCTTATTCTAAGTGTACCAGGTAAGCGGTAGCCGATCATCTTACATCTTATACAGCACTAAATTTCGCAGCTCAACATAATCCTGCTATTCTACTTCCTCTTAAGATCAGCTATACATGGATATATAGATACAAATTGATGCCATGATTAACAAGTTTCTCCTGAAGATTGCATATGTTCACTGTGATAGAAAAGGAGAGGACATGTAAAAACATATAAATGTAGGAAATTGAATTATGGCGTATTATTATATGCCTGTAAATTATGATATATATAACTCGATCTATGGAAAAATCAGATGGTACTTTTAGCAGCAAAAAAAAAACAATGTATTTTATTAAAATGTTCTGAATTTTTAATATATTCTCTTTTATATATATACATATATTATATATATATATATATATATATATATATATATATATATAAATTATACATTTATTAAAAATTGGTTGCCTATAATGATAGAAAATGACTATAAGCCACTATGTTGCATTGCACAAATTAAATACGAAAGAAATTTGAAATATTTTACGCGTTTCATCAGAAAGTCTCTTTGTTAAACATTTCCTAAATTAGAACCGTTCATCGCGATATCAAATGCAACTTGGAAATTTTTGCAGTGTCGATATGGCAATGTTTTTTCGCTTGAACATTTCTCACAAGTTTTGTAATTCGTAAAAATGTCGCAATTTCATTCAAGTCTATGATTTAAGGATTCACATGCGCTTTATACTTATATGAAATTTAGATTTCACACGCCGCAGGATCCAACAATTCATCCCAATTGATACTCCTCTGAAACACCTCCTGTTGCAACCATAATTCGTAATGTTGCTTGAACTCCTCGGTCAATTCCACATTTGCACCGAGCACGGACGTTACTGACGCGTCGACCGGTTCCATTTCCTCGTCTCTCGGAACGTTCGAATATCTTCGATTATTGAACTGATCAACGCAGGTACGTAGCTCGCATTCTTCAACTTGGAAATCCCACGGCCGTGCTTCTAAATCTGTTTAATCATTAGTAATTTGAAAACGTTATAAATTCTTTGCAAAATCATCATTAACGTGAAGTATTAAGTAAAATATTTTCAATTGTTTATTACCATTGCCGTACGCCCAATCGTCATTTAAGCGATGTCGAACCTTCGCATAAATGACACTAATAGTTTTCATGTTTGTCTTTCTCCACTGCCGACCGAGATACTTCGTCTGCATTTTCAATAATTTTAAAACGTATAATTGCATCATTGCATGCCTGACTTTTAACGTGCGTTTCAAAATAGGTGCTGATTTAAAAACGACTAACATCTGCAAATATAAGTCCAACAAATTAATATTTTTATAAATATAAATATAAAATGTAATATTAAAAAAATAGCATTATTGATTTTTAATAAAAATTGGCTTACCATTATCCTACTGTGTTTCCACTTGGTTAATTTGTTTAAAATTCTTAATAAATTAATACAAGAGAAAACATTTCTCCATGAGAAAGACTGACTATGGCCGATTTCGAGACTTTCCGTAGTTAACTCCGGCTGATCGCCAATGACACACATGGGAAAGTCCAAAATAGGAATACTGTTGTAATATAAATTATCGGTTATACATATATTGTGAACACTTATGCCCGACGTTGGTGAAGGGTATTAGAAACTTAAATCGCAATAACATTTTACTTACACATTCTTCGCTTCAATGTATGCTATAATGTTCTGATTTAAAAACTTCAATACGAGAGGTATGCAATTGGCAAATACTAAATGCTGTGACATAAATTCGAATTGGTATACGTGATTCAGTTTGAAATGTTTGAGCAACAGTAATAAAATTGCAGAAACGGCTTTAACAATAATCTCCTTATGTCGGTTAACATCGATTCCTAATTTCATCGATTGCAGCACCGTCATTCTAAAAGTGTGTTATAAATTAAGTATATTTACAATACACATATCATTAGAAATATATTCATATTTAACAGCTGCAACATCATTAAAAAATCGGATATAACTAATGAATTATATTTGATATTTTTATCTCTAAGATTTTATGTACATTGATATGTTGCATCTATCATTACTCATACTCACGGCATCTCCTCTGGCAACACATCGGCCAAGATATTAATGCTGTCTGTTTTAGCTTTGCTTGTCGGTGCAGCAGCAAGTAATATTTTCAGTAAAGCAATCATATATTGCGGCAAATTTGGTAATATAGCTTGATAAAGAATTTCCGTTGGTGTTTGACGAAGCGGTGGTTCTAGAGTACTCATTGGATTTCTTGCTATCTCTTCTTCCTTCCTTATCTGAATTTCCGCTAGGGATGTATACATATGCTAAAATATATTATAATATTAGATATTACAATAGCAGATTATACCGCAATACTGTCATAAGCCAACAAAATATACCTTTTTAAGGGTAGTGACACCTTCGTGGATTGGTTGCGGTAAACCCGCTAAACTCTCTCTATCTCCTTGTAATTTGTAACCGACAAACTTCATTCTGGCAACTTCAAGAAAGCTGTCCACGTCCTTTTGCCTCACTTTGGGTGTCCATGGTAAACCTGATTGATGATATATTAAATATTAATACTTGAATATATATATATGTGAGAATTATAAATAAAAAACTTAAAAAAAGATATCACTTTTTATTATAAGCTATACCTTTTCCCTTTATAAGTTGTGGAGTACCTGGCCTTAATTGTGACTGATTATTCTGATCTTCGTAATACGATTGATTCCAGCCGCCAGGTCCACCAGGACCCAGGAATACAATCAGTTCGCCGTCTCCTTCATTTGCCGTAGTATTATTTGGAGGTTCTCCTCCTTCGTATTCCATACCTAAGCCTGGATCATCTAACGAGCTTTGTTTCATCAAACTCTGAAAAATGTTTGACGATTAACATGCGTGAAAGTAACAATCATATAGGATAATCTTAGATCGATGAATTACCCGTCGAAAAGGTCGATTGTTCCTTTTCTGATTTTGCGTTTCTAACAAATCTGCTGCGCTCATAGGCGGAGAGCTGGCTCTCATCGTCCTAGCGACTTCGATAGTGTCTTCCTGTAGCGTATCGAGCCCCGCCTCCTCACGATACTGCTTCTTTAACTCTCTGAGTGCGTCGATGCCGCCAAGAGAGACCAGGATTAACTTCCACAGAAGCAAGAGAACTTTTTTCATAGGAAAATGTGGTGCCGAGCCGCTGCAGAAACACGTCACCATGCCGAGAAGTTTAACAATCAGTAATTCTTCTCCATATGGATTTACTGCAAAAGAAATAGCCGTTTTAAAAGGAACAAATTTTTTGTTCGTAAGCATTAAAATGTGCCGTATAAACAATGACGTACCAAGATCTTCTTTAAATCCTTCAACATCGTCTTTATATTCACTGTGCTCGATATTTTTTAATTCCTCTCTCATAACTTCTGTTATAATATACAAAACGGACAGAATGACTCTTAAGTCTATCGAATCAGCGAGGCTAACGGCTAGCTTTCTCATCGCTGAGGTAGCAGTTGTGCTATTTCTACAAAAATTACTCAGTAGAAATTCAACCTGAATTCAACTGTTCTAATAACGTGCATACACACGTACGAAGAAACCTACTCAATCTCAATGTTCAGCAGTTCAACAAACGCTGGAAAAATGCCAGCTTCGTAGAGTAACATTACGTTTGTTCTAGTCCAGTCTTGTTGCTCCTTGTCAGACTGTACCTCAGCCCAACAACCCTGAGCTAAATAAAGAATACAACGCGCCGCTTTCATCCTGAGTTGTTTATTGGAAACTTCCAGTTGATCCAGTAACTTGTAGATTATCGATCTCTGTTGCGGTCTCGTCAAGTTTTGCCACCACGGCCGTAACTTGTACCATTCCATCTGATCCTCAAATGCCTGGAATTTATTTAGAGAAATCACACATGATTCGCTCTTGCACTTGGTAAAACAGAATTGTACCTTAAGATTAAGCTGCAACTCATATTGCTCCGTATAACTATACAACTCGGCGATTTCGTTAGAGTGTACGTCAGTGTCGTCATAAACAAACTCTAGATCCGTAGTTCTGTTGCTTTCCTGGAATAATAAAATAATGAGACACACGTTAAATAACTTGAAGACGACATTAGGCGAATTGAGTGGCAAGAGCTGCTTGAGTCACGCAATTTTTATTTCTGCTGAACATGAATATCGTCTAATATTATATCAAATTTGCTACAACACTTGTAAATAAGACGATAAATAAAACAGTACGTGTTAACGCGTATCATGGAAACAGCATATATTGTATTAACGTTTCCATATATTCGTAAACATTATCGTTAATTATTATTTTAAGTACAATTAAATTAGAGAGTGAGATATCGCTTTGTGAATATTTTTCTTTTTTCAAGTTTCAAGATGATTTGTAATGTCGCGATTCAGAATCAAATTCCATTTAGTTCTATTTAATTTTTGACTCGCTGTGTAATATGAGAAACACTTTGAGGATCAGAATACATGCATACATAAAATATATATAAAAATACATAGTGCACAGAATTATAAATAAAATTCTATCCTAAATTCTAGCCTACTTTGAACCTATAATTTATCAGATTAAAGGCCCTTTTTAAAGAATTGTTCAAGTCTTGTCAGAATTTAAAGGATTGTTCAGTCTTGTCAGAATTTAAGATAGAGAGTTCGCGATTTCATATCCTGTAAGTATAACAAAAATATTTGAAAAATCAGAGTATACAGATGCAATATATTAAATTGAAATATATAAAAATACATGGCGTGGAAAATTAAACAGAATTCAATTCTATCCTAAAATCTGCTACACGTCTAAAGCAAGCTTTGTTTAACATTTAGCCCTTCTGCTAGAACTTGTGGATGCTTTTTTTTAAATGTCTTTGGAGTAGGCTCGGTCTTATCGTCGTGTCTCCAACTGATTGCTCCAGTTTTTTGACACAGAATTTCTGATTTCCCCCCTGAATTCGTGGACGCTGGTGTGGACAGGTTAGGATCGCCGATCTGGATCACCGTCGCGTTTATACGCTATGCAAATTTTCCCGAGTGCTTTTCCAGCGCGGACTCACGTCGTTGCTGGCCGCGACCCGCGAGAAGTAGGTATGGATGGGCGGGAGTTGTCTCCCTTGGAGAGGATCACGCTTGCCGTTCCCGTTCGCGTCCATCGCCACGTCGCCCAACATCTCTCGCGACGGGTGGTGGTGCTCGGCCGCGAGACTCTCGGCGCCTTCTCTCCTCAGACCATCCTCCAGCTCTCGGTCCAGAAGTCTCGTTACCAACCGAGACATTTACGTCGGCCCCAGGTCCTCTTCTCTCGGGCGGCGGGCAGAACGACACGAATTCCACAATCCACCGTGTGTTTGTTTCCCTCCCCCCACCCCCGCTTACGTCACTCCCTAACCCCGGTCTACGGTCTACGATCAACGGGGATACGACGTGTACGACACCCGTCGGACGCCTTCTTCGCGACGCGAGACGCGATCTCTCTGCTCGCGATCGGACGCGTTCGGGGACGGTCGGCGTTTTATTCCCGCGAAACCCCCTCGCGCGATTACGAATCGTGTGCTTGTCTAATCGTGAGTTTCTTAACACGACGAAAAAAAATACTTGTGTGTATATTATTATTACTCGACAATGGCAACGTATGATGTAACGATATCAGGATAAAATTAAAGAATAATGTAACAACTTTAATATTGATTATCAAGTTGATGTATGTATGTACGTTATAGGCAAGAATAACTTGGGAAGATATAATTTAGGAAAATTTATAGGCAATCTTCCCGCTTTGTTTCTTTCTGAACATTCATTATTTTCTGAAGCTTTTTAGAAGGATATATACATCTGTCTTTTCGCGGAAAGTATGAAAAAGTATAAAAAAGTGAATAGAATAAGTAAGTCTTTCTTTCCAGCTGGGTCACATTTCACATTAGCACTCGAAATAACTGTAGTTTCAACGGAGAATAAAAGAGGAAAATTTAATGAGAATTATAACTTAAAAAAAGCCAAGTACCTAATCGTTTTCTATCATGTCAATTATTTCGATGCAACAATCCGGAAATGCAGCCCGCAACGTTTTATGGATGAACAAAAGGATTTTCTCCAAGTAGCTGTTGTACTCTATAGAGGATTCTGCTTTGGAAATTTCGCTTATGTCACATGCATGTATTTCACGTCTACGTCTAATGCTCATCTAGTCCTCATCTAACAGTAATAAAAAAAAATACACGAGAAAAATTATATGAGGAGAAAAGTCATTTTTACATGATAAAAAATAGAGAAAAATTATATATAATTAAGATACATATTAGATAAATTATATGAAAAGGGAAGTACATATGATACTATATAATAAAAAGGAAATATATATATATTTCTTATATTTCTATTAATATATATATATATACAATAATTAATAGTATAAATTACATGAGATATGTACGTTACTATGTACGTTGGAAAAATTATATGAGAAGGAAAGTACACATTATACGAGAAAAATTGATGAGAAACGTATATTTTTTATATTTCTATTAGAATCTAAATAACAGAATTATATGAGAAAGAGAGAAAACTATATAAGGGATACATAAGTTAGAAAAATTATATGAGAAGGAAAGTAGGTGTGATATTGCATAAGAAGCATATACTCTTTCGGCGAATGCCACGAGCTCGACGACGAGTTCCCCATTATGTATTAGAATCTCAGTGATAAAGAAATTATATAATAGAGAAAAACTTGCACGAAGGAGGCAACTCATAGAAAAATTTATATAAATTATTATACGGGAATAGAAATATATGATATGATATTATACGAGAAAAGAGAAGTGTATATTTTCTATAAGACATTTCAGGGTAACACACGAAGGTACGATCAAACACATAACAAATCCAAATTGGCGCACACAAGCAAGATTGCGCTACTACCAAATAGCTCGATTTTGTTGCTCGTTTGTAAAAAAAAGCCAGCGGCACACGGAGCATGTTTTCCTGCTGGATTGCTTGCGTAAGTGCAATTATAGTAATTTACTAGATGGAAAACATGCACCGTGTGCCACTGGCCATAACAACAGTCTTGCATTCCTGGCTTCTGAAAACATTCGCCAAAGTATTGTATTCGTAATGAAACGATATGTATATATACACACGTGTATATTCAGCGTGAAACCAACCTGTGAGATAAGTACAAAATGCGTTCAACGAATACATCCACAATATGCGACTGGCAATACCCTTACCATGTTTAACCTAAAATTAATCTAAACGGGAGGATTTTAACGGAGAATCAGCTCGTCGTCAGCGTTCCCCCGCGCAACTGTCGTTCAGAACGTCAAACGCGACCATCGTCGACGCGAGTCACACGTGAGTCCAACGTCGTCCGGCATAAGAACAAACGCTCGTGATATTCCTTCTTTATTTTTACCATTTCACGAAACGGGAAAGGGAAAACCAAATGGAGCATGGAGCATGGAGCGCAGGAGCGCCGAACTGCCGGAGAGCGGAGAGCGGAGCCAGAGAGAAACCTGAGAGAGGCCATCCCGGCATTCCCGGCGTCCCGGGCGCCGCTGCGCGATCAGCGCGATGCCTACATTGCCTACACTGCCTACCACGTCACCGTATCGATCCGTCGCGCTCCGTCGCGCCGGCGGCGCGGAGCGGCGGAACGTGATTGGCCAGATCCGGGGGCTCGACTCAACGCGTTCCACCTCTCGCCCGACTGTGCGGCGGCTCGGCGGTTGAGTTGCACTTTCTCAGGCGGCGCGTCGGAAAATGCAACGCACGAAAGGCCGGGGCCGGGACGCCGGGATCCGAGATGGCCTCTCTCAGGTTTCTCTCTGGGGAAACGGAGCGGGGCGTCTCGCGCTCGCGTCTCGTGGCGCCGAGGAATCGATACGTCGCCGGCGAGTGGTGAGTGGCGAGACGCCGGGCAGGCGCGAGAGCTCGATAGGTCTCGAAATTCGAAATTTCGCGAATGCCGCGAGCTCGACGTCGCGCGGCGCGCGTCGGCGAGTCCCCCGGGTCCCCCAACGCTGGCTTCCATTTTGACGGACCGATCCCCGGCCCCGGCTCGCAAAACGTGAGTCTGTTGTCGTTCCGCGTCTCGCGTCATCTCGCTCGGCGTCGGGCGTGTGCGCGTCTCGGCCGTCGGCGTCGGTGAGTGTCGGAGACCTGAGAGATCCCTCGGACGTCGCCGGTCGCGCCGGAGGTCGGGATAACGGAGAGACGGAGAGAACGGCGGCAAGATGCAGGGCACCATAATCGAGAACCTGAGCGGCAAGAAGCTCTCCGTGCTGGTGATGCTTCTGATAATCGCGCAAATAGTCTGCTTCCTGATAGGCGGTTTGATCGGTGAGTCAGAGCGTCGCGCACGTGGATCCGTATCCTTAGACACGTTCGCGTTGTCGTTTGTCGTCCACGTGAAATAAATGAGCGACATGTAAATACATTTTGTAAATATACTGCATCTTGGTCTCTTTTTTTATTCTATTTTGTTACATATAATATAGTTATTTTTATGAAAGAAACTTATAATAATCTTTCAATGATGTTTTTATAATTAATTCTGAGGTTGTATATATTCGATAAAAATCTCTGTTACTATCTGTCGATTATAAATTCTTCTTTATTTTCTTACTTGCATTTTAATCTGTTGACTCTTTGGACGATTAGCTTTTAAGGTCGCTTTTGACGATCTACAATTCTCATCGGAATTTAGAGTAGAATTCCTTTTTGCTTGTTACTTGTTAATTTCGAGAGTCGTTAGTTAATTATCCATTTATTTGAATAGAATTCTGTTCATAATTTTATGTACTATGCAAAATAAAATGTTGAAGAATCAGGATTACACAGATATATGAGATATATTAAAACACGTAGATGTATGCATATAAAATTACAAATACAAATCTGAAACAAATTATGGACCTTATAAAGCAGACTTCAGAATAGAGATATATTTATAATTTTATGTGCACGTGCATTCTGATATTTTTGATATTATATAAAATAAAAAGAACCGTATCCTGAAATTTAAGGCAAATTATGAATCTTTTATAAAGTGGCTTTTAGGAAAGACGCGTGTTTATAATTTGATATACTAGTATTTCGATAAATATTTTGTATACGTGTGTATTTTGATTCTTTAAACGTATTTTATATTACGTGAAATTATGAATAGAATTCTATCTTGGGAGAGAATTCTGACAGGAATTATAGATTTTCTGAGGGACTTTAGAGATATAATAAATTGTTATAAAATGTATAATAACTGTCTTTTTTAGATAAATTTATATAAAATATATAACGTGCGTGTCTTTTTAGCACCTACACCTGCCAGCAGTCAGAATATTCTTGGCACACCGTGCAAAGTTATAAGCGTTAATGGGTCTTATGACGAAGATAAATGGTTTTACTCAAGAGGAGAAGGTTCTTGTACCCCGGTCGACATGCGTCATTTTAGTTTGGACACTCAACAGGCCTATCAAGTTATATATACGTTTCAGGTATAATTTATAAAATTATGTATAACTAGTAGTTACAAGAGAGGTTTTGAACTATAAAGATTTAATAAATCTCTTTTATTTTAGATGCCCGTTCCACGAAACAGTATGCAGCTTGATTATTCGAGATGGCAGCAAAACTTGATAGGTGTTTTACAAGTGGATATATCTTATACCAACCAGATTGAAATTGGTAATGTATCTGCTGCTGTAAAAACTTTTTGTTAACTATGATTCTGACATAGTTTTCTCTGTAGCTCCTAGGACGAAAATAACATTGGATGCACGGCTAGCGTATCGAAACAAAGGAGATCCAGATAATGCATGGAAACCATATGCCGCTTCTATCGTGGAAAGAATTTTGGATTGCAGCATAGACAAGGTACATTTACGTATATAATATTATTAGTGAATATATATATTTGTTATCCGCACGCATACAAATACAAATTTATAAATGTCTAATTTATTCCAGCCACTGGAGCACTATAATTACAATTGTAGTGTTATGCCATTGTTTGAATTAGGATCTTTGTATCATGATTATTATCTGTTGAATATTCGTCTTCCTTCTGACACTCGTAAAAATCAAGGACTGGGACACATTGTTGATTTATGGCTTACGGTAAGTATCGGAACGTAAAATTCTTACATCGTTATGAATAATAAATTTATAATTTTGATTAAAAATTATTTGATTCGATGTATTATTTGCGATGTTAATCTAGGCTATTAATCAAAATGGCGGATTCACGAAGGTGTGGGTGAGTCTGAAGACCATTTATTTCCCAGTAGTGCTAGCTGTTTTGGCTTGGTATTGGAGGAGAGTGTACATGTTATCCAGATCGCCCGCTCTTTTGGAGTACATGCTCCTAGCTTTGGGTTCTGCCTTAACATTTTTAAACCGTATGTTAATTGCTCCGTGCTTAATTTATAATTTCCCAAGTTTCCTATTTACGCGTATTTATCTATAAATCGTTATTATGTTATTTTCAGTGCCATTGGAATATTTGACACTCGCTTACGACATGCCATTTATGCTTTTGCTGGGTGATATTCGACAAGGGGTATTTTACGCAACATTATTATCATTCTGGCTTGTGTTTGCCGGTGAACACTTGATGGTAAGAAAATTGAACTTTTATTATTTAAAATTGCTCTAATCGTATTAGTAATAACTTACATCTTTTTTGTTTTGCGTACCGCATCTTGGTCTTCCTTAGATTCAGGTAAGTTTTCTTTTACGTATGAATTTTTATTTTCTTAATGAAAGATACCGAATTCGATAATGTACGTTTCAGGAGGGTGACCAAGGCAATTCGTTGAAATGTTATTGGCGGCATCTCTCCGCGGTAGGTACCGGTTGTCTCTCGCTGTTCGTATTCGATATGTGCGAGCGTGGTGTACAACTGAGAAATCCATTCTATTCAATTTGGGTCACTGATCTTGGCACGAAATTGGCAGTATCCTTTCCAAATTATCCGATACGCATCTTTTTACAAGAAACGAGATTAAAAGAGAATTTTAAAATAATTTTTTAGATTAATTTCCTTAATCTTAAAATAATAGCTGTCTTTCATTATCATGGCTGGTATATCGGCCGGAGTATATCTGTTATTTTTATCTTACATGATATGGAAAGTGTTCGTGAACATTAGCGCGAAGAGAGCCGTTTTACCTAGCATGAGCTCGGCGCGACGCCTGCATTATGAGGGTGTCATATATCGTTTCAAATTCTTAATGATCGCCACTTTATTATGTGCGTCATTAACCGTCATTGGTTTTATACTCGGACAGGTAAGAAATTGATATGTTTTAATTATATATAATTAATTGGACAATTATATATGTATGACGTTTCTGAGATAGGTTGCGGAAGGTCAGTGGAAATGGGACGAAGATTTACAGTTGGAAATGACTTCTGCCTTTTTCACTGGGGTATATGGAATGTGGAATATTTACATCATTGCATTATTATGTCTCTATGCGCCTTCCCATAAGCAATGGCCAATTGAGCCATCTGGTAAATATACATTCCTATTTATAAATTAAATATACATTTGAGATTCTTATATATCACGTATATTAATATTAGATCTTAAATTTCATCAAATTTTATTGATATATTTATGCGATAAAACATGCTATTTTAACTTTCAGAGAACAGTATTAGTGAAGAAATCGAATTTTCTCCTTTGCCAACCGATCCTAATGAGATGCTGTCTCTGACTGCATTTGCACGAAAAACAGCAGTAGAGTAAAGTACATATGTCTACTTGTGTACATTTTGTAAGAATCAGGACAACGCGACAAACTCTACTTAATACTTAATGTACTTAATTGTTATAAGTAGCGCTTGTAAGTAGAACTGTACTTAGATTTTCCACTATTTATTAGGAACCCAATGACTGATAATACTCCTACACACGATTTTATATGCCAAATTTGACTATTTATTGCTTCCAACATTTTTTTGTATGTTTTTATATATATATATATATATATACCTATATTTATAATATTATATTATCTATAATAAGAACATATATAAGTCATTTCATCTTCGTACCTATTCGTTGATATTTGTTATAAGTACAAATTCTGGAGTAGATTTAATATAAGATCTGTTTTTTATACCATTTACACAAAAATTTAGCGTAATTACAACGTAAATATATATGTATGTTCAAACACAAGTGACGTGTAATATTTACAATCACGTAATACTTAAAAGAACTATACGAGAGAAAGTATTAGAATAAAACAATAGATCATGTTATTTTAATAGAAAATCTTTAACATGTTATATACAAATATTTTCTACATTCTTATTTAAATTCGCGAAAATATTGCACGAACGATAATCAAACATTTCCGAATCAAACGTTTTACATTATGCACATGAGATGAAATGACTTTACGTAGTAAACAGCAGCTAATCTGTAATTGAGATAGAATTTACACAGTATTATATGGATGTATTACCGTACCGCGTAGACAATTAATGTTTATAAAGCTACTAATAGATAAGGTATATTTTTAATTGCTAAATATCGATGAAATTTTTATGTTGAGATAAAAGGTTAAAGAATTTTTTCTTGACATATTTTTGACATGTAAAATTTTTACAACTTTCAGTATTACATGCTTATAGCAATCTGATAGATAGTATTCCTGCACTAATCTAATCATTTTCTCTTATATTAACACGTGACTCGTCTGTTAACGTAAGAGCTGTATTACATACTTAAACAGTTAAGTATTTTTAAATCGACATTGAAAATTTGAAATAGCATTCCAATCTTACACGATGTTATAAACATTAAATGTGTTTATATAAGTGATTTGTTGCAATTAATCAGCAACGTATCGAGCAGATATACTAGGAATTCGTAAAGCATATACTTATTTCTTCTATTCACTTGTCCATATATTAAGCGTGAGATGCGTGAAGCGAAGAACGTAGTTTTTACTTCCTACGTCGAATCACATAAAAAAGCCTCCTATGATATCTTATTATATTATACATATCATTATTGGGCATTCGTCTATCATTTGTAACACAGTGTATTCGATCATGATTGATAGTATTAAGAGCCAGTATTCGTGATTTATTGCGGCATCTTGAAAGTAACAAATTTCAAAACGGAAAGTATGTGCCAACTCACTTAAGTCTGCCATTCAAAATAGCGTCAGTTTTTTATCATATACATCGTTACATATACAAAGTATTAATGCAAGTCTTTCACTTTAGATACGCTATGAATACGCAAGGTGTAGTTTGCACGAATCTATTATTTCAAATTAGATCAAGAACTGTTCGATAACATTTTACAGAGATGATTGTGTATGTATTTAATGTAATATCGAGACACTTAACGTAGCACTTATTATAGGCACTGATTATAAAGTAGCGTTTTATAAAGTAAGGTGCAATAGTAGTTTCTCTCCGTATGTCGACTTCACGCTAGTGCATCTATTAATCAAGTAATGTAGCGGTATTTAAACTAGACACGAGAGAGCGGAGTTTACACAGAAGATTCTTCTCTTTTACCTTTCTAAACAATTGATTCGAGCAACGACCCAATAATTAGTCCTGGACTTTTCTCATGGATTCAGTAATAATCCACGCTGTTTCGTTGTTATGTAAAAGAAACATTGTACCGAAAGCAATTGTATTTGTAAGTAAACCCGACGTACACTACGATACCGTGCACCGACTTCGCAACATTTTTATATAATTTGGTGATTTTTATACACTTTTTAAATAAACGAATCTGTCGTGGCCATTTCTGCATTTTGCGCGACAGCGAATCTAGTGGGATAAGCGTTTGTATCGCGATTGGTATTCAAACGCGTGAATCGCGTATCGAGAGCCATTGCGAATCCGGACGTTAAAATTCCCGCCGCGTGCCGGCGATGGGAAATTGGGAAATGGCGGCAGGCGGCGCGTTATTTGCTCGGAGTCCGCGGGCAGCTTCGCACCACTCGAGGGGCGAGAGATTCTGCGCACGCGCCGAACGCCGCTGTCGTCGCTCGTCGGAGGCAGCAGCGTCGGTCGGGGCCAGGAGGCAGGAGAGTCCAGTGTGCGAGCGACGAGAACGCGATCAGATGGTGGCGAAGATCGTGGATTGACAGGTCGCGGGTTGCACGAGAGAGCGCGAGAGAGAGCGAGGGAGCGCGCGCGCGCGAGAGGGAGAAGGAACAGGCGGTTTTAACGGCGGTTGGCGTTTAGGCTCTCTCTCGGGCAGGACGGGGACGGTTTTTTTCCGTGTGTACGCGTCCGTGGCACGAAAGAAAAGCTACGGAGAAAGAGAGGAGAGAAAGCGAGCCGCGAGTGAGAGAAACACGGCGGTTGACGTGCGCGACGGTCTCGTCATCGACGACGAAATGATCCTCTAGCCTCCCCGTGGCTTCCTTGGCCTGGCCTGGTCCGCGCGAGAAGGGAGGCCGACGAGCGGACTCTCGGAAGCTCGAGGTCACCTCCTTGGAGGAGAAGGAGGAGGCGGACCATCCCTTTTTCGTCTGGTAGTTTCGAGCTTTTTTTTCCACGGGCAGAGAGAGCGAGCGAGGAGAAAGAGAGGGAGAGAGAGACGCACTGATCGCTTGTACACATACAGCGACAGAGAGAGAGAGAGAGAGAGAGAGAAAGAGAGAGAGAGAGAGAGACGCACACGCGCGACGCTCACAACGCGCTTCGCGGAGGAGGGAAACGAAGAAAGGAAGAGAAGAAAGACGGACGCAACGCAGCGCGAACGAGCGCAGTTTTCACCTCGCGGCGTCTCGCGTTCGCCCGCGTCGAATCGCGAGATCGTTCGCGTGATCTCGCCCCGCGTACTCGCCCTTCGGTTAGGGCGAGCCTCGTAAGATCTGGTCGATCGACTGGTCGATTGTCGCGCGTTCGCGAGCGTGCAGTCTTTATTTATTTTTATTTTTCTTTCCTTTTTTTCCCTTCCCTCGCGTCGTTCGTCGCGCGACGCTCGTGTGTGCGTCTGTCTCTCTCTCTCTCTCTCTCTCTTTCTCGTTCTCCCCCCGTGCCCGTGCGCTCCTCCCCCTCCCTTCGCTCTGGCTGACGCTCTCTTTCTCTCTCTCTCGCTCGCTCGCTCTCGCTCTTTCTCGGTTGCTCAGTGCGCTGAATATAACGCTCGTTTTACATTTATCGTCGGGGACAGAAGTGCGTGTCGCCGCAGAGTGCCCGGAGGAGTTCGCGATCGTTCCCTCACGCGCCGAGAAGGGTAATCGACGGGGGCGCTTATCCAGAGGGCCCTCCCGGGGCACGACGGAGTGCCTGTCGGGCTTCGGGCTCAGCTGATCCACGCGAAGCGGACGGAGGAGGAGTAGGAGGAGGGCGGTGGAGGAGGTAGTGGTGGAGGACGCTACCAGGAGCGCCGCGGGGCGAGGAAGGGCCCCAGCCGAACTCAGCACCGTCGACGATCGAGCAGCGCCGATAAATATGTCGTCCCCCAGCGCCGGCAAGCGACGCATGGACACGGACGTTATCAAACTGTATCCTTGGAAGAGAGCCGCTTTTCGCGAAAAAGCTCCCCGTCCGTCGGCGTCGGGCACCATCCCCCTTCCACGCTGGGAGTCCGATAAGTACCTCGTGCGATTCTGCACGTTGTCGCGCAGTGGCGGCGCACGTGAGAGCGACTCGCAATCGCAACGCGCCTCCTACTTGCGCGCGCGCGCGCGTCTGCTGCGCGTGTGTATGGCTTATACAAGGTGCTGAAAAGCTACGAGCGGAATATAGACCTCGCTCGCGGATTTCTTTGTCGCGTCGGGTTGGCGCAAAAGGTTTCGCGTTTCCCCGAGCGTTTTCATGGAGCTCTGTATCGAGTAGAGTTAAATCGTTCTAACGGGATCGAAAAAATGTAAATGAGAAAAGGGGCACGTCGGAGAGAGAGATGCCGCGATTTCTTTTCTAATCTTTGGAAATTTTGTCTCCGACTTCATTTGATGAACACGACAAACCTTTCGCGTCGATCTGATACGAAATTTTGGTCGAATTTCGTAATTTCCTAGTTTTCGATATCAAATACAGAGACCGTCGTGTTCAAATGTCTCTTGATTAACGTCTGCTGGATGTAAACAGAAAGATTAAGCGCTCGTTGGTTGCATGTGTGTGTTCAGAAGACAATCTATTTCTAGACTGTCGTATTAATGGGAAATTCTTCCCGCGGTCTCGTATTATAATCGCTAATTAAACGGACAAGCAAATCTATAAAATTATCGGTAAAAAAAGTCCAAGAATATCTGATAATAATTTAATTAAAGATCGAAACGTCTTTGCTCGCTTTTCGTAGACCACTAAAGTTTTATGGAAATTTAAAGATTCTTCTCTCCCTCCCTCTTTCACCTTTCAACCTCGAGGTCTGTGCACCTAGTTTATTCAGCACTCTGTGTCCAGCGTGTGGATGTGTATGCGTGTGCGTGTGCACGTGGCGAATCGCTGGCTCGCTTATCGAGCACAATGATCACCGTGATAATCGTATTGCCGACGAGGCTCGCGAGCGATACGAAAGGCAAAAAAAAAAAAAAAATTCGCTCGTTTACGCGCGGCGGACATTTAACTCGTCTCCAAGCCGCCCGCCGCTTTGTCGACGTTTCGGCCACAGCTGTTTTTAACCAGCTGACTCGTAGGCGCTTGCGCGTATGCGTTCGTTCGTGCGTGCGTGAACGAGCGCGGTGAGCGAGCGTGTCGTTGTCCCGCTCGCTCTCGCTCACGCTTCGCTCTGCTCCTTTTGTTTTCCCTCCCTCTCTCTCTCTCTCTCTCTCTCTCTCTCTCTCTCTCTCTCTCTCTCTCTCTCTCTCTCTCTCTCTCTCTCTCTCGCTCTCTTTCTCTCCGGCTCTCTCTCTCTCTCTCCCCGTATCGCGCTTTCGAAGACACCTCGCTTACACCTGCCTCGGTTATTTATTTGCGATATAATCACGCGGTTCGCGTCGCCGCTATTTCGAAGCGCCGATGTCACGCCTGGCGATTGCTTCTCGTCCAAACGAAACTTCCGTTCTCTTTGTCCTCATATAGGACTGCGTGAAAAGAATAATGGTTTTTTTTCGTAACGTTGATTATTACGGTGGCGACCGAGGGTGAGCGCTCGAGGGACCGGGGGTTCTCGGATACAGAAAAGCCTCGGGATGGATGGATCTTCCCATTCTTCTTTTTTTCCTTCCTCTTCCATCTTTCACATCTTTGCCTACTTCTCTCCACCTCTTCTCTCGTTTTCCCTCGCTTTTTTATTCTTTTTGTTCCCTGTTCTACAAATAGAGCGTTGCTCTCTAGGAGAGATCTCGTCGAGTCTCCGCTCGAAAATCCGTTCTTCGAGACGCGGAGATCCAGGACCACGGAGACAAAGAGAGAGACAAAGAGGGACCACGGACCAGCGAGAGGAACGTTAATTGAGACGTCACCCTCGTTCGCGGCGAATTCGAAACGAGGCGAGAGCGAAGCGGTCGGAGAGCGCCTTAGCACGCGCGAGTAAAAATAAAGCGGCCGACGACGACGGTCTCTGTATATCCATCGGGCCAGATCTCGCCGTACCGACGCATGTAATAGGACGGGTCGATACGTATATTTCGCGTGCGGTTCGTCATATGCGACGCGACGAAAACGCGAGCGGCGACGCCGACGGGTCTTGCGAAGGTCAGTTACACATCGGCGATCTCTCCTGACTCTCCGTCGATCCCGATCGGCGCGGCGACGAGGAAATTTTTATCCGCGATTTACTCCGCGCGATCGCGGGTATATTTCTCTTTCCGTTCGGATTGCCCGTTGCAAAACTGAAAAGAGGAAGAAGAAGAAGAAAAAAAAAGACGGGATTATTCTTTGCGCAACTACGGCGAGTCCGATAGGTGTGTGACCGCTTAGATGACGCGGTCTCTTTCCTTTGAGAAAGAGCGAACGATTAGCCAGCTGATGCGCTCGAGAGATAACAATATAGATAGAGAGAAGAAAGAAAGTTTAATTAACGCCGATGTGCCGTCCCGGTAATCGACATTTCTTGTTCAACTCGGTAATCTCCCGATACGCCTCGCTCTTTCCCTCGGTCGACAAAGACAGGAAAACGCGCGCGGCCCGCTCCGATCTTCGATAATTCGTCGATAATACCTCCTCCCTCTTTCTTTTACAGCACGTTTACTGGATTTTTCTTTTTTTTACGCGCATGGTGTCGTTACTCAGCGAATGATAGCGAGCGCGCGCGCGTATGTCGGCAATATAATTCTTTTATTCATCGCGATAAACGCGACGCGCGAGTTCGAAGGTCGCTCCGTGGAGCTTCGGGGATTATTATAGAGCGGGCTCTCCGAGTGAGAGAGCCGCTCCGGGAGATACGCGGGGGACGCGCGACGCGCGAATCGATACGCGCCTCGAGAAACACATCGCGCGTTTAATTGTCGTACCGGGCAGAATTATCTCGTGGCGGCGCGAGCGAGGCTAACTGCGCGATACGTTTACACACGTCCCGGCGTGCCATGTTAAGGCCTGGACACACGAATCGACGGAAGACGTAAGACGTAAATCGTAAGGAAATCCACCAATCAGAGTCGACTATTCCCCTCTTTAAGAGGGAAGAAGAGGGGAATAGTCGACTCTGATTGGTGGATTTCCTTACGATTTACGTCTTACGTCTTCCGTCGATTCGTGTGTGAATTACATTGTCGAGACGAGACGCGACACGTGAGATGTAGGTGCAGGTGCAGGGAACAGAGAGGGAAAAATGCAGCGTAACGGGCTTTGAAATAACAGTAGATAGCGTCAAAACGAAGCGACGAGCGCGAAAATGATATTATTTTGGCGAACGAAAGTCAAAGTTTCGAGAAATTCGCGGTTCTCTATTCTATAGCTGTGCGTGACGTGTTACGAGTCGAACGGCACACGCGTGTTTTTGGCCGTTTTTCAGCTCGTCACGACGCATCTCTCCGTGAGATGCGTGGCTCGATATCGTCGAGATGCTGCCGAGCACGCTGACGCTCGCGGGATTATTCTCGTATATACGCGCGTCGTAGAATGGACCTCTTTAATCGTTGTACATCAACACCTCATCGCGCCTAATTTTATCGCAATACCGCTGGTGCGTGCCCCCCCCCCCGGTATTCGTAACAGGTGGAATATCTCGCGGCTTGATAATCCAATTTGCGTCGCACCTCGGTCGTCGCGAAGTTGCGCTCGGCGGAGCTCGTTAACCCTTTCGCTACGGCGTATTAAATTTGCTTTTCTCGAGGTTTACGGCTAAACGAGACGGCTAATTCGTTTTACGATTATCGCCGCGACACGCGGGCTCCGACGCACTTTTGATATTTCTGGCGCGACGCAACGTGGCCTGGCGCGGAAAATATAACGATGTTATAAAATTAATGCCGGCGGAGAGTTTTCCGATCGATCGCTCCTCGATTCTCCAGATACCGACGTGTCTCGAAGTTATCGCGAACTTCTCGATCTGCGACGAATATAAAGCAGTGAGTCATTAGAAACTGCGTAGAACAACTTTATCTCTTTATCTATAGCTTGATTTTAATAATCTTATTTGTTTGAAGAAAGTGCTGGAATTTAGAAATCGCATGTGACACACACACACACACATTATTGAATTTATTTCTCATTTTCTTCCGTTTTTTCTTTCGAAACTTTTAAATGAAATTTGATTTCTATTTAATTATTCTTTTTTTCTCGGCATGGTGCGTGAAAAATTGCGTGCCACGGAACAATATCGCGGTATAACGTGACTCCGCTCGGTATCGGTCGAATTTTCGCGATCACGAAGCGTCACCGGGCCACCTTATCTCGAAGAGAGGACAACACACCGAATTCGGTCTAGCTACCGACAAACGCGCTATGTTTATCGTGATAACAAGGCCATCAGATCAAGCCAGACGTGCACGACGCATGTGCGGGCAATATATCTCGGGGAATTATATATTTGAACGTTTACTTTCGTCGATTATTCTGCCGTCGTCGTGATTACCTCTCCGGCACCGTTCAAACGATGTTTACGATTTCGCAATATTTCGGGGTTAATGCCGGATGCAATCACGTTCGCGCGCAACCGAGATATTTGTAAAACCGGACGCACGGACGAACGCAAATCGCCAGCGTGCGCCTTAAATCGCGCGATGTCTCTTATTTCGCGAATTGCGCAGAGTGTCGCTCGCGCGCGTCAAGTGCACGACGCGACGCGCCGTTTAAAGCGAGTCAGTCGTTTGCGCGGAAAACATTTCGCGGAGTCTCGTCGAGTAACGGGCACGTGGCGCTTGTCCATAATTTAGATCTACCTTCGACGATTTCCGTCCGTCTTTTGAAAATTGAATGAAGTTGTTTTCGAGTAAACGGGAGCCACGGGAGGGCGAGGGGGGAAGGGGATTAAAGACGCGTGACAGCCTCGGACAATCACGATAGCTTCCTCGCGCGCGATGCCGAAGAGTTCTTTCCGTTCTTTCCTCATCGTCTCGCAATATCGATCACGCTGTGTTGAAGCATATGCATTAATGCCGCAAGCCGCCTCGAAACGAGCGAAACAAATTGGATGCGTCCGCGTTCCGCGTTCGTTCCGCTGGGTGCGTTTTAGAATTTCTGGAAAGTCTTTCGTGTTCTCGGACGGCGAATGTGTTAGTCACAGCAGTGACCAGTTTATTTTAAGGCTTGCTCACTTCTATACGTTCACTCGCCGTGTTACACCGATTCGCCACCGTTTTCTCTCTTTCTCCGCGCGAACTTTTACTACCTATTTCGTTTTCAACGGTGCGACCAACGGCGACGATAAAGTTGCCGTATCGTATAAGATTATCGCATATCTGAGAATCATCCTTTTTCCCTTTATAAATCTTATTACGATCGACTCACCTCGCTCTCGTGCGATAGCAGCCGATTAAAATAAACTTTGCATGCTTCTCGTTACTTCGAGCGATACTGATGTTTTCTCGAAACAAACCCGAGTTATAATTGATCGATTAGTTAACAGCGGCTCGCGTGCACACGTACATTTTTATCCCACATATCGTATTTTCGCCCGTAAGGCTTTCCAGGTCTTGTAAAGACTCCGGCGCGAACCACCGTCGTCGCGATATTTTTTCGTCATTTTCTCGGTGGCGAAGCGTCGGCGCGTAAAAGTTGCGGCCCACTTTGCTCAGCGAATTTGCCTATACGCCTCGCGCTTCATACATGTTTTATATTCTTACACTCAGCTTTTATATACCCAGCTGAATTACAAAGTTCCGCGTAATACAAAGCCCCGGCTAGCGACGTGAGTACGCTAGCGCGCGCACTCTTTTGCCTTCCTTCCTCGTTTCGCTTCGCTCGCCCGCCAGCTGATCGACTTTACCGTGCTTTCCCCACCGTCCTTATCGTCGCCGTCGTCGTCGAGGAGCCTCCGCGTTTTCTGCCTTTCCCTTCTCCGCGCCGTGCACGCGGGACGACGTCGCTTGATTCATACCGCAAAAGCATATACGCCGGAGAACCCGAAACGGAGACCTTGCGTTTCGCCGCCACGTAACCGCGTGGGAAGAGCCGATCGCTTAATCTCGGTTCTATCCGTGTTCAGAATGTCTCAAGATCCCCAACGAGAGATATTTCGGGAGATATTTCGAGAGAACGACGGAATTTTGAACTTATGGGAAATATCTTGAAAACTATGCGACTCTCTCCTCGCTTATTTTACATTGAGATTCGATGAAGCGAAGTCTAGTTACTGAATCAGCCGTGAATCGAATTTTATTATCCGTTCGGATTCTTGAAAATTGCCTGAAATTCTTGCGATATTTAATCGATTATGCCTCAGAACGTACGAGCTTATCGATGTCGAAGCGATCTCTGTAATTTTTGGTATAATCGCGACACACGGTCGGAAGAAAACGCAATAATTCCGGAACATACTGCGCGTCGGAAGATAATGCTCGGCTCGTAAATGAGCTTCCGAAGGCCTTTTTAAGGATGACGGAAACGCGCGCCGTAAGCGGAGCAACTCCGCGACGTTTATTCTTTCAACGGTTTTCGAAGTCGAATTCATCTGCGCGTCGCGGATGGTATCTAATTAGAGTAATTAGACGCGTCTCACGTTTAACACCGATGACGTGCACGCGTTTCGAGTGCGTCGTGGGAATAAGCGGCAGGGAAAATGATTGTGCAGCAACGTTTACGGTCCGCGCTCTTGCGTTTTCGACGCAATGCGAGCGCGCGAGCGTAATTGAAGACGCTGCTCTTATAAATTTCTCGCTTTCCCTCTCTCCGTCTCTTCCTTCCTTTCCTAAAGTCCGAGAGCACGGTCGGCTGCTTGTTAAATTATCGTTCATATTACGCAACACTTATTTGTCGCCTAGGGTACACGCCGAGAGTTAATGCCACGCTTTCTTTGAAGACTCTTTATAGTTTCCCGTCACAGTGTTCCTACGGTTTAGCATACGGACGATTGGTCTTCCTATATATAGAAAAGATCGTAGAGTATAACGATAATAACTCCGTTTTACTCCGCTCTGACGCGCAGCAACACGTCTAAAATGCCCGGGATGTAAAAAAAGTGAACATTTAAAATTTAACATAACGACGGTAATGTGAGTACGAAAGATACTTTCTATTTAACAGTCCTGATTACGAGAGAGAATTACGCTTTTATTTCTTATTAGGATTCTTTTTATCTAAATTTTTTTCTACCGTTTCTCTATGAAGTTCATAGTATTTCTGTTTACCCCAAGCATTCTAGATTTACCGTCAATAATTGCACGCCGATATACTCCGTTATACAAATCGATACTCAACGTAATTGAGGCGGAATCATCCGCAAAACTGGCGAATGCAACATCGCGAAATAGTTCGCGGTATTGTTCCCCGGATTCGCTTATTCGTTCAAAATCACCGGCGGCGGGGTTTGGGTCGGTTATACGCTCGATCACGATAAATCACGTCTCGCGATCGAATCCCAGCAGGATCGTCGTGACCGCGATCGCGGCGATACGACGCGAATAGGCTTCGCGGGATGTCGCTGCAGAAGTTTCCTCGCGTATGCAATATCGAAATCAACTTAATCAATTATCCTGTAATTAACGAGGCACTTCGGTAAATCTAGAAATGAAGAGAGGGATCGTTAATGGCTCACTGTAATGGTTTGCGAGCGCGTTCGCGCGTACGAAACGGATAAAGGTCGATTCACACTGTACGACACGGACAATGACACGTATCGGGCCAGCACGACAAAATTAATGCGTATATGTTCAGACTGCACTGCTTCGGCAATCGTCCATCAGTTGACGTTTAGCAGCTACGATGGATGGATCGCGCAACGATGATGAATTGGTTCTTATAGTTTTATTTTTAGACAAGGACGAAGCCAAAGTAAAAAAAAATACGAAGAAAAGAAATCGAAAATGGGTATATCAAATATTAAAAAAAAAAGAAAAAAAAAGGAAACTTGAACGACATTGTCCAAAGACTTACTGAAATATGACGACAAGTTTTACCAATATTTTAGGATACTGCAACGTTAAAATTCCTATTTCGGATGGCTTATTACATATGAAGGACTTAACATTTTCAATTAATTTTTCATGGTCCATCTTCTGCTGCGTTTGTTCTCTACCATTTACTAATTCACACTGTCAGACCGGCACCGACACGGACCGTCAAAATATTCTTTGCGAGAATGTCGGTGTCGGTTCGTGCCGGTGCCGATTAGTGCGGTCAGTTTCATTTAAAAAGCATGTTTCAATGTTTTGTCGTGCCGATATGTGTCGTTGCCGGGAGATGGACCCTCGTATAGTGTGAACCGACCTTAAATCGTTATTACAATCGCGGTGCGTTGTTTGGACTGTGCGACGTACGTATCGACGAACATATTATTAACGCGTATCTTTCCGCTTGTCTCGCGACATTCATTAATACCGGGAGCGCGTCATAGAACTATACAGGCCGCTTCGCGCACGATCCATCGCCCAGTCGAAGGTCTCTCGATTTCTCACGTGCGATTACCTAAGTATCACGTGTTTATCGCGTAGTAAAAACGCATCGATCTCTGTCGAGAGTATCAGTTGGACATTTTGGGCAACCTGTCGCTCCGTCATTTCAATTTCTAATCAGAGTGATTTTATGCGAGATGTGTCGCGTTTCGCCTCGCCTAATCCACGCGGAGAAACATTGTCTTTCATCGGAAAAAGTACAATACTATATCGGCGCAAGACGTGCCATTAATCGCGCGCGCGCAATGTATTTTTTTCCGGTCCTGTGAATAATTTTATCGCGCGATTTCAGTTGCGCTCCTTTTCGCGGGTGAACTGCGGAAAATCGATTCCTCCTCGCCTGGCTTGGTGATCCTCGCGTGTTTCAGTCGACAGTTTCTTTCCTTTGCTCGTTCGTCTCTTACGGTGATAAAACGCCGCGTTAGAGCCATCGCGCAAGACTCTCGTATGGTCACGTGTAGCGTAACGTAACGTGAGTCAACGCACAAGAAACGTATCGGTTAAGCTCTCGCATGGTAACGTAACGTAGATCAACGCACAAGAAATGTATAACGCCGTAACGGCCGTAACCAATACGTTTCTTGTGCGTTGGCTCACGTTACGTTACGCTACGTGACCGTACGAGAGTCTTGTGCGGTGGATCTTAGAAAACGAAGCCTCTGGTTACGCACGTCATGATTTCTTCGACTCGACAATCAGCTTGGTGAACTTCTGATCTTCCGCGCTCTTCGGATCTACGTCATATCGCGTAACGGTTTCCAAATCTAAATGCAATCTAAATATACGCAAGGAGGATTGACCCGAACAATCTTTTGGGCCTAACGAACTTACTGATTCGAGTTCACCACTGCGGACACTTACACACCCACATAAACACACAATTCGGAAAGAGATAGTACAAGGAAAAGAATTACGAGCCAGGGTTAGAGAAGTTTTGTGTCAAAAAACTTTAATAAAAATGAAGACACGTGATAAGGATAAGATTAGTCTTATCCCAAATCTCTTTAAACAAAATTAGAGGTCCTATTACGTCGATTCCTCTTTTACTTTATAATCTAATTATTTCCATTTCATTCAGAAGCGTAGATTATTTTTCAGCGTTATTTTATTACGTCACGTTTAATTCTGCGAATCTTATTTCGTCGTGTTGCTTATAAATATCTCCGCCATTCACGTCTTGGAGATTTTTCTTGCGGGGTTTCCTTCTTTTCTGAATTTTCTAGCGCAAATCCAGCATACAAATCGGCTTTTCTTATTTTAATATATGGCCGCGATTGTGAAAGCACGATGGGCGAAAAGGAATTACGAGCCTGTACTGATCGATCGGCATTGGAGTAATACATAGAGACGGATAGTAGGTAGAGAATAGAGATGGAGAGAGAAACAAACCGTCCCCGGCTGGTTTCAATGTTGTAAACAACAACGTTGCGCGCGGGCAGGAGAGAACGTAACGGTTCCCCAGGATTGAGCAATCGTTTCCGTCGAGCCCCGTTCGTTTATGGTGTATCTTGCGTTATGTCAATGGGAATGTATAAAATCCTTGGAGCGTTATGGCCGTTACGGACTTCCGCTCGGACAATTTCTCGACGGGCGTGCCGCTCAATTGGATTTAAACGTCGCGCTCGTTTTTTGTACGACGCATCCCGGGAACGTTGCACACGCGTTTTATCCATGTATTCGTCGACGCGTGAATTTACCTGTCTTTATACCCTCGGCGGTTTCGCGGGATTACATCGCAGCGTCTCGTGTCTCCGAAACGTCCGCGCTCAATCCGCTCCGAAAATCCGAAATGCAACGTAATTTCGTTTCGCGCTTTAACATCGTTTTTTTTTTTAATATATAAATGCAATTTTGTTTATCTCAGAATTCGATATTTTTCACTCGCGATGAATAACTTGTTTTTCGCTTCTTTTTTGGTTTTATTGATTTTTTACTTTTCGACCGGTTTTCATTTCCAATTCTCTGACGTCGACGCCGCCGTGTCGACGGACGTCGAAACACGGAGGCGATCTGTTCTCTAATAACGCCCGTTGGATGCGTCCGTCAGACGCACATGTCGGCCGTTCCTCGTAACAGGATGCCTTGTACCGCCGCCGCCGCCGCGGCGCTAATTCGGCAATGTGTATTAGAGCACGTGAATAGAGACGCACACGCGCGAGATGATATCTCCATTATTCCACGATAATGGGTAGCAACGCGGAAAGGCCGACCGAGCGCGCGGATTCCGTGTCAGGATACGCGCGGAAAGCGTACGACTTTCAGCGCGCCAACAACACAACGACTCATCACGTGGATGCGCGAGCGATTTTGCACGGCGTGACGCAAGAAATTGGTTCGGATTACGATACGTGGAAACCGCGCGGTGATTCGGCGATTTCCTTACGCCTCGTCATGAAAAATTTCCCTTTCTACCCTTCGAGCGCGTATCTTTGCCCCTTTCGCGTCCCGCGAGGTTTCTGTTCAAAGTGGAGACTGCAATTTTTATCGCGATGCTAGCTCGCGGACCCGCTTCCATCTCGTTTCGCTCGTGGCTTTCGATGTGATTGAAATGATGTTATGAAAACGCAATACACCATAAAATTCATAAAACGCGCCGAGCAAATATCTGCTATTTAAAAATTAAAAATTATTCCTCAAACGTAGAAATGTAGGATATTTAAAAGTTTCCTCGGATAAAAGTCTTTACGTTATAAAATTAGTGCTCGTAATGTCACGCACGCCCACGCGTAGTTACTTAATGTAATAACTTGTATAACAGAGGACGTGTTATAACCCGAGGCTTGTGGCAGCTTCTTGGAGAGCACTACTCCAGATGAAATCCGGAGGCGGGGAGATAGTTATTCCAATCAATGCCGCGTGACGAAGGCGTGTGCTATCGCGTGTCGCAACGAGAGGAACGATTAAAGGAACGCGCGTGCAAACGGGGAGCGAGAGAGAGAAAGATCCACCTGCGATTCGCTGGTTTATTTCCTCGCCGCGTCGCGTCGGAGAGTATCCGAGTGTTCGTTGTTCGCGGCCGATGCTGCTTCTACGCCGCTCCGGGAGGTTCCGGGGAGAGGGGCTCCGCGTGTTTACACGGGCGCACCATCGCCGTCGGGTTTGAGAACGCGAGCGGCCGCGCAATCGGGTGCATTCACGGAACGTGGTCTTGCGGATAACAAAGCTCTCGGACCTGCTCCCCCCCTCCACCGCAGGTGAAAACGCTCGCGTACACTGAAAGGCAGCCTCTAACCGCTCGCCACAACATCGAGGTGTTTATCGTAAGTCGGATAACGCGTTGCGCAATTAAGAGAATCAATTTTTTTTTAATTTTTATCAAAAAAATCAATATGATTTTCGTGGGCGACGAAATCGCGGATGCGACGGTGTTTGCCTTGTAAAAACGGTGTAATGACAAGTATGTAATTTTGTTGAAGATTCAACGTGTTGAAAGGCTGCAAGTGTAATTTTTGGAAAATTACACAATTTAATGTATTATTACGATGAATGCTCTTGCATGCGCTTGAATATTTTAATGACACTGGGTACCTACTGCCATGCATACTTTGGTTTCACGACTGACAAAATTCGGCGGGGGGGGGGTGGAGGGATATTAAATTAATGATATTTTTATATTCCAACGCGTTGAAAAGCGCTACCGCGTGCGTTTCACGTGCGCGAGCAGGTCGTTGAATAATTTAATTAGGACGGGTTTTATTGCTGCGCCGCGCGCCACAGATTTTACGCGATGATAAAAGTGTACCTCGTAAGTGTATAACGTACCTACGGAAATCGCAACAACGTGCTACACTGTAAATGCGAGGTTTGAGAAATATTTCGACACCTTTAGGTCGAACGAGATATCTCGATGTTTTAATCGCTTGATTCTTTCGCGATGAAAGATCGTTTGTAATTTATGTATTATATCGTTAAAACTCATCTGTGGCGAAATCTATTTTCGCGATTCGTTTTCGTTCGCGACTGTTGTCGGAAGATCCGCTCTTGCCGTTTTCGTATATACACAACAAAGCTTGGCCCGCGTTTGATCTTTCGAGAAAAAATAATAATTCATCTCCAACGAAACGCCGTTTAGATAAGCACTTTCTAATGCACGCCTCGAAAGTTTTGCTCTTACACAAGCGATAAGCGAGCCAGCGACCTCCGCTGGTTTAAACGTTCCCGTTAATGGTGTGTATGCTTGTGTGTGTGTATGGTGTGTGAGAGCCTATTGCAATCCCCGTCCTTTTTAAGCGCGTTGCATTCATATACACGAGGTACAAGTCGATATAAATCACAGTTATGTGCGATAAATGAGATTACAATATCTCCGACGATAAACTAAAAGGGCGAGCTTAAAGGTGCCGACGCATACATTTTCCAAGTTTTATTAACTAATTCATTAAGTGTTTTATACCTCTCTTCTTGTCCATATTTATGCAAATGCAAAAAGTCCGCGCAAAACGGCTGTATTTAAACCGCGTGGCTTATATTGATACCGCACAAGTCCAATTCGCGGTTTTGCCATGCGAGCAATCCATCGCGCAAATAAAGAGAGAAAAGTAAAAAACAAAAAAGCAGAAAAATGATACTGTTTAGCGTTGTGTCCCTGGAATATTTGTGTCGGTTAGATAGTCGCGCGCTGGCCGTAACGGTCCACCATAGCTCGGCACAGTTTTGCATATCTTCTCTTACCTCTATTTCTATTTTCCGGGTGCATCGTTATGTCGATTACTACGTCGTTTCTTGCCGTCGACGCCCGACAACCCGTGATTTGCCTCTCCCGTCGCACGGAGACGGAGATACACGCAGCGTAACGCGGCGAGCCAGAGAAAGACAGAGAGAACGATTTTCCTTAACTCTTTTGCCTCCAAACAGAATAGAAAGCAAACACGAGGTGACGATTCTAGGAGGACTAAATGAATTCTCCGTTAAGTTCTACGGACCACGAGGGAGTAAGTACTATCTCGTTTTCACATTAATTATAAGCAAGAAATGCGCGCAACGTGGAATTTAATTCTATTCGAGTTCAACTTTGAACTATCGTTTGAATGTAATTTCAATGTTCCTCGTTGCACTGCAATTCTATTACTTTGCGATAAGTTTACTTTTAGTAGTAGGTACGCAATATTTCGGCATTGTTATCTGTCGGCGTTATAATTTTCTTACAATTATACAGTAATTTAATTGAAGTGTTATGCAAAATGAAGATTACATTAAAAATCCAGTTTGCTAAGGTTTCGGCGGCCTATTTTGCGCATGTGTTTTGAAGCAGGGCAAAAGATCTGATTCAACAATAATGCTCGGTAACGTGCAAATATAATGATTTTTATTATTGCAATTTTATATGGCATTGAACGCATGCAATGGGCGTTCTTTGACTTGTGTCACGCTCAATTTCATAGTTTCTTACGTATCACCTTGGGCTATTATTTTATTACCATGTCGGAATTCGGAATTAAGGTATATAAAAGTCTGAAAGAGGATATATAATCCAAATTACTATCTTTACGTCGTAAATCAATAATAATTTAACGAATTTTACGTTTGGCAAAATGCAGTTTACTCAATCCGCATGAACGCTGCAATTTATCACGACCGAGAAGCTTGAAAGTTTTTCATTACTCGCCACTGTGGGATGGAACAGAATTAAAATACGGCAAGCGTTCAACACGTTTTCGCTTCGCGCTATGCCAAGGTCCGTGCGCATCTCCCCAGAACCGGAAATACTTGCGCAACCGTTTCGTACTTGCGATTTTCTCGGTTTGCCGGACATGCGTGCGAAGCGTGTTATCGATTGGCACGACCGGCTCTCGGCGCGAAAGAAAGTTCCTTGACTCCCCCCTGACGAAAGAGATGCATTCAACTGTCCCTAAGAAACGCTTTCAAGCAGATCGTGCCGAAGATACGACACGTTAATGACGCGCGTCTATCCGCTTGCCGCGGATAACGCGCGCAGGTTGTAGACCTGTTTCGCAGATAGGACTCGGAGAAGATTATCCCCGCGGAAGTTTCGAATGCGTTCGAATGAAAATAATACGAATGTGTTGGGCCGTTAGAAGCAATCTTTAAAACCGACTTCTTACTTCTTGATTTGAAACGTGACCGTGATGCAGTCATCGTATCACGGAATTGATTAATCTCGAGGCGAAGTAGGATTGTTGTTGTTTGAGAACGAATCTCGCGACTTCGCGTTGTTGGGACGAAACAGATTTACGGAGCCGCGATTCCGTCGATTTACCGTGTTTCGCTTTGGCAGGTTTCGAATGAAATTCTATAACCGTGTAATGAATTTCGCTTTTCCGCGCGGCGGAGGAAAGCGAGTCGTTCCCAAGGAACGAAAGTTTCTTGAATCTCCGAATCGCGATTCCACCATCGGTAAACGAGTTGAAATCGTGCAACTACCTTCGTTCGTAACGCTTTAAATTAAATCGCGTTTCAGATAGTCCTTTGAAACGGCGCAGCTGCATCCGCGGGTATAACTTCATTTGCTTGAGACCAGACCTCGGGACTTACTCTGACGAGATAGGCTATACTTGCGGGCGGAACATTCCGCGTGGTAATCTCCGTCTGGATTGCCCGAGCAAATTGTAGAAACGTGATATTCAACGCGATCGGATCTGGCATTTGCGTTACCTATCCTTAAAGCTCGCAAAACACGCGCGAATTTGAAAAAAATTATAATAACATTATGCTTACAATTAAAATATTAACATGAACGTTATTCTATTTTTGTACTAAAATTTTAAAATTTTCTATTAAATTTGCTATTGAATTTGCATGTAAATCAATAGAAAACGTAGAAAACTTTTAACGTCCAGTTAGAAGGATTCCTACTTCTTTATAAAGGTAAAAAGGGAATGTAGATTATTTTCTGTACTAGTCAAATTTGCTATTAAATTTGCACGTAGATAATTATATCACTAATGTTACAATCTATTTTCTGTATAACAAAACGTGCCTTTTAATGTCCATCTGAAAGGATTCCTACTTCTTTGTGAAGAAAAGGAAGGAACGCGTAGACTGTTTTTCTGTACTAGTCAAATTTGCTATTAAATTTGCACGTAGACAAGTAAATTAACGTGTCTTTTAATGTTCGTCTAGAAGGACTCCCGGTTCTTTGTGAAGGAAAGGAAGGGATATAAAGAACTAAGAGCAACGCTAAAACGTTAATCCGCTCTCACGATTTGCGTTCACTATTGATCGACGTTCACAAATTGTATAAATAAGGCTTGTAATTGATCAATAGTATCTTACTTGGGCACTTCGCCGGGATCGGCTGGTGTTAATACGACGCTGATAATACCGACTATCCGATTATTTTGTCTTTCGTGATCGATCGCCGCGGCGCGCAATTTTACATAACGCGCATCAACTATGCCTCTCTTTTTTTTCCTCTCTATGCACTCGCGTACGGCTTCGTTTGTCCAGCTCGCCTTCGTCGACGAGTTAGCATCATCGAACTACCCACGGAACGATGTAAATCAGATCGCGTTTCAGATAACCCCGTGCAAACGATGCAGCTGCGCGCGCGCAAGTTCGTTTACACGCGTTTATTGTCCAGTCGCATAGTTGATAAAAAGCACTGCTATCTATAAAAGCCATATCGTCGATCATGTAGAACTATTTTAATTGCGAGAAAGCAAAAAAAAATCAGAAGATTGCAGCTATTCATACAGTAATAATCGAAAAGCCTTTTAAACGCTAATTGGACGTCGTATTACATAACATAAAATTTTGAAACACGACACCGAGCAATTACCTTGTAATTGCATGAGAAATAAAGAGAGTCGATCTCGGATTTCTCTGCTCATTTTAGTTGGTTCTGCTAGATTCCGGAAGTGTAGGAAATGAGTATTTAAAAAAGGAACAGGAAAAGCCCACTTTTTATTACAAGGAGAGCTTATGTAAGCTCGCGCTAATGAAGTAACTTTTTTAACTATTTTCGTAACGTTTTAAAATAGATCAGCTAATTATTTCCAACTATATTAGCGTACTAACGAAATTATTCCACCTCTAACAATATTTTAGCGTTAACTGCAGTGTATTTCAGCAAAACATAATTTTTAAGAGTTATATGTGAATAAATCCCGGAATCAAATAGGATTCTGAAATTAGATTCAATGTGAATTCGTAAATGTGAAGTGAGAAAACGGGACTGATCCGTCAATGATCAATTCGTTTAACTACTTTATTTAACTACTTTGAATCCATATAGAACATATTCTCCGAATTTCGTATGAGAGGATGTAAAACATTAATTCCTTTACTCCGAAACTATAACTTGCAACTAACGTTGCGATGATTATTCTCGTTTCATATTAATGAATTGATAATGCATTTAAAGGGAACTTTGCAATCTAATTAAGCACCACAAGTTACTTTATATATTTATATATTTGATATAACTATTTGCGGAACGGGAATTACTTTTCATTTCGTATAAGTTGTTACATAATTCACCGTATTAATTTCACACGAGTCAGTGAGCACGAGTCTCCGACGACTTTATTAATTGCTGGGTGAGATAGGAGATAGTTATCAAGTTCCGATCGTGTCGCTTTAGTGGACTATGGCGCGAATTAAATCCCAATTATATATCCGATATTCACGCTCCGCTCTCGCACGAACGTTGAAAATGGATTCGATAAACGCGAACCGCGGACTCAGGATGTCGATAACGAACAAAGACTTTCGGCGCAGCAGTTCCTCGATCGCGTTCAAGTTGCAGCGTAAGCTCTGCAAGCTGTTCACTGAAAGCTGCGTATTAGCTTGCGGCATGTTTTCTCGTTGAACAATCGGGACTTAGCAAATGCGGGCAGAGAATATTCCAACTGTGGTCTACATATTATCGATGCGACAATGCTACACCGTCCAACAAAATTTAATTTTTATATTAATTCGATGAAATTTAATTTCAATATAATTTTTACATAAAATAAACATGAATGATACCGCTTTTCTGTGTCTCTGTACACTTATGGCTCGCGATCCGCAAATTTTTATGTCATTTCAGGATGCAATCTGTTAGAGATAGAAATCTATTTTGTTATATACACATCGATGAGAAGAGTAGTATTATTTACGCGAATGAATGATTGAAGGACATTGTAAAAAATCGTATCGATTCCAATTGACGTCAGGCAAGAGATAAAAATATGATTTCGTGTACAACGCGCCACGTTTGCAGATAAAGGTAATAAGAGTGCAAATTCATCTTACCATATGTAACACGTGTAATCTGCTTCGAGCGACGTAACATATCGCAGGATTGCCAATTACACGGGCTGGACCGATATATCGGTTTTACAAATTAGTCGAAGACCCGGTCTGCGGTATCTAGTTATCTAAATGTATGCTGATTGAATTACGACGTGCATATCAGTAATAACGTATATCTGTACGCGTTGAGTAATACACGCTTTAAATGTATCGCGGATGAGCAGTCTTGTTTGCCTGAGTGTGTTTTATTGGCTTTGCATATTTAGCTGGCGGAGATGTTTGCCTTATATCGCATCAACATGAAGAGTTGCATAACGCGCAATGCATAGATAGTCGCCACTTATTAGCGAGATATTTACGCCAGAAAAGTCCAACTTTGAAAAAAAAAAAACGTAAAGGATGAAAGGAAAAACGTACGTCGTGTTTAACATGCGGACTGTCGAATCGCGGTGTCATTTCGCTGTCGATATCGTGTTCGATCGCCATTTTCCGCTTTAGTTTTAATTGCGCTTTAGAATTGCATAATGCGCTCACCTTGACTTCGTGCTAATGTATCGGAGCCCTTGAACGGCTACCGGCTTCGTTTAAAATGTGCCTCCACGTCGAAGGCGTTCGAAAGTTTTTATAATCTTGTCCGATCATTCGGAGTAAGGTTTCGGTTACATGAAAAAAAATCACATTATGATACAATTTGTGATTGTTACCAAACTATCGTAAAATTCGTAAAATACAAACGTTAACGTTAACGCTATGTGTAGTGAGTTTCCACAACCATGACACACACTTTTACGAGAAATATAAATAAATTTGTCCGTCCCATAAAAAGCAAGCTGTCAATTTATCTTATCTTTCTCCCAAGTTTTTACGTTATAATATAACTATAGGAAAATTGTACTTATCTCTCCCAAATTAAAATGACTTTAAAAGCGGGTATAATGCGATATTTTTTGCGCATCGTCACGCTGATAATTATAACATTGATTTATCGCGTAAGGAGAAGTAGCAAAGCGGCGATACGAAATTTACTTGATGAAGTCTTTTAACGGCCATCGACAATCGGTATTTATATCGAAGTAGAACATCGACAGCGCATGCAACGATGGCGGAACACGAGCGCGTAGAATCAATAACTGCCGGACGTAGACCGTCTAAAAATTTCTGAGTTTGCGATAAAAACGAAAATGTAAACGCGAAAGCAATAACGGGGATGACTCATGCGTAATGATTGAATTCATGATCGCCCCTGCGTGGTCAACGCGCGACCTCAAATCGGATCGAAACAAAATCGCGCAACTTGCGTCACTTTTAAACAAAGGAGGGAAAGAATTTACGCCATTCGAAATGCCGTTCGAAGAGAGATGATAGACGATTGACACCGAGCTAGGTCAGATTACCGGATAAGATTAATTTATTTCCTGCTGGCGCGCGCGAAGAGAAAGAGCCGGCCGCGAGGCACTCCTTTCATCTCCCTCGCTCGCCCGATAGCTCACCGTATCCTGTAATATTTACGTCGTATGCACATTGCGCGTGCAAGCGGATATGCATGGAAAACCTGCCGCATAATGAGACGCACGGGCGCGGTTGTTTGAGGTTTGATTAACCAGTTCCTGTCGCATTTTGTCCGTTAGCTGTATAGTTAGACGGCGCGGCGTTCGTTGCGATTTCGCAAGATGCAGCGGCTTACCTAACGCATTCAGTCGGTAGAAAAGTTGAAAAAAAAATTGATACCAGTTCTCGCTGGAGATATATTTTGTGAGGTGCCAGAGGTGATAGACAGTGTATCAGATATTGTACGACTCAAGCACGTAATGCCAGTTTAGACTTCTGCGAGGGCGAGAGCGGCGTTATTACTGTAAGGCCGGCAAAAGCATGCATATCAGCAAGATTGAACCGCCTTGGGCACGGTTCGCTAACGGAGATATACTTCTGACGGCTCTTTTCGTTGAGGAAAAGAGTCAGCTTCAATTTTAGAGTCCGCGGATTGAAATTCGCTCGAACTGCGAGAGATCTGGGATACGCGACAATACGGAGACGTTCTCTCTCTCTCGCGACGCTTTTACCGAGATATTTTCGCTGAAAGTTCCGCGGCAGAAGGACGAGCTCTATAGATGTAGAGCGAGCCGGCCGAATTAGTTTACTCACTCACGTGTGCAACCGTGCAACATTATTCGGACGACGATATTCCGCGACGATTTACCATCACGTACGTAAATACAACCGGGCGTGTTCGCCGCGCGCACGGTACACTTTGGTGCACAAAGCGTACGGCCGCTTCGGGAATGGTTGTAAACGAGCGATTGACGATGTACATCGGAGAGATACCGCGCGCTCCACTCCGCCGCGATGACCCACTTTAGCGGATGCTCCAACACGCCCGAGGATTCCGTTCGGCATTCGCCCTCTAGGAGAGCCGACCCTGTTGTACTACGGCTGTTAAGAGAGTTACGGGAACGTATACGCTGGGTTGTATCCCATGAAATATACAGAACACTTTTAACGTCAGGTCGAGGCAACGCATCTTGAAGCGATGATGTTAGAGTTAGGGAAAGATTGCCGGAGAAAAAGTATTTTGGCTCGGTGAATGTTACGCAAAATATTTTTCCTTTAAATATTGCCCGTTGTAACGTTGTGTCAAGAGATAAATCTTTCGACTGTTCTGTTTGGCAATGATACGAAAAAGATACGAGGGCATTGTTCGGAATCGTGTCATCATTTAATTCGCTTAATTCTATGCAGCGTGTTATGTCGTTGTCAAAAATCGTTCGATCGATGTTCCTATTGAGCTAGTTAAGCTAATTGAGATAAACTGATGGCGCACGATTTTTCGTCTGTTCTTGCACGATCGGTGCATCGCTGTTAACGCGAATATTACAGCGTATTCGTCTTCACTATCGATAAATATTACAGACGTGAGTTGCGCTCCGGATCGCTTTCTGCATGTTGTCCATCTTCATTGAAGCGCGGGCGGATAATTTTAACGCTGGAATTATATGCAGTCTCGTTCGCGGCTTTGATAAAGAACGGGCGTACGAGAACGTCGGCTTTACAACGGTAGTCTTCCCGATTCCATTAATAGTTCTCGACCGCACTGCTCTACGTCGCGAACTCTTCGGAGCAGTCGCTCTAAGCGGACGTGCTATCGCGCTATAGAAAGCCGCTGTTGTCCCGTTCTATACGTTCCATTAACAAAAATTAATTGACATTCGATACGAAAATCGCGGTAACCGAACACGGGTATTGATCGCGAGCTTACATCATTATGAAATCTCGCCAAATATCGTAAACTCGCGATTAAATATTTGTATCTGACTGAAAAACGACCTTCGGTCACTACCATTATTTAATGTCAATTTCTACTATCAATTCCTAGTATTAATTTCTGATCCGTAATTTAATATTTAACTTGTTTTAATCGCACTAATATCATTTACTAAAATAAAATCTATGATATGGATTAATATCGTCGGCTTAATACTTGATATCTAATGTAAACGCGTTATGGAAGAGTTTCCCGCGAAACATTAGGCCTGTTTGGTTTCGCCGCACTTCTGAATAATAGTGCAATAAGTTAGAATGAAAAAAATTTATTTTCTTACATTCTAACTTATTGCACTAGTTCCAGAAGTGCAGCGAAAACGAATAGGCCTTTTGAGTTTCATTTATAGAAGACATCAATCGTCAGTTATTTTCCTAAGATCGATGTTTCATGACTCAAGATGAATGAGATATACGTATCAGCGCCAAGTTTCGAGGCTTACACAAGTAAATCCTAATCGCTGTTCAGCCTAGCACGTCGTTAGCAGTGGCAAGGTCTAATTATCATACGCCGTTCGCGGAGCGGAAACCTTCCGATGTCGTGTCCTCGTCCGATTCTCTCGAGTGCAAGAGGAATCCTCAAAGCTCGCCCGTCGAGCACTTACGCGCGCAAGTAGATCATAAGGATTTATGTGGAATTCACGGTAGAATTACGATCGTCGCGCGTTTGCGCAGAAATCAAGAGTCTTAGTCGCGAGTCTTTCTATCCTGCGCTATTGTACGTTCACGAAATTTCTACTCTACCTTTCCTTCTCAAAATAGACATCGCGACGTCGCTCAGAAATGCAGAAATCTCGTCATTGAAAAAATTTTCGCGGTCACATTTTTTAGCGTGTTAGCGCGAAGAGATATTCTTCTTTTCTCCATCAGCGATTCGAGCGATCGAATCCGATGGAAATATGGAATTTTCCTGAAAAGGAGTGTCTTGGCATATTCAAGCGCGATGTTATTCAATTACGTTCACCCACGTGGCCGACCTCGTCGAACCGCATTTTCAAGAACGCGATGACGGCGATTATTGTCGGGTATAGCTATGTAACGATATTATGTTCTCAGAAATAATGATTTTATCCGGTAGAACTTACCGCAAGAACTATTTATTCTAACAGAAAGTTGATTATTGTTTCTTTTCTCATTCATCATTCCATCAATCAATTTCCTTAACAAATTGAATTACTAAAGTATCGGAGATATCGCAAATTCGGAAGCGATAAATAACGATCATCCATCACGTTAAGCAAAACTCGGCTTCACGAATTTATCGAGAGATTTGTCACGAAAAACTTCATTCATCGATGATCGAGGGAATTGAAGTCCCTTTCTCTCCTCTTCTCTCTTTCCGTATATAAATAAATATACATATCCCAGCCATAGATAAAAAAGTTGGACGACTTCGCTTATCGACTGGTGTCAAATAATAACTCCGTTTCTGTGCCACGCTGTCCGACGTGGAGGGCTTTACGCCTGTTTCACACCGTTCGTTTTTCCAATGAACCGTTTGCACATTGATTCGGCGCTAGAGACAAATTGTTTACACAGTCCGATGACTTTAACCTTTGGGGGGGCTGCTCATCTCGCTACACGCTCACGCAGCGCGTCAATGTTCTTTCAATTGGAATTATGGACGGAAAAGTATCCCGTCTTTTGGCCTTATCAGGCGTTGAACCGCGATGTCGCAAACGCGCGATGTCGCAATCAATAACTCCCCCCGCCTTCCACCCTCCCTCCCTCCCTTTCCCTTCATCGCAATGATTAATTTTTGTAAGATTTCTACCGCCAGACGTTTTGCGATTAATATAGTGTGCTCATTGTAAAGTTATCATAATTGTGTTAAAAGATAAGAAATTGTTATTAATTTTATTATATATTTGTATGTTATAATTTTTATTATTAAAAATGACTGTGATATTAGATTAGTTAATAAATGTAAAAGGAAATTCGCAATAAGATAAATAAAAGTTTGCATTTTTAATTAATGATTTATAGTTCTTAATTTAAAAAAATTAGTTTCCATTCTCATGTTCTATTTATTTTTCCTTCTTTTTCTCTTCCTGGTATTTACTTTCTTGTTGTATTAACAAATTTTATGGAATTTTTAAACCATTTGATTAATTTCACGAATAAAATTATTGCCCTAGAATCATCAGTTTACGTCTCTGACCTATTTGCATTCGAGCGCAAAAAGTTTCCAGTCGCGGGGATATATTTTCAAAAAGATATCAGTTTTTATCTCGTTTATTTCTTTTGGTCGGCGAGTGCAGACGATGGTAATGACGAGAGTCAGCAAAGCCTTTCGTTAAAACCGATGAAAAATGACAACCTGTCTCCTTCGTCAGATACAAAAAGCACGTGGGTCTTTTTCGAGATTCCTACCCGACCCAGTTTCCACGCCAAAGCTGTGCTTGCGTCACGCGGGAAATTATATCGTGCATAAGGGACCCCTTCGTCCCTCGTAATCTCGTGGAGCCGATAGTAAATGAATTGTTAAATCGGAGGAATTAAACCGAATAACGCCGGATTAAAACCGGAGCTCGCGTGGGCGTGCAAGTTTAAACTTGCGATTTGTTAACAGTCGCTGCGAAGCGCGATTGTCGTTCCAAGTTCAATATATTTATGCGAAATTCTTCTCTTTTAAGTCTTGTTAAAAACTCTATTTTGTGAAAAGAAATAGATAATTTTTCAGCGAAGCTTAATCAACGACTGAAGCAATATTTTCGATACGATTAAAGCGTGGACTATTTTACTGATTATTATATATATATTTCGTTCAACGAGGGATCATGGTTGATCAAACACAAATAACGATAGGGCACAGAGCCGCAACAAGGTGCACGCGTTAAATTATTTTTATTTTTAATAGATATTGTCCAACACACACTATTAAAAATAAAAATAATTTAACGCGAACATCTTGTTGCGGCTCTGTGCCCTATCGTTATTTATGTTTGATCAACCATGATATCTCGTTGGACGGAGTATAGACTTGCTGAAAACGATGTGCTCGTGTTGTTTCCGCCAGGGTAATTATCCAAAAGGTTTATCAGCAGAAACCTGTCGCGAAGCAGCTGCTCTCTTTCATGAATTTAAATTCCATTAATGTTTTGCGTTACTACTGATAAGGCAATAAGGAATCATCGTAATCAGAGAAAAATTTTCTTAAAGTATCTCATTCAAAATTTAAATCTTAAACATTAAACGCGCTTATTATTATTAAACATGCTTATTAATTATCGCAATTTAATCTGCTGATGGTTTTGAAAACAATGTTCGACCATTCTTATACGAATTACAAATGTATATAGAGAAAGTATTTTGATTAATTCAAGATATATTATTTTACATATTAATTTGAGCTGCAACGAGAAGATAACATTGTTGATCCTGGATCACTAGTTCAGCTTGGCAATTTTTATTGGAAAAAAGTCAGTATAGAGGAATTGGGTCAGATAGTGTCCAAATAATAAACTGAACGCGCGGCGCACTTGGGGCACTCACCGTTTACATATTTGATTAGATGTTCTCTTCGCTTATCTTTATTTTATCTACAAAAAAATTCTCTCAAAAAGGCCCGTCGAAGCCTTGTACGCCTCTTCCGTGATCGCGGAACGAATCTATGTTATCCAAGGACGCGTATTGTCGGTCGCCGCGGCCATTTATGTAATTGCAATGTGGAGTCATGCATTTTCAACCGAAACCGCGAAGCCGCCGCCGCCGCCGCCGCTTCGGCTCGGGCAGAAACGACGAAAATGGAAGCTGGAAGCGCGCCGACGTATATCCTGGTTTTACGTTACCGTGACAAAGTGTCGCACACGCGGAAGTGCGGCTAAGTAGGTCAGTGGGCCAAGCGCAGCTGCGACAGCCTCCTCCGTATTGAATTGCATCTGCATCTATGCCTGCATCTGCACGCGAACGTGAAGATGCCGTCTCCCGATGGTCCCTTCGTGGAAGGGAATTGCAGGTCGCGAGAGTATTTGGTATTTATGAGCAGCCTGGGCCGAGTAATAACTTTTCTGCGAGAGGCGATTGTCCACGGGCGTGGATAAAATTGGTGCGTTTTCCGGGCGCATTGTTACAAAATCGTAACGCGCGAATTCGACTCGCCAGACTTTGTCTTCTGGATAAGATTGATTCTTCAATCCATAATCATAGTCGTAACAGTATATGGTCCCACCGCATGGCGATTTTTGATTCGTCAACGAAAGTGCGGTAATGGGCCTCATTTTTAATTCATTAAAGCCATAATGAATAACCTTTCTAACGGTTAAAAATTGAAATCTTGCCTGTAGACTTTTTTGCGCAAATTGTCGTATAGGTTTATTGTCCTGGCTTTAGACAGTATTACAATGTGTGCATTCCAACAAAACGAAAATGGAGTGCTTTGTTCGCGATTTTTTTTGTTGCTACGTGATGGATATTGTACTTTCACATGCGTCTCCGGATATAGAAATAAAACTCATTTACTGTTTGGAGATCCACACCGATGGGATGCGAATTTTATATTGCATTGTAATTTCGCAAGCGTACAATGCACAGATTTATCAAAAATTCATGTCCATACCGTTCAAAAAAGCTACTGGTATTTGGGCTCGCTAGATGAATTTTTATTTGTTGCTCGTACGAGTCGCGTCGTTGTATCCTCGCTATTAAATTCTATTTAGCCGAGAAGATTAACAGTCTTATTTGAAGAGACGAAAATAACTTTTTAGATATCATTTTATTTATTTTTTTCTTAGATCTGCACACACGTTTGCTATTTGAAACGCGCATTCGAGAGCTATCATTTTCATCGCAAATATGATATCGTCAAGATCGATTCGAGGATATAATTCGTCGTTTAGAAAGGAATTGGAATACACCATATGCGCTTTCTCCCGATTGTTTCGAACGAAAGCGGACGTATTTTTTCGCAGATTCGTTGTGGTCGACACGAGCATTGATCGAAACGCGAGTAAAAGAATAGCATGCGCGCGGATCGTTTTCGTTGTAAAATGAATACCTTGCTCGTGTGTGCAATGTTTTCGAACGAATATTCTCGGGAAATGAGGGAGTCGAAGGTGCGAGACCGCGTGTGGAAATTATCGCTGGAATGACGGTACCGGTCATTCAACCTTAAGCTTTTCCCAAGCGGAACTCACTCAGTTTTTCTTATAGGATTCTAATCGCTATTAATGTTGTAAATTGTGAGAAAAAGTCGGCCTTTCGCACGATTTACTCGCGTTTGAAGAACTCTCTTTACCTATTTTTTTTCTATCCGGGGCAATGGTTTTCCAAGTAGGAGCATAAAAACTGTAAATTCATCGCATTAGAATTACGAGAATCAATTATATTTATCTCGCGCGAACAATGGTGATAATATAATGATTACGTTCGCAGTTATTCGATAAGCAAACTGTTGAACAATAAGCAATTATTTATAAAAAGCAACAGTTTTGTATTTACAGGTTTGTTTTTTAAAAAAACATATTAAAAAGATTTAAATATATTATAAATATATGTTTGTCTTCGCGCGCTGTCCTTATTTATTAATCAGGAATCTCGTATGGTTTCAGTCAGGCCTTTATAAAATCTTTTACGATAAATCGTTCATAGAGCGAAAAGATGCGGTTTTTCTTCTGGAAATCTGACGTGTGCCGCAGTTAACGAGCGTTAAGGCAAATTATGTCATAGAAATTATACATATACGTTTAATAAGCCGTCCATTAAATTTCAATATAACGGTTTTTACATCGTTTCGTCGATACGACGTTGTTTCGCGTATTGATAACTTTCACCGTGAATCGCAACTCCATTGCCGCAATAGAAGCGTAAGCGTGCGTATACACGTGCGTGCACGCGCAGGTGGATCACGTTTCCTGAAAGCAACGGGCTACCACTCGCGCTCGCACGCGTGGCACAGCTCGCGCGTTTCGCAGGCAAAAGTCAGCCGGGCGCGACCAGCGTGGACAGAAACGCGAGATACGCATAAATGTGCATAATACGTGCGGATTTGCCGTTCGAGAATTTAAGCGTGTACTTTGCAACAGTAATGCCCCGCGTAATACCGATCAAAGCGCGTTGGCTTAATGACTTTCGAAATTGATTTAAACTTTAAACGCGCGGGGGATACGGGATTGCTCTCCGCAATATCTGAAATTCTATAATAACGAAAAATATATAAATTATGGAAGAAGAAGCGCCCTTAAATATACGTAGGGGTTTAACGGGATTGGGAGCGTGGTTCACAATTTTCGCCGTTCGACAGAGTTTCGTCTGTGTAAAAAGTTGTCTTATTCCATTTGGCTCTTTGTCGGGACGGGAATTGAAATAATGCATATACACTCTGGGGTACGATTTAATTTTTCAGCTTTCCGATACGTGCAGTTTGCCGTGGCAATACATCATCTATTACAATTTCTGCGGAATAATTAAATACCCGCGGACACAATGAATATAACGTTGCAGCGGGAATTCAAACCATTTCTATATTTCTTTTCTATTCGATTAATTAACTGATAGGCGCCCGGAGCTCACGGTTTGTTTTTTTGTACCTTGTTTGACCAAGTTGGCTGTTTTTATTGGAGGTTTAATTATCGCGCAACGTTTATCGATTGTTAATCGTTCGTTGTTCTTAGAATTAACCATATCGGTCGCGATATATTGTCGATGACGAATTCAATTCAATTATCCAATACGATGCTGAACAAACCTGAACAAAGTCGACGAGCGCTCGTCATGCATTTTCCTCTTAAAGGTATATCTTTCTCACGGCGCGTGATTTGGCGAATGCGCGAACCCTCGGGTTGCTTTGAATGTTGAGTAAATTCGTCGTATGCATTCCCAATTCCCACGGCATCAACATAGCGAGTAGAACACTGAGTCGGTCTGTTTCTATGCAAATCGATGAATAACTTTATACAGTCATTCCAATTCCACTTTCTTGCATCAAAGAATAAACTTATAATTTATTTAAAAAAAGAACGAACTTAAAAAGATCTTGGTATAAAGTTAATAATTTAGTTTAGATAAAATAAAAGAATTGTACAATAATCGAAAATCGATTTGCATCGATAACGCGCTGCGGTAGTTTAATTTGCGTTGTAATTATTTTATTCTACTATGTAGTCCCAAGTACTTTGGGGCGTGGTATAATTCGTATCATTTTAATTTGAGTCGGGAGAGAGGATTTGGTCGAGAAAGTACCCTCGCTGGATGGTAATTTTATACAAGACTGGAAGGGGAGGAAAAGCAAGGAGCTCGTTAGAATCCTCATCCCTCGCGATATATGTCGTCGTCTTTGTACTTATCGTGCGAAGCTTCGCGATTCTTACTTTGCGGAAAGAGGGGAAAACTCTCGGCGAACTTTCGACCGAAAACAGCCGCGCGTTCCGCGCACTTCAGCCACAATGGATCCCCCTTTGCGCCGCGAACGTTATTTTCTTCTTCCCGGACGAATGAGGCATCCCGGAGAGCGGCTTTACCGTTGGACGTTCCAGTTTCTCCGATCTATCGCAAATTATGAGCTAGCGCTCGTCGGTCCGTCTGTGTGTCCAGCAATCGTATATATCGCCGATAACTGTACGCGCAATTGCTCGCACGTATGAGCGGCGGAATCGCGGTCCTAAACTAACGTACGTTTGGTTTTTTTGCGCGGCCGAGTCATGCGGGCGCGATGAGGAATGATTACGCGCGTGATTACCGCCACGATGCATCACGAAACGTGAATTTTCGACGGGATATTGACGTTTCGGTTATTCACCTCGATTCAACGGGCACGACCGGTTTTCGGGGAGTTTCGATGCTTTTATTTTTGTTTAGTTTGACAGCCCGCATCGGAATTCAGCTAAATAATTAATGAGCAAATTGGGATTTTTCGATCTGCGTGTGTTACATATTTTTCGTACGTTATTTTCGCGAAAGACGTTTGCTGAAAGACTGATGGTAAAAGAGTAATAGCGGCAATAATTATAATTAATTGATGTTTGCAAAAACAAGTTGGCTATTAATATATTTGTTAGCAGTATAGTAATGCATTTAAGAACTCTGATTTATGTGAAGCGTCTATCAATATTTATACGGTTTTAATTAAAATACTTTGCGAGAAATTAACGTGATTTACGTTAAATTTGATACTTTAATTATTATACGAATATTCTATCTGTCGATTAATAGCATACTCACACTGGTAAAAGAGTAATAGCGGCAATAATTAGCAATGTTTGCAAAAGAAGCCGGCTATTAATTTATTTGTTAACAGTAGTAATGCATTTAAGAATTTTGATTTATGTGAAGTATCTATCAATGTTTATACGGTTTTAATTAAAATACTTTGCGAAATTGCGTTAAATTGGACATTATTACGAATATTCTATGTATGTGATACCATATACTCACGCACGTGCACAAATAACGGGATTTAATTATAATAATTGATGGACTCATAAGATCGCGTTATGTTGCGTTGCAGCGCCCTACGAGGGTGGAATATGGAAAGTGAGGGTTCATCTGCCGGAGCACTACCCTTTCAAATCACCTTCGATCGGTTTCATGAACAAGGTCTACCATCCTAACATTGACGAAGTCTCGGGCACGGTCTGTCTAGACGTTATAAACCAAGCTTGGACTGCCCTTTACGGTACGTATTCGTTTAATCGTGTAACCATACTCGACTAAGTCTGTAAACAGTGCAAAGTACCTAAGCAATTTTCGCTTAATTTTTTCATTGGAAGTAACTTAATTTAGAGTTACATCGCTTTGAGAATTATATCGTTGCTTCCCGGCGGTATACATATATCTATCTTGTATTAATTTATTATCGAGTTGAGTTTTGCCGAGCAACGTGTTAAGAGAGAATCTTTAATATTTGTTGAACAAGAGCGAAGAGACTACGAACGATTTATCGACGACATTCTTCCTGTTTCGTTGTTTCAGACTTGTCAAATATTTTCGAGTCTTTCCTGCCTCAGTTGTTAACATATCCCAATCCAATCGATCCCTTGAACGGCGATGCTGCCGCGATGTATCTTCACAAACCCGAAGAGTACAAGAAGAAAGTGGCGGGTAAGTATGCTACCGGCTTAATAAGTTTTTCCCCCTCACATAACGAGGCACGGTTGGAACGAGGGCGGAGGATCATTACGAGACTTTTACGATCGGCCGTCAGAGTTGGCCCGTGCTTCTTAGAGTATAGAGAAACCTCTCCCCGTTGTAGTTACTTCCGTTCCGCGTGTGTACGCTTAGAACGTCCATTACGGTACGCAATGCAATTTCCCGTTTCTGACTTTTCTCCCGGCAGATTACGTAAGGAAGTACGCGACGGAAGAGGCGCTGAGGGACCAGGAGAACGGCGGCACCGGCAACGGGATGTCCTCCGACAGCGAGTCGTCGATGAGCGACTTCAGCGAGGACGAGGCGCAGGACATGGAGTTGTAACCAAATATATTACCATCCGCGCGTACCCATATCCTTAATCATCTCGATTCCCTGTAAGATCCCCGATCGCTCGTCCTACTACCAAATAGATGCTTACACCCGAGACTCCGAGCCTCACTTCTGGTGACGGCGACGAGATCCCCCTTTACGTCTCGTCGCTGCTCTCGTCGCCCGTCGCTCGTACATATATATAGAGGGGGGTGGTGATCGACCATCCCCGACACGACGAGAGTGAAAGTGACGGAGACGAACGAGGTAAAAACGGAGAATCGCGCTCTTCTCGCCGAGCGTATCCCGAGGGGCGTTTTCTATCACGACGGCGATGTCTCTCACGGTCGTCCAAGCTCTTACTTGAATTAATTCGTTAATTATTCGCTGCGTTTAATTGCCACAATCACGACGACGATGAGTGTAACGTACTCGTCAACAAACGACGAAATTCGGAATCTCTGTAAACGTCTCGAGAGTCGATGCTTTCACTTTTCAGTGCGAAGAAGAAAAAAAGGAAGGGTATAAGACAGTGAGACAAAGAGAGAGGCTCATCGTTGGTACTTAAGGATTATCCGTCGATCGATGTAATGTCGGACGATGCTTCTACTTTGTATATCTACGATGCGTTTCTTTGTAATTGAACAGCAAAACAATAACGTACCTGCGACGGAGAGAGCTACACCCGATACATTCGCCCGACCACGTTTTCCTCGGCTTTTTTTTTTTGAGATTCTCTCGCCCTTGTTCGTTCTTTCTTCCGAGCGCCCGCGGGCGCGTTCGTTATTGTGATATTCAAAAACCGTGATCGAGATCGAAGCAGCACGGAGAGACGCGCCACGAGAAATTTTAACGACAAACTATTCAATCTGGCACATATAGCGATCGCATCGTCTCTACCAACTAACGACTCCTTTGCTGCTATCTTATTGTTAGACTGTGTTAGCATCTATTTAGCATCTAATTATTTTTACATTCAAAAATCGCTATGAATCATTATTCATTCTTCTCATTTTTTGAATTTGTAAAGAATACGCTAAATATTGCCTAGTTTAAAGGGGAGAAGTAAAAACGTATTTGTCTTCGCGATAAATTTTTTTTCTCGCAGTCGATCGATCGTAAAATCGGTGCGCATATCACGCGTCAGTTTCAGGTTTCTTTAGTTTAAACAACAGTGAGACACGCAAAAATGTGATGGAGTATGGGTACTAGCACCGTCTTCCTTTTTCCTGCCATCACCATTCCCAAACGTTTCCCCCGTAGGGCTGCGCATCAGCGACCGATCGCCACGTCGTCGTCGGCGGCGAGGAAAAAATCGAATCTGCCACGCAAACGGCCGCACGCGAACGACGCCGGGACGACGCAGCCGCTGTCCAAGACTGCGCGATTGCGGAACTACCCCGGAGGAATGAGTGCGGACGAGACTCTGAATATATTTCAAACAACCTCAGCGTCCTGTCTCGAACTGTGCGCATCGGGCGGGCAAAACGCGGAAGAGACACGAGCAACCGAAGCTACAGGACTATCGTCACCACGTGTCCATCCAATGGAAGTGAATATAGATTTAGTTGATCCCGGTGGGTACGGATCGGACGCGATTTAACATTCGCTCGCGGAAAAATTTTAAGTCAATTTATACTATTTTAATCTCATTGTTATTCGACTCATTATAGATTTCATTATATAGATCATTGTTATTAAGAGGAGGACGTATATTAAATTGAATTGGTTTGTTACAATGTTTGAGAGATGCTTTGCTTTTCTAGAAGTAAAACTGGAAATATCCTTGTGTTAAAGAAAGATACCCCTACTCAATTCATCATTACTTCCATCCGCTAATGCAGTTTTAAGTTTATTTCGAATATTAGAACTAAAGAGAAAATGAAATCAAAGGACTCAGGGAATTTCCGTTTGAGAAACAAAAACTATGGTTGTATCATCGCTGAAGTATAAACAAGGCGTAAAATTCGAATATAACGCGACAGGTGGAAAAAGCGCGAGGAAAGGGTTAAATTTATTTTTATGATTGACGATATATATCAGCGAATTTAAATTTTCAAAAAGAACCAAGTAGAGTAGAATTGTTTGGCAAAAAGTGTAGGAAAACTGTAAATTTATAAAATATAAAATTGTACAAACTTTGGTGCACAATAATCTTCGATCAATAGTATCTCGTTTCAAATTGATCTCCCTCCTTTGCATGATTTACATGTATGCAATGCGATTTATAGCTGTACGTAAGTATAAACATTATATTTCAGTGCCTTCTCAGGCAGAAAAGCGTGCCTTATTATATGGGTCTCCTGTAAAGAATTTCATTATGAATATATGAGTAAATACGACGAGCATTTAGCGTTAACAGACCTTTGAATGAAATTAATTGTGCTTAAAGCATTGCAAATTAATACCGAATGTGTTTTTAGAAACTAGAGATAACCGCGTCGAATGCAATTACCAGACTTGAATAAATTCCTCGGTGATAATTGAAAAATGTACAAGACATCAACGGAAAACACAGAGATATGAAGAAAGCGTGAAAAACCATTTCACTGATAAACTTAGTTGTCCATCTTCAGAATTTTGAACAGATCTAACGCTTTACTGAATTGATATAACGATATCGTAAAGTCGCCATAACTACGTTGCGTGGGCGCATCGGTCATAAATGCAGCAAATGCAGTAATCAAATTTAGGATGTATATAGCAAAAGAAAAAAGTTACGATTTTATTAGCCAATATACTGTACATTTATACAATTTCGTTGCGCATACTTTTTCAGTCGCAACTTTTATTTACTTTATTCGCTGATAAAAGCTTATCTACGTCTCTAACGTATTATGCAACAGCTGCGCTCAATTCTTTTTTTAACAACGTTATGTTTTATGCAACGAGAAACGATATGTATATAATTTACACGAATATTCACGCTTTATTACTTATTATTACGTTATTATTTAAGACTTAAGACGAACTTTCGTGGACACGGCCTGTTTCCCAGCGAATCCATTCCGTTGGCGACGTATACTGCAATGTATTTACCGTTTCAAAAATCGCTATTAAGACTAAGCGAGATCAGAATACAATTTTCATATAACTTCTCAAAACCAGTACCGTTTTTATTTTTATTTTTTTTTTCAATTCGTGCAATTACGTGAAGCCACACGTTTCCAAATTTGTCAGTTCCTCTTCGTCATTTTTCATAATATTCGTATATTGGCTTCGCTACTGTTACAATATTTTAGTGCTTTTCGAGACTCGGTGTGCAATCAACAAAGTATGATATATGATATATGCGTCATTTGGATGTACGTCAAAACAAATGTACAGTCTATTCAGCATGAATACTTAGAATTATCTCAGCCGTACGTACTTAGAAAAAAGGAAAGGAAAATTCTGCTATTCTTTTATTCGCACTGTATCTCTCACAGGGACGCGTGTCTTTTCTACTTTATTTTTGTAAGTTAGCACAGTACGTAGCTTTAACGCGTCTAATGTCTCGTCGGCACTGTACTTTTAGACTTCGTTCATTCAGGACCAAAAATCCATCATATAGAATGTGCGTTTCCCGTAGAACCGTGTCGATTGAGTTTGAAGTCGTGCTCTCAGATCTCACATCGTTGCTAATTATATATGTAACATATAGAATTATTGACTAGTTATACGCATAAATATCATATTCGCATAACTTTATATTAGCTATTATATGTATATGGTTTTACTAACGAATTGTTTAATTAAGCGAAAAAAAGAATAGTTTTAATAATCATTTTTAATATTTTTTTTGCAAGTGTTGTTTGTTCCTCCTGTCAACTGATAACTTAACGCGTCTCCGTTTCGGCTATTGGGATTGTTTTTCAGTATTCCGTATTCGCGCGCGCGCGCGCGCGCTCATTATTATAACGAAGATGAAAAATTTTCCGCAGGATAGGTAAATTGATATTGGATTATCAGGTTAATGTTAACTTAGATTAATGTTAACTAATATTTCGTTTTGTAATGCGAAGATCCATTGCCTCTATTGTGTTCAAACCTTTTTGTAACATTAAATAACGTCTAAAGGCATATTTTTATACATGTATTGCAATGATATAATATAGCAATAGTTGCATGTTCTTTATCCTATGTCGGACTTCATCGCCATTTAATTTTCCCCTCTGTGATCATAAATGATAAATAATCAATTATTTTTATAATCGTGAGCAACCTGTCTCACAGAACGATTAGAGTCTCGTGTATAAGATGCATTGCTTATGTCGGTCTTTTAATTCCGTAAGATATGTCGAATGTTTTCCGAGTAATTGTACATTTAAAGGATGCAAAGGAGATGTTACGTAAAAAAAAGACACGAAAAACATAATTTATATCCGTGATAATAAGCTGTAAGCCCTAGAATTGAAACGAGAGAATTTGAAACTACGATTATTGTGATCGATTGGGTTCTTTGCATACTCTGTGTTCCTAATGTCCCACCGTAAATCTTATTCGCGAAGATGTAAGTATATTTATGGATGACAATTCCGATACAGAGAGCAAGAGAATAGATCGGGCGATGCGGATGTTTGTCAAAGTTATGTCAACAATGTGTGATCGAAGGGCGAGGGATTCGTTTTATCCGATTCAGTTTGATCAAACGACATATACATATATCTACACACATACACCACCTATGCAGACACACAGTGTGAAATACGTTCTAAACGAAGCTATTAATTTCGCGCCACGAAATACAGCGAGAATCATATTCGGAGTTGTAGCTTCAACGTACAAAAAAAAAAGAAAGAAAGAAAGAAAGAAGAGAAAAAAGCGGACACTCGAGTGTCGGAGCCAGGATGGCCGAGATTTTCATTGTACGGAATTTAATTCTGTCGTGTAAGGTTCTTCGAACGTCGAAATAGGGAGATAGAAGTCGGTAGAGCGATCATTATCAAAGAAGTTCTTTAAATAGCAGACTGTTACTCGTTCAGGATTCCAGCTCGTGATGTGAATAAAGGAGATAACGAACGGCCGCTATTTCTGTTCCGCCGGCGGAGCACGTATCCTGATTTGACATCTTGTTTTTCTCGCGAGGTAAAGGTGAATGAATTAGATAAACGAGAGGAGGGAAGAAAAAAAAACGTACTCTCCATCTCTTCAGATATTTTAATCAGGACAGGGAGACAGCAATATTTTTGCTACTCGTTCGTAATTATATATCATCGATGTTAGCGAGCGTGCCGACAACGGCACGAGCGTCAGACGCGTTTGCAATAATGGTTGACTTACAAAGTTATAATAAAAAGAATCGTTATATCGATCCTGATCGTACGATCGAACCTAGTCGCCCCGACAACGACGATGCAGTTGCGCTTGCGGTAATTACCGCATATCGATATAGTTTGGCAAATTCATTTCACCACTCGATCGCGCGACAGCGATCCGATTTCTCGCTACCCTTATCCAGCCGAAAATCTGACTCCCCAACCTTAGATCCAGCGATAAGAATGACCTAGCCGTGCGCATATTTGCAAATTAGAGAGTAAACGCCGACATTGTCACGGGACGATAGTAACTGAACAAACGCGGCAAACGAATAAAACGTTGATCACTGATATTTCTTGATCTGGCTATTTGAATGGCGTTCCAACTGTTGTTATTCAGCAGCATCCGGGGGATTTAATTAACGAAATTAAAGAAGCTATTAATTTCACGTGATATTTTGTTACTCTTGCTCCGGGCAATATCGGCGTTCGCGGCGCAATGAACGGACTTTCGCGTGTATTATTACCGCTTCACATTACTCATCGATTGTGCGAGAACGTAATACCTAAACTGTTTCTACGTAGATTAAGCGCGAGGCCATTTTCTACCGCGTCTGAGATAAATTAATAATCTCTCCCCGTGGAGTTTTTTTTGCATTATTCACGTCAAGTGAGAATTGCTCTGTCGACGAAAAAAGCAGAATTGTAAACGCGAGAAAACGAAAATACGATGTAATTAAGTGCAATTTGTGACGCGAGAGGAAGACACATTTTCTCGAACGAAAAGTTTACGCTCGCTTATACATCTGGAAATGATAAGGATTTAATATTTCGATGATATTAAATCGATTTAATATTTCGATATGGCGATAGAGAGGCTGAGAGAGTTGAAGGGGGAAGCATAATGCTAAAAAAGGAAGAGATGCTTTCTTGACGGCCCGCACCGCGATGTGTGTGCAGGATTTTTAATTATTCAAGTAAAAATTTGAAGAAAAAAAAATATTCTCATGGAAACTATATTATAAATATGAGAAAAATCCCGGAAAACGATTAATTCGACGACTAAATGACTAACTGAAACAACTTGAAAATGACCAACTCGAAATTTATTGATATCGCTAGAAAGCGAAATTATTGGAATTTATTAGAAGCGTCCTATTGACGTACATTTGAGCCAGACATTTTATCATGACGAGTATTCCCTCCAAAATAACAAATTCTGAAATTTCTAAATAACAACCGCGAATAGGTTAGAAAAAAAACGTCGCTTGGTGCGCGCTGTGAAGAAATTGGAAGATTGAAGGACTCGCTCGCGATCCTTCGATCAACCGCTTTTACGCGGTGAGACGGATTCTTTCGATAATAGATTTCGATATCGCTGGTAGACCCTTTTCAAACGTAACACATGTAGCGACGTATAAAATGCTAAGGAGTTGTACTATAACTCTCTCGTGGACGACGATCGTCATTAACTCTGCAGTAACGTTACGTTTTCCCCAGTGGTTCCTAGTCACTGCCATACTTATTGACGACGATATCGTGAAGAGCGTGACCGGAGAGCTGCTAAAGGAAATTTTTTGCCGAACAATATATTGAAAAGACAAAAGAAAAAAAAAGAGCAAATATACCTCGTAATGCGTTCGAATTTATTAGCTGCTAAAAGCTCTCGAGAAAAATTGGCACAAAGACTGCTGTACTGCAGGGTTTACGGGGAATCGACGAGATATCCGTTAATTAACACTGGCAAAGTAAAGCTTTATAAACTAACGTAGTGATGATGATAATGATGACGATAAAGTTTGGAACACTCGTTCGGAGGATTTGTTCGGGAACCGTTTCTATGTTCCATGTACAATCGTGAAGATCGAATTATTGGTGTCTGTAGAGGTACATATATTTTCTTACGGTATATGATAAATTAGCTGCGCTGCTTCGGCTCGTCGAGGACCCCGTTATCCTTGATTTGGTCAACAATAAAATGAAACAAAGGCGAGCGAGATCTTAAAAATGGTCGAATTAACGTATCGTTGAATAATGTACAATAAAACCGGGGGGCACATATTTAATTCCGCAGTACTTTCACAATTAATCATCTCATCGTATTGCCACAAGCTTTGTGAAATGAGATTTTATTAGAATTCGTAACGAGTTGGAATTATTCAAACAGAAATGCACGATGCATTTCTTTATCAAAACTCAGAATATACGAAACAGACTAATTATACTATCGTTAATTATACAGATTAATTATACAGACTATATAGATAAAATATGATCAAAAAATATAATACGAGATTAAGTAAGATTTAAAAAAAATTAAGTTTTATCTTTAGTATTCTCGATATAAAATATGTTTTTTAATTAACGGCAAGTTAAAAAATCATTATTTTTGGAAGTAAAGTCTTAATATGAGTAATAACAAGTGATGAATTCGCGTAATTTCTATTGCGACGTGATTGTATCGTGTAACAACTCCAAGTAACATAGGTCCAACTTTATCGAAAAATAGAAAAGTGATACATTTTTGGACTTACGCGCTATGCAGATTCTCAGAAAAATAATTCTAAAGGACGAATTTAAGGGAACGGGGCGCCTCACTACAGCTAGATGTAAAGTTTCCTTAGGTACCTATTGTTTCAATGTATGAATCGTCTATGTAAGATGCTGGTACTGTTAGAAAAAAAAATAAGAAAAAAGATGTGTGTCAACGACAAGAGTATGCCGAGAGGAAAGAATTAATCTCGAATAATCCGGCCTTTCCGAAAAAAAAAAGAAAACGGAGAAGAGACAGAAATAATTCGACGATCTGGCGTGTCTTTTATCAGACAGATTTCCCGAATCTGACCAATCACACAGAACGTCTTTCTAGTTAGCACGTGATGACGATGATTATACGAACTTGCTGAATCCACGTTTTCATGGTTCATGAACACAATAAAACAATGACAAACAATGAACATTACGCTATTACAAATATTTATTATAAATAAGATATAACAAATATAAATATAAATATATATATATATATATTATATTGAATTAACGATGATTGAACAAGATGCAATTTTTTGGTACAATAAAACGAAAAGAACCAATATTGCGTGAGTGTGTTCTATTGCGTAATCCACGTACCCTTTATGTTGACTACATTGTTTGACATTATTTTATAATAACTTTATCTAACTTATTCTTTGCATACTGTTATTTACCGAGTATTCAGTTACCGTGCAATATATCAACGTCCAGACAACTAGTTGAAATTTAAAATTCTAATACAAAAATTTGAGTTTATGATATTTTCAAGTTGTAAATCGACTAAAAAAAACTAACGCTGTCGCGTAATTAGTAAAAAATCAAAAGCCGAAATCAACTGAATGAGAAAGATTATTTAAACGATAAAGATCAATAATAGATGACTGCAGATTGATATGTGTAAATATCTGTAAATATCTTTAGCACGTAAACTCGCGATACACCAATGGGCAACTTTAATTACTTATAACTTAGACATTATTGTGAAAATTCTTACATGACGTTTCCATGGTAGGATCGATTCTAGTTAATCTCCAAAATATTAAAATATTGTACGGTTGTAGTTGGATATGTTGTATATTACATAAATATCATACAAAATGTTCTTCCTGTTTATTTTTTATTTTTTAAAATTTTTAGACAAATATTTTGTAAAATAAATTCAATGTAAACACCTAATTATTTCTATCGCTTTCTCTCAATTATCGAATTTTAATCGCGAGTTTCGAATCGATTAATTGATGAATAATGGAAATAGTTATGCGCATCTAACTATTTTTTAAATGCTTTTTCTTTTCGAAATGCGCTAATAAGCTAACAATACACATTAAGAATTATTTCAATATCAAATACTTTGATACAATATGTGTCATGCACCAATTATAATCGAGATATATAATACTTTTTTTCATTCCGCAGCGAAACATTTATTAGACCGACGTATCTCTTATTTTATTTTGCTTCAAATAACAAAGTAAGTCAAATTATCATATTAAATATGGATGGGTAGATTATGAGAAATTAGAATAAACGTGGCGTGTGTTATAAAATTAAATACAATTAATAATAATTAACACATTTTTTAGGACGTAAATTAATTGAAATATGATACATGATATATGAATTTCTTATTACTTTTTTATTTTATACTTGTAACATGATGCACGATATTAAAAAAACTATTGGAAAAGCAATACTTTAATATTACTTTCTTGCAACAATTTACATGATATTTAATCCTGGTAGAATTACAGATATATTTGGGAAATAGTGGAAGAGGAGAAGAGAACATAAAATAACGCGCTCTTAAATAGTAATTTTTCCCTACTATTCTATAGATTCATTCAGAAATTTTATTTATTTATTTGTTTTTACTTTAAGTAAATAAAATATTTTCTTCTAATCTTCATTGCCCATGAGAAATATTTTAAGACAATTTAAATAAAAAGTTGATATTTAAAAAAAGATCAGTTTCTTTTATTTACTATAATTTTATTTTATTTCTCTATTTTTTCTTTTATTTTTCAACGTTATCTAAGTCACGAAATTGAAGTCACGATATTCAATTAGTTATAATATAATAATTGATAATATTGCAAATAATAATTAATATTTCATGTCCTTATAATGTTCTCAATTGCGTTTTCTCGAAATGTATAAAGGCGAAAAGTATAAAAGATATTAATAATGCCTTTATTAGACCTGGACACTTTTTGTAAAGCTCGCATTATCATATCGTTTATCTTTCATCGCGCTTTTCTTATTTAGAATGGTTCCGGATTGCCTTTATAGCGTTTATGCTTGCGAGATTGCTTCAGGCAATTGCACATCCCAGGCAATAAGCAATTCATCGATACAACGAGCTATTCGTGGAACTTTACGTGTCCTCGTGTGCTCAAAAAATCAACAATCGCACACAAACCAGGATTAAATATCCGTTTCAATTTATTCTAGCCCATCCATTTCAAGACGGCGGATCTATGAGACGTCATCATTTTTATTTGCAACAGGTATTTTTAAGCTTGACAAACGCATGGATACCAAAACGTATACAGATACAATCTATGCAAATTTCACAGATCCGTTACCTCGATTTCGAAAAAATAATTTATAGACTTACCAACCGATGCGCAACAGCGGAGTTGTAGACTATACGTTGCGACGTTGATCTGCAACACAATAAAAGAACCAAATTATTATAGTAGCGTTCAAAATAATTGATGACATTTCGAAAAGAAAGATTAATTATTATCGTCCCGCATCTCGAATTCTTCAATTGTTTTTCGCGTATACGTTTACCAATGTTAATTATACATATGTATAGTTATCGGAAAGAAATCTGTCTTTTCTTTCGTTTCAAGATTTATACAAATGAATAACTATCCCAAAATATATTTTTACAAAATCTCACGAAGAATTAAGCGTCTTTCTCTCTGCGATCGTTACTTGCGTGTATTATTCAACTAAGCAATTTGATTAATTAGATAAAAATAGACGATTAATTCTACAAATCGCGAATGATATTGAATTTACTCACTCAACGGTTGCTCCGCCGTCGCCCGATGCCTCCCAGGCCTGCTCCTCCTCTCAGATTCCTTCGCACGCGACACTCGCTCCCGATTAATTTCGGTCGCGCGACACCTTGCACGGCACTCCCGATATACGCGTTTCATTGTAAGTGACGTATATAACATGAGAATTTACCTCGAGAAACTCCGGAAATCGCGCGTTCAATTTTAGGCCTTCAGGCTTCGCCACATCTTTTGCTATATTGTGCAACGTAATTGTAATTGTAACATTTTAGGACGGGTGCTGTCTCTCATCGTAACGAAGGCAAACGAATACGTGCACGGAAGTCGAGGACGCACATTTTACAACGCGAAACTATGCTTTGAAAACATGGCCGATGGCTGCCGAATCGCCGAGATGGATCTCGAGCGGAGCCTCGCACGACAATTCGACAAACGTATTTCGCCGACGCCGACGCGTACATCGATAATCGACACTGCACGATTAACGGACATTGACATATATACAGGTTTACGCTGTCCGATTCGATGTTAATCCGCCCTGCTCGGTTCGCGTCGCTCTCTTCCAGCGAACGAATAAAGTACCGCCGGCAACTTCACTCCGATCTCCCGACACGACGCGAGTCGAATTAGCGACTGAACCCGAAATATCCCGAAGATATACATGCTGTATCGCCCGCGCGATACGAAGTTCGAATCCATTCAAATACCGCGAGATGCACGCGCCGCTAAATTCATCCTCCCGATATATATATCGCGTTTCTCCGTTTTTTTCCTCGATCATGTCATCCGGCTCGATTCGTCCGCTTTATTACCGCGCATATCGGATGGAATACGAAATAAATTCAAGCCCGTGTGGAAAGCCAGACACTATAAGCGTAAGCTGGACGAGAGTTTTGTACCGGGATTCAGATATTGCTCGTGAGAAAAGATCGTTGGTATCGCGGGAGGTGGAACGTTACCTCGCCACGATCGCGTCTCGAGTGGTTTAGAAACAGTAAACACGACAACACGCCGCCCGCCGACGCGTCTACTGCCTGCGTCTCGGCTCTCGGCGCGGCGGGCGCGCGGGAAACACCAAGGCCATCGGCGAACGTAAATAACAAACGATCGTCGTGGTTTGTGGGCAAAAACACGAGCGTCGGTTTCATTCTGCACTAGTGCACTCGCTAAACGCGCACTATATGAAAGACGTGAAGTGTGCCGAATATTCCGCTCGCGAGTCTCAGGGCCAAAGCACGTAACGTGGCGTAGCGATCGATATACGACCATCGATCTCTGACAGATCAAGATACGCCAAAGCTAATTGTGCAATGTGCGTCACTTATTACGTCCACGACTACGACTGTCGTGTATGCGCTTTGGCCCTCACACGCGGCTTTCAGTCATTTGAATCGCGGTATCCCGCGATACTGCATATATATCGTGTATTGTGAAAAAATTTACGATTACGTTTGTTAGGTTGAACGGGAGGCTTATTTATGTAAGCGCGATACACGAGAAACACTCAAATTCTAGCCTTATTAGAGAAACTGATATATATCGCTTATGAATAATTGAATTCTTATTCTGCGCGCTGCGATTATTCCTATTTCAGAGAGATAAATCGCGCACGAGATATTCGCTTCGGTAATCAGTTACGTTCAATGAAAGTCGCGTCGTGTTACGAGTTACGAACACGCATGATCGTGAGGGTTCATCATTCTCGCGGTCGGCAAGTCGATGGTTCGTAAAGAATAATCGCGGTTGGAGTTGCCTTCTTACTTGTTACGGCCGTGTCTCGAAAATAATAAGTCGGCACGCGGAGCGCGGAGCGCCGCGCATCGCCACCCAACTCGTTCGAGCGTCGCTGCGCAAGTGGCGACCGGGTGGCGACGTGGCGACTCAGGCGACTGCCGGCGACAGTGGCGACGCGACCGCGACGCCTCCCGCGCTCCCGCGCATGGCGCGCGCCTCGTACCGTTGAGCGCAACGACGTTTGAACGACGTTTGAAGAATAACAATTATTCTTTCAAAGTTTAAATTTAATGTTATATCTTTCATTGTTCTTCCAATGACATAGCTGCTTGAACTTTTATTTCCAATAAAAAATTGTTCATATAAAAAAATATGTACAGTTCGTATATATATATTTTTTCTTTCTCTTGTATAATCTGTTTATATAGGCGTTTGCCTCTTTGTTTGTAGGCATATCTCCATTGGGCCTATTTCCATTTGGTCTGTACTTATTTTATAAATAGTGTAATGGAGAAAAGGATAAAAATCGTGGGTTGAGTATCGGAAGAGATATCGGAATAAAATTTGAAATTTAAATCAGTAATGTTTTGTGTACAATTATATATAAAATGTGTCCATATATGTTTTCTTTTTCTTGTATAATCTCTGTTCGTATGTACAAGAAAAATAATAAGAACAATAATTAAAGAATAATTAGAAAAATAAGTTTTGCACTGTTTTTTATACAAAAGGTAAATTCGAGATTAGATTACACAATATTCTATGTATAATCATATTTTATATATGATTGATTTCACTTTTTATCAAAAAAATACAAAAATTATTCTTTTAATTGTTTTCAATTCGATCCTCTTCTTATTATTTTTCCTATATATGAGCAGAGATTATATATATACAAGAAAAAAAACCATTTTCTATATATAATTATACATATTTATGTTTTTTTATGTGAAACAATTTTTTATTACACGTTGAATGGTAGTCATCCAAAAATCAAAAGCTAGTTTCTTGATTTATTATTCTGAAATAGATGAGCAAAAACGGATTAGCATTAAATCGTTCAACTCTGGAATTGTATAAGAGCATGCAACTGGCATAGCCTTTTCAATTTTTCTTAAATCATTCTATATCGCTTAAACAATTGATTTAATAAACAAAATAATTACTTAATTAAAATCAGTTCGTTGCAATTATCTAAATTTTATTTGTGCTACATATAAGCATGCTGTTAAATAAAAGGCATCAACGTTCCCCATTTCTTAATCAGCCGAGTACTGAAAATTAATATCAGATAAAATATGAGAATTTGTAACAAATGATAGATGCATAAGAGATTTCTGTATTATCGACAAATACCTATGCGTATCTCTTATGTCTTATTCTTTCAATATCATTTTCAACAACCATCGCGTTTCGCGTTTTCAAATCGATACGATAGCTCCTTCATATGTTTTTATAATTTTTATAATTATATATTCTTGAATTCGCGAGAAAATCTTTATTAACTTCGGCTTCGCATCCTCTCACGCACTTGCGTTCTCGCGATTCAAATTACATCTCGAACTCGAACTGCATCGCGTCACGAGTACTCGCGGTTCGAAATACTAACGGGATTGTTCTCGCTCGATCGCGTAAAATTACAATCGCGATTATCTTCCCGGTGTACCGACATATCCATCGCGATGCAGGCACGCGAGAGCTCGGGATCGACCGGCGGAACGAGCGGCGCGCTCATTGACCGACCGATAATTCTTGGCGGAAAATATCGCGCCGAGGACGACGAGGACTGCAACGTCGGGCAGCAACGGAGTCGCGGGCGCCCGCGCGGCGCGGCGCGGCGACAGTCGGCGACAGTCGTGGACTGGACGGACAGTCGCGTCGGGACCACCGGGTGGTGTGGATGTGGATGTCGTCTCGCGTTTCGCGTGTCAACAGCTCGGCCGTTTCGATCGCGCCGTACGCTGCACCGTGCCAGTGACACTTGGCGGCTGCTGCTCCGCGGGGAGACACGCAGGAGCGGCGCTGAGGGAGATACATATATCTCCGTGTCGTGCATCGGCACCGTCCGTGTGCGTGAGCGCGCGCGCGCGCGGCGCGCAGTCGGCCCGCCGCCGCAAATCGCCGATCGCCGATCGCCGATCGTCGCCGTCGTCGACTTATCGCCGATTGCCGCGCGCTTCCTCTTCCTCCAGCTTCCTCGCGCTGGCAGATCGGAGGCTCGCGCGACGCCTCGTGTACGCGGTCGCCGGAATCATCGTTGAGCCTCGGAGCCTCGCGTTACGAGGAGAAGAAGAAGGCTCCGTCGAGTTTCCGCGATCGACCGGTTGTCCGCCGTCCCCGCCCGCGCGCCCGTCGCGAGGAAGAACCGCGGACCTGGACGTCAGGGCGACGGAGCGCACCGGCGGCGTTTTCGACACCTGTCGTGCAACGCGTGCGAATTTCGCCTTCGAACAACATCGGGAGCGATCTGGACAGCGCGCCGCGGAGCTCGACGCGAGGAGCCGCGATCGTCACCACCGCCACCGTCGCCGTCGCTGCCGCGAGGAAGTGAGTAAACACTTTTTGCGTTGCTTTTTTCGTTCCCCCGCGTTCTCGTCGTTCGCAGCTGACGCGCGAGGAAGGCCTGGGGCGGCCTGGGCCCCGCCGTTTCGAGTTTCGCGATGTATCGCGTCTGCCGTTTCCTCTCCCCCGCAGGCGGACGTGAAAAAAAAAAGAGGGAATCACGGAACTCTCTCGTGGCCGGACGTTCGGAAATCGCGCGCCCGCGTAAAAATATAACTCTCCACCGGGCGATTCCCGGTGAATCCCGGATCCCCCGGTGCGAGCGAGGCCCACCGGGCGCTTTATTAGGCTCCTCGGTGACGCGGCGCGGGACGCACGACGTCAACGGCGGGCGTCGCCGCGTCGGCCCGGCCGTTAAGCCGAGCGGTTGCCTTTCGATTATTATCGGTAATGAGATGCGTGCCGGCGCTTTCATTGGCCGCGTCGATCGCGCGCCCGTCCGCCGTCGCTTGGGCCCGCTTCCGAGATCGGCTGCCCGGCGTTTCCTCGCCGAGCGAGCGATGACGACGAGAATGACGCGTGCGTCCGTCGAGACACTCCGGATTGCGTCTCTCTTCGCCACACATCGCGCGCGGTCTCCGCGCGCGTGGTCGAAGACGGATTCGGATCCCGATTATCGGAGAGCCGCCGCCTCCCCCCCCCCCGGGCGGGCAATAATACGTCTTCTCTGATCACTTTTCTTCTTCCTCGCGGTACGTCTTTTCTGTCCACTTTTCCTTTTTCTCCGATCGCCCTCTTTTATCTTCGTACCTCTTGTCAAAGTCGTTTCCTCTTCGCTCTTTCGCGAACCGACGTGCGCGCGTTGGACAATCGAGACGTTCCATCTCAAAGCTGGTCTCAAAGTGGTACCGTCGCGGTCGGCGCGATCGACTCGGCAACTGCATGGTCTTTCAAAAAGTTCGACGCTTAAATCCCACTTTTAAATTCTTCGCAAAGACGAGCGGCTGCCACTGCTGCTCCAGTGTCAATATTTTCGCATCCGAAACCGGAGGAGATGTGTGTATGCACGTGCGTGTACGGGTGTGCGGATTCATTTTTACGCGAGCGTTTCAACGTGTCTAGAATTTCCTAGCTGTCGAATAAAATTGGGAGATGCAAAGCTCGACTCGAAATAAAGAGGCGATGTACTAAATACAGATTTTACGTAACGGGACAAATTTCTCAAATTAAACAATTGCGATGGACGGGAACAACAGGAGGAAGGAAAGAGAGGGGTATTTAAAGTGCGCATCATTTCCGTCGTTTATCCGCACTCCGCAGTATTTTCGACACGTTTATTATCACGTACGTGATTCCTTGTATACCCGCCCAGTCTTGACACGTACGTGAAATCTTCGCCGGTAGAAAAAAAAAAACATCCGCACATTTCGCATTCAGTGACGGACGCTTAGTTGCGGGTTCGGTTGCCATATAATAGCTCCTCGCTAGTTTTCCTGATAGCGCGTCAATGAAAACTGGAGCATTGGGCGGTCACTACGTTTAATGCCGAATGGAATCGCGTACGAGACTGATCTTTTTTTTTTCTTCTTTTTATCGCGTTTGAATTCTATAAAAATAGAAATTGAAGCGCGCAAACTGGACACGCATTTTTTTTTTAGAGAAGCACGTTTGTTAAATGTAAATTGATCGACACAAACGAATCGTTTCGATTTTATTCCGCATTTTTTCAATTTCGTATACCGCTTTTACTCGGGAAAATATGAAAATCGCGACTTCGTACTCGCACGTTTCAACGAGGTGTGAAATCTTGCCGCTGTAAGCTAATAGGACACGTATTACACCAATTTACCAGATTATCCTCTCTCGTTAGTGTTAAATCAGCTGGCACTAACGGAGATAATGCCGTTCTTTGTGGGTGACGCACGGTTCTTATTTTCGATACCGCGTATACCACGTGCAAAATATCGAGACTTCCACCCAGCTGGTCCTCCATTAACGAAGCTATATATTATTGCGTAACGACGCTTAGCGCGGTTAATCAACGTTTTGAAAGAGACACAGCGGTATTTCTCTCGAGAAAAATTATACAGGCTACCTTCCTGCGAGATAACGATAGACGCGAAGTAGGAGATTCTCGGCGTCTCGGAAGCAGAACCATGCGATTTTTTTTCTTATTTCCTATAGCGATAGAATTATCTTCGAACAGGAAAGACGTCGAGTGACGCGGAAACACGCTTATCTCTCTTTTGAAGGAGAGGTTCTTTCGATTACCGGAGTCTTCGAGTATCGATTGGCGGGTATCCGGGGGACGGCGATTCGACGGGATTTTTCATCACGCGCGGAGTTCTTGAGTGACCCCGGCGTTGGGTCGAACGTCCTCGTCGAATCCGCAAGGGTTAACGACATCGCGCGCGAATTGCTTCCTTCTTTGCATGTCCGGGTTGAGATAAGAGCACGTTGAGTGACGTTTAGTGCACTTCGGTCAAACAGGCGGCGGCAAAAACGATTAAACCGTTATACTCCGAGAATCCTATTCCGTAATATAAAAAACTGAATTAAATTTAATTGTCGACATTGCGTCGTGTATCGAGCGTTGCATTCGTGTGCGACGTTTCACACGTTGTAAACAATGCAAACGTTATACGCGGGAAAGACGACTCGAACGAATACGTAACTTCATTTTACGTCACGCTTATAATATTACGGACGTGGATGGAACAATTTGCGAAAGGCGGCACGGAGGATACGCTATGTACGTACGAAAGATGGAGACAATTTTTATGCATTTTGTTGCCCGGGAATATTTTTAGCGCGGCACACATTGGTATGGCGTTATGGCGCCAAGGCTGCATTTACTTCAAGTAGCGTTTTTTCTTGGCTGCACTATCGCCCTGCACTGCCCTGCACTACCCAATAGCGTTGCATTAATGTTGCACTAGTGTTGCACTAGTGGGCAATAGTGCAGCCAAGAAAAAACGCTAAAGGATGATATTCTCAAATGGAAAGGACATCGCACTGTGTATGAATAATTATACCTCGTCTAACGAGTTTAAAATTAGCCTTTTCAGTCCAACGCGTTTCGACATATTTTCCTACTGGCTTCTTCATTTTTTAATCGGGGCAGCATCTCGAGTTACTTGCTCGAAGCGTACGATCTGAAAAATAATCTTGAAAAAGGTAAAAAAAAAAAACGAAAAGCGACTATTCTTGTCGATATGCATAATGTATCCGGATGCATAACGTAACGGATCGCAACCTGCAGCGGTATTTCTGCCTTCGGGGTGAATTATTGTATATAAAATACGATAAAATTACGTCTCGGCGCGCCGTATATAATTTGTGTGTCGATCTTGAAAGCCGTGGCGAGAAGAAACGATTTTGCCGCGGCGAGAATGACTCTGCTGGGATCTCTCGTAGCCGATTGTGACATACCGCTCCTCCCTGTGAGAGCGCTCTTACGTAATTCATGCGAAGACCCGATATCCTCCTGCATGAAATTAGACACCGCGCATGGCTTTTGGGGGCACTCCGCGGTAGTAATCCGGGGTCAAGGTGTGTTGTGGGCCGTAATGCGTCAGGTCGAACCTCAGTCCCGGTTGACGCATAGCATACCGACGACTCTGGGATGCAAGCCCTCTTTTGCATCTGTCGCGATGGCGAACGCGCGTATAAATTACATCCTTCGGGGAAAGCAAAGCGAATCGACAGCGAATGTATCGTACGCTGAAAAATTGGTGGCTGAAGCTAACCCGGTAAGATATATATATAATATACTTTCGATTCGGCCGACATCACGATATATCGGTTCACCTATTTACGTAGCGACGTTTAATTACGTTGGTTTAGTCGAGAACTCATCAGAATACTTAATAGCCATTCGATTTCTTTCGAGCGAATCTTGACAGTTTAATGCCGGTGCTCTTATAGACTTACCGAACGGAAAGTGTACGTTCGTAATCTATCTTTCTTGACAATATACACGTTCCGTGCTATTACTTGGATCGTGGGACCTTTTTTATAGCAACGCCAAAAGTGTTCTGTTAAAAAAACTACACGATTATTATATGCCGTGCATTACGCGTCACATAATACGTTTGAGATCGCATTAGATGTCGCCGTTTAATAGCAGCGTTTTGTTCGATGAACAGCGATAGAGTAGATATAATTGCATGTCCCCTCGTACATATAGCCGTGCATCGATACGGTTTCATTAGACGATATTGATAGTCAATTGGCGGTTTATTGTCCCATGCACCACTGCATCGTTCGACGCCAAGACGGAGCGAAGCGTCTTTGTTCGCTCTTTCGTTGCGTTGTTGCAGCGTTGTTGCAACGAATTCATACAGCCACTAATATTTTTACGATGCGTCACACAAACACAAAAGATTAAAGTTTACGCCTGCAGAATTTCAACGGTAAAACCGATCAATAGCGTACTTCAATATATGAATTTACAAAATAGTCAATACACTTGTTTCAATATACGAATTGAAGAAAAACGAGATGTGAAAGAAAGAAAATTTTATAAATGGTTTTAAATCAGTAACTCTCTAATAATAATTAGTAGCGTGATATTATTAGACAGTAATTTAATACCGGAGGGTACGTACCTGCAGAACTTCAATGGCAAAACCGATCAATAACGCACTTCAATACATGAATTAAAAAAAAAAAAAAAAACAATACAGAAAAAAGAGAATTTAATAAACGGTTTGAAAATTCATCGGTAATAATAATTAATAGTAATTATAATTGATAATTAATATAATATCGCATAGTAATCTAATACTGGAATGTATAAGTATTGCTTGAACCAAGGACGTGACAATGCTGAGTCTCAAAAATATATATTAAAATAGGAATTTTTATATAAATAAAAAAAACATATATGTATACGAATAAATGGAAAAAGCGGACATCTGTTCTATCTTTCTCGAACGAATTTCTGTTGAAACAAACAGTGACACGTGACATTGCGTTGGAATTGAACAAATTCTCATGTTATGTATAAATTATATAATGTTATGTAAATTATATATAATTTATATAATATGTCGCATATAATAATATTAATAATATAATTAACATTAATTTATGTATTAATTTATTTTTAATATTATAGCATTTTTTTAATGTACATTTTGGTGATTATTACTATTATTAGTGATAACATTATTATAGTTCGGATGAGATAATCTCACATTTTTGTAATTAAAAAATACAAATTTCTATATTCTTGGCGTTTATGAAATACTCAACAGTGTTAATTATTCATTAAGACAAGTTCCTGAGATCTTCATGTACTTTGGCGCAAAGTTAATTTTGTTGATGGATTTATTTTGTTGCCGCTTATAGTACGCTTAGAAATGATAATTTCTAAAAGATACATTTATAACATTCGTGCGGTATATGTATACGACATACATGTCGTTAGAAATTCTTTTCTTTCGTGTAAGAATGTTTGGCAAAGAAAAATGTTAATATAAATTAATAGTATAATAAAACAAAAAGATCTTACTCGCGTTATCTTTTAAATTTGAGATTTGTAAATACTTAATCATTTGTCTCACGATGAAAGAATTTCCTTAGCGTGTAACGAGATTAACTTCTCTTCGCGGTCGGATTTATTTATTTTATGATTGAAACTCACAAAGAGGAAAACGGACACGCGTGACTCTTTCGTGCTTTTCTATGAATGAGATCTCAAAATAGCGCGTCGTACATCTGTGAATGAGGTAACGCATATAGATACATAAATGCAGTTGCTAGTTTTTTAAAGAAGTAGATATGTTGTGTGCCGTGTTCTAAATACAGTGCACATCAGCTATTTTTATCAGCTATTTTACAGTTCTACTTAGGAAAAATGCGCGGTTTAAAACCTACATGTAAGAGTATACTTCATATATTTTACCTCGTATTTTACTTTCTGACAAGATAGATAACATTACCTTTTGTGTAATCAACGTGAAGATAAGTGTGACATTTAGTCCGAATATGACTTTAATCCTTCGTATATATGTTTACATTTTTTTTGCCCCCTCGGAGTGTGTACGTGCGTTTGTCACGTTTGATGCTATTCCCTACCTTAAAGTATTTTAAAAAATCTGAAAACATTCACGAAACATCTGTCTACATTGTAGTTGACGATTTTATTTCGATAAACATCGTTTATTTAATACTTTCTGGCAGGCTTGCAAGTGTTACAGTTTACGAGCAGATATCATTTTGACTCGGACGCCGTAGATGTAGATCCACGTGTACAGACGGAGGGTTAATTAGAATCAATTATCGTTAATCTTTTAAAACTATTACGTTTTTTGCTTGCTTCCGTGGAATCTAGATTGCATTTTCATGTCGGATGGTGTCGTGTCGAATGGTTGTCAGTATATCACGACTCGTTTTATCGATTTCTTCTGTAAAAGTGAACCTATGACCAACGCAACGCTCACGTGCCCACGGTTATGGTTGTTTATGTGGACGTGAAGGTTAAGGGTCAATTTAATTTAAAAAGTATAGAGCTCGGACAAAGTTTGCTTCTATTTGAAGATACTCGGTTAAAGCAAATCAATTTATCGGAAAGTCGTATCGTGATTTGTCGAGAGAATATTTCTAGATGATTACAGCCGATAGGATTTCATTCTCTCGCTATGCAATACGTAACGCGGTATCTTATCTTTCATGCTGATTAAACGAAAGGATTTGATCTTTCATATAGTTTAATTAAAAAATTGCAGCGATACGGAAGTCGCTATTAAAATCTTTACTTATATATATGCATCCAGCCCTGATGGTGCTATTTATCTGATATATATACATATTATTTACTTGATACCTGTTATTTTATTTATCTGATATAAAGATTTTTTGCACATGGAGTAAAAATCAAAGACATATTTAAATATTTGTGTCGTAAAGAATATGCGTACATACGCATATATCTGTTTTTTCTATTTAATATTTAAGATCTTAGAGAGAGAGAGATGCACGTGTGAAGGAATTTAACACATTCCTGTAGCGTTTATAGCCATCAGAAACAAATAATTCTAATTGCCACGCGCAACAAACTTCGAATAATGTCTCGCGGCGTGCAATTGAGATTGCTGCGTGGAATTTCTGTTCGCGTTGATGAGAGAGGAAAAAAATCTCACGACCCGGTTACAGCATCGTCTCGGATCTATCAGATAGATAACTTCATCTATCAATTTGCGGTGGCACCATTGAGCAATTAAGTCTCGTTTGCCGGTTGCGCCTATACGCCGCAGTCGTGCGCGCTATATTTCTGCGTCCAAAATAATTTCTTTAAAGTAATAATATTCTACGTAATTTTTTTCTTTTAAGGAAAATTTATAAATCTAATGATGAACAGAGTGGACAACGCGAAAGTGTGCGGCTTGCGAGATAAGAGACTTGATTTACAAGAGTAATAAACGAGCGTTAGAAAAATATTTAGACGTTCTGTTTATAAGAGCGTACAATGTTTGTTGTTGCATTTTTGGAATTTACGTTATGAGAAGTCACGTTCCGGTACCTTATTCTTCGAACCTGCATGTGCGTTTCTTGAGCAAACACAATGGCGGAATGCACGTTTCATACAAAAATATTCTCTGGAGGATTGCAATTTGGAAGCCTGTTAAATTATTTTTTCACTTTGATAAAAGAAATATCGGATCCTATATATGATATATAAGAACAGAAATAATTTTAACAAATATTATATTTCTTTAATATATATATTTTTTATATTGTATTATATTTATATGTTTATATATTAATTAGTATTTGTAATACAAATCCTTAAATTTACACGGAATTTATAAACAATTCCCTACAATTTTAGAAGTGCCTCAAAATAATACTCTCAATTTAACACGTATGATTTCGTATTCATTACTATTCGATCATACAGGCATTATTGTTGCAAAATAAAAATAAAAATATATTCTGTAATCGCATTTTTTCTCGGATATTGGATAATTTGAATGGAAACTATTTTGATTATTTATATTGCATGACCGCACTCTCTTCGATTGCTCTATAATGATTGTTTATTTCTCCTATCAGGTACAGCCATGAATAATTCACTCGGCTGAAGCGGCCAGGAGTTTCTCCGAATTCGAGGCACCGAGAGAGACTCCGAGGACCAATCAAGATGGGTGAGCTTGTAGGATCCGCGAGTTTCCTTCACCTCGGCGACATCGTCAGCCTCTACGCCGAGGGAAATGTGTCCGGGTTTCTTTCCACGTTGGGGTAAGTGAGAGATGAACAAAATAGAATTTCTAAAGGAATCAAGTATCTAATATGAAATGTTTGTCGGCTATTATTTAATCGAGCTGCAACGCAGTGACAACTTTAGCATGATCTCCGCGCCGCGAGTATTTTCATACTTCGGTTTCTCGCGCGAGAAAACGTCGGCAGGAATTTTTGTTTGATGTTTGCTCTTTCGAGAAGAGAGCCCAAACATACATGTTTTATATGTACGTTATGGAGGGAAACATCAAAGAAATTTTAGACCACGTTCAGCTGCATGTAGAAAATCGTATGCAGTCGATGATAACGTTTCAACAGCATTGCATCTCTCGTTTATACTCGTAATTAACGAAGAGTTTGAATTAAAGACATACATTTCATGGCATATGACGAACGAAATGAAATCGTTGGCATGTACGTTGAATAGCGGATTATAAAAATCAAGACCATTTTTTGGCATAGGTTTTTGCAGAATTTTTTCCTGCCTCGAATTTAATATTCTTATTTCTTTATGCGCAAATGTAAAACTCGAGAAAAATTTACATTATTATCATGCGAAAATGTATTAACGTATGAATCGAACTCAAAGTTCACTCTTTATAATCAGATTGCTGCATATAACGGAAATATCTACGTTACATTTTCTAAGGCGAAGTTTCAAGTGCGCCGAAGTCTTATTGTTAATAGGTTGCGGCATTTAGGCAGATTCAAAAGCCAGACATTCTTGCAGAATGTAGATCTTATTCATATTCCGAGCACCACGAGTTCCTGACCTTAGATATTTATCTATTTGGGCTGTTTACATCCTCCGTTCGAGGTAACCGACTTTATCATTTCCGCGATTCCCCTATCACTCTGATTTCAAGCGTACTGACTGTACATCGAAAGTTGAAGTTTTAAATTGCAACACTGTGACTTACAGTACGTATTATTATGTGAAATTCAATATTGTAAAAGGGTAGAAAATGTAATTATTAGCGTTGCGACGTTCTTTACGTTGTGAAAGTTAAAGTTTCCTGATGACGTAACATCTTTCGCATTATTTTAAAATGTTTTTTAATTAAAGACTGTGTGAAAGACGATATGCAGGATTTTTTGTGTAACGTATTGGAAGGAAAGGAATAGGAAGATAAAGTTTATCTTCTTTCGACATAACGAGTTAGTTGCATAATCTTATCATGCGTATCTTTGAAGTGACCACATGGGTTTTATATTGTAAACACTTAATAATATATTGTTATCATTGCCGAGTGAAAACAATAATCGTACGATTATTTATCACGTTACACGTATTTACGTTTTATGCTTATTGTTAGATCGCGCGACTTCTAGTAATACAATGGTTTCATAAAAGCTCGTAGTAGATTTGGTATCAAGATACTTTTTTTTTTTCACGCAACAAGTACCGCACAGAAACGAGATTGTATTTGCTTACACCTGTTTATTCGTCACGCACTGTTTCGACAGAAAAGACTGCGTTTTATGTGCATTATACGTTCTAACTTACATATTAGCGGAAGAAACCTTTACTCTTAGATCTGTAAAATATCTGTTCCAGAATTGCCTTTTTAGTTTTAAGTATTAGTAATTAAAGCAAAAATATTGTCAGTGGTTAAGCAAAATTATGATTTTTCTATGTTTTAATGTTGAAACATTGTGGAAGAACTTTGGATATTAAAAAATTTCAATAGAATAAAATAAAATTTTGTCTGTAAATGTTACGGCATGTTGAGATCGCGATTTTTAATTAGTTTTTTAATTAGAGTTTTAGTTTAACGTAAGTATAATCTAACGATTCGTTGCAATGCACTTAATATTGAAAATTGCAACAAATATTGACTTGCTATAAAATCTCTTAGCAAGAGAAACGTTAACTCGAATTACTTTTGTATGTGTTTCGTAATTTAAGCCTTCACACATACATTCATACATACACGTTCTCGTATAAGTGACATTAAAAATTCTTTTGTACACGTTTCTATAGAAAGACTTTACGAAACTTGGAAACTTTTACAAAAAAGAGGAAATTATTATATAAGAGGAAATTATTAACGTCACATCAAACGCATCATGTATTTCTATACAATATTTATCGCTGAAAAATCTCACCTGGCTCTTTCAAGTTTTTTTTTCCGTGTCACACGCGTCAATTACAGTTTGACGTTTTTGACAGGCGTCCAATCAGCCCCGCCGACAAATTTATGGAAATTTATAATGTTAACTGTACTTATCGCGTGCAGAAGTTTCATCTTCCTCGCTGAGAGATCGGGGCGTGTCTAAGGGTGTAAAGTTTCTTCCGCGTTACACCTGAGGGAACAGCGTTAAAGCGAGAGAGCCTCGCGAAGTTCCCACGTCAATATAGGTTCCGCCGGCACAGGCATATTATTAAATTCGCACCTGCGTATAAAGCTTCGCGATCGATGAGCAATTATTTCGCTCGACTTTAGTATAACGTCGCCATGGATGTGTATTACTCGCGCACTAATGAACCCGATGAGCCGACGTCACGCGGACGTCGGGTAATAAGGCAGGATCGCTCTTTGTGTCCCGACGTTGTTGCTGAGCTCGCGTACTCAACTGCGCAGATTTCCCTCAAAAGGGTGGTACGCGCGGCGTGGCGTTAAAATACCTACCTTCGAACCGACATCCTCGATCTTGCCCTGATTATGAACCGGATAAAATATAAATGGCCAGAGAGACACGACACGCGTAATGAACGATGAATGAGTTTTGTATCGATTATTGCTAATATGAATATAATAACGGCTGCCGCCGCCGGAATACGGCGAAATTTGCGCGATGTTTTTTTGTTATTTCTCATCAGCGGCTATTCACTGTGTTTATTTAAAAGCGAAAATGGCTTTTTTAGCAGCGAGAAAAGCGATTCTGCATATACACCGTTTGGCAAACATTTGTATGCGGCAGTCGAAGTATTTTAGCCTGACCGACGCGTGCTAGCTAGCCGTGAAGAGAGCGAGCTGGTTTTAAAACATACAAATGCTGTTTTGTTATTATCCGCCAGAGTATTAAATGCGAATATCTGATAAAGAAACATTTTCGAAATTATCCTCGTTAAACATATCTGCAATCTTTTAATGCTCGCTGATTCATGTTTTTGTCGGCTTCCGTAAGCGGAGAGGATTATAGAGATTATAAATCACAATACTTTGATATCTTCCTTAGTCTGCATTTTTGCCAACGTAATGTTAACACTTCCAGATTTATCTAGACGGAGTTCACACAGCGGCGTAATCATGCGTACACAGCTAAAACAGCTATTGACCAAAAATGCGGAAAATGCGTGACCGGTCGATTTTTCTGGACGTAGTTTACGCAGCTATACGCAATTTACAATCCATGCAGGCTAGATTTTTGACCCATTTGCAGCGTCGCTTTTATTGCTTCTCTTTCAATTTTATTTCTGTTGTTGTCGAACGTTACTCATAAACGCTTATCGGTTTCCCGAAGATGTTGTCTCCCGCGATTCGATTGATAGTTCCGCGAAAGTTTCCCTTTATCTGCGAAGTAAATAGATTGACTGAATATATGGTGGATAATATGCGCGACAATGCGATGTCAAGTTAACACTTTGATTACCACAATGCGGTCATCCATGCATGATCATCCGACTGGCGCCTGACTTTTGTCTGACTGGCGTCAGGCGTTATCAAAATTTTTTAAAACATTAGTAAAAACCATAAATACCATGTAATATGACATTTTGAATGGCTAGATAATAGCTAGATAATAACGTAAAAAAATGTACAATATTCAACACATGTCTATCTCTTAAGAATATATTCTTATTTAATCATGTTATACTTTTATCACGCTTATGATAATTCAACTGTGGCCTACATAGTAAAAACATACCCAAATTCGCTGGGCAGGCAATGTGTTAAAGTGATTAGATAAGCAATCGTTGTATCAATAGCAATTGAGCAAAGAGCGAGCTACCGTTTAAATTTGAACGTGTCAATCGTTGCCCGCAGAATTTCGCCGGTGGTGAATCGTGATAGAAGCGATGTGCGCGTGCGACGCTATAAAAATTCGAACGTTTGGGAGTGGCGTGGCGGCGTTGGGAAATAAAAGGCGAAAAAGAGAAAAAGGAAGAAGGCGAGACAATCTTTTTACATAATGGATCACGTACGAGAGCATCATCACGTGTTCTCGAAACCACGGACGTATATTTTCGGACGCCATGACTCGCGCGACGGACAGGACTCGCCCCGTCGCGTCGTCGTTCGCTCACGAGGTCTCGTAAACTCGCGGTTGTTTTGCGCGGGCTTTCACAGAGGCCTCGCTCATACTTTATCGTCGTTTGATGCTGGTGAAACACTCGCGGTAAATATCCTCTCGACGATCCGCGGAAGGAGCAGCAGGGATCCATCCATTAGACGCGTTTCGGTGATATATATCGCGGAAATAGGTCGCGTACACACATTTCGCCCAACCCCCGCTAAAACCGTGCGCTCATGAATGAATACCGCGCTCCGCGCTCTCAAGATCGCGGTGATCTTATCGGTTCAGAGGCAGCATTTAGAGAGAGGATTTAAAACGTATCGTTCTCTGATTTTCGTGCGTTTAATATTCGCACAAAAGCGAACGACACCGAAAATATCGATTTCATATTTATCTTTGTGCAATCGAGAGGGATTTTATTTTAGGGAATAACGTTGAAGCTCCACTCTTTTCCACACAATTAATTAAAAATAATATTGGGACATATATTGTAAAATCGACAAAAAATTGTCGTATTTTATAGAAACAAAACATTAAAATACAATAAAAATCGTGTTTATTTCACAACCGAGGTTTTATTTTATCTTATTTTACGTACAAGCCCTTATTGAATGTTTTATCTATGTTCTCTATTTTTCTTTTAATTTGTCACGAAAATGAATATTCATGATTTTGATTGTTTGTATTGTTCCGAAAGAAGAAAAATCTCTTCGTAATGTTTTGTTTTACTTTTCAGCTGCAGATAACATCCGCGTCAAAGTTTAATGGTACGCTTTAAGTTTTAAAGATATATTCATTGATTCAGTCTTTTTAAACGTTTAGCTTTACCGCGATCGCGCACGCAAGGATCACGCAAGTATAGGTATGCAAACATGCGATGAGGGACGCGTTGCATGCCGCCTTTCACTTTCCTAATTATCGCGTTCCGTTACAACGTGACTTGAATACGAAATTGATCGAAATGAGAGAGCGCGAGTCTCGATACCGGCCATGATCTTCCGGCGCGCGCTAATGAAAAGGCCCTAATTTGTGACTCGATAAATGCGTCGGCGCGCGAAATCATCGGTAATAACTGTCACGGGCATCCGCAGTATACTCGCTTTATTCCGGGGGATTTAATGACACTGATGACAGGACTATTTCCAGAAGTGCGGTTATAGCAGTGATGAGATTGCCCTTATTCTCCGACCGCGAGCAGGTGAATCTCGTTAAATTTCGTGTTCTGTTATGTGCCGCAATTGCTATCGTAGAATTTTTAGATTATTAATAACCTTGAAACTTCTTCGAAATAATTCCCTAAATAAATAATGTTTTATAGTATTGTATCCTTAATATATAATATTAGACCTTCGTTACGCTATTTCCGTTGAAACCTTAACTTTTTAAGAATGGATATTTTAAGCGAGCCTTATCGCGCAAGACGCAAAAAAGAAGGAAAAATAAGCTACTTATTCAAACAAAATTTTAATTAGAATTGGAATTTTTTATTTAAAAAATTATGTAAATAATAAATTCGAATTTTGTTTTATTATTGGAATGTAATATTATGGCAGTATTAAAACATACTGCAAAGTATAGTGTGGCTTATTTGCCACGCCCATGTTTAAAAGGTTAAAAATAGGAAGTAGTTTCTTGTCGAACAACTTCTTCCCGAAATTAAATTGTCCGACACAGCTATGATAGGCCTTTCTTTTATTCCGGTTTTTTTTATTACTAAATTTTATCCGATTTTTATCCCCTTTTCTAAAGATTTTTTCTTTAAAATCAATCTATACTTTGATATTAGGACACATATCGTATTATCTGGTTATGATTACGTTAACACAAAACTGCGCTGCTTATTAAACGAAGATTCCCGTCTTGGGTTCAGTCATTCTTCTCGTCAGTAACTTATGGATAATGAACGAATCTTCGACTCAGCATACTATACTTTACTGCAATCTGGCTTGCCTGTATCATAGTCTGAATAATTCTTAATTAAAAAGGAAAGTGTTCCTCAACGTTTGCTTGTCGCGTGTAACAGGTTTGAGGTATCACGAACTGCGGTGGCATTAGAGAACAAAACTTTGTATATACAGTTCGACGATGGATTTCCCATACATCACCCAAGTTGGTCACGTGGCCATCGGTATAATAATTTAGAGATTAGTAATTTGCGCGCGATCGATGTGTCACTTGCGTTCGAACTCGTAAAGATGATATTCGCGAGCTGATATAGCGTCACGCCGACACACAAACACATACGCTAAAAATTTTATATATAAAGCTCGTTGAGATTGTAGAATTTTACAAAGTCCGAACCGATTTTGCCGCTGGTGTAATATTCACATATAGCCTGGGCAAAACGCGAATTATGCAAGATCAATCTCTAAAGATATGATACATCGCGAGTTTACATCGTCGCTTCGATATATTTCAGTTATTTCACACACATACTTTTGATATAATCAACTTTTTATATATATTAAGTAAGTCATGACCGTTAAGTTGATAATTATCAAGTAAATAGAAATGTGCCAATATATGGTCAAGTTGAATCTTTTGTGCTTAATAATATTTTTTGCGTGAATTTATTTACATTTTTCGCTTCACAAACCACACGCCATTACTGTCGGTCTTGAAACGCAGTCTGCAGTTGAAGCTAGAGATTATTACAATTGCATAATTAAATTGAGAATCAATTTAAGCTTTTTTTATACACTGTGCTTTTTACATATCGTAAATCGTATATAATCGATAATTCCGAGATATTAGTCGCGCGACGTGTTGGCTGTTATGCCGGATGAATTTGTAACGATCATTAATTCGTATTGTCACTTCAATGCCTAAACCAGTTTGTTCCAGAACTCGTTATGATTGTGCCTTTTGACGCACGAGCACCATAAATCAGCGGTATAATAATTCCGGGATGCTGTACGCGCGCGCGCGCATAATACGACCATCACTCGACATGAGTTTGCGGCATTTATGTTTATTCACAATACCAGCACTGCGGTAGCATTATGTTGTTTCGTATGTGCAATTGTTACGAGTCGAGAGCTTGCTACGAGTATAATTTCGTAATATTGTTCACGCAGAAAGATCGTGATGCGTGATAAATTTACGAGATTTCCGCGACGTGTAAGTCATGTAATGGTCTTGTAAGAATTGCGTTGTTTTACATACAGTTATTACGCATCGCGAGCTAACGTTTCGCGTTTCGCCAAGATGTAACAATCTCGTGGCATTGTACACACGAGAGAAGCGTCGCGCAAAATCAATCTGCGGCGTTCGCGCGCGCAGGGTTCACTCAATTTCGCGAAATTGATACGAGCCGAATGTATATATAGATAACGTGATATGCAATTTGTACTCGTTGCATGCTCGTCGCGATCGACCGATTTCGACGTTGTTGATAGAACTAATTCCCATTTCTCTCGTGACGCAACATCCCGATTCCGCGTGCATTGCACCTGTCACTCGCGTCGCGATGACAACCGATGCGGTAACTGGTCACAGATGAAAGGGCCGTTAATTAATTCCCAAGCGACGGTTGCAAAAACAACAGCGGAATCAGGCGCGAAAATAATTACCAGCGAACTCGCGTTGTAAATTCGCGAGTTTAATTTTCCGAGCGTGTACCTAATGTTGCACTTTCATCGATCAGCACGCGATGTATTTCGGGCCGTGTCTCTTCGTCTTCACCCTGCTTCTTCCCTGGCTTTGTGCGAGTATTTTATAACGTTGTTATATCGGAAGTTGATAAAAAGGGGCTTATGTATTACTACGCATTATCATGCGCGCGCTATATAAATACGGAAACGTTTTTAAGCATTGTCTGTGCGTTATTTGGCGTTTTTATTACCGCTCCCCGGCTTCGCAGTGACGATGAAGATGTTTATTAACGGCTTAAGCGGATTTGTAAATTCTTATGCTGATTTACGAATCGTAATTTAGTATATCTTCTGATTGTACGCAAACGCACGTATCTAGACGTAAATTGATTGCATTACGCATATTTATATACACGGAGAAAATTTTATATTAAATTTTACTATGCTGTCGCACCAACTGCGGACCATCGAGACGCCCAAGTTTATATGCTATAGTCTTATAGTAAAATTACTATGTTCATAGCATTTAGTGCTACGATCATAGCATTATTATAGCATTGAATGCTATGATCGTAGCATATAAGACTATAGCATTTAAACTTGGGCGTCTTGATGGTCCGCAGTTGGTGCGGCAGCGTAGTAAAATTTAATATAAAATTTTCTCCGTGTATTCATGGCAGAATCCCGAATTACCATATTACTCGAGCTACCGTAGAAATTTTACTCATTTGGGTATTATAATAAATGGTCATGGTAATTGGTCGCGAATGCATCATCTGTTCTATTGTTTTGCGCGGTTTTACATTAATTACATCGGGTATGCGAGGGATGCTGTTTCTCGTTTCGTTGCTGCGGGCAGCAATTACGCATTTTGATTGCGTCGCTTTTAAAATCATGGAAAGAGCTTTCAATTTTTTTTTAATATTTATCAGGCGGCTTCGACAGATAAAAACGCGGGAACGTCGCGTTGTATCTCGATCGCCTAAAGAATTTATATTTTTATATTTGCAATTTTGCGCACGCCCGAGTTGCTCGCCTTCCGCTTCATTTCTGATACTCCAACAACAAACACAGCATCAACTACACGGTGACACAACGGTGATCCTCTTGTAATCCCAGCTGCGCTCGATGCGGAGCAGCAACGGTGTGACACGGTGTCGCTAGAAATAACAATATCGGATTTTGTACATGTGTACGTGTGTGTTATCCCATAGTCGTCATAGCGTCTTCTGATCTAAATAATATTCCGAGTTATGCTCGCTTTGGGAGTCGCGTCTCGTCTGCTGAAACCGGCTATTTTCTCGTTTTCCACTCTTGTATTACGTACTACGCTAAAAAATCATTCTTCCGTTTAAAGTAATTACGACGTCTGTTGCAGCTTTGTTTCCAACAGCTTTGTTACTCACGCAGACGTTGTTAAATCGCACTACGATATTTCAAGGCCGATGAGTATTCTACGTGGTATATTAATATTCGCAATATTGTGGGCAGAAATAGATTTCTTGAAGAACGTGGCAAAGAAGAAGCAAGGAAGAACTATCATATCTTTATGTTGCGTACAATATTTGTGATATAAACATATGCATATACATATAATGATGCAAATACCGAAATCTAAATCGTGATGCATTCAAGAAGTTTATCTAAAAAAAAATCTTTATTACTTAACTTAGAGAGATAAGACGAAATAAAATCCTTTTTTAAAAATTAATTTTTCCGTTAACATTGCCATCGCAATCCAATTACGAAGCCGCACTTCTTGAGAAACACGAAGCAGCATGACTTTACCCGTAAAAAGACTAAAAAGCGAGAGCACTGGATATCTTTTGCGTTGGATATCTGTTTTGACCCGTTATGTAAGACGGAGCAAATTCGTGTTTTATTCCCCGCGGCGGCTTCGGAAACGCCAAAGCGGCGTTAATCACGACGACGCAAAGCGCCGCCGTTAATCACGCCAAGTACACACGTATTTGCGGCCATGTGCCACAGACACGCACAACGGTGCACACGGGAGTTCTCTCCCTGTATGTTTGCACACCGAATAGACGGAGATTCTTCGTTGGCGACCCGAGTGCTCCGACTTTCTATCCTACAATTCATCTATTGTTTCGGCGGCTTCGCTGCCGGGAGGTCGTTCAAAGTGTTCCATCATTCGACACGTTCCGTTCAAAGCGAAAAGGATCAATAAATCGTCGACTGTACACCCGCGAGCGAGAAAATCAATCGTAATTAATTGGAGCGGTTTTGCGAAGAGCACCTGTGCAATTATATTATTTTGTTATAATAAACAAATTTAATTAAAATTAAAATTGCGAATGCCCTGTGAAATTTTAGCACGAGCGAGCTTGATGCTTCAAATCTTTATACTCTTTATTACTCTTTATACTCTTTATATACTCTTTATACTTACTATCAATTTTGCTGTATAAAGGCAGGTAGAAAAAGAACGTATGTAAACGCAATTTGCATCATGCTGATATTTTCCGCGAGATTGTTACTGATACATAAAATATTGCTTGTCGTTTTTCTCTGAAAGATTTTGGATTATTTTTATATATTTTATTAATTTTTACTTATCTACATTGTTCTATGAGACATTTAAATTATCTTTAAGTATATATAATTTATACTTGTTACATCTGCCTCTCTTATTAATGTCGAGAAGTATACTATTTAACATCTTCTCTTGTCTGTGGATTTGTCTGTGGTGAGATATGAATCGCGAATAACTTTCTTGTTGCCTTTCAACTTGCGAGGAGTTTACCTTTGCCGGGAGAAGCCTAATCGCAATCTTGTTAGCAAGTCAGAAAAGCTTATATTCATACATATATATACTTAGTAGTTAACAAACAACATTGTTAGCGGTTATTAGAAAACAGTTTATTAATTTGAAAACGCAGTTTTCAGATCGACGAGGAAAAATGCGATTGGACGATTAATGAATGTTAGCGGTAAACGATTAATGCCAATGCAGCTCGATAAGAGCTATAATTTACATTTCGAAAATTATATCTTGATACACACACACACACACAGCTTACAATACGTATTTAATTAATAAATTATTAATTGACGTGATATTTAGCGCGCGCTCGTTATCTTAATTATTGGCTTCTGTATAAACCCAGATAAGCGAGCGATGATATCTCGATTTGTACTAAATTGAGTCGCAGTCCGAGTATGCGATAGTTGCAAGCTTTTCACGCTGTTATTTCTGAGCGACGTCGGATATATCACGTTTCCGTGTAAATTTTAAAGCACACTTATTAATCCGAGTTTCTACAAAGTTTCTAATTATTCATCTCGGGTTCCTGCGCGACTATATTATGCAAGACGTGAGATCATCTTTACGTCCTATTAATGTGAGATACGCCGATCAATAGCTCGCTTGGTGTCTACCGAGTTGCGATCGCGCCTTTGTCACTGTAAAATGACGTTCTACTTCGACATTTCCATTGTAACTTTTTTCCCGCGGAACGCTACGATAAATCATATATACGATGTGTGGCGTATAATAAAAAAATTGAATTCGCGAATAAATAAAACGCGAATGATAAAACTTTACGATGCATCGTGATATATAAAAACAGAATGCAGCAGAGAATATATGTTATAGGGTAGATTTTTCTATTTTACAGATGTCTTGCGACTTTTATAGCAGCAAAGAAATGCTCTTACGGCAATTTTTTGCGCATGATTGATGACGTACGATATGAAATCTCTCTTCCTCTCTCTCTCGCTCTTTCTCTCTCTCTTTTTCTCTCTCTTTCTTTGACGCAATGCTTTAAAGCTGCCAGGCAGAACAAGCCAGGACCTACCTCAATATCGACCTATCCTATATCGCTGTTTCACCTCGCCCGGACCACATTTATTTAACGATGGTTTGCCCGCAATGTTGGTATTGCATAGCTGTAAAGCCGGAGGTGTGGCTATTATGTCTATTCCACGCTGGAACTTCGTGTATTATCAGTGTTACGTGATAATATGCTATTGCGATATGATTAGGCTAATCACTGCAAAAAAAGTGAAAAGCGCGAAGTTAATGCGTGATAAATATTTAAAGAATATATTTTCTTTTTATGTAGTACAATTGTGTGCTAATAATTGCTTTGCTTTTCGAAAAACGCGACGTTTAATTTACATTATTTTCTGATAAATAAGAGACTTCATGAAATAAATTTCTTTATTTGTGTTGTTTCAAAACGATTAATATATTTAATATACTTATATCTTGCGCATATTTTTTTTTTTTTGTTAGTTTGGCAATGTATATTATTTTCAGGCTGGTCGACGACAGGTGTGTAGTATGTCCTGAAGCTGGAGATTTGTCGAATCCACCGAAGAAATTCAGAGGTAATTTACACTTTTTAAACGTCTTTATTTTTGCTTTTTGATTGATTCTTTCTTTTTTAATTAACATCATATTATATATAAGTAGGTAAATATATTAATAAATTTATTGGCAATTTTTCTGACATATAATTTTTTTAAACGTTATTATGCCGCGAAAATTAAAGCAGACAATGTTGGAGTAAACATGAGAAATACCGAGCGATAGCAATCGTTGACTTTTTTAGATTGCCTCTTCAAAATATGTCCTATGAACCGGTATTCCGCCCAAAAGCAATTCTGGAAGGCAGCGAAACAGAGTGCGAGTTCGGGCACTGATGCCAGCTTGCTCAAAAGACTTCACGTAAGTATGCGGAAGATGCTACACTATTTAAATTCACGATTTAAATTCATTCACAATTAATTAAAGATTACAGGAAAAATACACTCATACAAGCATATTCTTCTTATATAAAGTTGGAAACGGTAGATTTATTAACATACGATGCGTCTGAAGGGTAAATAAATGCGTGATGACTGATGAACATTAACACTCCCATATAGAGTGTTTATATAGATACGGGGATAGCTAACCGGTTCTTAATGTTATGACCAGTTTACTGATTATTTAATCGAGTGTTTTTACTGTGTATTAAACTGTGCGTTATATTGTGTACGCTTAATTGTCTCTGATTCTTTAGGTTTTGAAATTAAAAGGAAGATATATCTTATATATGTATCTCGACATAAATTATATTGTTTTGCAATTTATCTACGGTAGTTTTTAGTAGTTGATAATCACACCAGTTTAAAATACGTAACACTGCTGTTGGGTTTTTAATAGCGTTACGCAAATGTATCTTTTATTTTCCACGATTGCCATTTAATGGGAAATAATTTTTATCTCAGCATGCGGCCGAAATCGAGAAAAAGCAAAATGAGACTGAAAACAAGAAACTGTTGGGCTCCGTGGTTTCCTACGGTAACGTCGTCCAGGTAATAAAATAAAAATCTTTTCTTCCTAGAAGGAAAATCCGTTGCAAATGACATTATTTTATTATTAAAGTATATCTTGAACGCTTTATGCTTGACCGCATATTCTTATAACGTATAATAGGGGGCGATCTGAGTAATAATAGATTTATCAATACCGCTAGGGGAGCGGTTTTCCTCTCAACTTCTTTTTTCGCAAAGCGATCATAAAAACTGTTTGGTATACATCCATTGTATTGACGTAGTTATCTTGTAATAGATAAGTCTTGTATAGATAAGTGTTTGTGCTAATTAACGAGTTTTCCTTCTTCGCGATATTGTTGCCATGTCGGAAAATAGAAGCGGCGTTAAGTTTCTAGCAAATAATTAAATTTCCCTTTTACATTGTAGCGCATTGTTGCTAAAAATTATGAAATTATAGCGCTTTGATCATCGGCAGATCAGATAACGTTGTGAAACGAACATTATGTTGCACCTATGATGTATTATATAGATGTATTATAGATTGTGTGTGTGTGTATATTCGATCGCAAAGGTATAGCCATTAGACGTTTGATTAATTTCTGCTATAATGTATTCTTCATGAATCATCGATTCTCTTATCTTTTATTGATCTAGATATTATATAAGTTAATTAATCATTTTCAGTCCATATTATCTTGATTTATACGTTATATATTCTATCATACATTGCAAAATTATCTACTTATTATAGCTTCTATTTAATTTCCGGAATAACTCATCGTATTAAAATACAAACTCGTTCGAAATATGCACAGCGAATGTTGTACAATGCAAATATATGAGAATATGTAATTAGCATAGAGAGATTAATTTTATCGACATTGCGCTGCGTGCGTTTATAAATAAATTTATGTTATATTTATACGCGTTGCACGTACGAATACAATTATTTATGTTGATTCTTTTTCTGCGGCAGTTGCTGCATCTCAAGTCCAACAAATTCCTGACGGTAAACAAGAGGCTACCGGCGTTGCTGGAGAAGAACGCGATGAGGGTTTACTTGGACGCGAACGGAAACGAGGGCTCATGGCTTTACATAATGCCGTTCTACAAGCTGCGCAGCGACGGTGACAGCGTCGTCGTCGGCGACAAGGTGATCATGGAGCCGGTGAACTCGGGTCGTCAGGGCCTCCACGTGGCCGCCAATTACGAACTGAGCGACAATCCCGGCTGCAAGGAAGTCAACGTCGTGAACTCGTCCACCTCCTGGAAGGTGACCCTCTTCATGGAGCATCGGGAGAACCAGGAAGAGATTCTTAAGGGCGGCGACGTGGTGCGACTGTTTCACGCCGAGCAAGAAAAGTTTCTGACCATGGACGAGTATAAGAAAAAGCAACACGTGTTTCTCAGAACGACGGGCAGGACCAGCGCTACCGCGGCCACCAGCAGTAAAGCCTTGTGGGAAGTCGAGGTGAGATGAGCTAATCAAGTTTATATAAATTTATTTATATAAGGATGCTGTATATTTTATTTAACGTGCAACAATCGAAATTGAGCTTTTGAAATTTCACTGTTCGAATTCCTGTTGTACGAAGCGTTTATGCTGATTATTCCGGGCGCGTCTGTTTCTTATAAGTAATGCATGCTATTTATTTATTGATGAGTAGGTGGTGCAACACGATCCGTGCAGAGGCGGCGCTGGCCACTGGAATTCACTCTTCAGGTTTAAACACTTAGCAACTGGCCAATATCTCGCCGCTGAGGTTGACCCGGATGAACCACGGGAACCCGTGAAGGGCAAGCGCGGTAAGGCATACAGATACTTTGAAATTAATATACTAGAGTACACATCTAATATTTTTAATTGGAAAATGTTTCATTATAATTGTATTATAACTTGTTCTAAAAATATTTGGCATTTGTGGTTAATGAAATAAGGGTAGGGATTGATCATTCATATACATACGATGATTTAATAGATCCACCTGGACCGGTCTACAGATTAGTGTCGGTGCCGCATAGTAACGAGATTAGCTCGTTATTTGAACTAGATCCCACAACGCTAACGCGGGGCGATAGTCTGGTTCCGCAATCGTCCTTTGTTAGATTACATCACATATGCACAAATACTTGGGTCCATTCAACAAGCGTCCCGATCGATAAGGATGACGAGAAGCCCGTGATGTCGAAGGTACTATAGCATATTCCGGCGATTATAATTCTTTTGCGTCAGATATTGTAAATAAAGTTCATGAATGGAAGAAATACTAATTAAATTACTCGGGCTTTTTTAATTACTTGTTAGGTGGGTTGCGCGACCAGCAAAGAGGATAAAGAGGCTTTTGCCTTGAGATCCGTGTCGCCGGTCGAAGTGCGTGATTTAGATTTCGCGAATGACGCCTGCAAGGTGTTGACGGCGATGAACAGCAAGCTGGAAAAGGGGACGATCTCGCACAATGAACGAAGAGCTGTCATTAGCTTGCTGCAAGACATCGTATACTTCATAGCTGGATTAGAGAACGAGCAGAATAAATCCGAGGCGTTAGAACTGATCGTTACAAATGCCGTGAGGGACCGCCAGAAATTATTGCGCGAACAGTACATTCTTGGCCAGTTATTCAAAATATTGCAGGTATTTCAACTTGACATTGATCGTGCAGAAAATAATATCAGTGAAAACGAGAGCGTCTCAAGACATCTAATTACAGGCTCCGTTCTTGGAATCTGCAGAGGGTGAGGGACCATTTCTTAGGATAGAGGAGCTCAACGATCCGAGACACGCTCCATACAAATACATGTTTCGTCTATGTTATCGAATACTCAGACTTTCTCAACAGGATTATAGAAAGAATCAGGTATTGTAATTTATATTGCACGATATATAAATTTATTATATTGTAAATTACATATTATTATAAAAATATTTTATATTCTTTTTCCTACATAGGAATACATTGCTAAATATTTTGCCTTTATGCAAAAACAAATCGGCTACGATATTCTAGCGGAAGATACCATTACTGCGCTTTTACATAATAACAGAAAGTTGTTGGAAAAGCATATAACAGCTGCTGAAATAGAGACATTTGTGGGTCTCGTTAGAAAAAATATGCGTAACTGGGAATCGAGATTTCTGGATTATTTATCGGATCTATGTATTTCTAATAAGAAAGCAATAGCTGTGACACAAGAATTGATTTGTAAAAGCGTACTTAGTGAAAAGAACAAAGATATTCTGATAGAAACAAAGTAAGTACGACAAACAGCATGAACAGTGTATTAATTTCTCTGATACATTTTATTTACTTTAGAATGGTGAAGACCCAGGTAGAAGTTGAAGATATTGATGAGAAGCAAGAAAATGCCGAACCAAGAATCACTGTTATAGAAGAGTTTGAAGTTCTATTGGAATGGAATAATGGAACTGTTAGTATGCTTAATAAGTAATTTATTAAAATGTAGTGTATGGTATGCAAATTAATATGATGTTTATTGCAGAATTCAATGTCTTTGAGTGAATTATCAAGAGGAGCGAAAATGGGAAACATTCAAGACGCAGCGATATTAGATTATTACAGGCATCAGTTAAATCTCTTTAGTAATATGTGCTTGAATAGACAGTATTTAGCGCTAAATAATCTGTCACCACACTTGGACATTGATCTTATACTTAAGTAAGTACATTTATCTTTAAAGTAAGGATTATTTTTAAGTTATATGATATTATATGATATATCTTAATTTGTGGAATTATTTTTTTTACAGATGTATGGAAGATGAAACAGTGCCATACGAATTACGCGCATCATTTTGCCGACTAATGCTACATCTTCACGTAGATAGAGATCCGCAAGAACAAGTAACTCCTGTAAAATATGCTCGTCTTTGGTCAGAAATTCCGTCAAAAATGAGCATAAATGAGTACGTAAAAAAATAATAATTAAATATGCATATTAGAAATATGTTTAAAATATTTCTTTTTCGCAATTCTAGTTATGATACGAATAAACTGCCGGACGAAAATAAAGAGGCTGTTCGTACTAGATTTAGTTCGACAATCATGTTCGTTGAGGATTATCTGTGTAACGTTGTCGCGAAAATGTGGTCTTTTGGCGATCAAGAGCAGAATAAGCTCACATTTGAGGTACACGCAATTTCTTGTTTTTTTTCCTATTTTTCGAAATATAATAGGTTATAATTAATTCGCTATATTTCACTAGGTTGTAAAATTAGCACGTGATCTAATTTACTTTGGATTCTACAGTTTTAATGATCTATTAAGCTTAACAAAGACATTGCTTAGTATTTTGGATTGTATATCAGAGAATGAATCCACTGATGGAAAGACGGGTATACCTACGGGTGATATTGATTGTAAGTTTAATATTTCTGTTATTTCCATTTGATAAGACATAATTATATTCTGTACCGTTTATTGACAAATTTTTAATAAACCCCATAAACAATAGTAGTGAAGACATTTCGATTCATTTATATATATACCATTCGCGTGCATGGTAGTAATCTCGTAATAACAATAAAGTTTGATCTATTTTCTTGCATTACACAATGCATTGAATGCGTCACTGATATAATAAATTTTCCCTCCTATTCTTTCAATCATTTTTATGAGCAGTTTTTACATTCTGGTTTCGCATTGCTTTCGGAAATTTGTATATAACGTTCTTTTTTATAGTGCTGTAATATATTAGTATTATATGTAATCCATGCTTCGCATTATATGAATATCCCTTTCATAATAATATACCTTTATGCAACTATGGTATATTATTGTGTGGTAAATACCATATGGTTTAAAACTAATCAATTTACTCTTGTAAATATTTCATCCCAGCTGATACGGATGATGAGGAGGCAGGTAATATCCTATTAGAAAGCTTATGTTAAAAGCTAACTAAACTGTAATATATGTGGAATGAATATTAATAAGATTAAGCATGCAATCTTATCATTATACATTGTACCAAGTAGCTTTACAAAACTTTCAATTGCTTAAAAACAGCTTTAATTGCTTCTTTATAATTTTTTATTGTCAGAAGTGAGCACAAGAAACTTGAATATAAAAATATTATATATTAACAATTTATGATATGTAATATCCTTAATTATTAGACAGATACAATCTTTATTCTATTTCATTTTTTGGAATAAATCTTGTCTTTTTTTCCATAACAGATAACAAAATAGTCACTATTTTATATGTTAGTTTATTTAATATTTTTTAACATAAATTAAATTTTTCTGTTGTTTACTATAATTTTTAATTGTGTGATATGTAAATATGTAATATTATATATATGTATAATATTATACAACTATTATATATAGATTTCTTTTTATTTATTGACTTATAAATTTCTATTTATTATAATATAGCTGAAGGAGGTATTCTAAGATGCATTGGCGATATGGGTGCTGTGATGACGAATTTAACATTAGGACCAGCCGGTCAAGTGCTAGCTAGCTCTTCTCCAAGACCAAAGCCATTAATGAAGAAGGAATATCCCTTAGTGATGGACACAAAGCTTAAGATAATCGAGATCTTGCAGTTCATTCTGGATGTTCGATTGGATTATAGAATCTCTTGTCTTTTGAGCATATTCAAACGAGAATTCGATGAGACAGCATCGACGGCTGCGGAGAAAACGGGAGACGTTAATCTAGGACAAAAAGCTATTGATTTAGAATCAATCGGTGCACAGGCAGAAGGAATATTTGGTAGCAGGTAACATATTTTTGGATATAATGCATGAAAAGTGTATCTTATAAAATGTTTAATTTCTTGTTTTTTTTTTTTATAGCGAGGAATGCGCAGCGCTGGATTTAGATGGCCAAGGAGGTAGAACATTTTTACGCGTTCTATTACATCTGGCTATGCACGATTATCCTCCATTGGTCTCTGGAGCCTTACATTTATTATTTAGACATTTTAGCCAAAGGCAAGAAGTTTTACAAGCATTTAAACAGGTTAGACCTTTTTCGGATGTTGAAGTATAAATTATTAATGAGTATTTATGAGAATAATGAAAGAAATTATTTAATAATATGAACATGGTTAACAGGTGCAGCTTTTGGTTTCGGATAGCGATGTAGAATCATACAAACAAATAAAGGCAGATTTAGACATTTTGCGCCAATCTGTCGAGAAATCTGAGCTTTGGGTATATAAATCCAAGGCAACAGAGGAACATGGAAATAAGAAGAAGAAGAAGAAGAGTAAAGAAGAAGAAGATGAAGCTACAGTTCCTCGCAAAACACCTCTGTTATCTACATTAGACAAACAAGGTTTTTGTCTTATTAATTGTTATTTCATAGATTTTTTTAAATGAAAAGTGAATAAAGAATTATTTCTTAAAGGGTCTGCTATTGATTTGGATATCGGACCACCCTTACATCCCGATCAAGCGGAAGAATATAAAAAGATTCAGCAAATACTAATGAGAATGAACAAATTATGTATTCAAAATCTGCCAGGCGGCCAAGTAAAGGCACGCAAACACGAACAGAGACTTCTGCGCAATGTCGGAGTACATACAGTCGTTTTGGATTTATTGCAAGTTCCATACGACGTCAAGGAAGATGTCAGAATGAACGAATTAATGCGCTTGGCACATGATTTTCTACAAAATTTTTGTCTATCTAATCAACAAAATCAAGTTCTTCTACACAAGCAGCTGGAGCTGTTCTTGAATCCCGGCATAAGAGAGGCGCAGACAGTATGTAGTATTTTTCAGGATAATTCTGTTCTTTGCAATGAAGTCGGTGCGAAAGTCATACAGCATTTCGTACATTGCATAGAAACACACGGAAAACATGTGCAATATTTGAAATTTTTGCAAACTATAGTGAAAGCTGAAAATCAGTTTATTAGAAAATGTCAAGAAATGGTGATGCAGGAGGTGAGATGCCATTACATTATATATCCATAATTTTTGTGGAATATTTTTCTACTTATCTTTATTTTTATCATAGATGGTTCAAGCCGGAGAAGATGTTTTAGTCTTTTACAACGATAGAGCCTCGTTTAATCAATTTGTGGAAATGATGCGATCTGAAAGACATCGAATGGATGAGAGCAGTCCTCTTCAGTAAGTTATTTCAGTGTATTTCTAAAGTGAGAATTGTATATACATATTTTACAATGTTCTATTTTCTGTCGATTTATTTGAATGTCCGAGAATGCCAGACAGAGTATATGGAAATTATCGTGTTTTAGGTATCATGTAGAGTTGGTAAAACTTCTAGCTTGTTGCACGATGGGCAAAAACGTCAATACGGAAATTAAATGTCATAGCCTCTTACCGTTAGATGATATTGTTGCTGTGGTGTCACATCCAGACTGTATACCAGAGGTGAATCTCCTTCCGAATTTTTAGCGCGCTTATATCTGATTAAAGTAAATATTACTGACCCACACATTGTATATGAAATTTATAAATTAGGTGAAAGAGGCATACATCAATTTTCTCAACCACTGTTACATTGACACAGAAGTTGAGATGAAGGAAATTTATACGTCGAATCACATGTGGTCTTTGTTCGAAAAATCTTTTATAGTTGATATGGGTTTAATTGCCACGTCCACCCACGATCGACAACATGCGGATACATCCTTGGAGACTTACGTAACAAGTTGTTTAATGAACATCATAGCCACATTTTTCAGCAGTCCGTTTTCCGATCAAAGCACTACCGTACAGGTAATATCTTCATTTATTATCATGGAAAAAGAAATATTAATTATCTTTAACCGCGTATATGCGTGTGTGATGTGTATGTATATACGTATATACATACATATATATATACACAAATATATACATTCTTACGTCTTTTCTTTCCAATTAATTAATCTATATGTTATAATATCTTATTGGTATATTTAGTCTTTCAATGAATATAATTTCACAACACAGTATTTGTTTTAAAATATTTTTTAACACCAATTTAATTATATTAGTTGTTCACATTGGGCGAAATTTGCAATTCACGCTTACCCAGAATTAAATACCCAGAATTAATATTGATAATAAAGTTTATGTGGTGTTGTTTTGGCACCTTACTCGTGGTGGAAATTCTGTTGCACAAATTTTATCCATAAAAATGGATTTAAACCTACTTATTTTTAAATTATAACACAATTTTTCGTACACAGAAACGAAACATTCATCTGAAAGAGGTTTGCTTATAGTATATTTTAATAATGTATATCTACATATTTAGTTTGTACTGAATATTTGCTAATTTTGAATTTCAATTATGATTGTTAAAACATACAGATATAATTATTAAAATTCTTATTTATCTTAAAGCTTTCGTATTTATTGTTTCATTACAAAATTGAAATTTATGAAAAAAAAAAGATTGGAAATCTTGTAAAGCTTGCATTTTCTCATTAGTGTAATCTCAAACTGTATGAATAATATAAAAATTAAATCGGTATAATATAATATTTAATAGAATTGAAAACAAAATAATTTTATATTATGTATAAGCTAGTTACATTATTATAATTATTATAATTTTTGTACTTTTTGCTTAAAGGGGGATAATTAAACAAAGCAGCACAAAACAGCAAACATGTATTCTAATTACAAAGTATATGTCGGGATATACTTCATTTAACAATCTCTTGCTTTGCATGCAAACACATTATAAATTAAGTTCACTTGTTAACCAAGTACATATCACACGTACACACATATATTGAGAAACATTTTTTTGAAATATAATTTTTGATAAAGTATATATCTTTTATTAATCAGAATTTTATTATGCGTATTAAGTTCTACCTAATTATTAAGTGCTACGATTTTTATACGTTATTATCTAGAATAATAGATAATCATAGAATACAAGTGTCAGTTATATCAATTATATCAATTATATTGTATGATGTGTGCTTGGTCATTGCTGAAAGCATCAGTGGCATGTTCTGTGTTTTTGGCATGCGACACCTGGCCTTTGAATCAACAACATTGGTTTATTGGGTCTATGGGTACTGTCCGTCTATATGGTGGTGGGTTGGTTTACTAATAGAAACATCTGCACGAGGCTAGACTATATTGGAACATCAAGGAGTGCGATCGGAATACAGATAATAATCTTTCTGGCTATGTGAGTATCGAATGCTAGAATCTTTTCTTAATGTTGGGTAAATACAATATGGTATATGGTGTCTACAATGTCAGAAATAATAGTTATGAAAATATTTTATAAAATCAAGAGAAAGTCTCACTTGGTTGAACATAATAAATATCTATTCTTTTAAGGAGTATAAAGAATTCTGTATTCTATTTGTAGATTATATATATTACGATTGGGGGTGTTATACTAGAAATGCTTTAGCAGCACAGAGCGACTGATGTGTTGTAAATACAAACTGCATTCTCTTCTTTATGTACGCCTGTATCACGTGTCTCTGCATAATTAACACATTCATTGTCATTGAACGCACTCATTTATAAATCATTTCTATTGGTGCTAACTATGATTGTTATTATGTCCCCTATATTATTCTCGAAATATTTTCTCTTGTTCTATCTTTCTCTCTATGTGTTTTCCAAATTATTCTAACTTCTAAGACAAAGTTTGCACAATTCATATGGCATGCATTATATAATATTTCTTTATTCAGATTGCTTGGCAATGAGTGTGTTACATTTTATGCAAGATGACATTTTAATATAAGGATATAATTTAAAGATGGTGTGTTATGTATAAAAATAAATAATAAAAAAGTATATAGATTATCTATATGATTTAAATTTGCGATGTTACTGAATATGTATGATAATAGTAACAAAGTTATGATATAGTGATATAAAAATTTTGGAAAAAAAAGTTTTATAAAAGATATTATTTAAAGAAATATATAATACAACTTAAATGTAATTTAAGATATTTAGGAAGATATTTAATTTTGCTATTATAATGTGGACAATTTCAATTGATTTTTGTATTTTTCATGGAACAGACAAGGCAACCTATATTTGTCCAGTTGCTTCATGCAGCTTTTAATGTATCACAATGTGCATGGCTAAATGCTGGACAAAGATTTAACGTCGAGAATTGTATACGAACACTGTCAGATGTAGGTAAATATCTTTTGGGCTTGTAAAGAAAAATTGGGAATATTAATTCGGAGGTAATATTTACTTTTATTTAAATTTGAACGATATAACATTGTCTCTTATAATTTTAGCTAAAGGAAGAGGCATTGCTATACCGACTGATCTGGAAAGCCAGGTTGCTAATATGTTCAACAAAGCAGCTATGCTGAGCAGACAAACCAGCAAATGGTTGCAAGCTACGAAACAACCAAAGATCGAACGTAGTCAGAGTCAGGTAATTTGCAACAAGAACTCTTACAAAATAGATTAAGATGGCTATACGTGCCACCGTGTGAGCAGCTTTATGTAATAAATTTACTTAAATGTGTGTACATAGAGTGACCTACATTGTGTGGAAGGCTCTAACAACGAGGTAAAGGTCACTCATGGAAGCATAGCACTTTGTTAGTTTAGTGATGCTATGTAGTGTGTTTGTTAAAATTAGCATACTGTTACATATAGGTCACATGGGCTTCGTATGTTTCATTCGAGACATTAATTAGTTATAGTTACACATACTCATGCTTACGCACGTATATACGAGAGGTGTACAGCAAAATAGAACTAGATTTAATTTTAATAAAGTTTATTTAATATTTAATTTCACTACATGTTAATGATAAAATAAAAATATCTTAATATGTATTAAATATCTAATCTTAATATGTAATAAAGTATTAAATACTAAATATGTTGTATGAGAATATATTAGATGATTCGTATTGTGAAACGTGTTTCAATTTTAATTATAAATAGTTTATTGTAGCGTAGATTGTGTAATAAAAACTCTTGTATATACAAAACAACTTGATTAGTTAAGGCAATCATTTCTTTATTAATACTGTTTATTTTTATTTAGCTTATGCGTCTAGATCGAAGTATTATAGAAGGTCTACAAGACATAGTGTCTTTGTTAGAAGAACAATTGAAACCCTTGGTACAGTCCGAATTATCTTTGTTAGTGGATATCCTCTATCGACCCGAATTGCTGTTTCCTGCAGCTACTGATGCGAGAAAGAGATGTGAAAATGGTGGATTTATCAAGAGGTACAAATTTTACTTGCAGTATATTAGTGACGTCACGTGCAATATAAATGGATTTATTATATATTACTACGCGTATCTTGCTTTACAGATTAATTAAGCACACTGAAAAATTGTTAGAAGAAAAAGAAGAAAAATTATGCGTCAAAGTCTTAAGGACACTCAGGGAAATGATGGCTATCGATCCTGAATACGGAGAAAAAGTGAGTGTCGCGGAATTGAGTTTTGCATGAAATTACATGAATCATTTATCATGAGGAAGATATATAACACCGCATCGCGGAAAAGGGCATTCAGCTCATGTAAAATAGGTTTATGGCAGTGACATAGAAAATATAAGAATATTGTTGAATATATCGCGAGATAAACGCATTGTTTTTGCGGAAGGTGATTCAAGCATTTGATCGAAAAACTTCATTCTTCATGCTGATTGCCTGGCATAAACTTACGGCGCGTTTTTGCATAATAAAGCTGAATGCCCGATCGCTCATAGCACATTAGACAATTAATACGCGATTAAATATTTATTTGGCTTGCTGCATAAAATTACGAGAATAATGTAAAAGTTATTAAGATTTCTCAATACGCCACAAAGTCTTAACGGCGGGTGAGTAGGTCTCGTAGAATAGATCTGTAGGTAAAGATGTTTTCATGCTGCGAACGAAGAACGAAGGTATCTCGGAAGAGACGGAGTCAGAAACGAAGGGCGAGTCACAAGTTGGAACAGGTTCCAATGATCAGTCTGAGAATCGACAAATGACTCAGCAAGAGCCGGTAAAAATTAAAGTAGATAGAAAGAAATATAGGCACAACGTATATGAAACGAAATTTTATACCGAATATTATGAAAAGAGATCGGTGATCCGCGTGATGTGATTTAGGACGCGCGAACGATACTTCTAACACCGCTACGACATTACATGCTGTTGCATTGTCAAAAATAAAGAGAAACGCATTTAGGATATATCATCAGAAAAGAAGAAGAATCTAGTTTAATTCATTCTAAACTTCTCTCTGATCTGCAAATCATGACGAATCATAATTTACCTTTCATTTTAAAAACTAACGAAATGATAAATATGTTGTTAACTGTAGTTGATTAATTGTGTAACTATATAAGTTGTTGACTAAGTGATTGTCCATTATATGTTATATATATACACATCGGGTCGTAAATGGTGTGGTAAAATTCCGTAAAGTAGAGAACATAATGTACGTTGTGTAGACTTTTTATGCATGCCGCTTGATTTATGCACGTTTTTATTTATCTTCTTCGTTTCTTATTACATATATATATATATATATATATATATATATATATATATACCCATTTCTCACTATTATTTTATCTCGTTCGCAATATTTTACATTAAATAAGCCATCTCTATCTCCATATAGATAATTTTATTTTGAAAAAATATATGTGATATTTATATAGATATTAATATATTATATAAGCACTAATACATAAAATGATTGTACGTGAAAGTAATTTTGATTCACGGTACAAAGTAACAAATAATAAAATTGATAAATATGTTTACAATGTGCAATTACAATATACTGTTATAACTCTTTTTTTTTTAATAAAAGAATCGTTATTTCACTCTGAATTTACCGTGCATCGAAGATTTTTACGAACTTTGAAAATTTCTTTGAAAATATTATTTCTAGAGTTTGTTTAAGAAAAAATATATGTATACATATCTCTCAATATTATTAAATACAAGAATATAAACATAATCTGAAGCTTTTATAGATAGATATATAAATGTATATAAATTATGTAGTAAGATGTACCAATACAATGATAGATTCTATATATTTTAACAATTACATAATTTTATATAATGATTATAATATGTATTATATATTTTTTAATTTTTAATACTTTTAGGCACTTGAAAGGGAATCACGTATACTGTGAATGTGCAATTTTTTGTAATTTTATGTAAATTTTTTTTGTTAGTTCCTTATACACTCCAATAACATGAATGTGTTATTTATTATTATAGATAGTTGAATATTTATACTTACTTATTCAGTTGACATACTTTGAGCTTAGATATACATTGATATACCAAAATATCATTGTATGCATATCCAAATATCCAAAATATAAGTGTTGCTATTATTCACTTTTATGTGCTTTACCCCAGGATTACACTTTTCTATTTGTGAATACAATTTTACACCTTTATATAAATTTTATCTTGCATAAATTTAATCACTTATTGAAGTCTTCAATTTTCATATGATCTTCACCGATTATTAATGTACAAATGTGTGAATGTTGTTAGCAATTACATTAACTTTACCTTTTTTTCCTCATATTGCACTTTATTCATATATTTTGTCTCCAGAGTTAAAAATTTTATGTCAATGATACAATGAGATTTTCTACACGCATCCTAAATTGCACAAGACATTTCTCACATCTTTTAAGCACATAAAGCACCGACTTTGTAAATATATAATTCGAATTCGTGCATACATATTATTTGCGATATAGAACTATTTGTGAACATATGAAGAGGATATCTGTACTCTCTAGATCTCTTTTTTTTTTTATTAATGTTGTGCACTATGTATTGGTACATCATTTCGATTTCGAATGTGCGATAGAATGCTGACGTTAAATACTTCTTTTTTCCACAGGGAGACGCATTGAGAAACAATCTTTTGACGCGTTACTTTGGCAAAAGTTTTATACAAAATCCAGAGAATGTTGATATTGGAGTATCGCGTAGCGCGACTATTACCCACGGTCCAGGAGGTAGGTCGTCAGAATACTATCTGTACTAGATTTTATTATTTGTATACTTAAAATAGCAAACTGATAATTGTTATTTACAGCGAAGATATTAAGCCGAGCTGGTAGAACCTTGCACGATGTGCAAAGTCATCTCGACCGCGAAGGTGCTTCAGATTTAGTGGTAGAATTGGTGATTAAGAGTGTACACTCTCCGAGCATATTCGTAGAAGTTGTGGAACTGGGTATCGCACTCTTGGAGGGTGGAAATCCCATTATACAAAGGAGTATATTTAATAAATTAATGGGTGCCGATTTAAGTCAATCGTTCTTCAAGGTACGTTAGTCTCGCAATTTTATAATACACACAGATATTATTTCACGTTATTATTTCCCGCACAGGTATTTTACGATAAAATGAAAGATTCTCAGCAAGAGATTAAATCTACCGTGACAGTAAACACATCTGACATGGCAGCGAAAGCACATGAGGATAAGGAGGGCAAAGAAGTAGACAAGTTGTCGCGAAAACGTGGATCAGGTATAAAATAAAATAAATACTATCACTCGGAAATAAACTAAGCTATTACCTTTCATTCTAATTATTTACGTATATATTACGTATAACAAGCATACGTAAGTGTGCTAAATAATTCTATATATATAAACTTATTAAATGTTTATATACTATACATATGTAGGAAAGCCTAATGGAATGGTAATAACCGATGAGATGCACGAGGAATTGAATCAGGTCGCGGCGTCCAATGCACAGGCGTACGCAAATATACGCAACGGTCTTGGATCTGGCGAAGACGCGGCAAATAACGCGTTAGACGATTTAAGCGAAAAATCAGATAAAAATAAAAGTGGCGGTTCGTCTGGCGCTGAAAAGGAAGAGGGTCAATTGAGTCCTAAAGTTCTAGTGATGCAACCAATTTTGCGTTTCTTGCAGTTACTCTGTGAGAATCACAATAGAGAATTACAGGTGCGATATCTATCATTTTACCCGAATTCGTATTTTTATTTGATGTGCATTTTGCATATTAATAATCATCTTTTCCGTAGAATTTCCTAAGAAATCAAAATAATAAGACAAATTTCAACCTGGTGTCGGAGACGCTCATGTTTTTGGACTGCATTTGTGGCTCTACTACCGGCGGATTGGGCCTTCTTGGCCTTTACATTAACGAGTACAACGTAGCGCTGATTAATCAAACTTTGGAAACGTTGACGGAATACTGTCAAGGACCGTGTCATGATAATCAAAATTGCATTGCCACACACGAGTCTAACGGCTTAGATATTATAACGGCATTGATACTGAACGATATCAATCCTCTGGAAAAGACCAGAATGGATCTGGTACTGGAATTAAAGAACAATGCCAGTAAACTGTTATTGGCGATTATGGAGAGCAGAGGCGACAGTGAGAACGCTGAAAGGATTATGTACAACATGAATCCGAAACAGCTTGTTGATGTAGCATGCAAGGCTTTCCATCAGGAATCATTGGATGATTCCAACGACATCGACGATACTTCGACGAATGCAGAAGAAGGAGTGTCGCCCAAAGAGGTAATAAATAATATATTTTACGATTAACAAGAGTAAATTTAATTAATCTTTTAATTTTATGTTACTTTACTTTTTAGGTTGGGCACAATATTTACATCTTGTGTCATCAATTAGCGCAACACAACAAAGAATTGGCAGTGATGTTGAAGCCATCAGAGCAGAATAATGCGGATCCAAAAATTAACAAAGCATTGGAATATTATGCATCTCATACGGCTCAAATAGAGGTGATGTAGCTTTTGTATAAATGGAAATAGAGTTTATTTTGAAAAGTAATATGCTTTACCAATATTTTCATACTTTAGATTGTAAGACACGATAGAACACTTGAACAAATTGTCTTCCCGATACCGGAAATTTGTGAACTTATAACGATGGATACAAAAATAAGGGTGCTGAACACTACAGAACGAGATGACCAAGGATCGAAAGTTTCCGATTTCTTCGAGAGAACGGAAGACATGTTTAATGAAATGAAATGGCAAAAGAAGCTTAGAGGTACGTCTATTGATTAAACACAAATTAAAATAGATTTTGTGTTATACATTAATTCTTATTTTTAACTTACAGGACAACCAATGTTGTTCTGGATGAGCAGTTATATGTCGCTATGGAGTAACATTTTATTCAATTGTGCCGTTCTTATAAACCTTATTGTAGCGTTCTTCCATCCGTTTGTGGATTCTGTGCCTAGTAAGCTTTTAATTAGTAAAGTTTGAATCTTTTAGACATTATGTCTTAAAAAATAACGAATATCTTTGTCCCGTTTAGAACTCAGTTATCATCTATCAGCTTTAATTTGGACGGTCATGCTTGCGTCTGCTGCTATCGTTATTACTTTGCCAAGGGAGTCCGGTATACGTACATTTGTTGCATCAACGATATTACGATTGATTTTTTCTGTAGGCCCAGAACCGACATTGTGGCTGCTCGGTTTAGTTACGGTAAAACATATACATATATATATTCGAACGAGTGATGTAATTATAATATATATTACCTTTTTACTCATTTCTGAATGCATCATATTTATGTTGCAGATTGGATTAAAAGTTGTACATCTTATAAGTATTATAGGTAATCAGGGTACTCTGACTAGAAGCGTAGAGCAAATAATAACAAATATCGAACTTTTGTACCACATGTTATATTTAGCATTCTGCGTTCTGGGAATTTTTATGCATCCATTTTTCTATTCAGTTTTAGTAAGTAATGAAGTGACTGACTTTTTTGTGCTCTTTTCATAAACATGTGCAGAATTATAATATTGTTATTCCTTTCAGCTCTTTGATGTAGTTTATCGCGAGGAGACTTTGCTCAATGTAATAAAATCCGTAACTCGAAATGGAAGATCTATTATACTCACGGCTGTGCTAGCCTTGATTTTAGTTTACATGTTTTCCATTATCGGTTTTATGTTTTTCAAAGACGACTTCCTCGTTCCTGTGGACGAAGAGATTATATGTGAGTTCAATCTCCTGCTAGTTTTATATAAGCGTGCTTAATTCTATGAACAATGACTCAAAACTTAACTTAATTTGTAGCTTCCATTGAGCAGAAAGTTGCGGGTACTTGCAGCGCTGGCAACAAGGAAAACTGTGAAGCCACGGAGACTGTATCACGTTATGCTAGCGAAGGTAGACACATATATATATATTGCAATAATATAATTTCTTTTTATTTAAATGTGGAAGTGTATTGAAATAAATTAATAATACAGCAAATGAGCGAGTGAGTAAACCCGAAATAATTAATATCGGCGGAGAGTTGAAAGAACGAACGTGCGATTCACTCGTCATGTGTATCGTTACCACGTTAAATCAAGGGTTGAGAAATGGTGGTGGAATAGGAGACATTCTACGAGCACCTTCCAGCGCTGTAAGTACGAAGATATTAAAAATTATGGTAAATTTACTTCATAAAAAACTTTGTTATATTCTAGGAACCTCTGTTTGTTGCAAGAGTCGTATATGACTTACTATTCTTTTTCGTCGTGATAATTATTGTTCTGAATCTCATCTTTGGTGTGATTATTGATACCTTTGCGGATCTCAGATCGGAGAAACAGCAGAAGGAATTGATTTTGAAAAATACTTGTTTTATTTGTGGTAATTATTTATTGGAATCGATATATCATCGATTTTATAATTTCCACATACTGTAAGATATAGTATATTTTACGACCTTGTATTAAATTACTGTTCTTTTTTACAGGCTTGAACAGATCAGCTTTCGATAACAAAACAGTTTCCTTTGAGGAACATACAAAACATGAACATAACATGTGGCATTACCTCTATTTCATTGTCTTGGTGAAGGTGAAGGATCCAACGGAATTCACGGGTCCGGAATCATACGTTTACGCCATGGTTAAGGTAATAGTTCATAGAGCTTGAAAAATTTGGGCGATGCTTATACCTTTAAGCTCTATGTACTTTCACAGGATCGGAATCTGGAATGGTTCCCGAGATTGCGGGCCAAGTCATTAGCAGCGGACGAAGGTGAAGGAGAACAAGTGGAATTAAGGAGTCTGCAGTCGCAATTAGAATCCACGCAGATGTTAGTCAAATGTCTGTCCCAGCAACTTACGGAGCTTCGTGATCAGGTAACAATCACTGATTCTTCAAATGACTTGGAAAATCAGCAAGAACGTCCAAGAGATTGAGAGCGGTCAAATGGTATTAAATACAAATAACATAATTTTTTTTCTCATTAATAGATGACGGAGCAACGAAAGCAGAAGCAGCGGCTAGGCCTTCTGAATTCTGCTTCTGCAATATTGCATAATGTACCCACGCAAATTTAAGATATGTATTTTATAGTTTCTTTCTTATTCTGGACGGAATCTCAGTTTGATACTTTAAGACGGTACATACGTAATATTCGTGTGTTCTTAACTGGCATTTAAAAATGAGAATTATACCGAGTGGGTAACCCGAGGCATTTTTACGGTTTTGTTCCTAATTTTAATGAAAGTCAAATACGCGCTTAGGGCATTAAGATTATCATTCTCCCTTTACTGTAAAGGCTCTCGGCTCAGTTTATTGATCAGTTATTAAGGAACTCGAATACCGTAAATTGCATTGCCTATCATTGTATGAATATTGTTATGCATATATAGAAAAATTAACCGTATCCATTGATATATTAGAACAGAGATAAATCACTAAAATTTTTTAATTACTAAAATGTTATAAGGTAATATTCTAATATCTTTTAGAATATTCTCATTTTTATGTGATCACTATATTATATTTTTAGTTTTGTTATTATAATATATATATATATATAGATTATATAATAGTATCAGTGTTTTATAATAGTTATAGATTTTATATTCTTTTTTGCGTTATTGAAGCTATGGTTGTGTTACGCGAATTTTCTTTTGGTAGATAATAAAGATTTTTTTTAACTAGAAATATGATTAAAAATATAATTGTAAAATTGTACAGATTTTCTGTATTATATATTTAATTACATATATTTATAGATCATCCGTTTTTAATAGTTCAGAATAATTCTTATTTTGTTGGTATCACATTCTTTATGATTACATAATCGATTATTTTCTTACTTTGTGTATTAGATGCAATAATATATGCTTTAGTGAAAGTACATATCTAATTTCATAATAATAAAACGCTCAAATTTTAATTTTGTAAAAATTGTTGAAATTTGTATCTTGCAATATTTAGATTGATACATTGTTAATGATTTATAAATGCGGTTGGAAGATATATGCATAATTGCGAATGTGAAAGATTAAAATTTGCATTTGGGATATCAGATTGTTGGTTCAGTGTTCATGATGATAATCACTAGCAATATCACTAATGTATAATTAACGAAAACACGGTAATTAATAGGGATCAATGGACTCTTATCTAATATGTATAGGAAAAAACTTTTGAATTTTCAGATTATAATGGACGAGTTTTAGAATGTTGTTGTCCGACTATTGATTGTTAATATATAAACGATAGTTGACATATTATAAATTTTAATCAAGTTGTGTTATTGTATTATGATAATAGATGCATTAATTGAACATTGCATGCCACAGAGCTGTTATTATGGAGCTAAAATTTAACTCCTTTTGAAAATAATATACTTGAGATTTGTGTCTATATGCGAATATATAATAATATATACATTTTATTTGTTTTTAATGTAATATCGAATTTAATGCAATTGTATATATTTTATTAGGTATCGTAATCGTCTAGAAAAATGAAACGCTGTTACTTAGAGCAAATTACTTCTCTTTATCCCCTACAATATGTTATTAATTATATGTATATCGATCTCCTCATATTTTCTCTTTATTTTATGTTGGACATAAATATACTGTTAAGCTCTTTAAATTTAAATAATATCTATTAAGACATGTTACTTTTAATGTCTATCTCATGCGGTCGTTTTTATTATATGATATACATATGTAGCTACATTATGCATGTAGATTGCGTTCATACATGTGAATAAATTATGTTCTTTTTTAATGAAGTTACATTTATTATGTGATTCTTATATTCGCGATATGATAATTTTTTATAGATTCACTCACAAATTAATATGTTAATAATATAGAAAATGTTTGTGTGCTTTTATGATCAAATAGAGTGCAGCGCGCGAGAGAGCACGCACGCATATATGATATGTAGATAATATTTTATGTAACAACGTATAAATTTCATATACATTAATAATGTATTTTAAATATATTGCACATTTTAATATAAGAAAATGAGAATGGGGTCTAATTATAATTATTTTAAATTTTTTATGGTGTGCTGTATTTATCTTGTTCTTCTCCGCATTTAGTTTCGTGAGATTAAATACGCGAGCAAATATTAACTAGTACTTAATTTAAAGTGAAGTAAGTAATGAATTTAAAAAAAGATTTTTAAGTACGATGAAAGAGATTAATGACACATACGTGTTAATTTAATTATTTGTATATTCCGATTTTTTTTAGTTTTCTTTTTAGTTGCTAGAAATGATTAAAACTGCGATTACTATATTATCCACTTAAATATTTCATTATCGTAATAAAACGCATTTGATACTGCAGTACGTTGCTGATGCATAAGTAAAGTTAATACGAAATATTATAAAACCAGAAATAGCGGTATAAAATGTAGAGAATGTTACATATTAATAAAAAATATGTATATATTTTTTACTGGACCAGGTATTCAAAATTATAATTATTACTTCAAATTATAATTACCTCTTTCGCTAATGAGGCACTGAAAGTAACTAAAAATAACTGAAAATATATAAATGTTTCGTGTTTCGCTATTCAATATGTGTGCCATCTGCTTTTTCATTTTCTGTAATTTTGAAAATAGATGATATAAACGCCTAAAAAAAATTTCTTACAATAACGAATGCTGATCTGTAGCTAAACAAAAGGACAATTAGTGTTTTATTTTGCTTTATTTAGACTTTATATGAAACAATTGACTATTTATTGTGACTTATATATATATATTATATATATATATATATGTATACGCGGCTAGTACATGTACACATGTAACACGTATTTTTTTTCGTAGGTCGCACATCTGTGTAAAAGGTATGCTTTTCAGACGAAAAGCCAGCTATTGTATAAATCCATAGTGATAATGTTGAACACAATTTCTACAAATGTGAGAATATTGCATGAACACAAAGAAGTGTGGCGCTTGTCGCATTTCCGCTTCTTGGAGATTAATTTTTCGACATTTCTCTCACATCTACGTTGTTGTTTTTTAGATATAAATTACTATATATTGCTGTGCCTCGATTTCGATTTCATTGCGTCAGTCGATTCTGCGATAAGTAGGTACGGACTTTCATATCTGTTTTGACGAGGTTTCTTCACGACGTAGATTGCTTATCTTATAAATTATAACATAACGTATCGCAATGTAAATGCCTTTTTCTAAACAATTAAATTTGTTTTGTATAAAAGTAATTCACTCTGTTACAGCGATAAACTTTGAAATTCTGACACAAAACGGTTGATATAAAGCATAATGTATCGGTAATCAGTTTGCTCTAATTTATCCCGAGATTTATTTCTTTAAAGATAAAAGAATACATTCAAACAATTAACACATTCGTGAGCTATCTTAAAAGCAATTTAAAATGTAATGTTAGAAAGACCATAAAACTTCGATATAACTATATGTATCTATTTTTTAAATGCGATCATGTCCATAAAAATTAGAGTTCATCAAGAACGATACGTACCAGGAATGTAATAGAAATTTCTTCGCGTTGCATTTGAGATACAGATTCTTTCAGGGAAAGTGCAGTGAGAATGACTAGTATATATAATACTTAGGCCAACATGTTACATTACGTTACGCATTATATTTAATTAGAGGTAAAAAAACAACGATCTCTCTCGTGGATTTATTATAAAATCAATGAAAAATCGTAGAAATATCCTCGCACTGTTGTACGACCGAAGTACGCGATCTGCGATCTGGTTCTACTGGCTGGCATTTTGGTGAATTGCGTACATTAAATATTTACGACTTAGAATTTTATTTTTGTTTCTATTTTTACTCCAGTAATAATCAATTATGAGTTTGCCAGCGAATCGGTGCGCCTCATCCCTGATGGGACACTTGGAGAACGGATGTTTGGCGTAAGTCCTCAATTGTGGATTCCTCGAGAGAATTAAAGAGAGAAAGGGAAGAAAGATGGATCAATAGTTTCATCAAGATGAGGGCATCCCGCTTGGCTGACAAAACATATAACAATAAATCGCGAAGTGCCCTCGGGCACGCGAAGCTCGTTCGTTAAAATACACTCTCTCTCTTCCTTCGTTTCGCAGCCGCGTAAGATTATTTATCTTATCGTTACTTTACAGTAATCCGCAGACTTAGGGTAGACAATTAATCGTGTTCTGTACAAATTCTATCAACGCCGCTAGCTATGTACACATGCCTCGCTACTGTTGGTTGTAATCTCTTACACGTGTAATTTGGCATTCGCGTGAGAGAAGTGACTCGTGAGATTCTCGCTACTTCAAATCCGTGCATCGCGTTCTCGCATGTTAATTTGCTTTATATATGTATACTATATACACGTGCCATCGCGCTGGCATTAACATGGCTTTAAATAAAAGTTCGAAAATCTAAGGAAATCGCGAAAATATAATATGAAATGATACACGATATTTTCAGAAATGATCAGGATTACGATTTTAATAGGATCAACTTTAATAAAAATCCAGCAGCTAATTTATAAAAAACAATTAAAAAAATAAGACGTTTAAAATCTGACAATAAAACATTAAAGAATGTTTTATAAATAAACAATGTAGATTAAAGAAGTAAATATTAGAAAATACATTAAATGTATAGATATGTTAAAGAATATTTTATTGTAATCTAATTAATAAATAATAAATAATTAAATGTGAGGAGCAGAGCAATGAAAGATCTTGAAACAACTTTCATTATTTATTTGCATAAAGAATATAAAAAGTTTCAAATTAATTGGATGACGAGTGGATGATCTAAAGACTTCACAAATCCATTTTTTTAGAATCGAGTGACAGTCGGTTGTGCGAGCTAATCGCTTATTAGACGTGCTGATCGTCACTCTCTTTAATCCCGACGTACATGTATGTGTGTATAATATGTATATGCATACGATTCGATCGAAGAACGTTAAACTCTGGCTCGTTAACTCTCCGTTCACACCACCCAAGACTTGGATCGTACATCGTTATTGAAAAATATAACAGCTAGAGATCAGTTACAATTTCTTCGGTATTTATCCCCTGCGTCGTGCAACGCGTTCTTCCGATGCGAGAAGGCATTACATTTGCTAACGAGTTATCAAAAGAGCATTACATTTGGCAAGTAAATTTTAAAACATCCAGTAATGTTTTAAAATTCACTTGCCAAATGTGTAATGCCCTTTTTTTTTAAATATAATTTTTCTAGCTCTACCGGGAATTGAGCCCGGGACCTTTGGCTCAATAGACCAATGCGCTGTCTAATAAGCCACGCTCGTCCTAAAATATTTTCTCTCGTGATAATTATATACGCAGCCGGGGATTAACGAGCCAGCCCGCGAAATCTCGACCGTCGATCGGGGGAGTGTGCCGGAATGTGCCATTTTCTTAAAACATCTTACATCGAGCGATGTAAAACGAGGACCGGCGCGAGTCCTCACTATTTATATATACATGTGAGACAGTAACGTGAGCTTCGTGGTTTTTTCGATCAACAGGAACGTGCGTGCATTAACGCGAGCTTAACAGTCTCAACAGTCGAACGGGCGTGCGAGTAAGATCACGAACGCGAAGACGAGGACGAGGCCTGTCCACCGCGGCTCGATCTTACTCGAGGAGCCCACTGTGCGCCAGTTCGGGGCTGGCGATGGTCCGCTTTTGCGAGTGTTGGCGATCACCGTCTGACTACGCCATCTCATCGTGTACTGCGGGGCGGTTCTTCCAAGAGCCTGCAGCCTGAAAAAAGAAAACGGATCATTTTTATTCATGCTTCACTATTTTATTTTCTTTTGTTTTAAACGAATATTACTTAAAGATGCTTACATTTTTCGATGTAAAAATATTTATATTCGCAAAGGACTCCGCACCACGACTCTTACGAGAAACACATTTCCGGATAATTTGCTTGAATTTGTGATACGTTGTAGTTCTTGTGTCCTTGATGGATAGTCTCAATTTTCATTAACTTTTTATATTTTCTGAATTATAGACATTTGACAATCTCCTTCACAAGAATTGTTCGTACGTTTGTCTACACGAGTTTGCACTTGTGTGAAAACGGTTTTTTCATAAGAATCGTGAGAGGTCTTTTAATCTGAGATATCAGAAATCGAAAATGATGACTGGCAATTATAAGAATGATGATGATGATGATAATAACTTTATTTGATATGCGAGTTAATTTACTTGAATTTAACTCCTGAATTATTACACATGGAAGTGAAAGAGAATTGCACTCCAAGAGGTGAGGCATTATCAATAACTGCTTACAAATCTAGTCTATTAATGCAATTAAATGACATTAATAACAATAATAACTCATATATGAGCATATGTAATTTAACATTAAGAGTATACAGATATAAATAATTATAATACTTAAAGAAAGTATTAACAAATATTATAAAATAACTTATGAGAATATACAATGCAGTAGTCAATGAGAAAGTACCGCCTGAAGAAGCTCCGTTGTTAAGCATATTTTTCTTCATATCCCATAGATCCCCGCGGTTGTAACATGGAATTGCCGTCGTAAGGCGGGATGAACGATGGCCGATTGTTAATCAGCGCGGATAATTTCTTCGCGCGAGACGACAGTAACGGATCGCGCGGACATCAATCCTCCGCGATTTTATGCCGGTACACACGGAGCGTGCCGGCTCAATCGCGCCACGCCAATAAAATGCCCGTTATATTTCAGCCGACCGTTTCATAATCTCCGCCGTCGAAACTGTCGCGGAACTGTCGTTAAACGTAGCTAATAGACAAGATCGCGCGGCGGAACTTTCGCCGGGTTAATCGGCCGGGACGCGACCCGCCGGGGTATAAGAAACTCACCTAACCACCGCGGTATTCATCTTCCACGGCAGGGTGAAATTCTTGTGAGTGTCCCTCGAGCAGAACGTGTGCAGTCTGGGCCCGGCGGGGTCGCCGTTCTTCCTGTACTCGTGTATCGTCAAGTTCCACGCCGTGCAGGGCCCTGTTAAGTAGAACAAGCGTATTAGCATAGAGCGGACAGTACTCGCGAACATCGGTATGTCGCGATGATGTAAATAATCTCTTGTAACGTAAATGTATGTTTGTGAAGGTGTTGCGTGTAATATATCTAAATAAATCATGAATAATACGGGTATCACGAGTCCCTATGCGATGCACAAGTAGAAAAAGCATTACGAGATGCGCCGTCATCAATCTCAGACTTTTTATTGAAGAAGAATCTCTCTTCTAAATTAACTTGCACTCTCGTGCATTAAATACTTTTCTTGAATTTATTTTGGTTCAGAGTTGGTTCAAAGTAATTCAATAATTAATCTTGTTTTATATTATATATTTAAATATATATATACATATATATAATAATTAATAATTTCCGACGCGAGGCAGACACATTTCCCTTCTTTATCTTTCACTCTGCATGAGCAATAATACGCGTATGAGAGCGGCTAGTAGCCCTGTTTATTGCCAGGATTCTTGTTGGCTAAGCGGTATAAACATTGGCGAACATCTCATACCCAGAAAATGCATCATTCAAAGATGAAATTTTGTAAGAACTACAACTGGAAGAAAAAAAAAGAAAGAGAGCGGAGCGCACTACGGTGGTAACTACGGTGATACCGCACCTTGAAAGGTATATTAAAGCCATTTCCGGTGGCGGGGCGTTTGCCGGGCTTTGGTTACGATTCCGCCTCTACTTATAATGTTCTGCAAGGTGGCGAGGAGGAAGAAAATGAAAAAGCTACGGGAGCGAAGGCAAGAAACGAGGAGATGAAAGGAACGAGGACAGCGACGTTTCTATGGCGAAGTTGCCAAGAGTGTCGTCGGCGGAGTAATTCGATTCGCGGCGGTTCATAAAGCCGGACGGATTTCATAGAAATGCGCGAAGCCTCATTAATTCATTTAATAATTCAGCCGTTACTTGCCACGCTTCTCTATAGCGAATAAATACACGCGTCGTAATTGCATCCAGGATTGACATAAGTAGACAGGGCACGTCCCTCGGTGGAATGGACATTTTTCGTTTCGTATCGAATCTCATCCCGCGTAATCTGTCCGCATAAATCAAAGCTTCTTGTACCGAATTCAATATTCCATCTTTCATATATATTCGTGGACCAATAAAACTCTATTTTCTTGAAACATTGCAGAGAATATTCTCCGCATTCGATAGATGATATTTCCCCCCATACGAACGTACATCAGAGGTCACAATTCATTGTGCTATCACATATGTACATACATCCCCGTTACATCGATCGATCGCCGTTACAAGAGTTTCAAGAGAAAACAGGACTGAAATCGGACGGGAATACCACTGAAACAAATAAATTGCTTCAAATTCTAATCAAATAATACCGCGCGACAAAAAAATCGATAGCGCTGAGCGATCAATTTCGGAGGAGATGATTGCGCACGGCCGCAGAAATAAACGTGAAATTCACCCGTGAATGCAGCTATCTTTATACATCAGAAGGAATATTCCTCGCGCTGCATTTCACCCGGGAGGAACAATCGTAATATTCTCAGGCTCGAACAAGCGATAGGTAGTCGCCTTTGTCGCGTTCCTAAGATGACAATTTACGTGCCGCGCAGAAATAGGAAAGGCGAGAGGGCGACGAAGGCGGAAAAGAGCGAAAAAGAGAGTGAACAATGCAAGAAAAGTGATGAAGCAAGAGACAGAGAGAGAGAGAGAGAAAGAGAGGACGTAGCATGGTTTCTACACGGTGAAGCTTTAGCTTCCGTTGTCGTGGTAAATCCGATGGTCTCTTTAATCTCGCGACCCACTGCCATTCGTTTCACGCCCGCGCTCCTCTGTCCCTTCGGTCGACCGGGCCGCGACGTCCTCTCATCCCTCTCACCCTCCGACTTATTCTTCCACAACTTTCACCCTTTCGTTCGCCGCGGCGGCGGCGACGGCGGCAACGGAACCAATGGCACGGATAGAAATTCTGGCGGTCTCCGAAGAAAAGCAATCGAGAGAAGATTTCGCCGTGTCGTCGCCAGAGACGGGGCGCGCGTCGCGCGGAGGATGATCTATCTGTGTTTTCTCTCGAGCCCCGCGACCGGGGGCAGAGGGATCGAAATAGAATTTTGCGGATAGAACTCTGCGAGTGGAATCCTATTGCGAGACGCAGACTACAATTTGCGCTTACCGAAATAAGAGCTTGAAGGCAATAGCGGGGAACGTCGTTAAGGATAAAAACAACTTGAAAAGAATGTTGTCATAGATATAATAATTTCGTGCATGATACAATATTGAAGCGACGCAATATCTTGGCTTGAAAGTTGATTTCTTTTAATATTTTTGAATTCGCTGAAGAGTTTCCTTCGATAAAGCGAGCATTATAACACCGACCGATGGACTTTTGCAAAATAATAAAACCATTCGATTCGAGAAATTGATTAAAATAGTTACAGTTTTCGTGTGAATGTGTTTATTTGTAAAGATACATGCATACAGGCTAAGTCGCGTCGTTAAGTCGAAACAATTTCAGGAAATATCAACAGGTTCGTTACGGCAAAGAAATTAATTGCTCTATAGAGAGCGAGAATAACGCGGGATTCTTAATGCTCAGATCCGCGAAAGATACGCCGCTTCGGAATAACGCAGTTGCTTTTTTGTTTTCTTTTAATGCCGCTCGAAGATAAATCGCTCGAAGAACGCTCTCTGGAGAAACGTAGATAGGTGCTCCTAGATAAATCATTTTCGTGCTATTAAACTGCTCGCAGCTTTTCTTGCAAGGTATAAAACTGCGGGCTAACGAATTCCAGGGATAACTATGTTTCTTTTATTCGAGGTAAAAAACGGCTCGCAGAAATAATTATTATCAAATTAAATCACGACGCCGCGATGCTATGAATATATTTTTTTATTTACGCGAAACTGTGCAAAAAAATAATAATTCTGTAATGTAAGTAGTGCATAACTATATACATTGTTATCATTAAATTAAAGCTTCAAATTGGAGTCAAGTGTTCACGCGAGTCATATTTTACATATATTTAAGATATATATTGCGTGAAAGTAAAAGTACGAAAGCTCTGTTGAAGATATAAGTAGATGCAATTCTAAATTCTACTCACGACTCTGAGTGGACTTGACTTCGATGATGAGTTGCCGGTCGATCGGCGAGTCCAGAATCCAGGTACACTTCTGCTGGTAATACTGATTAAGCTTGAGCCCGGCGCTCGCCAGATCACCGCCATTGACCTCGCCTTCCGGCTCCGCCGTTGTGTGATCGCCGCAGTAAGTGTCATTGATAAACTTGTAGGCCGCGTGAAAATCGAGGCCCGCCTTCGATGTAGACCTCGACCACTCGATGTAGACCGGGGTCCAGCTACGGATGCCTACCGGAAGCCAGTCCTGCGCGATAATAGATCCCTTTAGACGGATAAAATGAGGTACGAAGGATACGACGTGGAAAATGGTGAGCAATTTAGGGAAAATAAAAAGCGCGCGGACTACATTGAGAAATTGAAAGTAACACGAGCATCGTCGATGAAAGAATGACCGAGACGAAATGCGAATGGTACGTAATAACGTGATAAATTTAATTAAGATATATTTGTCGTAGTTTTGGCGGAAGAAATATCGATGACTTATCGACAACCAGGCGGTATGCTTAATTATCAATCGTGGATTTCGAATTTAATCCTACGCAGTTAAATTACACGGATTTAACTTGTTGTTTGCACGATAGCCTCAATTGTGTCGGAATAACGAGCATTTGAATATGAGATGATGATGATTCCACGAATCGAAATAATCGTATTATCGTTTATAGACTCACCATAACGATTACACTCGGTCAGGTGTAATCTGATAATACGTCTATTAATAATCATCGTGTGGATAGAGTCAAAGTCAGATCAGTTGGGCAGTATTACATGCGCGAGATTGTGGCGAACGCATTTTGCGCCGAATAAATTATTTAGCATCGACGGCTTCTCGCCGAACATTTCTTTCAGCTAAATATAAAGCTCTGAGATCGAAAGGATGCGTTTTCGAACGCGTGCCACTTTTTCATTTTATTTTTACGGTGGTACATTTGTCGTAATATAATCGCATATTAAATTTACGAAAAATAACGCAGATTATTACACGGTAAATTTAAAATTTTTAGCCACATTACACAACATTGTGGTAAATAAAAACGTTAATGAAACTGGTATACATTTCATGCGAACGTTAATAACATTGTACACGTTACGTGGAATTAAATTTCCGCAGCAAACACTCCTCCCGCACCGAGCTTCACTTCACGTTAATTTATAATAGTAAAAAAATATATTTCAGATTTTTGACGAAATCGAGCGCGCAATAAATTTTCTCTCTGAAAAGAAAAAAAAGAACCATCTCATCGAATAAAATGACATGATAAATATAGAGAGCCATTTGCGGAAAATTGCATATCGCGAATGATATATTTTAACGACATCGCCGACGTTTTCGCGTGACAATGCGGAGGATATAAAAGTTGCGGTATAATAACGATATAGCTTTTATCTCGCCGGCATTCAAGGAGCGGAAGTGCGCGTGGGATAAGAGCGGCCGCGCTCTCCGTCGAGACGCTCATTCGAGGCGGGCGCCACGGAATAAAGTTTTTCCGCCAGCTCGCGCTTACCTGGTAATTCCCGCAGAGACAGGTGACAATGTGTCCGGTCTCGGAGACGAGCAGGAGGTGGTCCATGCTCTCCAGGGACTTGCTGACGCAGTGGCAGCCACTGTCGCCGCACTTGGTCTCGCACGGGTTGTTCGGCGTCTGCTTCGTGCTACCCTTCACCTGCAAACGGAGGCATCATCATTCGGAAAAGTGCGAGTGAAAATCTGTACGGGCGGAAGAAAGGAAGCTAAAAGAATAGCAAAGACGGTCAATTAATTATGTCAAACGATGTGCCATACGTGCAATTAAAATTTGTTCGCTCTTTCTTCTGTGACGGACAATAAGGGACAACGTCACAATTGCCCAGAACCGACTTGATTCTCCTTGAAATATGACGTTAAACGCAAAAATCTAAGAAGCATGTATTTTTTTAGGTGTGCCCGTTTTGAGATTTAAAGAGTGAAACAATCTCTCAAAGTTAATACTTATATTTGATTTCTAAGCAATTACCGTCGAAACGACAAGATATATAAAACGTGTGTTAGACAATATTTTTTACGACTTTTATAACTGCATATTTATGTAGATCTGCCGAAAATCCAAATTTCCATATACATAATATCCTGAAGAGATGATTTATCTAAGCGCGACGTAACGGATTAAAGTTGCACGATTTTCCTCGGTTGCGCAACGGATTCGCAACACGGATGCGACGTTCGTATCGTTCACCGCGGGATTACAGTTGGTATGTTTTCCACTATGGAATTCAATTGTTGCACTTTATCGTTCTCGCAGGAGTTGCTGAAACCCATAGCTGCTGAACCGTGGTCTCGCCTTCGGAACCGCGTCTGATCCAGCGGGATATTATTTCTATGCGGATTAAAGGCTCGAGTATACAGATAGATAGTTTTATAGTTTTTGGATTCTAAAATCCCTCCGCACATCCGACGATGCTGTTTGCGCGAGGGAGTTCTTTTCTCTTTTCCTCGAATAACATATGTAACCTGCGAGAATCCCTGTTCGCGCGAGACAGTGTGCGTCTAAAAACTGAGAATGAATTCGCGAGAATTTAATTCCCGACCGTCAATTGAACGAACGACAGAGAGATTAGACATTTCGTCGAGGAACTCACAGTAATGACCACCGATTGGTTTGGCGCCGGTATAAAGTGCTGCCTGCACTTCACCAGGCCTTCCATGGCGAACAACCGATGCGGTTCTGGATGCACCACCGAGCCCTCCACCGGCGACGTCAACCCGTAATATTCGACGTCGCACACGCTGGCCGGCTGCTGAGTCCCACCCTCACGTTCTGGAGCATCAAATGAAAATGCGTTGCTTGTGAAGGTGTCGAGAGAAATTACCTCGCAAATTATGCCTTGCAAAAATAAAGATGTAATCTGTGCGCGTAAAATAGTGCCCCGAGATCCTATGTTATTCATGTAATTTCTTGCGCGACAAATTAATTATAAATTTAATAAATCAACGAAGTTAGCGTAAACAAACGAAAGAGAGACACGACATCAATAATTAAAGAAAGGCTCTAATCTGTATGCAAAGATGAGATCTAGAAATTTCTCTTTAATAATTTCTTGTGCGACAAAAGTTGATTATAAAATTAATAAGTCAACGAGATTAATATAATAAATAGAAAGAAGCTGAAGATATATGACGTAAATATAAAAATTACCATCCACTCGGGATGTCAATCAAGAAAATTACCAAGACGATCTCGAATATAAAATATTTTCATTTTATCGCTCATATCCGTTGAATTCTCGCGGGAACTCTTGCAACTTTGCTCTCCTCGCGCCTCTTAGCTTAATTTTTTCCCCCGTAAGTTTCTCGCAGTCAGAGGGATATATATTTCAGCGAGTTATAAGTGGGTAAACGTCTTACGAGCACTTTCATTTCGAGTTGAAGTTCACTCCGCAGACAGGATTCCCTCATTTCGTTTCTTACACGACAATTTCGCATGATTATTCTGGGCAATTCGGGGTCTGCTCGGTTGAATTCGACCCCTTTCCCGTAAGGAGATCGGTCTCCCTGGGTCGCATAAAGTTTTATGTTCCACCGTACGGGATCGTACTCGGCGCGAGATAAGGTAGGCACCGGAATTCCGATGTAGAACCGGAATTCGAAAACGTTCGGTCTCGATATTCTGCCTCTCTGGTGAAGAGGAAGGGAAAAAAGTGAAACACAGCGACGCGACGGGAATGGGATCTCTGTGTGGGACGTTACGAATACGTGGGGAACAAAAAATCTGACGAACAAAGTCGTGGCCGATTCGAACGCGGCTGGCACGCGCGTGCTTCGTTTAAACACGAAACGTTGTTATTTAAGATTTCAAACACGCCGGTCTTTGACGACCGTTCTCATCGATCGTCGCGATTCGAATAGAGAGATAGAGATATATACTGTGAGAGACACGAGAATGCACGCGGCGTGTAACACGTGTAACACGTGTAAACGTAATAATGTTCGACCGGCGACACGATCACCTCTCGTCAATCACCGATCCAATCGACGGCGATAGTTCGTCGTCAGGCATGACTTTTGATTCTTGTCATTTACGCCCTTTTTTTTTTTATAATGGTCCATGATTGGATTTATATGCCGCTCGCTCGCGTACGATTGTTGTAACGGGGATGGCTACTGGTTACGAGCGCGAGGCTGGTAGCCATTTCATACAAAGTAAAAAAAAAAAAAAAATATCTTCGGAACGAGAATTTGATGTCGACATGATGTGTCGTAAAATTCGGTCGACGTTTAAAATCTCATCGATATCAAGATTCAATTACTGCTGTCCGCGTTTCGTTTTGTTCGTTAAAAATTTTATCTCGAGCACTATTAGCTTGTGTTCGAAAACGCTTGAACGATTTTAATTTTCGATTTTAGTGAAACCGGACGCTTAAATTCACGGGAGAGGAAAACGATAGATCCGATAAATGGAGAATAAATTCTCAAGCATTAGGTGAAAAGAGATTTTTATTTTAAAGTAAAATGTTGAGATATATTGACTTCAACGTTGAAATGAGTTAATATCTTAACATTTTACTTTAAAATAAAAATCAGATCTAATTTCACGCTGAAATTAGTTAATATCCGTTCAAAATATATTACTCGTATTATTCATTATATATTATTGCTCATTATATATATATATGTGCAAAATGTCATACGGATTAAGTTCTATACTGAAAATCGCAGGGTGCTTACACGCGGTTATCCCCGCTTTGAATTTATAGATTTAGCGTTTTCAAGCCTGTGATATACGCGGTAGTCTGGCTTTACTTTGCAAAATAGCCGTAACAATCACGGGCGAATAATTATCCGACCGCGAATAATTACAAGTTTCCCGATACGCGAAAGAGCGTAATACACCCGGGCTCTCATTTTAATCTCCGGGATTGCTCGGCCAAGGAAAAGGTCGGTAGCTACTTAATCGGGGTGAAATCTAATCTTTGAAACGGAATTAAGCGCGACCGCTGTTTTTGCGAGGACCGGACGCGCGTCGATATTCGTGAATGTGTCCTCCGGCAGCCAACCAGAATTCCTCGGTCGACTGCCAAGCGAATTTCAGGATTACCGTCCGGACGTGCCTACGTTCATCCGATTAGGGGTCGAGGGGGGGAACGAGGCTTTGACATCGATATGCCGAGGCGTATTTACGGTAATTAGTTACTCGTAATTAGCGGTTTTGGCGCGCCAGTCGGCTATTCAAGAAGCAACGGGCAAAAACTCTATTCGGAACGATAAAAGACTGTGGGACGCAAATTGCGCCGATCACGAAAATGACACTATCATCGCGATAATCGAATGCCAGTCGCTTTTCGCGCTTTATAACGAAAGACGGGCAAGCATATAATTAATAATTATATACGTAAGAGGATCACGCTACGTGTTATTGGACGAAGAAAAATATACTACATATTATATCGAAAGAAAAAAGTAATTCTCAATTAATAATTCTTAATTATTTACTCTACGTGTAATTTTCGTACTATTCAAGAAACTCGCGGGAAAAAGGGCGCGAGAGATATCAAATTAATAGGATAAACTAGATCCTTTTTAAACTTCCGCTCGAAGACGTAAAACGAGGAAGCTTCTCGGAAGCGCGTAAAGAAGCGCGATTGCGCTCGTAATTCGTAATGAACAAGAGAAGGGAAAAAAAAGAAAGAAGAAACGGGTAAGAAAAGAGTAACCTGAATCTCAAAGGCGATAGAGCGCTGGAGCCGCTCACGAAGCGTGTTTCTCGCGATCTCACGACGCTTACGCGCGCTGACTTGATTGCGCGGCGACGGCGACGGCGCGCATCATAATCCAATTTCCGACGTGCGATCTTTTGTTTCGAGTTTGTGCCGAGAGCTCGCCCGCTCGGCGAGCGCGAGCGCGGCACTCGCGGCAGATCGCGGCACGTTCGTTCCCGTCCGGCGACGACGGCGGGTTTCCTTTTACGACTTACCGTCGTGGAAATAGTACGAGACCTCCATATACTCCTCGTCGGTGGGGCTGTTGGAGGCGCGTCTTAAAACCACCGTCATGTCCCGGCCGCTCGACGAGTATCGCTTCGGCTCGGTGTACCTGGAAAAGAGGAAATGGGAAGAGGGAACGTCATTTGCGCTCTCGGCAACGGAGAGTGAATCTGTGGCGGAGGGATGGTTTTCCCACGCTCCTTTCGCCCCTTTCACGAGAGCGCGCCCCGCAGTTTTCCGGGGTCGAAAACCGGACATAAATCGAACGGGACTGTTTTTTTTTTTAATTTTTACACTGCCGGTCGACACGTTTAAACGCCAGCGCTTAGACACATTATACATTTTGCGCCAAAATGTAGATTAAATATCTACGGAAACTTGAAGAGACTTCAGTTTACAAAGATCGTTTTACGACCTCGTTAAAAGATTCTACAAATAATTGAGCATGAAATAGGATAGATATTGCAATGATTCCAGATTCTGAACTTACCTCGGGATAAAATTTATCTCATTGTGAACGATCCTCGTTAAAACAGCTGAATGGCTTTGCATCACGACCGCGCAATCAATACGGAGGAACGATGGTGACGGGGTCATGAATAATGATCGATCCGATTTCCGCTTACATACGTTATAGAGCGCGCGCGCGCATATACGTACACCGGGATCTGGGATGCGGGATTCGTGACACTTTTCATCGGGGACATTCCGGGCATGCGGAAACTTCGACGCGTATTATTAATTCACGACCATTATGGCGAAGGGGGCACGAGGGAGAGCGTGTCGCGCATGGGCGCGAAAGGGTGCTCTCTCCGTGAAAGTTACATAAACGTCGGGACAAAGCAGGATGTAAATCTTGCACGTAAGACTCTATTTTCCCTGGGCAAAGTTGTAAATGGACGTCTTGGGAGCCGCCCTCGATAGTCGGCGCGCGCGAGAATTGCCTATGAGTTAGTTTTGCAAGATAAATCGGGCACTTTTTCCGCTGCCGCCCCCCTCCCCCGCCCCTCGTCGATGCCCCGTCGTCCTGCGGTGCCGCGAGAGGAGGATCGCCCTTTGTCGGTCGAATGAGCGCCAGAATTACGTCGTCGATTTTCTAACATCACAGCAACTTTCCCGCACGGCGAACGATATCACGTCAGCCGTTCGAAGTCGATGACGTTCTTAACAAGTTTATCGAGATCATCTACGAGAAGTGGATCGTATCTTTTTGTTTAAGACATTTATCGAGAAAGAAAAAAAATTTAGCGCGTTTCGTCTGGCGTTCTTGAGTCGAGTTAAATTAAAATAGACATGTGGATGAAAAACTATTATTGAATGTGAGAATAAAAAAATTAAAACGTGACCGCGGCTTTCTAAATTTGGTATGAAAGGAGAAAATCTTTAATCTTGCAGCCACAAGCAATCAAAGTTTTATAAAACTAAGTATAGAGACACCAATTATGAAAATTTAAATAAATTATATTTGAGAGACTGTCGGATTGACTTACATTTAAACGTATATATTATTGGATCATCATTATCTGTGCGCGCTTTATATATATAAAATATGAAACTTATTTATTAAATTTTATTAAATTATCCCCCTTCTGGAATTACATCCAATGAATTTTCCTATATACGGTGTGATGTTGAATAATCGCTGTGTAGAAGCACACGAGCCGTAAATGCCTTGCTATTTGTAGGCTGTATTACAAGCCGGCGATACCTGATTATCGCGATATCCCTCGCACACGGAATGGCAGTTTACTTTATCAGCGCGCGGGATAAAGCGACGGCAGCGATACGGTTGATCTGTGCCGGTTCATTGGCTGCTCCCGAGCAGGGAGCAACGGGGGATGGCTTTTAGTTGGACACGGCGTGCGCGAAGATTAAATTACTTGATGGCTATACCGGATTGATCCCCGATGTATCTCGCGTCCATGCACGAACGGTTATTAAATAGAGCGCGCTCTGGACAACTCACTTGAATAATCGCGATGCCCGGGTCGGACCTTACGACCCTTTGTCGCCAACGCGATGTCGCGCGCGATGCGCAATGATACGATTTTCATCTTTGGATGTCGATGTCGCTAACGCGTCGATATAGCGTTATCGCTTTTTTTTCACACGTACAAAATTCACTTGCGATTCTTAAATTTCCTTGCGATTCTAAAGTCGAAATTAATCTAGAAATTGAATTGAGTAAAAAAAAAAAAAAAAGAAACTCTTGATATGGAAAATGCAATTCTCAGGCAGTTTTATCCTATCTAATTTGGAATAACGTTATGCTATTCTTATACTTTTTGATATGACAGAGTTCGTAATCCACTTTCTTAGCTTTGTCGAACCTCCAGTTTGCGAGCTTCCTACCTCGTTTTATTTTGCATCATCTTAATACCGTTTCGGGAGTATCGCAGGAGGCGGAAGGCAACGGCCGGAAATTCGGCGCGGGTCGAGTCGCGCGATGGAAAACGTGCCCGGCTGCAAACGGCGCGGCGCGCGGGCGGGGTTGGAGAACGTGCGAGGCGGATGAAGCACGGGCGTTATTTCGCATGAATTTTTACGAGATTAGCCAACATAAAACACGCAGCAGTCCCATAGGCACGTACGTACGTACGTACGCTACATCCGGACGACCTGGTGCTGCTGCTGCTGCTGCTACTACTGCTACTGCTGTTGCTACTAAGCATAAATCGTCCTGGGACCGGCTGGCACCGGGACGGCGCAAACGTTAGAAATTAAAATAGATTAAAAACTGCCGGTAGCATCAGCAAGGCAGCGAGGCGCAACGCGCGTGCGACGAATATCACTCTTCTCGGATGCAGAAAGCGGAAACGATCCTCCTCCCTTCGTTCTCTCACGGCCGGGCGGAGAGAGAAGCCCCGCGAACACCTGTGAATCGCGGTCCCGCGGTTTCCACGGTTGGGCATCGCGTGAACGATGCAGTGCGTGATTTGTAATTCTTGCCTTCGATCTGGCAATTCGAGCGTTTGTCGTTTTCGATGTTCGTACGGTTGTCGAGAGACGCTTTATAAATTTTGTATCTCATTGAATCATAATCGCATTGTATATTTCTATCCGTATACTCTGTAAGACTTCATATTTCAAAATTAAATTGCTAATTTCTTAATTGTGAGAGAGCCTTGCACTGTCGTCATTTACTTAGGAAGATCTATTCCTAAATAAAAATGAAGAACAGCGCCCGTGTACATCATATATTGTAATTCGTTCTCCAAATCCACTCGGAAGGTTTCCGAGTTGAGAGACATATATACGTGCACGTTATCACAATATTTCAGACGTTTTACCGCCGGCATCTGTCGATCGAGGAGGGCAAGAAGCCGGGTGGTAAAGTCCGGAGAATCGATCGCTGTACCATATCGGTAGCGGCGACGGGGGCGGCGGCGAAATCTCTTCTGGGAAATCTCTTAACCCAGCCGGGCATCTCTCGTTTGGCCATTCGTTGGTCAATTCTTGTTCTTTTTGCACCGGCCGCATCAAGTTCGCCCCCGATGCAGCAAGGGCGGGGGCGGACAGGGGCGCTCGTGCGATAGACATTTCGCGTCCGTCCATTTCCCACGGCTTGCATAATGCATGCGACCGTTGGCTGCTTCGACGACGACGAGAACGACGACGTCGCTCCCTCGAAAGTCCCTTTTGTACTTATCTCTCCAGGTTCTCCGATCGGCCAGCCTGAATCCTGGTTCGCGGGTCACCGTCGGCTTCCAGCCTCGAGAGGAATCACGCGATACCTTTGTTTGTCGTCGTTCGACCCTCCACAGTATGTTTTCACGGCCGATTGGTCAACCTTGTCTCCGGAGGCTTCAACGTCGAAGCGAGCTGTCGTTCTGCATGTAGGACAGATATACATTGCACAGATTTAAATACGCGGAATTTAATCCTTTTCCTCCAACACGCCCGAAAATGATAAATATTTGTTTTCTTCATTTTTGTAAGTTACGCGCAAGTATTTTTACTATTTTCTCGTTGCGGCTTACGAGAACGTTCTGAGTTGTATTTCAGACGATTGGATCGACGCGCTTGTGAGTTTCAAGTGCGATAAATGGAGAAACGACAAGGAGTGACATCTGATCGAGTATAATTGTCGGAATAAGGGTCTGGAAAAAGGTTTTCTCTATAAAAATTGCGGAATATGTATCTCTCTTCGCGTACTACGTCGCTGTTCAATATGTATGGCTAAAAATCTTCTCTCAAATATCTTTCTCGTCACGTTTTTCATTTGATATGACCTCTATTCTATCTCCCTTGAATTCTTATCAGGCATCTCATTCTTACATCGATATCTCGACTTTCTCGACAAGAAAAAAGCACACGTATTACGAATAAAAATGCCTGCTATAATAATTTATCGTATAATAATGAATAATTTTAGATAGAGCAAAATGCAAAACATTAATCTTGTTTTATTAAACATTTTAATTTAATATTTTAATAAATTTTAATAATATTATTCTGTGTGATACATTATATATTATTTTATTAATTTTAATTTAATAATATCCACAGCTTTTTTTTGTGTGTATTAAATCATATATGGTATATTTAGTTTTATCATGTAATTCCTATTTGCAAGAAATTTGTTACTGCAAAATAAACCTTTTTTTGTGCATTTTTAAGTTCCCAAATTTTTCCCCTTTGTCGATATTTATACCTAACTCGTCGGTCGCGACAGTATTTTGTTATCAAAAACGCTGCAAGTCATAAATTCTAGAACGCGCGGGGTATTAAACGGATTAGCTGGTATTCTATCAACGCCTAGCACACACTTGCATTTATTATATTATTCGCGCGCAGTAAATCGATCGGCATTAAATGTTTACGACGTCGAAAAGACCGCGTCCATAAAACGCGCGATATCAACGCGAAGACTGGACTTGCCGTGCGCAAAGATTTGTATCATGAATAATACGCGGCCGAATACAACGAGCAAAAATAAAACTTTTTAAATAACGGTAATACGTACGTCACTGTACTCCCGTAATTATACGGAATTAAATATGTTTGCCATTACAACATCATTGAAGAAATTGCATTCGTTAAACGGTCGTACGGAGCGCGCAGATATAAAACCTGGATATCTACAATATTTCGAGAACCGGAAGGACTTCGTGACATACATAGTGTATACACCGTGTGTATTTTACGAGAGAAACGTTACGCAATTTATAGAAAAATCGAAACAAAAATGTAAAGCAGCGCCAAATTAAACAGAAGTTGAACGAATGTTGAAAAAGCTATCAGTTTTTTTTTTACCGCGGCATATTAACGCTCGTGTAAAAAACACTATACATTCGTTTCACACGTTCTTCTAAAGTTATTTAATCAAACGCGAAAATTTACTACATAATCGAAAGATTCTTTCATCGTAAACATCGTGCAATTTGTTTCTGAACGTTACGAGAAAAAATACGTGCCAACTGTTCCAATTTATGGTCATAAATTTTTGTTGCGTTTTTTTTAACGGATATACTCGCTTTACAACAATATTGAAATTACACGTAACGCTTTTTCTCTAGGAATAGTTCGGATAAAAGTAAACAGAGTCCTAAAATTCCGACTATACTATATCGACGAGGAAACCAGGTTCGTCAAATACACAGTTTTTGATACGATAAACGTAGCTACGTGCATATGTACTCCAAAGTTTCATTTATTTGAACTCAAAAGCCGAGAAAATTCGCAAAAAAATAATTTAGAGAATGAATAGACTTTGAAAGAAATGTTCAAAAGGATTAAATACCAAAATAACTATTTAATTTTTATTTAAATTAAGGTAAATGTACCAATGCCTGGACACGTACTTATGTCTGGACATTTTTATCATTTTAGTCCTTAAATAAGTTATAACGCGAATTAAAATCAAAGAATGAAAGATAAAAATATTTTTCTTGTATTATATTTTCATCTTTGATTTAATTCGCGTTATACTTATTTAAGAACTAAAAATGATAAAAATGTCCAGATATACATCTCACGTATCCAGGCATTAGTATATTTACCTTAATAGATCCAAGTATAAAATAAAAAAGCCGCGATTAATTAAATCCTCCCATAGAACTCATCAAAACATCGAAATAAGGCACAACTTTTGCGACTCTGTTGCGAGCCGTACCGATTTCCGAATCGGCTTCCGTATAGTTGCCGAGCGCGGCAACGATTGAACGATTTCAGATAACTACCATCTCCGTGCGTTCTCTGTGACATCTTTTCATTCGAATATGTACCCGGTACGTACCAAGTGGAATGCACGATGTGCAGAGAGAGAGAGTCGGGCTATACAGCCATCTTTCATACTTTGACTTCCGGCGAAATGAGTATGAGGTATCGCTTTGCATGCCGCCGTCTAGTTCTCGGATGGAGACGGATGATGGATTTGTCGGGGCTGTTTTATGATTACGCGCCCGACGATCTTTCGCTCCTTCCTCGGCATTACGACGGCGCTGGCTCCTATTTCGCGCGTCAGTTCAACCGTTGTCTCTTGAATACGTGCATGCCCGAGGTATAATGAATAATCCTCACTGTAGACGGCATGCGAACTAGGGAGAGAGAGAGGCTACTCGCTAATATCAAAACAAAGGTGTAAAGAGACTAAAAATGACTCGCGGCGAAATGCCCGTTTCGGGACTGCCGCATTGTTAACTGGTCGGCACGTCTTACGTCTCGAGCGCTCGCGTCTCTGCAAGGTTGGAAATTAGCGTTTAGAACTAATCTCCATCCTCCGATGCAAGGTTCTAAGGAGACTTAACCAGTCCCGTTTAGAGCCCGGCAGCCCGGCATCGCGCGAGTTGCCGAGGGATCTCGAAATTTACCAACTCACAATTACGATGCACATCACCTACAAACCAGTACAATGGTATTTCTCTAATGACCGCTCTAATAACCAGGAGAATCCACTTACTTATCCTGAGTCGATGGTTCCCGCGGGAGCCACTGCGCTGGGCTGCAGATCCTCTCCAAAGAGTTGGCGGTATCCAGCATCCCGCTCTCCGGCGAGCCGTCGAATATCTCGATCGTCGACTGGCAGGACTGCGCGCTGTAAAATCGATAGCCAGGAACATGTCTATCAGTGGATTTTACGACGGACGTCATGCGCGCCGAGGTCGTCAAAACTCATCGACCCATACCGGGAGAATTCACCGTCGATGTATCAACTGCAAATTCTCGTGTAGAGAATTTGAAAGGGTATGGCGATATCTCTAACGCAGTTTTCACAGAAACGAACAAAAAAAAAACTTTGGACTAAAAAAAATAGGAGTACGTATTAAACGTACTATTACACCCCGATTTATTCGTTTGTCAATTTCTCTTTTAATCTGTAGGAAAGATTGAAAGCTTTTTGGAAATGTTACATCCGATATTTGTTCCGGTATAATCCGTAAATGTATCACTCGAACCAAAATATTCGAGTGCCGCGTTTTCGTTCGCTCTAATCGCCTCGTCTGCGGAAAGTAAGCTGCAGATCCGACACGAATGCCCCTATTACGCGTGCATAAAAATAGAGTAAAAAGGAAAAAAGACAGAGAGAGAAAGATACGGTTTGGAGGGTTTGGTCGACGGGTGAGAGACGCACGATATTCCCCCGTGCTCGGAGATACTTTCTCGGTTCACCTGGCGCTCGGATTTACAATATTCCGTTCAAAATTCATGCTACCTTCAATAAAACCATCCGTTCTGTGTCTCGTAAGCGCGCGCGCGCACCTTCTACTGGTTCATATTGGCGGTTGTATAGATATCCGCGGCCTCGAAGACCGACAACGCGGCGGCGCGTTCATATGCGATGTCGAGAGGGTTGTCGGAGATACGAGTCGTCGTCGTCGTCAGTTCTGGGGAGAAAGGGGTTCATCTCTCCCCCGCGGCGTGTTTCATCTCCCCGGACGCGTACATAACACGTCTCCGAAGGCGCGGATACGCGTTCCGCATGTCGTCGATGTATATAGCACGCGCATGATATAATTGAAAATCCCTGGGACGCGGACGCGACGGCAGTCGTAGCCCCCGCGTGATTTAATGCTACTTTCCGCGACTGTGCGCCGCGACGAGAGAGCTGTGTGCGAGGTGGTTTCCTTCTTCTCCATCCCCTCCTGGGCGCCGTTTCTATAAGTTACGCAAGTCGCCGCTAACTGTGAAATAAGAGCCCCGCGCGTAGTCGTATAACGGCGCAATTGCGGAATAATGATTCTCCTATGTGTTCTTAGATATTCCGAGGTTTCGCGACATTCGGATTTCTTAGATATTAATCAATATTGACGTGTTACTCTGATTCACGAAGTACGATATATTGTTTCACGATGTTATTTCAATAAAAATGCGCGCGCGTAAACGACGGAACTTACGGCGCTTACACGACACGCTAATCAATAATACAAATCTCCCGAACGTTTTTACAACAGTCACGAAATCCAACTTTACGTGCGTAACTCGCCGCGGATTTGTACGGATTGGCAAACACGAATCGAAAGTGGTGAACAAATCCAAAATGCAATTCCACACACACGCCGCGCGACACACGTTACGTGACTGCAGTGTTCATCGGCCTTCGGGTCCACGCAATCCACGTACAGTTAAATATGTCGATAAACACGAAGGAGAGCACGGGGCCGGGGAAGTAAAGAAGAGAGTATGGTTTCCCGCTTTCTAAGACCGCGGTCGCACGTGCGTCGCAATGCGTGACTTGAAGGCCCGTGAAGGCCGGGGCGAGACGGGTTGTACCTGAGGTTGTAACTGGCTAGGGAAACGTGTCCGGTGTCGTAAGCACGGCCACGCAGCACGAGTCTGCACGTCGTCGACTTGGGCTTGCCTCTGGTGTCGTGGTGGCCCGCCCGGACCTTCTCGCCGCTCACCTCGAGGTCGCAGCTGCTGGTCACGGCGCCTTGGTCCTTGCGGTGGTCGTGGAGGTCGCGGTTGTTGTAGTTGGACTTCATCAATTCGACTGGAAGAACAGACAGCTAAGTAAGTGAGCGTAGACAATAACTCGTTATTCTATGATACTAAGTTGAAACAGGAACAAAAATATGAAAAAGATTACAAAAATAATCTGAACTACTCTACTCTTTCAAATCTCTTAGCATTTTTTGATTAAAGCTAGAAGAAGTATATTAGAATTGTGTAAGTGTTAGACTAATCGGCGTGGTGATCTACGCTAGAGAAATGTAGGCGAACGTTTTCCTCTTGCTACTTACGACTTTTATTCGTGCTGTCGACAGTGATCGTCGTTGGAACTTCCGTTGTCATTTCTATAAAACTCAACGTCGCGACGAAGCCGTTATAATCGAAGGGCGATACTTCGGGGCCAGTTCTGCAAAACGATACGAACTTCTCTGAAGGCGCAGAAGACGATGAGATATTTAAATCGATCGAGAAGTCAAAATGGATCTTCTTGTTTGTTTTTCTGGTAAAGAAATGCGTTACTCACCTGAATTCGACGAGGAGTTCTTGACCATCGTACACCAGTGCCGTCTTTTCCTTGCCGCAGAGCATCTTCAGTAACGGACTCGACGACTTCGAACCCGAATAAACGGCGATGTAGTCGCTGGTGCAATGGCTGCAACGAGAATAGAAGTACTTCCGTATAAGGTGACTATGCATCCGGGGGCGCTTCAAGGACTTTGGTACTCCCTTCGTCTTTCGCACCGGGATAAACGCCGATATAAGCGAGAAACGTGGAATGAGGAAAGTGGAGCGGATAGGGCGTAGATTAGGAGACTATCGAAAACGGTCGAGAATCGTGTACCGATTTATCAGGAAGTTCACGAGGATGAACTCGATTCGAGGGGGAAGGCCGTCGAAGTTTCGCCATTAAGAAAATATCCAATATTACCGGCAAGGCAGAAGCGGCTGCGCCGAATTACCGCAATGGGATGGCGTGATTTATTTTACGAGGGAACTTCATCGCCGTACGCTTCGCAGGGGACGATCCCTCACAGCTGGGATCACTAAAATGCGATTTTAATAATGTGGCCAATTAGGGGTCATCGCGCGGCTTTATCGAGGAGATTGCCCCGTGCCTCCGGATCACCGTGTAGACGAGCGATGATTAAAAGTGGTCCTTCCCCTTGCAATTATCGCCGACAGTATTAGACGTCGGACGTCGAGCTCTGTTATTGACAAATAATCAAAGTGAAAGTGATTTCTGTCTGCTGTTAAGACTCTAGATATTACGTAATATCTGTAGACGAGATTTCTTTTTGCAAAATATATATAATATAGATAAATTGCAAGTGGAATTCGAAAAACGTATATCGTAAATGTTATTCTATTTTTTTTTATCGTAGCGTTCATATTGTGTGAATAAAAAATTAGTAAGTTTTAGTAAAATTAAATTTTTATTTCTACTGTAATTTTTATGTTTAAGCTGCACTTAATATTCCTCGAAAGACCGTAACGTCAGAGAGAGATAGTCCTGTAAAATTTGAATACGGATGCAAATGAATTTTATGCTGAATATTAATCAGAATATAACTCCTGGTTCGTCATCGTTATTATTACAAGTCGGTGCTGCGAGAGCGACAATGTAAAATATTCAATAGTGATATTCGCCAAGATTCTGAAGTAGCCGTTCTAAACATGTAACAGGTGCTTCAGAAAACTTTTCTCATAATTCTAATTTAATTACCTCACAGTAGAACGCGAAGAAATTAATGGGGAAACTTCGTTGCTCACAGTTCGATTTTGCCGGCTGAATTTTGCAGTTAAAATGAATTTCCATGCCCTCAAAGTCTCGCTGTCTCATCTTAGATACACTACTCCTGGACTCGGTTGACCTTTTTTCACCAAGATGCACTTAACATTAATCGCGTGCAACATGAATTGTGATGGATCAATTACGGTATATTGTATGTTGCACGCGATTAGCTCATCAATCTCGATCTGACGACCTTTACATCGTGTATATCTCTTTGTAGTATGTATGTGTTATGTCCGATCCATCATTTTACCAGATATTTCTTGCGATTTTTTTTTACAGATTTATTTCATTAAATACATTTCTAATTGGGGTGTATTGATCGATATATTCTGACAATAATTTTTTCCGCAATATTGCCACTTTACAGAATTAAGCTACAACTGCTATTTCTCGCAGCATTGTTATAAACAGGTTTTTCGATTTTTTCCTCTCTCTCTCTCTCTCTCTCTCTCTCTTTTTCTCTCTCCCTCTTTCTTTATCCATCTATCTATCTTTCTTTCAAACGCTCTCTCACGCGAACTCGTCGCTCTCAATAAATTAGATCCCACCCTAAAACCCACGCGAACAATGAACAGGCCGTAATTATTTTCATTAGGAAAGATCCGGGGGAAAAGAGGGAGCCGTCGGTCGGGAACGGATCGTTGCCGCGGAAATAGTTCTGCACGTCATTTTCTGCCCGAGCGGCTCGAACACCAGAAAATCGGATTTCTCCGGCCCCATTTCGCGCAAGGCTCGCGTCGCCCAGCCGTTGGATGGAGCATAAAAGAAGCGGGACGGCTTTCGTCTATCCGAACGAACGACGGTATCCGCATTGTGCCGTCTCGGTAACGCGTTACAAAATGCCCCCGAGATAATGTGCTCCGGCACAAATCCCCGCCGGAGTAAATTAAAAATCTTCTACTCGAGTCCCCCTCGGTTTCTCCCGTCGCGAAATCCTCGTCCGAGCATCTCGTTCGCATCGTCCGGTTGCAAACACGAAGGTTTTTTTTTATGCAAGTTCCGAATTTTTGCGAGCGTGTCCCGTGTATCGCGCGAATACTTCCGTTTGCGAAATCAGTCCTCTCCTCGCGCTAAATAGCCTCGTCGAGATCGGCGATGCGAGCGCGACGATTCGAGCGAACGCGCGAAATCCAAGAGAAAACGAGAAACGAAAAAAAAAAGCGATATAACACGCGCCGGAGAATGCGTTGTTCCAAAACTTCGTCATTTTAAAACACCGTTTCTCTGTGCCGATATTCGAGCGAGCGAGCGCGCGGAGTTCCGATAAATCGCGGTATTGAAATCGAATGAATAACATACTAGATCGAAAAATGTGTGATCCTAAATTTTTATTCTTTTTTTCTCCCATTTTGTAAATGTAAAAAAGTGTAATTTTCTCTCATATTCAACTCATATGTTTCCGGGGTTTTTTCCCCCCGATTCTTCGTTTCGTCGTTGAGTGAGTTTTTGGCGGGGATTTCGCGTGTCCTTCCCGATATTCCCGGGAAAAATGATATTGTTTGCGTTGTGTCGCACTTCCAATTTCGGGATTACGATTTTTGCAGGATTTTTCAAACGTGCGTTTATTACAATTCGCGATGAGAAGAAGTATCGAAGAGTTAAACAAACCGAGGAATGTTCTTTAGCGGCGCGACTCTCGGGGTGGCATAAAGTTCCGCGGAACATTTTATCCTCATTAATGGGGAGGCGCCTTTGGAAACATAATAGCGGTCCGCTGAAAACTGCTTTTGCCGCCCCGCCTTGGCCTCCTCAACACGCTGATTATAAAGTGATTAAGGAGTAAAATCCGAGTGCAGCAGGTAGCGGGATGGTCGTGTGGTCGTCGGCAAAAGAAACCCACGGTGATTATGATGATTTTATTAATTAAACGTAGCTATAAAGGCGTTTATAAGGCGCTATCGCCGATAATACTGTCCTTCGCGTGTGCGGCAATTTAAACTATCATTATATAAAGGAAGACACATGTAAATTTTATATTCAGCTCGCTCTTCCCGTTAATGAATGTAGCATAATGTGCTTTCAATTGTAACGATTAACGCGTATTATGCACGATTAAAATCTGACCGGAAAGAGATTGACATGATTCCCTATTATCTCATCGAATTCACAAATGCTCACTAATTGTATTGCCAATTAAAATTACAGGGGGATATATCACGTATCTCGTTATGCAGCTACGAGAAACTTGGGAGCGATTTTCTTTAAAAACTCACATAAAGGAGCGATGATATCATTATGCGAGACAGCACAAGCGATGGAAATACAAAACGCGATGGAAAGTCCATTGTCGGACGACCGAAAAACGCTTTCAAGGGAACATCGTTGCGGTTCATTATACAACCCGGGTTGCGCCTTCGGCGAACGACGATGACGACGAGATGGAGAGAAAAACCTTGGCAATCGCAAGACCCGTTTCTTACAGCCTGACTCTCCTTGGTTTTTATTCATTCCACGACCTTGCTCTCCCACAATCCATCTCGTCTCGAGTTCTTTCTTCGCGCGGAATCTAAGGTGCGCAGACAGATTCACGGACGGCCCGGGGTATATGTTAATCCGGTTGAGATTACATCGTCGTAAAGGCGTCGAGCCGTAATTCCTGTCTTTCCGCAGGGAAGAAGTGCGACAAGTCTGAAAGAGCGGCCTTTATACGGAGATATATCCCGCCTCAACCTCGTCCTTTACGGTTCTTCATCAGCAGCCTCCGCACCATATTGAGTCGTGACGAAGAAAGAATAGTAAACCTGGTTACGTTTCCGTTCGCAATCCAGAGAGTATCATGATATTTCGCAGTTCCATTTCGCACGGGTGATAATTAAGGCGCCCCCGTAATGGACATTAATAAATTATCATGACATTACAAAGGACAGGTGTGCGCGAAGTTAAATGTTAGGGCGGCCGCTGTTGCGCCGTTAATTATCGTTGAGAGAAAAAGAAAATGCAGTGCGAAGATTAACACACCGGTTTAATTAAGATTCGGAGAATTAACGATTCATTGCGACAACTGTATTTAGGGGAGCGACCTCCTTGCAGCGCGCAGTACTTCCACATTTTTTTTGAATATACTCGCTAAGAAAATTTTTGACATTTATCCTATTAGTTCATCAAGTACCTAATTATAATTTTTATTCTTAATTATTTTACACATTCGGAATTATAATACATTATAAATATACAATTAGATTATTATATTTTTATTTTCGCTGCAGCGATGCGAAAGCAACACGTGCGGTTTTTACGTTATTTTAATAGATTTCTTTTTTTAAATAAAAAGCAAAAACAGCCAACACGCGTGCTGTTTTAAAAGATGCGCCGTCGGAAACGATATTGCGCGGGGAATTGTAACAAATGCAATTACGGTAATAATCCCGCGGTAGGCAATAACACCGCACGCAGTTGCATTAGATGTGCCGGTACGCGGGCAAATGCCACGTTTATATTACGCAATCAGAACAGCGCCAGCAGATATCGTACGTAACTGTGTGTAACTAATGCAGTACTATATGTGCTATGCGATATTAATGCACCGCCAGATCCAATTTACTGCTATTAATGCGGCATATAGATACGTTGCCATTTCGCAGCCATCTTGGGGGCGCGATGAAATCTGAAATCAAGTATTCGACATACTTCACCTGGCGGCGCCAGGTAATTATGGTAAAACGCGGTCGCATGAATCCATTAACTATGCTGATTGGAAACGATTGTGCATCGTCATCCTACATGGGCGACGTAGACTACGCCGCCCGTCACGTCGCCCATACCGAAGTCATATTTCCCCGGAAAATGGCATGACAGTATATTAATGCAGTTCTATTCTGTTTCATTACCTGCCGGAGGAAAATATATGGCTCGATAATTGAATTCATCCCGCGCGCGTTTAATTATCTCTGCCACCTTTAAGAAAATATTGACAATTACGGGCGCGATCGTATAAATCGGCAAGCAATTATACGGCGGCGATAAAATAGGTGGTGATGCTGTTGCATTGCCATAAACGTTGTGCTATTTCTCCCCATTTGACTCATGAAATCAATATCTAACTCGATGTTAAAGTCTGCGAAGCCAGAGTTAGAGGATGATAAGATATATCAAATACACAGAAAGATGAGAACTATCGAAATGCACGATTGTAGAATAAACGGATATTTAAAACTCACGTATCGCGAATACTCGGCGAGCGCAATCGCGCGGAAAAAAAGATATTGGTTTCAGTAGATGGACCGATAATCCCACGGCTCAAAACTCCTGTGACACGTCGGTTCATTGCTTTATCGGCTTTTCACCTTCCCTCGTTCGTCGGAATCCCAATGAGATGTAACTCGTGGAATTGGTTATATATATATATATATATATAGTAATAATGTCTTCTTCTTGTAATCAGCAATAAGAGAAAAAGAAGGGGGAAGCAGCCAGTGTTCCAGAAAACGGATGTCCGCCTGTTATCCAGATTAGCATTATTCGCCCCCTTTTATCGTTACCATAAAATCGTCCCAAGTTCCTTTCACTCTATTACCAAGTCGATGTTGCGAGAAACTAGAGAAAACAGACTGGCCCGTTTCGCGCTTATTTCGACGTATCCAGTTGAGGCAGAGATTTGTTTGCTACGCGATAAGTGGATTTGATCGCGACGTGAATTTCTCGCGCGATAAAACAATGTACGCATACGGTCGAAGTAAATTATTATCTATTTTTTTTACGAGAGGTGCGTAAAGAAGTAAATGTACTGAAATCAATCTCGTGGAGATATCGAAAGATGCGGGATCGAAAAGTTTGCACGTTTAAATCTTGACGTATGCGAGATTCAATTTTCCGCGTTTCAGATAATAAACCGCCGGCACTCCGTGGCGGTAAATAGGACGCGTTACTTTTGCCGAAGTGAGAAGCAACGTCCATTGTTCTAAGGGTCTCTAAGCCCCGGGGCGTGGTTATGATTAGCTTGGCATTTAATCCTGTCGTCGTTGTCGCCGGCTCCGTCACGGTGGTGAAATAGAGCCGCGGCGCCTCGTTGTAAATTCACTACCCCTGATTGCGAGCGGCGGTCTTCGTCCGCGCCGCGCCGTTCATCCTGGGTGCAAATGCATAGTTACACGAGACCGCTTTCGCGAAATCATAGAACGATAGCTTGGCACCGGCTGAGAGCAATGGTGGCGCCAGAGCCGCCAGAAATACGCTCTTCGCACGTAAATGTGCTTTATCTTCGTTCTTCGAAAAACTGAGAATTTTTACAAATACGCAATTTTATATGTTTAAGAGTAACAATTTTTTTTTAATTAAGTATCTGAGTTAATTTCGCATTAATAATATTTTTTCGATTTTACTACCAAAGAGGAAAGATTCAAAATAGCAAAAGAGTGAAATGTAAGACTTGATCTTGTTAAATATTTACTATTTAGTAATCAAAATTTTAAATAAGTTCACAGTTGTTGAGTAATAGTTATTTAAGCGCAATTTATATAAAATAATGTTTAAGAGTATTAAGTGATATTAACCGGGTATTAACTTTTTACTTGAGGAACGTTAATAAGTCCTGGTACTTTGGAGCGTCTTATTATAGAACGAGGAGCTCGCTAAATAAGTTGAGATAAATTAAACCATCTACTTTTTTCGCGCTTTTTTTCCTTCTCTTTCTGCTTCGGCAGTCACTCATTAAATATTAGGAAGAAAAATATTTACGGAAACGTTTCAAGGCAATGCTAAAGCTTCACGTCGCCGGGGTTGCATTGCCGTAGTTTAAAATCTCATCCATGTTCCGGGAAACTTAAAGACTTTCGCAATCCAATTAATTAAGCTCTTCGCCATTCCAATTATAGAACATTCCTGACTTCCTACGCATTGCCATCGAAGTCCTTCTTTTTCTCTCTTGATGGTAGCCGCGCTACCAAGCCAAACAATTAAAAGATTTCTGTTCGCGTCCGCGTAGAATCCACCGCGTTAAATTGAAGGATTTCAGCACAAATGCCTTCGCGTCATAGCGTAAATCGTGAACGTGTAATAGAATTTAAAAAAAAATAATTTTTCATCGTTTTAATCAACACACGAAATTGTAGATGCAACAGCCACGGGGGAAAATACGGAACGTGAAAAATTTATACTAAACAATTGTTGTGCAGGTTATTCTATTCGAGAGCACTGCATATGGTTGTATTGTACTTAAAAAAACGAGTTGATGCAGCACTATAATATTCAATTTATTGGTAATCGCGAAGCAACCTCGTAAGTTCTTCGTAAAGTAAGTACGTCAAATTTTTATTATTACCTTCGAAGATAAAATATAACAATTGCACTCGTGATCGCCAAATAGCCTTTTGTACTGTCTCTCTTTTTCTTCATATTCTGTATATTTTGTAAACTAATATATTCCCGTAACTCGTTGTTATTATTCAAGGATATTGAGGTGCCCCTCGAGAACATTAGATCAAGAGATTCTGCTTCATGCGTATCACAATGTTATCAAAATTCAAAGCCGTTCTACACTATCCTGGTAACAATAATACCAAAGATAATATTATTAGAGGTAATACCAACAGTCCATTCTTAAAAAAGATATTTTACTTGAGTGAATGTACTACGAGAGTAACTGTCGGCGCAAAAATCGTGTTTTGACAACTCATAAATAACAGGTTATTATAGATTGATTTTGGTTATCTTAATACGTGAATAAGTAAATGTAATAGTTGAGAATAAATGGCGCGAGGCGTGCGCTCTTTGTAGTGTCTAGTGTCTAGTAATAATAAGAAATGCGTTAAACCCACAAGCAAGTTAATCAATTAAATCTTAATAAATGCAATTGTGATTACTTATGGTAAATATTAAGAAGAAAGTTCGATTTTTTGTTAAAGAAAACGAGATTTAATTGATCGAATATTAATATTATTTTATCGCGTGTCTTAAAAATGTCTAAGGTACCATGACGAACGACGAACAAGGTTAGTCAAATGCGTAATTTGGTAAATGCTCGAGGTGTGTAGTTGTTTCTGGAAACAATTCAGTGTTGTTAGAGAATTGGCCGAGAGTAGCCTCTGCCACTGGCCGGATCTGCTTTGAAATGTTGTTCCCGAGATCCTAGTAGTAGCAGGCAAGGCATGAAATCGGGGCATGGTTGATGTTAGGTCGAGGAGTTGGCACAAGGATAGAGGTATGCTTTATCTCGGCGCTTTACACTCTATTACGTTTATTAAAAGCACGCGCGGAAGGCGCCTTCATGCACCAAGATATTGATGTAAGAGTAAAAACGAAGGAGACTCTTTTACGATTTTTTAGAAAACTGCCTTTCGTCTATCAGGAAAATAATGTCGCTAATAATGTTAAAATGCTTTGTGTTTGTCCGGAAAAATGATAAAATTAGACGTTCGAACGCCACAATAACTTTCTCTTATAATAAAAATGCATTTTCATATTTTTTACTTACGACCGATATTTGTTTTTATTGAATTGTTACTACACTGGTGAAAATGGAAAAAAGAACATGAAGGGCTGATATATTCACTACCTGGTAAGATACCCCTAATAAAGATTTCCATATATTATACAATCTTGTTTTTTTTTATCATGCATCGTGCTCGACCGTATACGAATGAAACAGCATTATAGGGTATCGTAGGTATAAAGTCTTGATGTTCTTTTTTCCATTTCCACCAGTGTATAAAGTGTAAAAATTATAAAGATTATATATATAGAGTAAGACGTACTAGAGATGATAAAAATATATAAATAATTTCTTCCCATTCAAAATACCCGCAGAAGAGGATCCCGATGGAGCAAATTATAATGCTTATAATTTTGTTGAAATAATCATAAGTGACCCGCTACTTCCTTTTACGCGCTTATGAAGTTACAGATAACAATTACCACGGCACAATGGTATCCCGTTCTGCAAACTCGATGAGTTGCTCCTTAATGAAGCTCGAGTTGTGCTCGACCCTCTTTGTTACTTTCTCGCTCTGCATCTGCATCCGCTCCGCTTTCGAAGCAGAAACATTGCGTTACCCGTCAAGAATATCTTTCGCCCTGTACAGAACGTTTACACATTTCCGCGGAATCGCAAGAAGTTATTACTCTCTCGCTAAGTCGCTGGCAAAATATACCATTTGTCGGTGTCCCGAGGCATCGTCTCTCGTCTCTGTCCTGAGAGCCGCGCGGAATTCGCGCGTCGAGCCTTGACTTGAAACTCGTGAACTTTCATGTCGCTTGAATTCCGTCTCGCCCGACCGCGCCTCTCCGAAGAGGAGGAGAAACTTATTTCGTTATTGTTTTGGCGCGTCGTCGCTTCGCGATTTAATCGCGGTCTTTCGCGTCTTTCACGTACTTATTCAACGATTCACACCGCGAGTTTGATCAACGCAGGTGCAGGCGCCGGAGGCTCCTGCATGGAGCGAATGTTAAGCAAACGTGTATATATAGCACCACATCTCTCTCTCTCTCTCTCTCTCTCTCTCTCTCTCTCTCTCTCTCTCTCTCTCCCTCTCTCTACTTCTCTCTTCGGCTCACTTTGGTAATTAAATTCAACAATTCGACGATCGCCAGAAACTTGTGCCGCGCCGCAGCTCATTGTGAGCGGAGCTCCCTGCCGACGTCGCCGTCTCCGGAAGTTTCGTCCGGGCGCGCGCATTATGCGCTTGTCACAACATTTTATTAAAAAGTTTCCGCTACGACGCGGATAAGGCGCTCCGAGCCAGCCCGTTTCGTATAAGATGTGACCGCGACGTTCCCCGCGATGAAAAGATTTTTTTGCGCGATATTTCACGGCTATCATCTTTTATCCAGCTCCCGTGATATTCCCGGAAGCTCTTATCCCCGTGACATATATCTTTCGGCCAATACATTATTTGGCTATTATTTCAGCGTCGAGACTATTTTACAAGCTAACCGACTTACCCTTTTAATAAAACGCGTATCCCATTTATATTACTCCTCTTTGTATAACTTCTCTCTGTAAGCTTCAGTAAATTGTAACAACATGTAACTTTAATGTCGAGAAACCATTTACAAACTATAAAAAAAAAAAACATTAATTTGACCATACAAAGTCATATTTTTAGAATCGCAGCACATTTGTGGCAAGTTCTTGACAAAATATTACACGTATGAAAATATAACAGTAAAAGTGTTTGACTATATTTGATCGACGATTGTTTCTGGTTATTTGTGAGTTTGGGAAATGGACTTTCAGAAATTGAGCAGAGAAGTCAATTCTCATTTAGATCGTTTAGGAGATTACATTGTCATGACCTGGTTTCCTTCTCCACGGTTGAGTCATCGGGCGGAGGGAAGGGCCCTCTTATAAAATTCGCGGAAAAATAATCGTCCGAGATAGCGCCTGTTCTCATCGTAAAGTCGGTCAGATTGGAATTAAAATAACTCTCCGGAAAGTTTTCGATCGACGGTGAGTTTGCCCGGTGACCGTATTTCGGGTTTTCGCCTCATCTGCATCGATATTGATTCGTTTATCGCGCGCGGATTTAAATTTATAAACATGACCCCCGAGGGAAGTGACAGTGGAAAATTCCCCCCCCCCGTTACTCAAGTATATGCTTTGCAAACATATGAAGGAAGCGTATGAATAAAAATTAGAGTATAAATAAAAAATAAAGCAGTGAAAGTGTGTGAAATTCATGAAAAATATTTCAACGATGCTGTTGACGATAGCAAATAAAATTTCAATATTGATGAAAATGTCGGTTTTTCATTAAGTATATACAATCATTTCGTGTGCGCACATTTGCTCGCTGCGGAATCAATTTTTCGAGGACCGGCACTGAAGGGTTTACAGAGTTGGAGCCGTATATCGCGAAACTACTTCTTCATTTCCGTTTGATGTAAAAAAGTGTTCTTGATCGCGGAAATGCAATCTCTCGCTTTATTGCGTTTGTTATGTCGTGGTTATTACCCGCGATACGCACACACGTTCGCAGATGAAAACGTGTGGTCCTTGATTGCCAATTCTGGAATTTATGGTTTCTCGCCGAGCGCGATCGCTCGCGATGGCCCGCTTGCGGTATCTCGCGTGCAACGTAAGTCTATACGTCTTGACCTTTCTCCTCCCGAAGGATAAAAGGGAAAAAGAAGAACGGATCGTCGTTGTCGGAGTAAATTTCGACTGATTGAACTAGTTGTTTCGAAGTGGAAACGGAGACTCCGAGACACAATATTCTGCCGCGTGTCACGTCACTCTTCCCTCCTCCTTCGGTTCCTCGTCGTGTCCTTCCATCCTTTTTCTCTCTCTCCTCCCGTCTCGCCGTTCCGAGACTGTTCCTTTCGCGTCGAGATGAAATTCAGAAAATTCGCGGCACCTTTTCACCACCCTTCCCTTCGAAGGGAAGAGAAAAGGTCTCGAGAACAAGTGCACCTCCTCGAGGTGCACCGAGGTCGCGCCTGCGAAGCTCCGGTATAAGAAGGCAAATAAATTCCCGACAGTCCGCGCTCTTCGCGCGGGACGTTCTATTTCTCTCGACGGTCATCCGACTGTTCGCTCGCAGGACCGGCGGCGAGATAAACGCGAGGACGTTCCTCTCGGAGCGCGAGAGATAAGTCTTTAACGTAGTAGTTCCGTATTTCGCGCACAGTGAAAGATAATAGATAACCGGCGATATATATATATATATATATATATATATATATATACGATGCTGCAGCGCATTTAATTTGCAGTAAGTTTTGGAATATCGTGTGTTATACTGATACAGCGCAAGCCTAAGTAGGGACAATTCAGTGTCTGACTGATAATTTTATCATAAACAGGGGACTCCTTTTCAAGAAACTTTGATTTAAATTTTATCAGTACAAATCGCTCTGCTCACGATAATTTATTGGACGTCTCTAGGTCTAACGCTATACGCACATTGGTAAAATCACGATTGCCATAATTCCTCACTAAGCTTCTCCGCGAGACGCGGTGAAATTATCTCGCGAGTCTAATAAATTTCCGACAGTTTGCACTTTCTCCACGTGACATTCCATTTCCCGCGACGGTCATCCTGTCTTCCGCCTACGGGACGACGAGAAGATAAACGTGAGACCTTTCCCTGAGTGCGGACGATGTGTCTTGAGAGCAATTCGATATTTCGCTCGCCGGACGTCTAGGATCGACTCACGATCACCCGATTGTCTTGGTCTCCGCGGGTCGGAAATAATGCAATGTCCGCGGACGTGACGTGGACAGTGCGGAAATCACTTTTATTCGGAAAACTATGTGATGCGATCGCCTGCCAATCTGCGTTTCTCATCCGAGACGGCATAAATTTTAAACGTCAGAAAATAATATTATGTTCGTATAGAGTATAGCGATGACGGACAAGCGCTGGAACGATATTTTGACGTTCCTAAATGACATGCTTCTTTTTCATATTGGGACGATTGTGTGTTTATTTTTAATATAATCGCGCGATGCAGCAGATATCGATACGCGCATCTGATGGCGGCACACAAATAATAGATTTAATATTTACCTTTAAAATATTGCCGAATGTCGATTTACGCTTGTCGAACTTGACACGCGCGTTTTTATTTATTAATTTCGCGCTGAAAGGTATTTTTGTAAATATTTAAAAGCGGCAATAGCACTCGCGATTATTGCAGGTGAAGTGCCTCACTTGTTTATGTATCTGTTAAAAACTATACTGTTTATTGATTCTCTGCATTCTGCAATCAAATTGAAATGATACTCGACATGTATGTATAAAAAGAGCAATCTAAATATTAAAAAAAAAAATATTGCTCTTATCGTGTCGTGTAAATTTTTTTATAATTGAGCAGCTGTAACGTAAATAGAAATAAAATTAACGCGATCGCAAGCAAGGGAAAGCGGCAGGGAAGCTGCAGTTTGCATATAAAGATAAACTTATTGAATGCATGATATAAATAAAACGGGAAATTAATAAGTCGATTAATTATACATAGCACGATTGCGTCAGGCGACTGGAAACTTTCAAACGCGACGCGAGAATCTTGATTGCTGGAAAAAGACAAGAATAAAGAATTACAACGACGACAACTGCATCTGACTAACGACCGCAGTATAATAACGGAACTTTCCCGGACACACCTAGGAAGACACTTAAGATAGTACGGCACGATCAAGGAAATATTTCGAAAACTCGCGAGAAGGAAACGGGTATTCATTACTACGACTTTATACTCGCAGTAAAATTTTATTGCGACTGTGGCGATTATTTTATATCGCGATTCGTTACTGCGTTCGACATTCGAGTTGACGTTCTTGGTAGCAACGAGACCTCAATGTGGCTTCTTTCATTGAACAATTGTTAATTACGGTGCGGTAATTAAATCTCGACCGTTAAATCCATTCAATTTAATTCGAGTTAATTGACAGGGAGAAATCTTCTTTCCCCCCTTAACAATAATTATCTTTAATTGTAATTAATTTACGATTAGCGACTAATATCTATCAAATCGGATAGAGACGATATTTCTCCGTGCTTGTAGATACCGCGTGTATGCGAAGCTCCGCTCATCGCGCTCGCAGTCGCACTTGTTTCAATGGGAACGGCGTTCCCATCGACGACAAATCAATGATAGAATCCTCTTCGCCGTTGCTGGAAACTGTGCTTGCGGTCTCTCGCGTCTGTCGTTACTTCCAATATCTCAGGGTAACGTAAGCTCACCCATTCCGCCGTTTCGGCTCTCCCAATTCCGGGAATTCCGTCCGTGAAATAAAGCGAGCGAAATGGGGAAAGAGGAAATCACGCGGGGAGTCGAGCCGCACGATTCGTCGTCGTCTCTCCGTATAACTCGCGGTTCGGACGAGAAAGCGAACGTACGTTCGGTGGATAAGATCGATCGCGTGGCGTGCGATCGCAATGGACGACTCTGTTCGGAACTTGCATTTCGAAGGAGGGCATTATGCGACCCTACGGTCAAGCGGAAGCGAACGAGAAACGCGCGCCCGATGAACACTTGACCCTCCCGAGTCCCGATTGGCGATGGTAGAAAATGGCGTGTTGGATCGCTTCGAGGGATTGCGAAGGAGATGAAATAAAAAAAAAGGGGGAAGAAAGATCGTAGAGGAATTACGGTAATAGATGAACAGAATTTATCCTTACCATAGCGTTGCTCGTTTCAATTTATCATTTTTGCAAAATTTCGATAAAACTTTACTTCACAGTTCACATAATATGCAATTCGCGTAAAGTAAGATTTATATGTACATTAAATAATTTTTCTAAGGAATTAAGAAAATTGTCTACTGTATATATACACGATAAAATTATCGTAATTACGTGTGGAAATGGTATTACAATAAAGAGATATAATAAGGAAGAATAACAGGAAAGCCATGTGGAATATGTTCTTGTATCCAAATGTCTCGTAATTGGATTATCGAGAAACGTAATAATTCGTCTCTCAGGAAATAAGGAACGCGTGCTGGTATGCCATGCACTCGGCTTTATTCAATACCCGGGAAAAATGTCGTAATAGTGTGCCGGGTAGTTTCAATAGGTAACGAATGCGCGAGGATGAGCGAACGCGAATAATGAATAATGACTCCATTAAAAAATAACTCCTCCCGCGCATTCACGGATAGCTCCTCTCTTAATGCGGAGGAAGCTGTTACGATGTCTGGTATATATCCAGTAATAATTATCTTTGCGTAAGAGAGGCGGAGAGAAAGAGAACAGATAAGTATTCACTGGATAAATTCCGCGTGGAACAAGGACACAAGAAATGCAATGTAAACAGTAAAGCTACAATTGTTAAATACAATTTGTTGGCAGCAGCCAAGAAATTTCAAGTCAATTCGTACCGTTTCTCATGAAGTAGTATTACTTCAGCCAGAGGAGAATCTGAACAATATTTCTACAGAATGTTAGAGAAAATGTCATAGCAGAGAAAAGGTAATGGTGGCAATATTCGTAAAGAAAAATCTGAGCCAATTTCATCCTCTAAGTAACTAAGTATTTACATATTATTTTTAACGTTTTTTAAAGAAATTGCAATAGGAAAAGATATTATAAAATCGCGTTATACAAGAACACTTGAAAAATAATTAATTATTAACACGACTGTCATGTTTCTTTTTTATTAATCCGGGTCGGTTGGCGTGATGTAAATGAGATTTTCACGCTGCCCGTAGAATCTTGTATACATCCTATATACGTTTTCTGTAAATTACTCGCGAGTTATTCCGCAGAGGGTGCTTACTCCTGCGAGTTCTTGCTACGTGTTGTCTTCCGCCCTATATCGTTTCGTCGCGGCACTCATTAATCACAAATGCCTGAAATTGCACTCCTCTCTCTCTCTCTCTCTCTCTCTCTCTCTCTCTCTCTTTCACCCACCCTCGGCAATCGCTCCCTTCGTACTGACGCCCCTAGTGCCGTAGGACGTGCTTATTAGTTAATTACGAGCCACCTTCGAACAATCCAGCCATTAATGCAGCATCTCACCTATAATGTCTGCGGATGCTCCTTCGGTGTTGTCGAGAGATAGAATTGAGAGGATGCTTCGAGAGGTTGTCTGCATTCTCGACGCGGGAGACAAGACTACTACGCGGAATGTACATTACTCTACGGGGGGGGGGGGGGTTGCTTTCGACGAAGTTGTGTAATGGTACGAATGCTGGTACATCTCAAGAAACACTAAGTCTCGTAAATGAGACAGCGACAGAAAACAGACGATTGACTGTAGAAGAGTGGCGTGAAGTGAAGCTCGCAGAAATAACGCGAGCTGAAAGATACAACGGGACCAAAGCGTGAGCAGTTTGTCGCTCGTTTAAAATTAAATATAAAGCCGATAGCAAATCGAAAAAGGCTTTCTAACAAAAAAGATCAATTAGGAGCGATGGCTGCAGTGCTCTACCTTCTTTATTAAAGCGAGACGATTAAAAATACCGATTTCGCTTATACTGCATTGCAAACTTCGAGACGCTTCTTTCTTCATAGTTTATTACTGTTATACCTGCATTTTCTCATTACAGCTCGTTAACGTTAATATTTCTGAAAGAAAAGTTGCGAAGACTCGATTTATGTATATATAAAGCTTTTTGCGAGGCGCTACCTTTTGATTGCAACGCGCTACATAGGTGAGAGGTCATTATTGCGAGTAAATGACCTTTTGATATATCTCCGTATCTTCTCTCTCGTCTGAGACAGTGCGCCAAGAATCTTGATAGTGAAATAGATTAAAGTTTTATCTCCCCTTTTTATGCTTCAGAAAATACGCTTGTGCGAAATCGATTATGCCAGTTTAACGACAAGCTTTGCCATGTTATTCTATCAGAGTTACAATAAAATATATATATGCAAAATATTTAGATATTAATAATCTTCCGAACATATTTCTTAACAGCTGTACGCCACATTATGCTAATTCTTGCCTTCGCAGCCCCTTCCATCCCTCATGAATAATGTATACCGAGAGTAATATAAATACAATATTTCTAAACGTTAATAAGTAGTACACTGATTTATATTCATCAACCCCACTCCAATATGCTAATGCCAAAAATGCGCGGGAATTTTTCTTTTTCACTCCTGGGATGGTAATCGGGAGAGGGCTGAAATGCAATTTGTTCCTTGAATCCGATAGCGATTTCGCTAATCAAAGAAATTGCATCGTCCTTGTTGTAGGCAGAAATTCATCACGGCGCGCACGGCGCAGCTAATTAAACTCCAAACACCATTTGAGCATTCATTCATAACTTCCGGTTGATTACGGCGCCAAGCAACAGAGATCTCACGAGTTCGACGGCAGGCGCGGCGTGCATTAGGGAGTTAAGCATATACGCGCGTTTGAAATATGCTTGCGTAGAGATCCCTGATATGGGATTCGCGTAAAAGGGTTTCTCGGTGCCGGGACTAGCCGAACGAAGCCGCATCCGAAATGGATTTTTATCTCCCACGGGAATATTTCTCCGCCGAAGTTTCTCTCGTATATACGAGGACTTCTGTTCTCTTTGGAGACGCGAAAGTAAGAGGCGTGAGTTTTCTAGTGTGTTTCATCGTTCACCCTGATAAGATATAAAAGATATGCTTTACCGCACGAACGGGATTGCGAATTTCTCGAATTTGGACCGACCAGATCTTGAATCTCCTTTGCGATCGCGGTCTCGTTTTCGATATGTTAAATTTATTTCGCAAATGTTTAATCCTGAATTTCGATAAAATCGAAAACTTACAATTATATCCGGTATATACCGCGTTCGGTATCCATAATCTAAGCCGATTTTCCAGATACCGATATCTGTGCAATACGAGCTCTTGAAATAATGACAATTAATACACGATTGTCATTAATACCCGAAACCGAGTTATTTCGCTGTTAACTAAAACATGCAGAAACCTTTCTAAAACCGCCGTATTAAATTCGGTGTACTGTTTTGCCATTTATTATGATATAAACGGTGTTCAAATTTCAAAATTATTATGTACGAAGAATGATACTCATTAATAATTATTATCTTTAATTATAATTATCTATGAATAAAATAACGAATATGACAGCCATCGGCTGGTATTATTATTGACCACCGCGAGGTCACAATCGATATCATTTATACGCTCGTAAAGCCTGACTACGTTGTTGCAGCATTATCCCAATTGGGACGTATCGCGGGTCCAGATCGCACCCGATGTCCAATCAGCGGCTTATAGACGTTATTATGGTCTATCACTAACTAACCGTAACTATATCGTAATGTTACTCTGATTGGTGTCAGCGCGGTGGCTGTTCCGTTTGCGCAATCAGGGTCTCGGGGACACTCGCGGCATCATTAAGCAAAGCGGCGGTTTCTCTTTATGCATTATACGGGATTGGGAAAGATTATTATATATGTGATATCGCATCCCAGTTGCTGTCCCAAACGGCCAATCGTATGCAATCTTGTCGCGAATATCGATCGGGATATATATACCGCCAACGCCGTCGCCGCGACCTTAAGATTGGTTCCAAAACTCCCCCATTCAATCAATCTCGCGTTCTGACGAAATCAAATCCGTCGGGGATCCGATAAAGTCGGGACAGATACGAATGTATTAAATTCGTATCTTGCCAGACGAGGCGGGTGCAAATGTATTAAAGCGGATTTCTTTCTGTTATTTTTTCTTCTTTTAAACGCAAATGCGTTCGGCTTTGAGAATTTAGTATTTCTTAAAGAGAAAAATTTCTGTAACAAGATAAAATCGTATTAAAGGACGCACCCCGCTTTCTCCCATGGATCGTTTGTCTCTTCCAAGAAAAGTATTTAAGACAAAAAAAGCAAAAGTGCTTTACTTTCCGAAAGTTTTAATGGAAAAAGTGAATAATCTTGCGAGCAATACCATCGTGTCCGGTGCAAATTTAGTTGTTCCAGGTTTTACATTTCACTACCCATTATATTAATTAAGAAGCCGTTTGTCGTTATCGCGATAATATACATATAATCGGATTAACTTTCCGATACTGGCTTGAATACTAGCTTGAACCTGCTTATCCTGGATTTATCGGCGTAGAACGATACTCTTTTCGAAGATCGATTCTCATCAGCGATTCTCTAAGATTCTCCCGTGGAATATACGGAGGCACCGACACACACGTGATCGTTGCACGAAGTCACATATCTGGATGGTACGCGACTCTATTATCGCAGCAGAATTTCGTTGTCGAGCGCACACGCCCGGTAATCCCAACAAGTGCGGCAACGATTCTTAATTAAAGCGTTGCGGCGGTGACACGAATATTATCGAGATAATATTCGCGTACGGAGCTAACGACAGCTCGTTCCGGTGTATAGCTATATAGCCAAGCCGGGACGCGCGCGTTAGGTGTAGCGCTTAATTGAGGACGAGTATAATCGTAATACGGCGCGAGGGCTGCGCGATTTTGCCGCGCGCGGAACCACCCGGGCTCGCGCCAGCACAACGAGAGGATTTATTAAGAGAGCCGGCCTCCCTCCGCTGTAAGGTCTGGTTTTAACGAGTAAGTCCCATCTCCGCCTAAATGGAGATATATATCTTCCGTTGGGCGCGCACTTATCCGTTTTTGGCTGACACCAACACGTACGAATTAATGGCCTTGCTTGAACTCTCTTCTTGCCGGTCCCCGTAGTGACGGCTATAAACCACTCGTGGTTACTGCGGATACCGCGCAATAGGGGATCGTCGATCGTGATTTCGGTAAAGTACCTTGTATCGAGCGCGGGGATCCACCACGATGGATAATTAAATTTCAGCCGACCGTTGTCGCACATGTAACTTCTTATTCGACACTCGCGATATTCCAACCACCGAGAAACTTTAGCATCGAGAGTAGTCCTGTTTTAAATCGTGTCGCGCGTCGCAGCGGCGAATGTCAATTTTGTTCAGGATTTTAATCTATGGACGTTCCCGCGACTTGAATCAAACGATACAGAACGTTTACTTATAGGTTGCGGCGAGAATTCTGCGGAGTGGTTCGTTAGTTAGAATCGGAAAAGTACACGTTGTTTGCTCTATTCGTTTGCGCGCACTTTGTATTATCAGCGTTCGGAGCCGCGTCTGGACCGGAGTTCAGCGTATAGATCATTAGCTGCACTCGAACTCGTTACGTCGACCAGATCCTGCGAGAGTTGTGTTTAGAAACTTCTATAGTGGAATTCCCCCTACCGGTCGAGAAACTTCCCCCACGAGCGAAACTTAATTTACGTTCTGAGGCACTGCACAATGGGAAATAATACATACAATAATTCATGGGGAGATAGGACATTCTATACAGTATTAAATTTGCAATGTTAAAACTGGGAGCACCAGAAGCCACTTTGCCGCCCCTTTGTTAAGTATTAAACCGCGTCCGCCTAACGTTACGTCTGTTCATAGGAAAAGAAGATGCTATACGAGAGAAACCGGAGTCGTACAAGAATTCGTAAAATATTTCTATCATAAAATTTAATGCCTTATATACATATATCTATATACAATATGCGTGAGCAACAGTTTTGCATTATCATCCTCGCTGCAGTTTCGGCAAAGAGAAATCTTGCAATAGCCGTCACGACGAGTGCTCATACACATCGCGCGTTCTTTTCTATTATATCTTGCAGTTTCTTCGCTATTCCCTGAGGTGCGCAATCCCGCGGGTCGGCGGCGGGTATTTCCGCGGAATTAAAATGATCGCAGCGATGAGGTACAGCCAGTCGTGTGGCACGAAACTTACAGGAATAGGAAACTTCAGTGTCTGCGCGGATCCCGGCGGTGTTTTTACGTTTATTTTCCATTCGGAGCGCCAGTCGTTTGCCAGTCGATGGAAAAAGATTCGTTTTCGTCTGCGGCGGTTCTTTCGGAATTCAGTTATCAGATGGCAATCCCGCGGATGCGTCATCGCCGTCGCCGGTTGCTATTTCGCGTCGTCCGTGCGCACGGATTCCTCTCCTTTCTCTCTGGGATCCGGTAGTAGGGCGGCGCTATCTATTCCCCGGGTTACGTAACCCGGGACTGTGCGGGTATTACACCGCCGTTGGAGGACCTTAATAAAATCTCTTGGTGAGTAAAGGCCACCAGCGTCGTATATCTCAATCTGTCGTCGTTTGTCAGGGAATTTGCGGCGCGAACGTCTCGGGCTTAGGTGTTATTGCCTCCGTTTACACACATGCCGATTATTTCTCGAGGGGGCACGTACTCGTTACGTCATTCAAACGCAACGTTTCTCATATCGCTATGACACACGTGAAATATGGTAATTTATACGAGAGAGAATATTTTCTCTCTCTCTCTCTCTGTGAGATCGTAGATTTTAATTTTCGCGATAGATTCTCCGATCCTCTGATTTGGAGCTGCAATTATTCATACTCATACGATTCTCTCAACATTGATATTTGTTTCGTATACGTCATTAGTTTCTTCTATATTTTCAGTTAATCATTGTCCTCTGTACTTTTTCTTAATCCCATGTCCATCAATTCTTTTCGGCGCATCAAAATAGTACACTTGTAAGCAGCATTGAAGCGCGCAGCATCTTTATAACAGATTTAAAGAGCCTAGAAAAATTTGCGATGTTACCTCGTTTCTCGTTCGCGTTATCTCTCCTCCAGGAAATGCTAAGGTATAAATCAATACGTTTACAGACGAGCGGAGAGGATAGCAAGACGAGGGAAAGAGAGCGGAAGGGAAGAATACGCTACGAGGAGATATCCCGGCAAATCTCTCTCTCTCTCTCTCTCTCTCTCTCTCTCTCTCTCTCTCTCTCTTCAACCCTCTTTTTCTCTTGCCCGTGAGATCACCGTGGGCCCCGCAGCTGAGATTCGCATTAGAGAAATTGTTGCCGTGGGTGGCGTAGACTGCAGCCGGGGAAAAAGATGGAAGGAGCATTTACATTGCTTTGACCAATCAAGCGTTGGGACGATTTAAATAACCGAACTACTGCTTCTCAGTCTCTCCTCCGGTTCTCTCCTCGCCAAGGCAGCAGCGACTTCTTGCCTCGCGGAGCTACTCTGTCTCCCGTGCTTTTTCTCTCCGCCTCAACTTTTTCCCTTCCATCGCTCGGGGATTCTTCTTCGTCGCCCTTCCACGATCTGTCTCTCATGCTGGCTGTTCATTCAGTCGATCTTCCGTTCCGCGTCGAGCGAGCGAGCGAGAGAGAAATATGCAAAGTACCTCGATTATCGGGCGCAACGATTTCTCTACAGATATTTTTCTTCCACGAGATGGTTCGAGAAATAATTGGATCTAACGATAGATAGTTCGTCGCGTCTCGCGTCACGCAGAAATTTTCGTTCTTATGGTAATGTTAGGCAATAGAACCGAGGTTCGACGTCGTTGCAGAGAAGTCGAGATTATTGTCAATACTCGGGAGATTTTTTTCCAATTGGTTAGCGAGATCATCGTGTTGAGCGTAATTTTATTTCGAGCTTCCGGACGAAGAGCGAGCCGGACAACCAGCGATATGTAAAACATGACTTTGTATCCTATACGATAATTACATTTCCAATTAAACGACCCTCTAAAGGAAATACGCGCACTAGTTAATCCCAGTATGCCCCCACCCCCCGAGTTATTTCACATTTAACAATTTTAGTTAAGCACCCACTTAAAAAAAAATTAATTTTTAATTAAAAATTATCGACCATTTATATTATGCAAATAGAGCAAATTAAATAAAAATTTTATTATCGAATATAAATTTAGAGAGAAGAGATCATATCATCATGTTTGTGAAGCCAAGATATCTCAACTTACAATTAAAATAATTCATAAGAAATTTACATGCTTTCAGATAAAAAAAAAAGAAACTTGGTACTTAAAGTATGAGTTTTAAAATAGTTAATGCTTTCTAATTGCGACTGACATTATGTTTATTTTCTGTTGCACATTAATTCACTTTCACGAGAAAAAAATATAGGACCCGCTTGCCCAGTAGAGTAAAATTTTACTTCAAGTTTAGTTGCAGGATTATCGCGAGAGAGCACGTGTATATTATTTACCTCGGAACTTCGAAGTTGTGAAGCTTACGCAGGTTAATACGTTACACGGGCTAGCGAGGCGAGGTGCCTGCGAACTATCCAATGCAATATTGCGACGAGACCCGGCTGTTGGTGAATGGCGCGGCAACCGCTTTCTATTTCGAGGGTAATGCTGTATATCGTATATGCGATGAACAAGTTCGTACGTATGCGTGAAACGGTGTACAACTTAATAAATCTTTCTCACAAACCCCATTACATCGAAAAGAGAAAAAATGACAAGAAAGCATTAAAGATAATCGTTAATTAAAACAGAATGGATATTTTTATCCGCGATCAAAAGTCTGAATTTTCTTCCATTTACGAACAATCGTGTAGTGATAAATAATATATGGAATTTCTGAATTTTTACTATTAAATAAAAGGTTTTTTGAATGCAGTGAAATGGTAATAGCTGATTGGAGTAGCATAACGTTCGCCGTTATGAAAACGCGGTTAACCGACGCGTGCGATCGTACGCGGAATAAACGTTTCAGTTATATACCGCAGGAATTTTAAAGTTACACTTTGCAGGCACGTACGGGATATGCGAGGTACCTACAAACAACACACGCGGCAATATTGCATTGCATTCGTCCTGGCTCTGCAGCGGGATGATATGTAACCACGGCTCTATCTACTTGCGGTGCAATACGCGACACGGTCTTGCGTGGTCGCGACACAAATATACCTCCGTTAATGCATCAAAGTGGAACGGATATACGCGACGGTAATTAAAAAGAGCCGCGCAATTAAATGATCCGCTGAGAAACGATGATCACCGATTTATGCTGGAATTAAATAACAATCGGCAATTAAATATCGTTCTTTCGCCGCGAGTGTTAAATATTGCGCGATAAATTCGCGAGCGCAATTTACGTTTCCGAGCCGCGTCGCGTCACGTCGCGTCGCGTCGCGTCGATGCGACGTCGCGCGCGATTTTACGAGAAATAATCGCGAATGAACATGCAATTGTATCCATTTTGATTTATTGATGCCGCGGAGAAAAATTCCGCCCATTCCGTCATTTGCCACAGATTACGCCGGATCAGATTTATGAGATGCCCTGACAAGGTCGTAACAACGTCATAAGAATTTTACATCCGGCGGACCGGGATGCGACGGAATAGCGCGAGCTCGTTTGTCGATATACGGGGACTGTTACCCGACTTCGCGGACATTCCATATGCGTTACCGTGTCCTCGGTGCGACCACTTCCGGTGCAACACCGTGCGGTCGCGGCGACCGCAGCTTGCGAGTGTTAAGCGTATAAACAAACACGGGGGCTACATGCAATATGACGACACGCATGTATGTCGGCACTGCTTGCGACGTAATTCGACATGCTTGAACGCATCCGTTGAAGTAACGTTGCGGGAGTAATTAAACAACAAGTGAGAATTTAATATGACGGGGGGTGAAACATAAAGGAAATATAGTGCCCGTTATTAAAAGGGCAAAATATATTTCAGGCCTTCACGTTTTTAATATAAATTTGCTATTTTATATATAACAATAGGGCGAATGCACGTGCAGTACATACATTTGGAAATTGTTTGAAATACCATGCGTTTATTATGATCGAAATGTAATGCACATTGACGTTTGCATCATAGATCTAATTTAAAATATTGTTTGTTTTAATTGTATTTATATAATATCCGACTGTTACGAGAGAGAGAGAGAGAGAGAGAGAGAGAGAATAATATTACACAAATCTTGCAATTATTATGTTGTTAGAGCTTAAATAATAGCGGTGTTTGTTCAAAAACATATAACATAAAGTGAGTGGCTTGATATAATTAATAACCAGCGATTCATTACGTACAAATTATTTATAATCCATCTACAGAAAATACGTCTGAATTACTCATTGCGTGTTAATTATAACGATCACATAATGAGTGGGTTGGGTTTTCAAAATTATTATGCTTACCAAATTTGGCAGTATTTTGTACTAAAAGAAATTAATTAATCGCTATGTATATTTCTACTGCATATTTTTCTATGCGTAAATAGATAAAATTATATAGAAACAAAATAAGAAGAAAGAAGATATATATTCGAAGTTGTATTGTCAATAAAACATGAAGAATATAATATCATATTTTATCTCTCTCTCTTTCCTTCATTTATTTATCCCATCAAATGCTAGAAACGATACCTACAATTCATTTAAGTCTGATTAATTATTTTCTGATTTATTGAAACGGAATATGCTTTTTTCTTTCTTTTTGGGGAAATTGTAATTTTCTGCGCTAAAAAATCCACCGAATCGTCGAGGATCGGAAAGGATGGTGACAATGATGCGTTGCATTTACGCGATTTATGAGGCTTTGGTCGGCGATACCGCGGTCGGCGCCGTCAAAATGTCGTTCCGCGTATCAAAGCTGTCGAAAGCGGACGTAGTAGAAGCGCTCGAGACCGAAAAGAAGCAGAGAAAACATAGGGAGCGACAAAGAAAAGAAGAAAGAAAAAAAATAAAATTCGTAGGATGGAAATTAGCCGAGCGATGAATGAACCGTCGGTGCATATACTCCAATTACGTGCAGCCGTCGAACATGGCTTCGGGGTATATGCAGAATTTCACGCGCTCAAATACGTCTAATGCACATATATATCCCATATACATTACTGGAGCTCTGCTGGACGGCAAAAAACACGGACGCGGACGGACTCGGATAATTATCTCGTGTTGCGTTGTTGCGCAACTGCATTAGGATACCGAAAATCATGATGAAGGTAATTTTCAGGATCCAGATAGATTCTATTGGCAGAAATATCAGGGATAAATAAAATACACTAGTTTACCGTTCTTAGAATGTTATAGAACGATAAATCACGAATAAGTATTTAAAAGTACCTTAATAATAATTTATTGTTTTATGTGTTTCTAATATAATTCTAAAGACAATTAATAATTAAGAATAAATTTGAAGGCGTAAGCATATACTTATTATTGTCTTTACACAGACATAAGAAAGATATAAATTTATTATCAGTACTATACTTTTAAATGCTTTATGCACAGATTACCGTTTTATATTTATATTATGCAAAGTTTCTAATATTTGCACGAGAGGTTTATTACGTCATTATGTTACACATATCAGAAAGGTTCTATCAGTGGGCAGTGATAAAAGTGAGATTATTCAGTCGCGTGTGGTCTTAGAATATACTCTTAGGACACGCCAAGTATCCTATATGTGTGCCGATGTGCTAATACGTTTTCCACCCGTGGGTTTCGTACATGTAAGCCGTATAGCCACGGATATTAACGAGCGTGAGTGCGCTCGTGGCGTGACACGTGACACAATGTGCCGCGTGTGACGGAAGAGTTTCGTGCTGTATGACGTTAAGAGACGGGCAAGTAATATTGCGTCGTCACACACCGTAATAATCCCGCGTATCGGCTTGGGCTGACGGAATTTCACTATCGCGTAGGTCCGCCGCGATCGGGAAAAAAACAAGAAAATTACGTTTGCAGGAACTTACCTCACGATTTTTCGCGATAATACAGAGATACAGCGCGCTTTTAGTTTCCGACGTTATCTCGTCCTCGATTGAAAGAGCGTCGCATACCGTTGTTATAACATCGTTACGAAATCGCACGTTTCGAGAATATGTGTTCCATTCATGTTCTTTTCAGCGATAGAATATTTTCGAGCGTTGATTTCCTTCATCTTATATCTCTCTTCCCGCTTGTATTATGAATTCAGCGATAGGTAAATAGGGGAGATTGGGTTGTTACAGAGAGGTAAAATGATACAACTATAAAAAGTAGGTTCATGAAACCGTCTAAGAAACGCTAACGATTGTGAAATGTATATGATTATTTAGCTTCAAAATGCGTTTATCTAGCGTTTCTTAGACGATTTCATGAACCTACTTTTTATAGCTGTATCATTTTACCCCTCTAACAAACAGCCCTAGTTTCCCCTACAGTAATTACGCGCGATTTGCGAATCTCATAATATCACGTACATCGCAGTACGCATGAATGGTACCGGTAAGTGCGCTCTTTAGATGTAGAGCGTAATCACGAAATTGCATGTGCCCGACGATGGTAGATAAAGAGAACGCAAGAGTCCGACGGGATCTCCACCGTTAAAGCGAAATCGACTACTATATCTCTCAGTAATAATCTCAACGTATTACGAGACGGCGATGTGTTATGATGTGTTATGACATACTTTGAAAACGAAGGATAGCAAAAAAGAAATGGATGAGAATGCAAAGTGGAACGGACGAATTTCTTTTTTAAATCATATATTTTACAATATTGCGAATATAATCGGCCCGCAAACGCCGCATTTCTCCGTAATGTAACTTTAATCCCATCGGAATCGGATTGCCAAATATGGTAAATTGATTGCCTAAACGAACGAGATCGCGTTTATGTCAATTGTCTACAAATTCGGTAACATTGTTTACAGGCGCGCTGTAAGCGGCAAGCATCGGCTTTAAAGTGATTTTCGATATCGTTAATACCTTCAATGCGCCCCTGATGTAACTTGATTTCGTTACTCCGCGCAAATCCGTGCAACGAGCCGGCCGGTGGTATATCGGCGTGTAGTTCGATTTTCGTGACACTTCATTAATTACCGAAGCGCGTTTACCATGTAATTTAATTAAGGTCCGCCAATGTCACGCGGGGCCGGACGGCACCGGACGGCAGAAATGAGGTTGCCAGTTAATACGCGAACTGTTCGCTGTCGCATTTTTTTACAGGGAGACGCTGCATTACGTTAATTGAAACTCGCCAACGGCGCTTGTGCCGCGATCTTGTAATTTTACAAGTGCGCGACGACCGTTTTTTCCCCTTCCTCCTCCAAGCATAGTTACGTTATTAACTCTTTTTACCGATATGCTGTATTATTTGTCTTATCCCTTTTGTATTTTCCGTGTAGTGCGTATACTGTTATTTTAGTCTGTTATTTTTATACAATTTTCCAAGCTGAGTTCTGAATTAGGTTTCACTTATATAACGTCAAAAATAAAAACAAAATAGTTCGAGAAGATTTTATTGAACAACATTTCAGCTGAAGAAACGCAGACTTTGCGCTCGCCCGAAAGTCAAGCGTGTCATTTTTTACTTCGTCCAGCTAATCGGTTCAAGTTAAACGATGTTTGAGTTAACGTGCATGGTGCACCTCGCGCAATCTAATGCCTCAAAGAAAGGCGCGCACCAGCCTGGTGATGGCTCACCGGCAAGAAAACCCCCGTGGTTTAGGTAACACACCGTAACAGCCGAGCGCACGCGTGGGGAACAACGGCTTGCGGCCTGGCGCAGGAGGTTGCACCGCGGGATAGGATAGGTAGATAGGTGACCGAGGATGGGAAGTACAAAAGCTTTCAACCTTCTATCGTTCATGTGCTACCTCCGTTTTACGTACACACACGTACGTCCCGCATTCTGTACGTGCGCGGGCGGCGCGGCAAGCCGTCTCAAATAGGCGGGAATCCGCCCTAATTTTATGCGGCTCTTATTAAATTCCAGCCGACGAGAATCGCTGAGGACGACACGCGAGGCGCACCGTTATTTTACGCTTGCATTCCCCCCCCTTCATCATTCACGTGATGTTTGGGCAAAAGATCTAATTCGACCGTCGCGTCGCGCCGGTCTACGATGTTAATTAGCGCGGAGGATAAAGGATAATTAGTTTTTGTTACGACACGTCGGATTAGATGGGATTAATTTACAGCGGCGGTGGCTGGCAGCCCCTTTTCAAGTTGCAGCGATATACGAGTGATCGTTATGGATTAAATGAATGATAAGCGAGTGATAAGAAATCGTCATGAGAAAGACGTCATCATAGTTTTGTTATCCGGCTGGATAACCTGTTGAATGTGCACTTGAAATGCAGTGTTTTGTTTACGCATCGCTGTTTTCGCAAAGGCTTCTATGTGCTCTGATAACAATACGGAGATTGTTGCATTAAGATAGCTAGTATGATAACATGTATTGAAGATAACGTTTTTTTTGACCGTGTATATAATGCATGTAGGCAGAATACATAAAACATCACGAAATCTTTTAATCCAAAAAACGTTTTTCTGTAAATGCTATGCGATATTTTCGTATACAATTAAACACGTTGAAAAAAAATTCAAAAACCCACGCATTCGCGGTCGCTAACAAGAACTGCCGTCTAGATCTCGGCAAAAGCCAGTTGCTTGCAAATTGTGGACTAAAAAAAATAAGAGAAAGGGAAAAAAGTGGGAGGGAAAGAAAGAGAGAAAGAAAGAAGGCAGAAGCAGAAGAAGGGCGAGCCGAGGAAGGTAGAGAAAAAATCGCTGCCTCAGGACTCTCGCGACGTAGTTGGAATAATTTCGACGTTTGCATGGATGAGGGTGCTCTACCACCGTCGCATTGAACCCCTTCCTTTCCCGACGAAACCCCCTCCCGCGTCCCGGGTTTCTTTTTCCGCGGTGTGAATTCGGCATACCACATGGCGGCTGCGATTGTCGTCCCTTGGCGCGCGAGTGTGCAAGTTAAGTCTGAATAATGAATCCATACGGCGGGCAAGGGCGGCGCGCCTCGTAGATTTCGTCGCCGCGAATCCTTTAGGACTGATCTTCTACGAGATGTTCTTGCAAGTTGCTCGGTCGTTACCCGAATACTGGTAAACTCCCTTCTATCGCGAAAAGGAGATTCGAATGAACATCCGGTGTGAAATATATCCGCCCGAGAGAAAGACGGAGATGGAGAAAAAAAGACGGAGCCGCGAGTATCAGTAGAAAAATATACATGGAAAATATTTTTGTATAGGGATTTAGTTCTTTTCCGTATATGAAAGATCTTTGAGTGTTTAAAGTGATAATTCTTTTGCTGTAGGAAGAATTATGGAAGTGCGAATGCAGTTAGTTGTGTTATGATTCGAAGATTTCTGACACCTTGTCAATTGTTGAATTCTACAAAAATTCAATGTAACTGAATTACAGAAAACAATATACAGCTGTATTTATTAAATTTTTGAATGTAATATGTAACCGTATATATTAAATTAAATTATCCGTTACCGTTATAAATAAATACTTATATAAGTTAGTGTGTTTAAATAAAAATAAATTTTTAAACATACCTATTCTTTTATGTAAAAATTCTTACTATTCTTACTATTATATTCTTTTCTGTATTTGAACATATTCTTTTGAGTAAAATATAATAATAAAATTGTTTTATTGTTAATCCATTTAATAGAATTGTCTTTCTAATGAAATAAATTTTCAACGTGCAGCTACGTTTACAACGGATAATGCTTTATATTGTTAGAATGATTTAAAAGATATCTGACAGGTAAGAAGTAGAAACGAATTTATAAAAGTGAGTATGCATCCTTCTAATTTACGCTGCGAGATGGGTAATGTCATTGAAACAGCAACCGTGCGAAATAATAGTTTCGTACGATTAATTATAATGAGATTGAATAATGGATATGAATAGCGAGAGTGAGGTAACCTATGCATTTGGCAACCGCAAATCCTTTGAGGCTGATCCCTAGATGTTCCTGCAAGTTGGTTGGTCGTTGCCTACGCGGCGGTTTACCTAGTACGGCATATGGAGTGGCTTATTTAGACGTTAGTGGATTCTTGGTCATAACTCATGGAATAATAAACCCGTAACGTCATAAAATAATGTATGTGATGCGATATGAATAATCGTGGTATAACTGTGTGATTTAACGAGCAACTGCGGCGGCGTTGTTGCACGACGAATAGAAAATCATTGCAATTTAATCCCGCTAAACCGCAAATCTATTATTTTAATACATATTTGCTGAAACCGTCGCGCAAAACGCAATGCGGAGACACGTGCATATGAATCAAAAGTACCTGATTTAATGTTTCTACCGTTTTCCTTCAAAAGATATCTCTCTCTGCGAAATTAATACTTCCGCGTATAACGAATTAGAATTCGCTACATGCGTGATACGCGCGCGAATAATTACGACGGGGAAAAACAGGCGGTTTGTAATTAACGTTAGTCGATATTGCGATTTTTTTCTTTTTTTCTTTTTTTTACGCGATACATTTTGCCGAACAAATTACGCGCGATAAAAGAATTACGAAAAATGAGAAACTCAGTTACGAATAATTATATGGAGTAGCGTATAATTTCGGTCGCAAACATGCCGAGCGGATCTTCCGCTGTATCTCTGTCGGCCGCTTGCAAATAAGCCTCTCTCGTGACGCGCGCTCATGTAATTTTGCGTGCATGTAAAATCCAGAGAAAATATCTGGGAAAGCGGCCCGGTAATTAAACTACTGTACCGTGTTTGCACAGAACGCGCGCACGCCACAAAGAATATATAATGGTATCGTGTAAGCTGCGTGACGCGCGACTCTTTTCATCAGTCGATATATTTCGCAACAGCGGGCGAGCTGTATAGGATATCATGAAAAGATACGATACGATAACGAAAATTATTCAGTTTTATTACTCGTTGAAAAAAAAATTCCTTCATGAATAATCTTTCAATCATTTTTCCTACTTACATTTTATTACATCGCAATATACCAATTTCTATAAAGTTGATTATTATATTTTATTCATTTAGTTTTCACATTTGCTTATTATAATTACTATATTTTTTATTCATTTATAAAATTATTGTAATAGGAATAAATTTTTGACACAGTTATTAAAGTTATCGCTGAAAATAATGCATACCCCAAACGCGACCAAAATATTTTTCGGGATAAATAGTTCGATCATTTAAAAATCAGTGAACGAATTTCAAGTGTAGATTGTCCTCGATTTGACGGTTATATAAATACAATCATCGAGAAAACACGTAGAACGAAGCGCAGTCAAACACACGACGAGAAAATGTAAACCAAACGCAACGCAATTTTCTTTTTGTAATTCTACATCGGCCCATAAGATCGTGACGTATCTCAAATTGTATCATCCGATAGGGATATGCGACGATGCGGTGCATTGGATTCGTGATTGGCAGTCAGTATAGCCCGTAAACTGCGCAAGTTTGTTTCCCGAATTGGGTGTATACCGCAGCCCGTCGAAAAATACGGTTTATTATTGCCGCAAAAGCAAATGCAGTTGTCACAAAAAGCGATATATTTTCTGCGGAAATTCAACAAAGTTTTCCGTGATTACACAAACGCGCGGATTGCTATTTGGAAAGTCAAATGTTTTGAACGAACTAAGCTTCTTGCAACGCTCTGTCCCGAAGCATATTTATATTTTCTTGTTTGCATATCGTTTGTTTATCGTTCATGGGTTTTATAAAATTATTTTGTGAAATCTATTATCCCTAAAAATGTGTTAAATATTACATCAGGAACACATGGAGTTCGCAGAAATTATACTTCTTTACACGGTGTTTCCTTCTTTGAATATCCCGCTCGTAAAAGTATTCGGCCATCCGGGCCACGGAGAACGAAATTGGCGTCGAAGAAAGAACACCTAGGTGCCCCTGCGCGATCATCCGGCCATCTATTTCAATATTACTGCCCGCCGTAGCACTCGAATATAAAGCGGGCGAAAACGCCAGTAGTAGAGGTCTAAAATACGACCGTCTTTAGAGAACGGATCGAAATGTTCGGTGTACTCGCGACGGCGAGACTCCGTGTGAAATGGCTTTCCAGCGACCACCGGCGTAAAAGCCAGCGAGCCCAGCTTTAAAGAACAACTGCAGCCGCCGTGAAAAGGCAAATGCAGCTGCAATGCGCAGCTTTCCCTATCACGGACATGTTATAGCTACGTCTTCTCTCTCTCTCTCTCTCTCTCTCTCTCTCTCTCTCTCTCTCTCTCTCCCTTCCTCCTTCCCTCCTTCCCTTTATTGCTTTTTTACATCTCGCACAAATTTCTCTGACCTAATCTGATTATACTCCGGAAATCGCTCATTAGTATTGCAAGCAGGAAGATATTTACTTTTAGAGGAACACCTCTGATGTTCCTCTAAATATTTATCTAAAGTGAATTGTGTCTAATTGCAAATAAAGACTTTACTTATCTATTGATTAATGTTAATCTCGCGACAAATTTCTATACTGAATCATGCGCATGTAATTGCGACACAATATTCTTTGCGCAGCATTTATAGAACGTATAATATAAACTATCAAAGTTCAAACAAACAAAACGAATTTGTTAGCTTCAATACGTGGCTGACGAAGCGTGAATCCAAAAGGAATTACAACGTAACACGATTTAACGGGATCGCATTTGACGTCGTAGGGTAAGTAATTCGAAACGCACAACGGCAGTATGCTCCGTGCGTAGATGTATTCTTATTGCTCAGAGGGATGATTCAGACGGGGGATGAACACGGCGGAAGAACGTGAGAGACGGTTGTTGACACAGCCGACGAAACGAGACGCGAGATGCATTATCAAGCGTCAAGATACGCGCTTGTGCCCCTTCCGTGTACGCGGCTTTGTTCGAGCACGCACAAATGGGCTCTTACCTTCGGCAAAGTGCAAAGCGAATGCATATTGACTCGCGACGTTTCTGCAGACCAGATTTCGCACGAGGCGTTCACATGTACGCGCGTTGAAATGTGCGCGCCTACAGAATCGAGTACCGCACCCCGAAACTAATTTCTCTTATTTGTCACTGCATCATTAAGATGTATGTATGTACGTTAATCGTAACCGCATCAGATTTCCACGGGCGTTTAGGCGAATCTCAGAAAATGATTATCAGTTGAAGCGACTGTTGAGCGCGAATCGTCAATAAGTCTCCTATGATTTTATTTGTATAATTTTATTTAATTGTTATATATTCGGATTTCTCTCAGAGCTAGCTGAGACATTTGTTTGCTGAGGAACAAAGTCGCTGCATTTGATAATATTTTCATGTTTTTGCAAAAAAAAAAATATATATATAACTTTTATTTAAATTCTTTTTAACTCTTGTGTGGATGCGTAAAAAAAATTTGTTAAAGATCGCAGGATTTACTTTTTTATATTTTTCCAATACCTATATAAATACATTTTTTCTTCTCGCAAATAATTATTAAAGAGATTTAAGACTATTTTAGTCTTAGATTTAAGAAACCTAAAACTATTTTTCGACAGTATTTAGATCAAAATAATTGAAATCCTATTTTCGTTACTTGAGTTGTTAGAAAATCTATAAGAAAGTTATTTAAAAACTAAGAAAGTGTGAACTTTCTTAAAGCCTGATTATTATACTTGATTGCTGCTCGCGAAACGAAAAACGAAAATATGTGATTCGCTCAAAAACTGGTTGCGAATTCTTCGGTAAAGTAAAAAATAATTTATATGCATGCGAGGTTAACGCGGCGTAAAAAGAGTTCCGCGCTTGTTATGCAAGCTGAGGTACGTTTAAGAGCGGGTTTTATTAAAAATACCCGAGCTAAAGATAGCAAAGGAGTTGGAGAGTTCTCTTTCTTTCGCTTTCCTTTCTCCGGTTGCTCTTTCATTTCTGCTCGGAAACGCGCTAATCCGAACCGGTGATGATGGTAAATGAAAGAAGAAACACTCGGCGAGACTTTGAAATCAACGCAAAGATATAATCGACACAGTACAGATAGTACAGGAGGATAGAGTACCCATTTTCTTTATAACGATGTTGATTATATTTACACGTATCTGGTAATAAACAATATAAAAATATTGTCAATAATATAAATATTATGTATTATTTTTGCGTTGCATTAATTCTAAAACTAATTTCTCCGATTCTGCGATATTCGGACAAAATTTCAACATAACAATAAGATAAAAAATAAAAAATAATGTCAATTGATATATTTTAAATTTAAGTTTAGCTACTTTTCTTTAATAAAAAAAAGTAAAAGTACAAGTACTTTCAATTACATAACTACCAATAAATAGCTTTAGAATCGAGATTGTTCCAATTAAAATTGAACAATCCGTAAATTTCACTCCTCCTTTTCTTATGCTTTTTCCGTTTATCTGAGAATTGTATCCTGTGTACTCTTTTTCTTCGCGTGCTCTAACATCGCTACAATTATGAAACGTCTCGGTGCCGCTGAGAACGTAAGCCGCCAAAGAACCACGCGACAGTTCCTCGCCCGACTCGTCTGGGGTTTTTAATTTGTCGTGCAACAGTCTGTACAGCAACGGCCTGTGAAACTCGAGTAGTTTTTCACGGAACGTGGGTCGCGAAAGAAGCGACCATACGCCGCAGATATGCGAAATAAATCTCGAAATGGGCGTCATACCGCGTGCATCTTGCGTACGAAAGAAAATCGTCGTTTCCCTCGAGTGCTTGCTTGACGAATTTTCTTAGTCTATATTTTCCTCGTACGGCATCCGTTTTCTCATGCAAGTAATTAAACATCGCGCGCTTTTATATCATGTATAATGACGTAGTGATTAAGCGTGACGTTACTAGAATTGAATAAAACGAGAGTTATTAAATATTATTAAATATTACGCGCTCGCGAATGGATATATTCCTCGATGCTCGTTGAAAATAGGAAACTTATTGATGAGAGGACTAAAAGAACGTTTCCCAGTGCGATTTGAAAGTCTGACATTACCAGACAGTCGGGCACTTACTTGTACGGAAGAAGCACCGCCGTGAAGTTGATGGCGATGGAGGTCCGCGGGCTAGAAGTAATCAGGTACCGGCAGCGGATGTTTGGCGGATACAGTCCAGGATATCCGGGACTGGCTAAAACGCATCCGTCGTGGCATTCCGTGTCTTCGTACACCGAGTCGCATTCTGCAAGCAAAAAGAAATATACGTTAGTAACTTGAAACTCTTGTCTCCCCCCCACTCTCTCTCTCTCTCTCTCTCTCTCTCTCTCTCTCTCTGTTTACCAATTTTTATGTACAAATATATGTATATAGCTCCTTTATATTCGTAAAGAAATTTCATTAATTAATATCTCATATCTACTTTTCTTCAATAATACAGAAAAAATACATAAAAGAGATTTTATAATGTTTTCATCTAATTATTGGAAACGTCAATAAATAAATGTAGAGGCATTTTAATATTAATTCTCTCATATATTAATACGGAGCATATAATATGATTGCTATGCTGCTAACTTTTTCTGTAAGCTTATCAAGCGTAGTTAATCGTTATTATAAACGCTATCGTTTAAAGCGACAGTTCTGTACCTCAATTTCCGGCTGTCTGACGGGCGAGCTTCGCTGAGCGCGAACGATTTGCTAAAAGAGTGAAAATAATTCATACGTCTGGCGACTTTGTGAAAAATTCGAAAAGTGGAAAATGGGCAGACGCGTAAATGACAACAAGCGCCGGTCAATTAGAACGGGTTAACGAAATATCCCGCATCCGGCTCGCATTCTCAATTAATATTTTCGAAACTCCGCTCGAAATATTGCCAACTAGACCGAAATATTGCCCATGTGTTATAGATTATTATTCGATATATACGACAATACCAAATGCAATAACAATTTAGTAACGGGCCACGAGTTTGCAGCGTGTAAATAACTTGCATTTCCATTTCGATAACAATTACTACATATGCGACATAATGTAAACTGAATTAATACTTGTATAAATAAAAAAAATATAATAATGTTAAGTAAAGAATAAATGATAATTTATAATGTAAATGTTATAATATGTCCTTAAAAGTATCAAACACACGCGTTTATAATCGACTAGATTTTTCGACTATTACCCTCTCCCCAAACTCACTCATTAATTAGAAGCACCTTTGATATTCTTTCTCCTCAAACTCTAACCTACATCTTCAAATTCTTTTTTAAAAAATAAAAAATAATAGATAATATTATAGATGCAGATTAGCATATTGTCAAATATTTCAAAAATGTAATCCCTTATATTAAAGTCTTCAAATTTTATTTTTGCTCATGCCTCGCGCGTTTTCACTCTCCGTTGACCCGCCATTATTAACTCTCTTTCATTTTCTTCTATTTTATTTTCTCTTTTCGAAATCATCAAAAAATAAAAAAAATTTTGGCACCGGTTTTAAGAAAATCAATTCTTAATAAAAAATTATCCATTAATAAAAAATTAAACTTATCCTCCAAAAATTAAAAAAATTTTGACACGACTCCTATTTCATGTATAATTTTTTAAGATTTGGTCAATTAATTCCCGAAAAATTGGAAAAAATGTGTAACCGGTTCCCAAAAAAATCGGTAACAAAAAATTGTACACTTTATAGCAATCCCGTGGAAATTCTACCTTTATTTCATATATATAATTCTTTAAGATTCAATTATTTCCCGAGAAATTGGAAAAATTTTGTAACCGGTTTCCAAAAAGATTAATAACGAAAAATAATACACTTTATAGCATTCCCCAGAAAATTCTACCTCTACTTCATATACAAGTGTTTAAAATTCGGTCAATTAATTTCCCGAAAAATTAAAAAAATTAGACAAATCGGTTTCCAGAAAATCAGTAACGAAAAACTATACACTTTATGGCACTCCCCGGAAAATTCTACCCCTATTTCATGTACTCTTGATAAAAATTCGGTCCACTAACGAATGAGTAGTTCGCGGTCAGACAGACAGACAGACAGACAGACAGACGTCCGGTACTTATATATATAGATTTACATTTTAGAGAGTCTTTTAATAGATTGGACATATATCTCATATGTAAACAATATAATGATAAATTAAACATAGCTCCGATATTTGATATTGGCAATTTATACAATTCATCACAAGTCGGAATATTTGTTATTAAATCAATATTCGCATTTATGCGAAAGTATTGAAGTTCAAAGCTATTTTCGAATAGGCAAATCCATGCCGATTGTTGTAATATTCAAACGGTGATTGACAAACCGTTACGCGTCCAATTATTTCACTTTCGTAACGTATGCAAACATGTGATTTCCATAAACGTATAATAATATACTCGTATTTATTACTGCCAACTGCATGTGGTTGCGAAAAAGGCGATTAATATGACTTTAATATTACAATAATTTAATATCACGGTGAGGTTTGTTTAATGGTACAGGTACCTTTATCTTTATCGTTAAACAAGACTACAAAGGATTTTGACGTGTTGATTGCGTACGGCGATTTCTATTTGCATCTCCGCACAACTTGCGTGGTATTAAACAGTCGCTCTCATTTTTCTTTCCACAAAAAAAGAGGAGAAAAGACGCGCGGCTTGATTTTCCACCATCCTCTCCTCCTTCTTTACTTAGCTTTATAATTCCGGCGTATGCAATTGTCATAATGGGCGGATCCATTAGACGTGGTACGCGTCCACCTTCGGGTATACGTTTTTTTTCAATTTATATAGTGCTTTTTGCATCTCTCTGTGCAAACCGTTCCTTCAACCATTTCCACCGTAAACGGCTCCGCCCTTTTCGCTTTTCTACCTTAAAACACGGAATTTTCTTCGTCCTTCATTTCCCGTGTCCTCGAGGCGTTCCTCGTCTAAAATGCGGAACCTTTTTGCAAGCATCGATTGAACCGCTTACGATCGATTAAACCGACCGTCGACGAAAAAAAAAAGCACAACGACGGCGCGCCGAGACGCTAATTTATTTGATAACAAGCGTGGCGAAGTTAATACTAATTTATTAGGTACGGCGCCGATCAATCGGATGAAAATTGAATCGTATAGTTAATGGGCGTCAATTGTTTGGCTTTTAAAAAGGTTCTCAAGCTCGTTAATTGTACGTGTAATTGAAAGAGTATCGAGTTTTATTAACCAAGCGTTAGTTTGCTCGAAAAGTTGCCTCGTTAGCGCGGACACGGCTCAAACGGATAACCGTGCTAATGACATCAAAGGAAAAGTTTCGCGACACTCACTGCTGCATGATATAAATATAACTGCGATAACCCGCAGGTAATATTCGTCGACCTTGTCTTTTTCGTGTAGCGAATATTAACAAAAGAATGTTTTACACGATTTAACATTTTTTTCTATTTTATCGTGTATAAGAAGTAGCGCCGAGTACAAGCCCATATACCGCGCACGGGCAGAAAAAGTAAACTTTAATGAAAAGTCAACTTAAAAAATGACATCCAGTTGCATTACTTTGTAACAAGTAACAAGGCTTTGAATCGCTACACTGCAAATCCAAGTGTGTTATTTTTACACGCATAAACGTTTAAAAAATAACACATTAGGCTGTAGCTCTTTTTATATGTTTCTTTATGTGTTAAATCACGTCATTTAACACGTTTAATCGTATTAAATTAAAAGTTAATACGTTCAATCGTGTTAAATGGCATAATTTAAAACGGAGCAAGAAGTATGTAGAAAGAGCTTCAGCTAAAATAACACACTTGGATTTGCGCTGTGTAAGAGAGTATATAAAAAATAAGATACATAACCATATATTTTTGCGCAATAACGCATTAATGTAAACATCGTCAGCCGATTCTTCGTGAAGCGAGCGCAATCGCCACGTTAGAGGAGATGCCCCTGCCGAAAAACTCACTTCCCGCGCTTGTGCCTTTAAGTGCGCAAAGGTGAAATGCTTTAATACGGCGATAGAAGGGAGGAGAGAAATTGAGGATTCTATGTAAATGTTCGCAGAAGACGCGCGAAGATTTTCCTTCGCGGCGCCCCGTAACGAACCCAAGGCAGAAATGCTGTAAGGAAAAGAAAAGGTGGAAGGAGAGAGGATGTTCATTCCTCCCGCGCAGTTCCCGCAGAGTTTCCGCGAGTCGACAAAATTTTTCCACGGGGGAATCTTCTCCTTTTTTTTTCGCTCTATTCACTCGCCGGAGAAACTTGCGGCACGATGAAGCGGCGGGGCTTGCGACCCGAAACATCGCGCGTTGCGTTTCAGGCGGAAAAACTGCGAAAATTGCATAGGCGTTGAACGCGGAGAGGAATGAAAAAAAGGAAAACAACGGGGCAAACTTGCAATAAGGACAATTAACTTTTCAGCGAGTGTCGGTCTTCGAACAAGCGCGAATTTTTTATTCACACACAAAATGTAGATTTCAATTTTTTTATAACGTAAAAGTTCCCGATTTTATAATATTTTGTCTAAATTTTAATTTCGCGTGGAAGTTAATAATATAAATCTGCATTTTGATGAATATTCATTTAATTAATTAACTGCAGTTGTATATAATTCAAAGCGAGCAGTTTTCGCCAAAATTCGCGGGTAATCGTTGATCGTTTGACTACAGGTTTTGGTTTTTAATTGGACAGTAGGAAATCATGGAAAAACGCTGTGAAATAGTGAATATCGTGCGTTAATTTGGTTTGGGCAAATTGTTTGCCGACGCGTTTTACTTGCCAGATGGATGTTTGTGAATTGGAAAATTAGAAGATGCCTACATATATGTATGTATACATTATTGAAATAGTACATGTAAAAAGCACGTTTTACTAACCCAATTATAAGTTTTATGAAAAACATATTTGGCGAAATATAAACAACGTAACAGCAGACTTACAAAATATATTCTAACTAAATAGAGTTATTTACTAAAAAAATATATCTTTTATTTCTCATTCTTTTTTTCTGCATTAATTTTTTTATGCAGAGAGAGAGATTTTCTGGCATTGTTAATAATTACGAACTTTAATTATAGTTCTCTTAATACAAAAGTAAGACGAAATCCGCTGAAATTTCAGTAGTAAATGTTATACGTAAAGAAATACGCTGTGATTTGCGCCGGAATTTCAGTGGAATAATCTATCTTAACTGCGCCGGCTAAGAGCACTTCTCCCGTAAGTGCAGTTTACGTGACCGTGCGATTGTACGAAAAAGAAAAGAGAGAAACAACGTCGAATACAGACGATAGTACAGGTTTGTAGATTGGCCGAGTTTCTTACTAATCGCCTTCATCAGTTAAACAACATTGACATTGTCTTTTGATCTATTAATATCTTTCAACCGAATACATTACGTATATACCTATACGAAATCTGTTCAAAAAGTTCCCAAGTTCAAAGTGTTTTGTATTTATAATTTTTGGGATTTTACTTACAACTTATTTTAGCCCCCTTTCTTTCGAAATATGTTCCTTTTTGATTGATACATCGCTTTCAACGTCGTTTCCACTTCGGGAAGCAGTTCTGGTACGCGTTTTTCGGAATCACGTAAGTCCGTTTGCAAATTTTCTTTGATGTCTTCAAGTGTCGAATCCTTTGACCTTTCAACGTGAATTTTGTTTCGAAAAGAGAAGTTCGCGTAGGTCAGGTCGAGAAAATATCAAGGGAAAAAGGCCTGAACTGTGGAAAGGTAATTCATGGTTCCTTCACCACGACAACGCGCTCGCCCATGCATCGCTGCTGATTCGTCACGTCTGCACGAAAACAAAGATTATTGTGTTTATTCAGCTTCCCTACTTCCATGATTTGCGGACTTTTTTCTTTTTCCAAAATTGAAATCCACGTTGAAAAACCGAAGATTCGACACAATTAAGATCAAGGAAAATTCGCAATCCCGACAAACGTCAGAACTGCCTCCAGAAGTGGTGTTTTTTTAACCGAACAGAAACATATTTCGTAAGAGATAAGACTGAATAAATTGTAAGTAAACCCCCAAAAATTATAAGGATAAAGTTCGGGAACTTTTTGAATAGACCTCGTATATCAGTCTGATTTCTTACATTTTAAATACCTTATACATTAATTATAACACACGATGAATAAATGCATAATCAATTCAGAATAATTTAGACAAACATGTATAAGCAGATCGTAAATCAAATCCGGTTAGATTAAAAACAGACTTGAAGTATTTATGTAAATGTTGTTTCTCTTTTTGCGATTTACGCCCGGCATAAAACACATATCGGTGCATTCTAAAAATAATATTCTCTTTGAACGTCAGCCTTTCTTCGTTGTACAGTAGCTTCCTCTTCTTATAAATCACCCAGGAAGACGTCGGCCAGTTCTTCTGAGCGGGAAATAAATTCGAGAATGGAAGGGCCGACTCTCCCTTCCCTCGTCCAGCAAGTGAACGCGCGGGCTGCGTAAGTAAATGCTCATGTAGAAAAAAAAGAGGGATAGAGAGAAAGGGAAAGAGCGAGAGAAAGAGTAAGAAAAAGAAAAAGAAAGAGCCAGGTCGAGCGGGTAAGACTGCGAGATCGTCTTTCTACCCACGATTGATCTGTTTGTCAATCGGGTGGCGCCCGATGTTGCCTCCCTCCCTCTCCCTCCTCCCTCTCTCTCTCTCTCTCTCTCCTACTTTTATCCGCACGCTGTCTTTCGTCCCCTCTGTCGAGAACACCCTTTCCCGGTGCTCTTCGTTCGCCCTTCTGCCCAACGTTCGCTGCCTCTCGCACGTTTCCCAATAGGACGTGGGCCGACGTCAAAAAAAGACCTCTCTCATCCGGATGGCGAAGTGACAGTCACGTCTCCCAGTCGTACGTTCCATGCATATGGATCGTAGGTCCGACGCGGCCTTCTCCCAAGGATAACCGAGAATCGTTGTCATCTCGTTACAGCTCGCCGTATGGAGGGAAGACCTCATCGGAGTCGCTTTCACTGTCGCTACGTCTTTCTCTCGCCGCTTTCCTGCTCTTGACACACGGCTTTTCAGCCACCGCGCGACGTCTCGACAAAAATTGCTGATTGTCCGTTATACTATTTCCTTGGACTCTTTTGTCGTACGATCATTCAAACGCGCAATGCTAACAATAAGTGATATTTTATATAATACGAGAGGTTTTTGGTAATATTGCCGATTATGGGATCAAACTTATACAAATCCGACTGGAAAACGTGTTAATAAAGAAATAATAAAAAGTATACTCTACAAATATTTTTGTGTGCATACGGTTTTCTTTTTTTTTTTAACTTAAGAGTATTTAAAACGTTATCAGAAATTAAAGATAATGCCTGTAACTTATGTACGTGCGTAACACAAATGTTATAAATTTCAGTTTGAGAACTACAGAGAATGGGCTTGTAAAAGTGCAATAAGAAATGTGATAATAACAAGTTCTTGCGTATTTTTTTTATTCCTCGTAGGTTCGGCACACCGGCTGTTCGCGAATGCGGCGTATGACGGATTTCTCGGGGTGACGGTAAGTCAAAGAACTCTGGTACGTCATTACACAATATTACTAGACGCGAAAGTCCAAAGGCACATATATATATAACAAAACTTTTCTCATAAGAGCGTCGTGCAATTTTTTTAAAAGGGCTTTTCAATTTTCTCGCTACCTACAGCATCTGCAACTTACACAGTACAGCTATTAAAAGGATATAAAAACGCTGTGTGATCAAATAGTAGTCATCAGTCGATTGTAAATAAAAAAAGTTATTTATAATTAAACGCGCCAGAGGAGATCTTTTAATAGTACAAATATGATAAAAATTCAACTCCTAAACTATTCATTTTGTACCTTTTGTTACGAAAATTATATTCTAAATAACATAAGAATATTCTATTTCAACTATCTTAAAAGAATCTTAACTGAGCTCTGGTCTCATCTCAAGATAACCCAGACTGGAGCTGTACAGAGAAGCATCGATTACGTTGGAGATTAGAAACCCGTCGCATCTAAAGATAAAGATCACACACAGTCCTGCCGAGGAGAATCGATATTCGCGATTTAGCCCGTTAACGCTTTCGATGGTTAAATGGCTTCGGAGAGCCGAACGGTTCGTCGTTCCCTCATTCGCTTAAAGCGCGGGCCGGTCCGCACTTAAGCTCGTATAATTTTCGCACTAACTAAGGGAAAGAAGAAATTATCCCTCCGCGCTGCTCGCACAGGTAAATTTGCACGTTCTAGCTACTCCTCCTTTTCCCGCAGCGCTCGCTATTCATGCGTTTTCCAACTTTATCCGATAGCCGTTTCCAAAATCGTCATTGGCTGCGTTCAGCGAAAAAAGCAGCTCAGTGAGCGCTCAACGATCCTTTATTACGATCGGTTTCCACAATTAGAGCCGGAGAAGAACCAAAGGCAAAAATCATATTAAATCATATTAAAGAATCACTGAGCTGCTTTTTCCACTGAACGCAGCCAACGTGGACGAGAATGTTCGAAAGCTATGCCGTTTCCAACGTTTCATCCGGATTTCGCATCACGGGAGAAGAATACGCAACACGTATACAAAAACTGACGTTACAAATTGTTTCTCCTTTTTCGTCGCGGTTCTGATTTTTCGTTGTAAATTTTACAGGAGACACGCTGGAGGTTCTGACGAACGTTTCGCCAATGTATGCTTTAATCGAGTAAGGCAACAAGGTTAACGCGTAACTCGATTTTACATGCAAAACGCGCATCAATAATTTGCGAACATACTACGAGGTTTACGCTTTAGCGAGTTAGTTAAATAGTTTGTTTCCGTTTTCACATGGCTTTTAAAGAGATACGAATAAAATTGCTCCCCCAATTCACGAGGGGATATATATATATATATATATATATAGTCGCTTCCGTTTGATTCGCAAAAATATTGTGCGGGGAAGGTTTTATTTACTCTGAGAATCTCCGAAAATGCTTCGCCCTTCGTTCCCTCGTGGAAAGAGGAAACGCGCGCGCAAGTAGTTGCGTACTCGTAAATGGTATCAGAAAACTTTACTCTTGTCGGCTCGTGCAAATTTGTCACCGGGGTGTTAAGAAGAACGCTATCTACGTAGATTGTGCCCGTGCAGTTGAGCATTCCGCGTGATAAGCCACACCACGGGGTGTAATTTACAAGAAGATGAAGTTACCGTCATGAGGGAGCCGATAGTGAACTAGGTTGTTGGCGTGTAGTTTGAGCAATAGTCTATGATAGGAGCGGTCCGAAACAGGACGTGTAGCGCACGCAGCTGGGCGACCAAGTTTACGTAGCACCATAATCTCACTTGTTCAACAGATCGCCGCTTTCGTGATTGCCTCGTGACTTCAGGCGCGTTATCGGTTCCGCGATAATATGAGATCCGACACAATTTCATCGATATCAAACATTGACGTAAAACGTATATAACAAAAAAAAAGAGGAACAAAATGTTAACCTTTTTTTCTACAGCTATTAAATTCAATATACAATTCAAAACAGTCATGTTGTCGTCAATTACAAATAATTCTACAGAAAATCCACAGAATATTTTTCATGCATCACCAGATAACAGGGATTTAGTCGGCAGAATTGTCAGCGTCGAGTAATACGCTGTACGAAATTCAAATGGAAAATACACGTCCGAAAAGCTGAGCGTTAGAAGCGTATAACATAATTTCATTTTTCATCACAAAAGCGAGCTAAATATCTTACCCGTATTGTTAACCAGATGTCCGCCCCTCACCGGCCAGCCGACAGACGTGCTTGCTTTGGACGAGAAGCTGAAGTAGGCCAGGAACTGGGACCGCGTTGTGTTCTCATTTATCCTGAAACACACGCACGTTTCGTATGTTAGCGTACAATTCGTCTGCGCACGTAACCGGACGCCGGTTTTTATGCGTCGCGACAATAAAAGAAAACGTTAGCGTGATAAATTACTACGGGTCGCGCGAGCCCGCCGTCCGCGCTTCGCTACGCGCGCCGACCTATGGCCACGATCACGGTATTTACGACGAGATCTTGGCGCGCGGCAGGCAAATTTACGGATTCTTTCAAAGTGATATACAGCAAATAACCCGCGGCGGCGGCGGCCCGATGTACTCGCGCGATTTATTGCGGCCTGTTTTTGTCATCATTCCGCATACGGCTCGTAAATCATCGATGCGCTTTTATTGACGGGGCCGCCCTTATCGGACGTGGCGCGCGGTTTCAGCCGATAGCCCGCCAATAAAAAGGGCCCCTTTCAAGCGGGCTTCAAGAAATTCGGCAGATATAAAACGAACAATTCGCGATGAATACGCGGTGACGTAGCCATTTGCCAGCCGTTATAAATCAATGATCGCTTATCTACTTGTGTTATCCGCAATCTGCAAATGACAGATTTCTTGACATGTCCTATTAGCCTGTCGAAATAATTATTATTTATGAACTATATATTATTTTTTATTTTCAGTCTTTTCCTACTTGCTTTTATTCGTTATTTTATCAGCTATTATTATCTTTTACTTTCAGACCCTTCGTACATAAAAAAAATTTCACAGATTCTCCGTTTAATTAGTCTCGATTGCATAGAAAATTTCATTATCATCAAATTAAATCTCCGAAACGACGGGGATCGCGATCGAGAGACGCGCAAACTTAGAATTAGACTGCATTTGAAATGCGTGTCAATATGTCATTGCACAAAGTGCGAACTCCTTGCTAGAAACTCGGACAAGCGAAAGTTTCGTTATCGCGAATAGCTGTAAGCTCGGAAACTTTCGCTGGAACGACGAGGGAAGTTGTATATTTTCAACGCGAGGAGTCGCGTTCTCAAAGAAGGCGCGATGTTTCGTCGAGATTGATCAGATGTCGATCGGGAACTGAGGGGATCGTTTGTCGCGCTCGAAAGCTGTTTAGAAAGCAGGCAGGGCGTAGTGTTTCGTCGAATCGCTGAGTATCGATATCCCCAACTTTGTCGCGAAGGAACTTCGCACTTTGTGAGAAACGTCGTGCATACGAATTTCTCCGCGGGTAAAGCGATGCCTATATCCTTTCGAGAAGGATTATGGAAAAACGATGTTTCTTTCATTCCTTTAGAAAACCGAAAATCCAAGATAAAAGTTTTGCAAATTTAATCGATACAAAATTATATGTCAACTCAATCATCAAATATATACTTAACAGAAGACAAATTTTGATTTAAAAAATAATTTCTTTTATATTTATTCTCATTTCCATTTTTTTTGTCTATGCATGTTCAACAAGATGTTATAACAGTTTACATTATGCCGATACTCTGAAAGAGATCTCTTACGTTTTCGACGCCCTCAAATTTCCTATTCAGGTCCAGTCTGACGAAGATCATGTCGACGAACAACTATCGCAACACCTGAGAAATCGTGTCCGTCGTCAAGCCACAGTCAATTTACTATCCCAGGACCAATCCCGCGAATACGGTCCGGAGATCGTGTCGAATGTAAGTTAGAAGTGGATGAGGAGAAGACGAGGAATGGACTTCGGTAGCGGTGGGAGGGAGGGAGGGGCGCCATCGCGGTAGAAAGCACCCCTAATTCGATTATTTAGTTAGGTCAGGTTCGCTGTAGTTGGGTTAGCGTCAGCTGGGGCCAAAGGTTATTCGAAGGCACTCGTAACTCCTAATTGTATTTACTTACAATAAATCTTCTACCTTTCGCCCCCTCATCTATCCTGTATTTGATTAGCGGCCAATCCGGCGGCTAACCTTTCGCGATGCGTTCCGAAACTTGCGACGTTTCTAGGTGCTAATAATATCAGGCGGCATTTATTACGGTAATTTTCTGATTAATTAACGCTCGAAACTGATATTGAGTTTTACCTAATTCTCCAGACATTAATTGATTTACTATTCGATAAAATATACGATTCACGATAAATTTTCATCGTTAGAAAATACCATTATGCAATAATGCATGCCATTATGCAATAATGCATGCTGTTAAGAAGCGTATGATTTATTATAATAAATATTAATATAATGAAGCACTTACAAATTCTATATACTTATAAACTTCTAATAGGTACTTATAAGACATATATTTTGGTTTAAATATTAATTTATATATACTCTGCATATTTTCTAATATATTTTCCGTGTTACAAAGCATGCACTTTAGGGTAGATTCCGTAAAATGTTATATATATCGATTGCGGGTAGAACGAGAGAATCGCCTCTCAAAGAAAGCCGAGGTTAAGCAAATCCTCGGGACGATGAAAGAAGACGGCGGCGGTAATCCCTGCGGGGTTTACAAAGATTAGAATGCAAATTTTGGAAAGCATTAGACGAAAGCGTCGGCAGCCTTCCCTGTGAGAGTAAAATCTTTTTCGGCATCTATCGAGACGTTAAACCGATTCAGTATGCCATTAAAGTAGGTTTATTCTCGTAGACGGGGACGAGTCGATATCCACGTTATGGCGAAACCGCGCGTAAATTTCTACGCAGATGCCAGCGAGAACCGTGAGATGGGACTTATAAAGTTCCATGAAGCGAGTGAGCCTTCGAGGATTTCATGAGCACAGAATCACAATTTGTTCGCGACTCGAAGAAAATTCCCATCCTACTGGAATACAGTGAAATTTTATCGTCCGCAAAAATTTTAATCGTGGGCGATAAACTTTATTACGCGTACATTATGAAATAGCTATTTTTAAAGAAATGTGTCTCATAACAAAGACTTTAAATTGCTTTTGTAACTTTCTAGTACAAAGTGTGAGATTATATTAAAGCACTGAGCGTGATAGATTAAAAATTATCAAAATTTAATTTAAGCACGTACCGCATGTTTTTAATTCAATCGTAATTTCATCATGTTTTATTGTATTATACATCAAGTTTATTTAAACGTCAGCGCATTTTTACCGAGAATCTTCTCTCTGTTATTGCAAAGATCTTGTATTTCAAAATGTCTCGCAAAGTACGAGAAGAACTTCTCAATGTTGGTATGAAGATTAAAATGCAAATCTTTACAGCTCTCAGCGTTGATTCCCGTAAATAAAGTAAAATCCGTGCTGCTTAAAAATGATATATTAAATTATTGTGACCTACTATTTTTTCTACAGGAAATATTTACAAAAAGTTTTCGCAAACGCGTGCATTTATTTTCTTATGTTTAATTAAACTTAAAATGTACTTCTGTTTGCGATATAAAAAGTTGATAACAAAACCATTGAGTCCTTAACATACAGAAAAAAATACTTTTTATACCTGAGATAAAAAGAACGAAGAACGTATAAATATAGCACACTTGAATGAGGTGAATTTATATTTTTCGCAATATTAATCTATTATCCTCAAAGCATGATATCAATCAGGAGTAGAAAAGCAGAAAAAATGGCCATTTGCACATGTACATACATTAAAACTTGTTTCTTTCGTAACTTACACTTAAGAAGTATAGCATAAACGTCTCCCTACTCTCTAAATCTGAATCAGTGAATAGTCACTGATTCACATTTAAAAAGTATAAAAAATCATGTATACCATTCAATTTTTTCAACAAAGCAAATAAAATTGTATATAATGTGCTTATATTTTCATGAGAAAAAATCGCGTTAGGTAGAGATGTCTTGATTTACGGTCCACTATAATATAGTTGAAGTTTGAAGGGTTCATGGAGAAAAATTAAAAATTTGCCTTAATTAAAAAGGATAAGAAAAAGAAATATATTTATATAAAAAAAATAAAATTATAACAAAAAATCAATTTAAAATTAATAAACAAATAATAAAAGATAAAATAAAATTTTCACGAAAAAACGCTGATTCTTTGTCTTGTGATAAAATATACAGATGCGAGGACAATCTTTTTTCTGATTGTAAGAATAAGATGGTTTGTTAGCAGTCGAAACTCAAAACTGCTCCGTTTAATTCAAAATATCCGCGCGTGTTTTGTTCTAATTCTATTGTCTTTATATAAATATGTATATTTCTTTTTATACCGTAAATTCTTTTTGATTAGAACACATTTTTAATTTTTGCTCCAAGAATGCTTCAAACTTCAGCTACAACCACGATATCAATTTTTATACCTTAGAAGTTTAGTCACGCTGTCGCGCAAACTTTTGCGAAGTATGAACAATTTTTTCGAAACCAATATTCAACGCTTTTGCAAAATTACCCGAAAAGGGCCAGCTAATAGCGAAGTTTGGCACTTATAAAGTATATTTTTCACGCTCATATAGTCGCTCGTTTAAAGAAGTTTGTGCTCGTTCATTGCAGATGCGCGCGTATTCTTATGTGAATACGCGCGCGCGCGCGCGTGTGTGTGTGTGTGTGTGTGTGGATTTGCTCAATAACAGACCAGACGCTTCTTTACTTGGAGAACAAAATTAAAGAGTCGGGCGCGCACAGGTCCGGTAAAAGGTTTGCTAGTTCGTTACTGTAACGAACTTCTTCCCACGATCTGATCCGAATTCCGATCGTGTTGGAAACCTTCGAAAATAAACTTTTCACGGGGCACCGTATTTGCACTACCCTCGAAGTCTTATATCGTCTCGTTCTTGCTGAGAAAAATATATTGCAAACAGGAAATTCGCTCAAATTCTACGTATGTAGGAAACGACAACGGTCCGTGACAATGAGAAAACACTTTTAACGACATTAAATTTTGTTCTCATCCATAAAATGTAGGTGCGAGCGAGCGGCGCGAGATAATGACCAATTGGTCATTAAGCAGAAAATGTAATGCAGAAAAATGGAATAGAAGTGACAAAGCGATAATACAACGCGGACGGACAAATGACAATAAAGTAATGTGAGGAAAATGAATTGCGGATATATATGACGCGTAGCAATTAGTGAACAAATATTAAGTATCATGGACAAGTATCATGATTAAATTCTCTCGCAACAGCAACGCACAGTGCTCGGTGAACCGTGCGCAATTCGGCCAACCTTTCGTTCATCCGCTTATTGATTTCATTTGCATTAATAATCCTTTCGCGCGCCAAACCAGCCGGTTATTATGCTTAATTTTCAAAGCTTATTATCTTGGTAATTGGCCAACTAAATTTCATTCTGTTTGGTATATGCGCGTTCTATGCGGACGCGTTGGGATTTTTGCTGCGTATAATCGCGATTTAAATAGAGCTTTCGCGCGGAAACACTTAACTCGCCTGGACTGGCCTGGAGTGTGTGCAGCTCCAAAATTTTCAGCGGTCCATCACACGATGATGCGCCGCGTGGCATTTATCACGAATTTCGATCGTCGGTATATTGCGATAGTCAAAAGTTTCGAGAAGTATACTCTGTGTAATTAAAGTATAGTTTCGTAACGCGTATCCTCGTGAACGCGAAATTAAAAGTTAATTTAATAGGTCTATATTACGAATTTTGTAAAATATCCAATGTCACGTAAAATTTAATAATTATAGCGCGCTACTATACTTATGTGATTCACTTTATGCTTCAAAGTATTGCGAGTTATAAAATATTACACGTAAAATTAAAAATGTACATAAAGATTTTATGTTTCTCGGTTAGTAATATATAGTATATGTATTATAAAACATATAAGTGTATGTACATATGTATATACGTACACTTACGCCGTACACTATAAATATATACAATTTATTAACTGTGTCTAAAATGTCTAAATCCCTTAATTTTTTCCTCAACATTTTTAAAAAATTGAATTTTCTGTTTAACTACGCCATGCATATAAGCGTCTGACTCGCGAATACCCTACAGTACCGTAACCACGTGAAATTTGCTGGTAATTGAGAGTATATACGGTTGAACGGTTCAAACAGCATGAGACTAATAATAAATATTGCATATATACGCCCTGTAGTCTCGTTCTTCATTAGCGTGAGTTAATACATTTTACGTGGCAATATTAGTAATTAAAAAAATGCAATTTCATAAATGTTTACGAAGCCAGATATCACTTGCTCAAGAGTCAAATAAAATTTAGAGACTGATATCTCTCTCTTTTTATTTTATTAATATTAATAAATCTACACACACACACACAAAATACTCGTCCTCTTTAAAGATTCAATTTGTAAGTTACATATAGTTACACGTCAGTCATCGATAATAAAAAACTAAAAACTAATCATATTTTTATTATTAACAATAGGTGATTAAGTTGTATTCCTTTGTACGTGAAAACTTTTCATTATTGATTTTCTATTAATACGATAAAACCAAATTGTTATTGAATCACTAGTCACTGTTGCCATCAATATATTATAATTCAGACTTGAAGAAATACGACAAGCGTGAAAAAGATCACTGGCTCGCCATCCTCGAAGGCGTTGCGTTTTAGAACATGACAGAACGCGCGCCCGGGTGTAAAATCAATTTTCTCGCGGGGCACGTCTTTTCCGGGATTACAAAACACTTCGACAACCGCTTGGCATGGCAAAGTAAAAGTCGCGGATCGAAAGCCGCGCCGGATGTAAAGGAAATAAACGAAGCGAGGAAGCGTGCGAGACATTCTAAGGGATGGGAGAACTGGAGAGAGAGAAAGAGAGAGAGAGAAAGAGAAAGAGAGAGAGAAAGAGAGGGAGAGAGAGAGAGAGAGAGAGAGAGAAAGAGAGAGAGAGAAAGAGAAAGAGAGAGAGAAAGAGAGGGAGAGAGAGAGAGAGAGAGAGAGAAGAAGATTGAGATCTGGCAGCTTTGTCGAAACGTTTCTTCATCCTTCGTCGAATCGTACGTATTGCCCTCGTGGCAAATGTATGTGCATAGCTTGAATGCGAGAAAGCGTAGGCACTCATCGATCTGACGTTGCAAAAGACGTATCTATAAAACGCCAAGAATGATGACGAGATCCAGAGCGGAAGACGAGCGCGCGAACACGCGCGGCGACGAGGTCGGTCGGTCGGTCGGTCGGCGAACAAGTTCTTGCATAAATGACGTATAGCTTCGCCACTTTTAGCGATTGCTTTTTCTAAACACACATTGTCGAGGACACGCTGCACTCGTTCGCCAAGATTTCTTTTCCATATATGGCTACATGGGTATGCGATCGCGTAGAGGGTGAATCAATAATTTTTATGGAAATAAGAACGTATTTCATGTCGAAAAGGATCCTCTGATATGAAAGGCATGAAGATTATATTCCGTACGGTTCTCTGCGGCTGCTTCAAGGCATGATATATTACTATGCGATATATCGATCCTTTACTTTTAATCGCGTTGCTATGAGATCTGCCATGCTTTGCTGCGTTCGAATACCACCCAAGTCAAAATCGCCAAAGAAATAACCCGTAATCGATACGGTAACAGATATTGATTTATTTAATTTCAAACAAAACATAAACATACTTATTCCTATCAACAATTAATAAAAAATACGAAGAAAATACAAAGAAAATTATTTCGTATTTTAAAGGATTTATGCTTGTAGAATCGATAAACCTCTTGCGGCAACTTGAAAAAAAAGGAAAGAAAGAAGAAAAGGGAAAAAAATGAAATAAAAGGCGATCGAAAAGCGTTCTGTAAAGCAAACGAAGAAGAAAACGGAAGATGTGTGTTCGCGTAGACGGAGCAGCGAGGTTAAAAAGGGGGCCCTGTCAGAAAGCTTCTTCGCGCTCATACGATGTAGCACTTGCAAATCCATGTTTCCCTGAAAGAATCTCACATTGCGTTTGGATAAACGTTCCCTTTGCCGCAACTATATATTTCCAGACGAATGTAAGCATCGAAGCGAGTGCGCGCGATCGAAAGAGAGATGCTTATGCGCCGTAACCTCCTTCTTGATACGTTGCCCCCTCCGCCCCCCTCCTTTCCGCCCCCACCATGTGGGGAAACGCAAATACTAAAGTATTTTCTTGAAGTTCTAGAAAATCGCTCCCCGAGTATAAACGCGACGTAACTGTCTTTGCGCGTTTGTGCAAACTTAAATACAAGCGCGAACTCACGCCGTCTTATTCTTGCATCGATGCGAATAACATTGATTGTTCGATTCAGGTTACATCATTGATGTCAACTATAATATTTAATTACAAATTAACAACGTTATGCTAATTCATGCAAAATAAAAAATATTTGAAAAATATATCTTCAGTTTTTTTATTTAATCGTTCTTAAATAATTTAATTGACGATTAAATTATTTTTAATTCTGTGTTTGAAACAAACTTGTAAGTTTGTCAATTTTCTCCATTTGGAGATCTAATTTAGTTATAGTTAAACTCTCATAAGCAATGCGGATCTTTTTGATCGTTATGATGTATCCTTACTTCGTTGTAATGTGAAGAATTATGGAATTCTTCCGTCGATATAATGTAAAGAAATGAGTGCAAAAGCGATCCGGACAAACATAAAGGACGGATTGGGAAGCGTGAAGGCACGCGAGAAATTCAGGGATAAAAAAGCGAGGGACACTGCAGCACCAAGTTTGTCGTCTGAATGTTCCTTCATTCTTTCTCAATGTTACCGTAAATCTATATCGCGGGAAAAGAATCTCGTATGCATGTGCATAACGTATCTCGCTGAGCGAACCGGAAGTACCGATGCGGTGCCAGAAACGGCGACGGGAGTTTGCATTTCGATCGCATCGAACGACGGGAAATAAAATTTTTCAACAAACGAAATTCCCTGCGCGAATATAGGTAGCGGACGTGTTATTGCCGATGCTAAAAGAAAGCAGGAGAGAGGAAGAGAGAGAAAGGAAAAGATTGCACAAAAGTCCAAGAAAATCGCGGGATCAGTTTTTCTGCGTCGAGTAAATCAGACTGCTGCTGCTTATCTCGCACGAGCCGATTTTATATCTGCAACGTAAAATGACGCCAATCTATTTCAAGTTCCAACATGCCGTGATGAAATTTAAGTAAAACATCGAGTAAAATGCTTCACGCATCGCTCACAGAAAATATAGGTAACATCCATGTGAATATAATATACAAGAAAACGATATATTTAAACGTTTAAAATTTAAAACATATAATATAATAAATGTAATACGTCCAGAACAGTTTTCCAGTCCAAGAATATAAAATAAAACAACTGTTTTTATTTTTCAATCATGCACCCTCTATCTCAGTACATTTTTTAAAACAACGAATTAATTTTTCTATACAAAGAAGTAATCTTTGAAGTGATCATTTTAAGGATAAAAGTTCAGAATTTTTAGTAGTGTATAAAAATTAATTTATTGTTTTAAAAAATATATTAAAATAAAGAATAAATTATATATCAAAAAATAAAAATAGTTTTATTTTATCACCTTTTTATACTCTTGGATAGAAAATTTTTGGACTTTACCATGTATATTCAAATATATAAAAAAAGATAAGAAAGAATCTAAACGACAACTTTTATAATTTTAATACAAATTATAGACGTATCAAGAAACTACAAGTTGAAATGGTAAAAATGTTGCTGCCTCATATATAAGCAGTACGCGTATTCAGCTGGTAGAAAAGTATTTGTCATCGCCAATATCAAATGAGGAAAAATATCGCTGGGAAAAGATACTACGAGATGTACCGTAAAGCGTTTTTCTCGTTTTATAGCCCGCGTCCTATTTCATTTTCCTGTCCACTGTACAGCGGCGTGAAAAAAGTTTGATACCTCTCCAGAGAGATCTTATTTTTCATTACTGCAAAAGTATCGATCTAAACTTCCACTCGGCACGTTTCAAAAATTGTCAGCTTAAAATGTGAAAGTTGCGACGCGCATTAACTTCACGTTGAAAAAAGGAAAAAAAACTGCGAAGGAGATACTGAGGAGATTTTTCAATTTTTCGTTAAGTGCGACAATACAAACTGAAAGGAGGATAAATAGCGTGAGCTACGTTGCGAAAAAACGAGGTATAAACGAGCATATTATTTGAATCAAAGAAGTCTGCGATTTCTTAAAATTTTATTTTCATTGAATCATATGGACTGTATTACGCAACGCGTTCACGTACGTACCATCGGCACGTATATATGCTGTAAGTATTAAGAGGGTGTAAACGCCAGCACGTACACGAGCTCTTGCATTTAAGGTATTAAAGGCGAAGAAACGACGTTCGTGAAAATTGATATCTTCCACAGATTCAAATATCTTCAAACGCTCGAGAAATTAACGATTTATTGAAATTTAGTTGAGTTGAAATTAATTATTTGTGTTTTTATTACACACGTTTCCTTATATCGCTTGCGTCACGGCAATGATAAAAATAATACATTTTTGCCGTTTTCTATAATTAGTAACTTAGCGTAGAACGGCTCTCAAATAACCGAAAATTCGAGGTTTCAATTATTTTAGTTAAATTCTCGTCGCGGTTCTATTTACATAATTTTCTAAAAAAAACTGATATCTTTTCTCAAGAAATCAGTACTAGGATATAATTTATGGTTGGAAAGTTCTATTTTAGCTCATAAAGTCAGAAAATCTGTATCTTTTCTCGCAGAAAGATACAGCGCAACATAAAATAGTTCGTGCGAAGAAACAATAAAATGTTGCAAGGACATTTGCTTGAAATATGGAAGTTAGTACTTATGCACAATGCAATTCAAGCCATGGCTGCGTTGCCAACAAACCTAGAGGATTTTATATTTCAATCCTGCTAAATAGGAAAAATAAAATTTGTCGAATGGCATAATTTTATGTAGACGTGCCGTGGATGAGTGCACTACGATTGCTGTAGAATTTATTGCCAAAGATATAAGAAAAATAACCAGGGTAATAGAAACACGAGAGAAATAAAGATAATATTTCGTGAATGAGCTTATATGTTTTAGGATAATATAAATGAAACGGAAAATATGTATTATCCTTTTCTATCGCGCGTTATATCTTCTCTCGCGATTTGATCGATGAAATTCGATATCGCGGGTTATCTTGGGAGGCATTTTTGCGCATCCAGCGCTTTACAGTTGGGATGCGTCGAATGAAACTTCACGTGGATACAAACAAGCCGCGTATTACTCATGACATAAGGTGGATGATTGCAATAGAAGATCGAAGGTCGTGGAAAGACTGTACAGTCAGAACGAGAAATTTAATTTCGATTTCGTGTTATCTGATTTCTTGTGAAATCGTTGTAGACAATGTAAAGATAGAACCTAACTCATATTCTTGGAAAAAAAATAACAATTGCAAATTCGAGAATATTGTTAAAGCAGGAGAGAGAAGTGATATTTCGAAATTTTGAGAATGCTGACGCGCGAAATAAAAGCATAATTTAGATTTGATATTTCAGCTAAATTTGCTTAGTATCGCCGTGAAACATGAATCTTTTGCAACGTGATATTTAATATTTTTAATTCTCATGTGTATATGCCTTTCTATTTTCACACAGTCGGTTATTAAATAAATGAATGAATTAATCTCTTTATTCCTGTGTTGCAACCTTTTTCATCACGATTCTGTGCGATAAAAAAAATTTTTTGCTCGTTAATGTTTGCCAGATTGGTAAGTATAGTTGTTTGTTTTTGACGTACACACACACACATACGCACGGAATACCGAAAGAATAATTCATCGTACGAGAATACAGCGTGGTCTTGCGAGTATACATACGGAAACTCAACAATAGGATTCATAGGTTCATATAAAAGCGCCGCGGGCTGCATTTCGCAAAACACGTATCCGCAATGTGAAAGAGCGGCGCTCGCATATACACAGATCATGTAGTAATATTTTCCGAAGGAGCGATAGAGCAAAAGCAATCAATAATATTCATTAATGATATTGAATGAAGATATTATATAATATGTATAATGACATTTATTACATTCTCGAAATAAAACATTTAGCATCAACGCGAATAAAAGATATTTTTGAAGAGAGAAAGATCCTCTCACATACGTTTATTAGTAAGTTTATTATAATTAATAGATTAATCTTTCATCATTCATATACTTGCAGCTTTTTAATAATCTCTCACGCGAGATTGTTAAAGCTGTAATGTGCATTTGTCTCGATTCGCTTTTATGCGCGTAATTAGTGTAATTTACTATAAAATTGCTGAATGCAATGCTCTTTTTATATTTCGGAGTTAACTATGATCAAACGAAAGGCCACGGCATGCAAACAAATAAAGTGAAATATCTGTCACAATACAGATAGAGCAGTCTGAAGCTCGTCGAGTTCATTTTTACTTGGTTTACCGCACGAATTAAAAATTTCGTTTATGCGTTGACAAACGGACTGGCCTGCGGCGCACCATGTTGATCACATTTCATGATAATGCAGTGTGCCATGGAATATATGTAAAGAATATTATACAGCGTTGTGAGGAGAAACGCGCACGATAATTCTACACGAAATATTTATTCTCGTTGTACCTTTATCCCTATAAAATTGAAAATAATACGAATCTCGCTTTTGCCAATTTGCAGATTTAAATGCAAAAAACTCAATTGCGGAGATATGTTCCGCGGCAGAGGATTCTCGGGAAAGAAAAAAAAATAAATCTGCGTTTCATCGTGCACTTCGTTCCAATTAACCTTAACCATATTAATTAATATCACAGAGGATCGTACAGTTTGGTAACGAATCTACAACCGCCGAAGGCAGCCGCCGATAAGCGGCGAATCCGCCAAATTTCCGATGCACTTGCTGAAAGGCTCTCCGGCACCGTGCCTTCGCACATGCACAACGTAATTACTCGCGAAACCGCAGCCGCGCGATAACGCCTGGGTATCGCCCGTTGGCGTCTTTCCCGCACCTCCATTAAAGGTCGTGCTATTGTCCATCGCGGAAATCGACTCCGTAAGTGGGCCATCCTGCATGGCGAGAAAGCTCGAAACGGTTGACAGGGTGTCGATAACCTCCGTATCGAAGGAAATGGAAAGGGGTCGACAATTGGACTCGTAGAATCTCGATAATATCGCCCTTTCGGTGGCGGGGCATTGATCGAGAACGAGATGGTGCCAGGGTCGCCGCGCCGGGAGAGGCGAACGAGCTAAGTTGGATGCATTCTCCACGGACATCCCAGTTTTCCCATCGTAACGCCAATCCTCGCCTTCCTCACCCGCGAGCCGTAGCAACTGACATCTCGATTCTCGAGAGCGTCACTCGAACGTGATTGTATTAAGCCGACGTGACGGATTTTCCTCAAATTCCGGTGGGCCGTTCACGGGCCGCCTCCGTGATTTACCCCGAGATTTCGCGCCGGGAATTCGCATATCACGAAGAAAAATGCAAATTAATTAAGGTCGGCGTCAGCAGGCTCGCTCGTGCCTACCGCTCTGGTCGTATCGTAATATAGGACGACCACAACACAGGCACACAAAAAAAGAAAAGTTGTCTGAACAGAATACTCCCATCTTTATGTATTTTGACGCGTTGAACACGAATCCGTCGTCAGATTAATCCCAGCACGCATGGGTTTCGAGTAAATCACGAAAACTTAGGTGATTACAGTGAGGAGCAGGGTGAACGCTTCCATCAAGATATGAAAGAAATTGAAAGGGCAGATGGGATGTTAATATGATGGCGGACTATACTGTTGGTTGTTGAAAAGAGTAACTGAACGCGACAGTAGTTTGAAAAGAGTCAGAAACCCACTGCACAGGTCGTTCGAGAATAAAAGAGTACGTTACTGTTACAAACATAAACTATAGTAAACAGAACAATAGCTTAAAGTATACATTTCTTCATTCAAGATAACGGAATTATTTCAACTGATCAGACTGGGGCTTGAATCATCTCCTGCGTTTTTTCAAAATACTCAAATTGGAGGGGGTCAGGCAGCTCAACCAATGCCAGATTCGTGTTCAGCGCGTCAAAATACGTGAGGATAAGGCTTGATCCGGTCCAAATAAATTTTTTCCTTCATTGCTGATGTCCCTTAATCGGTTTTTTCACGATTTTTAGTCATTTTTTCGTGATTTACTCGAAACCTATGCGTGCTGGGATTAATCTGACGACGGATTCGTGTTCAACGCGTCAAAATACATAAAGATAACCTAGTGGAGTATTCTGTTCAGACATCAACTTTTCTTTTTTTGTGTGACTGTGTAATTTTTGATGGCCCGCGTCATCGGGGTGAAATTCACCGCCGAAGGAAACGACGGCGCTCCGCTCTGAATTAAATGAGCCGCATACTCTCATTTTACAGTTCCTAAGCGAATGTTTTATTTGATAATAAGCGATATGAGCAGAAACCGGCTTTGTCAATTTAACCTTTGAATTAAAACTTTAATTTAATTAAAATACGCTTTCAACGCGCAACGCTTGGATTTTTTTTCCATACAGTTATAATATAGTATTTTTTTCCAATAAATTTTATATTTTTATTTAAAATATATATAGGTAACGCAAAAAGATTTTTTTTTAATAAAGATTTAATTAGTAAAAAGCTCTATGTGTGCATATGTGTGCGCGCGTAACACGAGATCATATATATATTTCGGTTTTTATTACATATATCTATATTATGTATCACCACCGTATTTGCTATTGTATAAAAATATCTAACATTTCGAAAACGCGTTTTTCCAATTTAACTAATGTAACTAAATATATATTCGGCAGATTCGGTCTGCGTATTTAACTTACAAACAAATTACTAAAAAAATGTTTATTGTATCCATAACAATAAAACGATAAATAGTTACCTTTGAAATGTTTAAATCCGATTTAAAAATACTGCTTAAATTTTTTTTTAAAAATCTGTTTAAATTTGGACGAATTCAATGGGATTACAAATATACTGTGTCTTAAAGAGGTGGGAATGGATTTAGGTATTTCCTAATATACTCTGAGAATTGAGTTATATTTGATTAGGATAAACCTATATGTGATTATATCCGTTAATACGTAAAATAAATTGAATTTATTGAAATAATTTATCCGCTATAATACGTATTTATCGTGTCACAGATAAAAATGCTTGATCACACGATCGTCTAAATTATAATAATCTGTTCAGAGAGATTATTAAATATAAATGTATGTATATATATTTAAATAATCGGTTATATGTAAGATAATCTCTTATATACGATTTGAACGTGAAAACATATAAAGGAACGCGATGTCTCTCTTCCCCTTTCTATTTTTCAATTTTTTTATTTTTTCATATCAATAGTATTTAATTATAATTACAATTTGTTTTACATTCAATGTCGACTACTAAATTTATTAGTGTATTAAATATCAAATAACAGTTTTAAAAGAATTGGTCATTTATTTTAATGCAATTATAATAATTAGTGCGATGCGGATTAAACGAAAGTAAGTCTTATACATATTTCATGAAGAATATGCGGTCTAGAGATTACTTCGGCAAACGACGAATCTAAAAAATTGTGTAAAACGATACTCTCGCAGGCGAAACGAGTTGGAAATGAGTAGATCTGCGATAAATGCATATGTGAATGCTCTTCTCGAGTGAAATGTATCTAAGATATGAAAGCTGATTACCACCTTTGGAATTATAATTTACCGTCCTCTCAAGCTGCCTGCAACCGCCAAGTTAATTTCTCGTAAACCTACGGACCCGCAGGTCTCGAATTTCAAGAGTGGAACATCAAAGGCTGCCTTTTGGGAAGAAAAAGCTAATTTTCGTTTTAAGAATCTTGCTTTGCTCGTTTGCCGTCCCATAAACATATTTACCATTGCAAAGTCTTTCGGCTTATAATCAAAGTCTTTTTGATTATAAGCAGCGACATATTTATCACCGAAAAAAATTCAGAGCTACCGGTAATAACAATTCTAAGATTTTACAAACGTCAGTCTTCAGTGCAGATGCCTCCGATCTGTACTTCTACAGACTCGACAGATATGATTTTACACAAGATCGTTGTGCTGATATTACATTGCTCTACCTCGGTTCATCTAGGGAGACTATGCTAATGCTCGCCGATTAAATCACGCCACAGGACACGGGAATCCCTAAGTGCGAGCGCCGAGGTAAGTTCTAAAAGGTAAATCTTCCAAGCTAGACGTGCGAAGTAAATCTCAAAAGAGGACCGCGCGCATTGCGGTCGGGGGGGTAAGTACCGTGCTTTAAGTAGGACTTTGTATTCCACGCTTCTTTCATCCACACTTTGTCCTCGTACCAGAAACGCGAGTCTTCCCCAACCGCGTCTTACACTTTCAGCATCCGTCGTGCTACCACCCTCCCTCCCGAGTTGCGGCCGCTGTCCCGAAATGCGTCCTTTCTCCGCGTGTGTGTTTTGTTGAAGTGAAATACGCGCGTCGCTTTGTGAGATACGCGCTTTTACGAGTGGTACCCCGTCATCGTCGGATATTTTCCACTGACTACGAATTTCGGTCGTCCTGCTCGCGTTTCATGTTTAACGGGCCGTACATACGTGACACCGAGCACGCTGTTAGACATTTGTATCATATCGATCACGCGTCGCATTTACTCAACGAACCATATTGTATAAATGATACATATTCCGTTGGATATTCCATTACTGCTGTGTTATTTTTTTTAATTGGCGAACAAATTCAGATATTTTTTTTCGTTACCGGAAATATCAACGAGAGCTCGTCCAATGTACATCCTCATCTTGATACTAAATATGGTAGTTAGAGAATAATAATGCAATAGCGAGCGGATGTTCTACGCGTATATACGTATATGTACTTTATCGACAGCGATGGATATTTACGTTTCGTGTGTGTTTGCACATTTTTATATTTTATGTGCAGTTCACCATCCCGGAGATGACTTTTTTCTACCTGATATTTATTTATACAGCTCTACACTCGCGTTTTGTATTTACCCTCGCACTTTACATTTCCGTGTGCAAGCGCTGCCAGTAATCATAAATCTCAAGCAAATCCTCGTCGTCTACACGTTGTCCTCTTACAAGGAACATCGCTCCCTTCTGTCGCGTCTCATATCTCCCTCGCGTTATATGTAGTATTCCCGTATGTATATACACGCTGCACGGTATTTCCACGGCGTTTGCTTTTTCACGCCACGTTGACGTAAGATTGTCCGAGAGAAAACGCGTGTATTCTTCCGCAATACAATACTCCTATCGCGAAACGCACCGCCTCCGCAGTCCGCAATTTGTCGTTTTCGGCCTTGTCTGCCAAACGTGCCTTTCATTTCTTTCGATGCCATTCTCGGCGTCATCGGTGACGGGATGTATATTGCGGTCTTTTGTATTTATGAAGCGTCGGCGATACGGAACACAACCGCTATACTTAAGTAGCTTCTTGTATTCCGTTCTTCAACCATCCGCATTTCATTCAACCGCGGAAGCTATTCTCCCTCAGCATGCACGATGACTATCTTTTGACCGCATTGTGTCTTGGTTATACGAATATGGGTATAATCCTGTTTACCTTATAAGCAAGATATCGCGATTGCGTCATCTTGTATTTTTCGTTTAATCTAATATAGAAATATTATTTATACAGTTTATACTTCAATAATACATTCTTCAGGCCGTAACATTTTGCTAACTTTAATTTTAATTAAGTAAATAACTGAAAAACGTATCTGTCATTTTATCTTCTTCGTCTTTCCTTCAATATATAAACTTTGTTGGGACGCGCGTGAATGTGTATGAAAGATATTTTTGTCATTTTCTTTTACCTCGAGACAAAGTAAAATAAGCAACGTTGGAAAACTCAAATTTTTCAAGAGACATTTTTTCTACGAGAACATCGGTCTGATAAAATTTGATATCTAATTACTCTTATTAGAAACAATATTAAACAGAAAAAATACGGCATATTTGAAAATAATAATTTGTAAACATTGCTGACAGAATTACGGAAAATCTTAAATAAAATATTACATTTACTTATTTACTTGGACCAATCATATTTTTGTATCGCCATGATAAATATTCGCCCGAAGGAGATTTGTTACCAGTGAATGGATAAATAACGTACGTGGGATTCAACGGGAGTAAACCGTCAGTTTTTTTTAATATGTAAAAAATCAGTTTTTATTTATCTAACAACGAAGCATCCGGTATTCGGCCATATGTGTATCTAACGTTGCGTATTTTATCTGTGCGTGAGTTTGCCGTGACGATATTTTTCAAGTAATTATTTATTCCGATTTTACAAGAAAAAATATCTACGTCAATGTTCGAAATCGAAAACTAATAAAATACCAATTTCCAGCAATATAATAATTACAATTATTACAAACTAAATGTATTACATATAATTAATACATAAATTATATTTTGTTAGAAATATATAAATATAAAGAGGAATATTTCCTTAAAAGAAACGCCTCGCAGTTACCACTATTTCGCAGTTAAAAATTATGTTTCCTCTACACGCACCGTCGACTTTTAAACATTTGTCTCTTGCGTGAGGTCGGGACTAACAACACTCTTCGGCTGCGATGCGATCGCCTTAAATAAAGTATTTACTGTAAATTGCATTGCTATAAATGTCAAGCCGAGGTGGTACGGTGTAGCGCGCGGATATCGATTTTTAAGTGGCCCCTTACATCTTGTATGTACTCCTTTCTATCCACACTTTGTCATCTCTTGCAAAACAGCTTCCCTCCGCTTCCCTCCAACCCCTTTTTCCAACTCCTATTTCTCTCTCTCTCTCTCTCTCTCTCTCTCTCTCTCTCTCTCTCTCTCTCTCTTTCTCTCTCGCAGTCTGGTACACCAGAGCAACGCGTAAGTACTCGTGTGTACCAAAGGCTATCCTCTTCTTCGTGTTTTGCTTCGCTCAAGCGAAGTAAGATAAGACGCTCGGCTAGGAGGTAGAGGGAGAAAAGTGTACTGCGCGACTTAAGTCTAGTGCTTTCGCGAAGATCGCGCGCACTTCTCTTTTTCTCTTTCTCGGGAGCCACTCTCAAGTCACAGGACTAGACTCCTCCAGGCGACGTCAACTACCCGTTGCCGCGAACGATGATGCCGGATTGCCCCTCGCAAAAAAAATGGAGGAAAATATCCGCTGCCGTACCGAGAAAAATGGTGTCGGCGCCGCGCGGTGCCGGCAGGATACGCAGCGACGGCGTGATCGGACGGCTAGTGATTTGTCGCGATAACGATAACAGCGTGCTCCACCCAACGTCTATCAACGTCTGCGACGAAAGGGCTGATAACTCGAATCTCGGAGACGGAAACCTCGCAGACGGAGAGGATATTGAGGGCGACAATTCTCTCGGCGAAATTATTCCTCTCCCGCGATAAGGGCAATATATGTGCCTGTCCCGATTTGAAATTATCGTAATAGTTTGTTCGATTCCTGATGTTTTCCGGATAGCGATAAGATCGTTACGAAGAGGTATAATTATTTCTCGTTCGAAGTACACGAACTGCATCGATGTGAAAGCATAAACTAACTTCAATTATGTAAAATATGTATTTGATTATATTGCGGTGGATATACACCCGCCGGTCTTGGCATATAAATTGTCAGCATCAGATATAATATGGATCGATCCTTAAACCATGCGGACGCGCGAAACATAAAATCGCGACTGGAATCTAACGTGGCGCGTTTTTACGTGACTGGACGCTCGAACCGATCGCCGGGCAGAAAGGAGACATGTCCATTTGTCCGCTCCGACGAGTGGTATAACGTGTTTACATTGTTTCCAGTACGCATAAAGCGCACATCGTTAGTTAACAATGCGGCTGAACAGAGTTGGGAATGGCTTTGACGCCGAGCGGGCGCGAAAAGCCTCGGACTCGTCCAATGGAACTGGGCTCTAATGCACGGGTCAGTGCAGAGAACAATAAATCGGTTGCTTTCAAATCGACGAATCGATGCACACACTCGTCACCGGGCGCGAATCGACGCTCGGACGTTACGATATCGCGAGCGCGATAGTCGCCATAATAAAGCACGAGTAAAATGCGAGTGATAAAGCCCGCGAGTAGAATGAGTGGCGAGCGAGAAAAACGGGCCCGTTAATATTATCGCGGGAATAGAAACAAGTAGCGGACACAACAAAGTGGAATCGTTCCCCATTGATGTCCGCATCAATTATCGCGAGCTCTTTATACGTGGCTGCAATCGCGATGCGTTTTTTCAAGCGCGTGTTTCCCTTATCTTTTCTTTGATGTAATTATTGTATATCATCGTTTTGTCGTCGTTATTCCATAAAAATCCACAACTGTTAAAGACTAGCCTTTTCTTTGTTTGTTTTATTGGCATGTGTTTCTTATATAGCGCTGTTTTAATTTAAAAAATAAAGTTATTTTATGTTACAAAATAATTACCATGATGCATAGTATTCGAAAACACTACAGAAATCTGCTTTCTTATTGTTGTAACGATGCATCCTGCAGGGTTTTCTCGCGCGACGCTCACAATGGTGCGTCCTGGAAATAATTATGCCATTGCCATTGTGTGTTGCCGCACTAAAAAGTAACGAGTGCGCGGTCAAGTTTGGGCTATTCTTCCTCAAGGGAAATCGCACTTATATAGGATACGTAAGACGCAGTCACATATTTATTCAAGACGCAAGTTTGCGGCTGCTGGCTGTAGCGAGAAGCTTAAGTGTTTACAGGGTGCTAGGAACTCGCGTAAAGTCGTAATCACCAGACCGTATCCCAGGTTCGCCCGGTGGCGGTGTCTTGGAGAACAGTGCGGTTTCGCTCTGGGACTGAAAACGGATTTCCGACGGTTTCGGACCGCCTAAGTCCAAGTTACCGGGAGCGGATCCGGCTCGCTTCTTAACGCGACAACGCGACGATAATACCAATTAATATGTCTGTTTGCTATTGTACAAGGTGAATGTCATGGAATCTTGTGTCGGCAAATGTGCGAGTTCTAAACCGAAAATGAAATCCATATTTATTTGAGTTCTAATCGTTTTAAAATTATCGTATCTTTTGCACAGTTTTAGAAACACTTTAAAAAGAAGCTAAAGAGACTTATGCTTGTGTGTATGTATGCGCATGTGTCTTTTTTGTAATTAGAATATATCTAGAAATGTAATCATAAGTTAAACAAATCTAGAAATGTATTCACAAGTTAAACAAATTAAAAACTCAAGAGGTTCATTCCTAGGTACCATCCAAATCTGCCAAATCCGCAGCGAGATTACCGAATATTCGTTTTTATCGTATTCGTTTTTCGATCCTACCCGAACACATATATTGCGACCACTTTCGCAAATGTACCTCGAGGCTTCGTCAGCGAATACATCGTTTCCCAAAATATCAGAAAAGTTACATTCAACCGAGGAAAGCAGAAAATTACAAATTTGACGCTCGATAGCCTCTTCCGAAGATCCTACGAAGTTATCCTTTGTCAATCGCGATCGTAGGGCAGCGCGAATCCTGGAAATTTCTATAATTTTGACTTTTCGATCGCAGGTGCATATACGACACGCAATTACGTTACGACATGCTGTAGGTCTACACACTCTACCTATAATTGTTTCGCGGATGAGTGTCATCGTGACGCTATTGGTGAAAACTACATTGCTCCGGAAAGTTTCGGGAGTTCGCTCATTTGTGCGTGGCAATGCCTACGTATACATAGGTATGTGCATACAACACCCAGGTATCGATGTCGCGTTTATTAGTTCGCCATCCAATGCACCGACGAGGGAAGCGGATCGTGGCTTGTACCGCCGCCGGCGCCGGCGCGACCGGACTCAATTCCGTGCGGAGATCAAATATCTGCCGAGCAAACGTGCCGGCCGGAACTCGTCGTCACGAGTGACGCTGATGAAGTTTACCGCGAGGCACGTTTAATCTGAATTCCGACGTTGGCGTTGCCTCGAAAGCCGCGCGATTAACAAGTACGCTAGGCTGGGCCTTACGGGTCGTTAACGTCGATAACTCACGGCGCAAGACGTGATTATGTGTCAAGCGGGAACATTAGGCAGGCCACGGTATATATATGCGAGCGGGGCTTACGGAAATACAACCGATGAAACGCGGTCGACAGGTGAATGTCGAAAATCGCTCTCGCGACTCGTAAATCCAATTCGCCGATGCGATTAATGCCGAAAGTGCATGACTGTAACGCGTTAATTACGGGCTTTGCCTTTTGCGCTGTTTTCGATCCCGGAGATTTGTCGAAGTTTTCGACGACGCGGGCACAATTCCCCGCCATCATCGCCCCGACCGGCGTTCATACGCACAAAGAGGATTAATTCCGATATAGTACGTGCGTATAATTTGCGATACGACATCCAATCGTTAAGGATTAACAATCGTATAAAGCTTTTGCTGATGCAATAATACTCTTTCACATTTTATGTGCGCACGTATACGAGCATATTTACGTATATCTATATTGCATCATAATGTTTCACTGTTAATTAAAAAGTACCAGAAATCAACATAATTCATAATTCTTAAATAGCACGATTCATTGCACATTGCAAAAATAAACTATATGAGCGCATGTAGAAACATAGCTAATTGAATTGAATCCTGTTATGTGATATTGATGACGATATTTAATATTTTCTGCTGTGTGCGCGTAAAAATAGATTGGTAAATCTTTTAAGCTTTGACATAATAATGGGCAGTAATTTATTAAAGTTTCTCTTGCAAGCCTCGACATAATAATAGGCAGTTATTTATCAAAGTTTTTCGACAAATACCTCGATAAAATTATATAATGCGTTTAAGCTTCTTAACAAATATCGGGCGCGTTTAACGTTTAAATGCTTTTTATATTAAGATATATATTTTAATTAAATGTCTTTATTAAGATATACCTTAATTAATTTCTTTTCGTAAAGGCAATATCGTATTTGTTTTATAATGCGTGAAACTACCATAGCAATAGGTAAAATGGAATTAGCTCCCGACTGTCAAGACAGTTTTTGCAATGCCACGCCGAGGCAGGCGCAGGTTCCCGTTTAAAATGAATAACAAATGGGGACTTTCTACTGCTTAATTCCCGTAGCTTAATTAAACGGAAGGGAGAAAAGAAAAGGCAAAGAAATTCGTCGGAACAAAATTGGGTCGGCGGACGAGGGAGAGCGCAAAAGCGGCTAAACGTTTGAAAATGGTAATCGTCGCAGTCTGTGTATACAGAACTGGAACATCGTGAAAAGGGGTGGCCGAAAGGCGAAAGGTCAAAGGTCAAAGGCGAAATGTGTTTAGGCAACGCTGCGTGTCAAAGGGGGAAATTAGTTTTCGGATAAGAGGATCAAAAGAGAACGAACTTTGTTGTTGTCAAAGTTAATATCGCACTCATTTGTGCAAGTATTAGATTTCGGAAAGTGTATAGAAGCTATAATTATATCAATGGATACACAAATTATTCTCTATGGATACTTACGTGCAGTTCGACGGGAATTTCGCCGAAGTTATAATTACAGCGCGAAAAGTGATGTCTGCGGATTAATATTTGCTAAAATTACAACGTCGCGCGCGGCATGTCATTTTCGTGACTATTTTTCACGCTCTGTTTTTAGCCCCGGGTTCGTTCGTTAGTTTAACTGACATTCGCTTTCGGGAATTTCAACTTTCCCGTGGTATCTACGAGGAGCGAGGGAACGACGTGGCCCGCGTACCGCGATGCAATTTTCTGCCTTGCGTTTCCACCGCCATCGATTGCCATTGTGGGGCAAACTTTCGGGGCCTAGTTTCGTCAGAAATACAAGTCTCCCCGATCAAACATTTTACACACCTTTCCTCGTCTCGTCGTTCCCTGCGGTAGACGCGATCGTTATTGCACCGGGCTTTATTCAGGCTTTATCTTGCCTCCAGGTGAAATTCGGCTGATTTGCATTCGGCGGGCGGCAAAGGGCGGCATGGGGTTGATTCGGTTTTAATTCGCAGGAGTAAAAGATTACGCGTGATAAACGACCATTGTTCTTCCTCGTGAAAAATCTCGTTTTCAGCAAGAAAAGCCTTCTCGTGTTCCTGGAGGTCTAAACGTTGTGTTTTAACGGTGGGGACGCGGTCGAACGGTTGAGTCTCGAATAAACTAGCTCGACTAAACTGCAATGGCTAAATTGTACCGGCGTACATTTTTTAAATCTTAAATTTTGCATTAACCCAGTAACACACGTGTGTGTGTGTGTGTGTTGATGCATGTAAATACCGAAAGCGAGCGGCAGCGCGGTAATGCGACGATAAAGATCGTTGTTTTGTGGGCACAAAAGCGGCTAGAAAGCATGATATCGAGCCAAACCGCGTGCGAATGAGATACCGCGGTGTATAGTAAGTCTCGCATTTAACAAACAATTAGCCATTTAGCCGTAATGATCGATAAGCGCGGGGCACGACACCGGGGATTTGTTCACGCAGAATTTGACTCTTATCGATGCACCGGTGCTGCAGGTCGGCCATTTGAGAATGGCGTGTATATACGAAATTCGATTCTTATCGCTAGAACTATCTGCACGGTTGACCGGCAGGTCCAGGCTAATTCGATGATGCGCAATTACGTACGGCGTTACACCGGGGGCGACGGTCCACGCGAAAGGGCTGCGTTACCTTCGGAAATACGGTAGCGACGCGATTAATCATTTTCGTAGCGGAAGTGGCCGTGTCATTGACGGTAATAATATGCGTGACCAATCAATTGCTTAACGTTCGGGAAAATAATACGCCATATCGTATTTTACGCGCTATGCTTCTTCACAAATAACCAATTAGACAACGCGCGATTCATTGCGCGCGTAACGATACGCTAATTATTCAAACTTTGTATGACGTACGATATAACGATATCTCATGTAGTTCTATTAAACATAGAAACAAAAAATGCATAACAAATATCTGTTAACTTTCTAATTGTCCAAAATTTTGTGTATGGCAATATTTAATTCTTTGCGAGAGAACTCTAAAAGTACGATACCATATGCAATTATCATTATAAAATCAACTTATTAAAAAGGCAATTGCATCGAAAAAAGAATTGCAAACAGATGAAAATAGAAGACTATTTATAACGTAACAGCCGTGCCGAATGTCGTGTCATACTTATCATGTATATATCTATGTATAATACGAACAAATTGACTATTTATTTATAAAATTTGCATTTTTTCCCCCAGAAACAATTATTCAACTGACAGTTTGCTTACAGCGTTCAAACGTTCGCAACAAATCGAGAATATTTTGCGTGTGACAGATTTGACGTATAGAGGATACTTAACACTTTCACGCGAATTAAGGTCAGCAGGTTGTTCTCGGCAAGAGCGAGTGCAGTGGGACTGCCGGTGTCCGTAACAAGACTGCTAATGCGTGTCGTTAACATTAATCGCTATGGTCCTGTAATTTGCGTACTCCACATTCACTTCATCCTCATCCGCGCACGCGCGCAATTCCCTTTTGCCTTCCGTTCTTCTATCTTACGTGAAGCCGGAAGAGCAACGATGTTACGGAATAGCACGAGTAATTTTCATAATGAGGTGTTGACTAACAGTTCTACTTTCCTAATGTAGGTGTTTCATCTCGTGACACCTTGCCACAGGTGCGCGAAAGTGTTTATACGAAAATTCAATCTCCTACTGTTGCAGTGCATTTTATTTATTATTAAGACGAGAAAAAAGTGTTTCTTCATTTAAATAGAATATTGTTTATCATGTGTATGTGAGAGAATAAATTCATAATACTCAATATAATAATTAAATTTTCAGACAAATAAAGAATTTTTCTTTATATCCAACGTTTGGATCATATCGTTATAGATATAAATACAGATAATAGAACGTGAGACTAAACAGAGACTAAAAATATTCGTTGTTAGCTTTATAAGCTTATCTAGTGAGATATTATCGCGGGATATTTTCCTACGCCTGCTAACAAAGATCTTTATCAATGAGCGATGCTTAAAATATTAGCGTGCTTCTCTACATCTCAGCGTGTCCCCTTATAAGTAAATCCTTTTTTATCGCGCGAGATCCGTTCGACATAAATTGTCGACTTATACTAATGGGTTAATAAAATATTCATCTTGCGCCGACGAATAAATCGCGCACGTGTGGATCGCGTGGGATATGCCGCCATCGCGTTGTACTCGGCTACCAGAAAGTACCCCAGGGTGCTCTCACCCCACGCCTCGTACGTAGGATTCGAAACCGATATTGCGCGGGCTTATCTTGCCCCTCCCCCCCCCATCCCACCGGAGTCGATGAGCGCGCACAGCTATCCCGAGGGAGTTCTGACGGGAAATTATCTCGAAAAATGTATCCCCGGCTTCGCGAGGAAAAGAGAGGGTGACTCGGGTCCGACTCGAGCAGACAGATTGCCGGAATCAGATTCGAGGTTCTTTCTTTCCGTCTTCCTATACGCTACGAGATATCCGCCCCCGTGGCACTCGATAAAACTAATCTGCTAATCGATACCCACCGGGAAAGGATAACGAACCTAATTTTTCTTTGCGATTAAGCCGGATCGGTTACGTCAGTCCAATTCCTCGCGCGGTAACCTCTCATTCGTCGCAAATAGAATCTTATGTCTTGAACGATGGGAAATGATCGTCTGCTTGCAAGAGTGTTATTTTCATGAAAACGCATACTATTCGACGAAGCGATATTGCACAAAGGCACGGCGAAGACGTAAAATAAAATATCGTATGTCTATGAAATTGGGACTACCACGGCCGCGGCTTGTGTAAGCAAGATTTTACCAGTAACGCGTAATATCATAATTGTTACAATCGTATATCTTCCCCCCCTCTCTCTCTCTCTCTCTCTTTTTTACTTCCATTATTTATATAGGGTTGTTTCACGTCTTTCCTCGCGACAGGTTCAGCAATTCGGAGCTGCAGACGTGGCACAAGCCCGCATCCATTCAATCAGGGTTGCAGTCTGACAAGGGTATAAAGAGAAAGAGTGGGCTTACGCGCAAAATCGAAAGCACAGTTCGACGGATATGGAAGACGTCTCTGTCTTCCCGTCTTTTTTGTTTCACCCGCAGCTAAGGCACGATAGGCTTTCTCCGCAGTCTCTCTCTCAAGGGTTCCACGCACGATCTGTCTTTCATTTCTTCAGTCTAGTGGAAAGGTTCGTGCTATACTCCAATTTTCTGTATTGACTGTGAAGTGGTTTTTTTGTAACGATCGCCTATGTCCTTTAAATATCTCTTATGTAATTATATTTAAAAAAGTAACTTGAGAAAAAGAGATTTTATTAATTTCTACTTACTACTTTAAATAACAATCATCGAACAAAATTAGAAAGCAAAAAGTGTTCTTCAGTCTTATTTGTACTGAATCTTCAATTAATATATAATTATAATTGTAAGATATATAAATTTACAAGCAATAAGACACAGAATTATTTTGGATCAAAGAACTGCTATTTACAAATGAATGCATCGCTGTTAGCCGCAAAAATGTTACGTCCTTCCCTCTTACACACATAATAATAATAATAAAGAAATAAAAAGTATTTGTAAAAATAAAAAATAACTGACAACAGTACTGGCATATATGCAGACAAATCTATATTCTAATCAATCTAATCTATATTCTAATTGGCCTAATTTGCCGATAAAATAGAAGATGAATAAAAAATTACAGTAAATATTTTAGTACAAGATTCCGGAATATATGTGTTAATTTATATATAGTATGAATAATTTAAATAAAAGAAATTTGAGTAAGATATATTTAAACAATTCAGAAAGTAACACGTAGACTATTTTATTCGCTTTTAAAAAGAAAAGAAAGTTCTTTGCTGTTGGTCTTCTACTTCACCTTTCTAGATAGCGTTTTTGTTCCGACTACTAGCTGTAGGGGTAGCTTCTGGTTAATTGTAGGTAGACCGAAAGATTTCCAAGTAATTCTATATATATGCGGTGATGTTCCAATTTATTATTTGACGTACGACGTACGAGTTCTTCGTTCAGATTTTCTACTTATGGCTTCTCGCCAACGTCTCTCTCTCTTTCTTTGTTGTAAGATAATCCTAATGTTGTCTGTTCGGATGTATTACACTCCATGTTTAATAACATAATAAAACAATTTCCGATAATAAAATTTTCAGAAACAATCTTTGGAAAACAAAAGAATATATTTTTCACGAGACACACAATCGTGATTTATCGTTTGAGAGAAATTGAAGATCTCCTGCCGTCTGACATTCCTGCTCCGCTCGTGGTATCCTAAAAGCAATTCGATCGATGGTACCTAAAAGAAAAGCGCTTTTCCCGACGGATAAAACTCCAATCTATCGGATATTATTCTTTTCGCGAAAATGATATTTCGATAGGACCCGTATTGTTCTCCTTCGTGAAGCTGCACACTCTCTAAGGAAGCTACTTTGAAATAAACATACGAACTCCATTTCTTCGCCCGGAGACATTTTTCTACGAAGATGCCTTTTATATAGAGAAAGAGAAAGAACGGGAGAGAAAGAGAAAGAGGTCGACGAATAATGGCAGGCTATAAAAAAAGGTGGGCGCAAAGCCTTTCCTGTCTTTTCATTCACCTAATGGATCGCATAAGGCATGCCGTTGCCAGAGGTCGTTCCTTTTTGTCAAGATATCGATTTTATTGTCGACCGGCTAAGTTTCGCGGAAGTTCGAGGCGGCTCCCGTGGCGGCGTGAAACGAACCGAAAATTAGGATGGCAAGACTTAAGCCGCCTGGAAATGCCGCGAACTCAGAAAAGAGTGCGCCCGTCCTTTGGTGTTCGATGGCCGTCCAACTAAATTGACTTGCGGTTACGTGATTGAACATCAAATACGGTTTGACGTGACTGTATGATGTTGCGAACGGCGACAACCTCGAAGCAGATAATAGCAAAAATTAGAGCTACTAATTTAATAAACTAATTTCGTCACGAGTAAAGGCACCTCTCCGCATTACTCCATCAAAAGTGAATTAATTTGCATGTAAATTAGAAGTTGTGAAAGAAAGGATTGATGCTCCGGCATAAGCAAGCAGGAACATCTAAAACATATAATTATGCAGATTGTCAAAGTGCACGAACAGTACACGCCTCAAACTTTCTATGCAGATCGCAAAAGTAAATCGCAAACACTTTTAATTGCAAAAGCATCGTTATCGCTTGCCCTCGTCTCAACACATAATTCATTTCATTGTGAGATGTACATTAAGTTTCGGCGGAAAGCTTTTCTACATCGTTGAAGCTTTACAACAAGCCAAAATTCGACTAAAGCTGAAACGAGTATCCAATTTAACGGTCGTCGAAGTAAACTGGAAACGCGGCTTTGTAGTTTAGTATCTTCGCGGTGGTAAATAGCGATTGCAATAAACTTTCGTCAGAGAGAGTTTCAAGAGAAAGAGATACAGGAAGGATATGCAAACATGCGCTCTCAAAACGTAGTACGCTAGAGACTTGATGTAAACTTGCCATGAAGACAAGAATTGTCCAAAATTCAGTAGTAATCTCATCGTCGGTTACGCTTAATTTACTTCAACCCTCTCGCATGCGACTGTGCGCAGCATCGTTGCTGCTGCGAGCATTGTCAAATTTTCTATGACAAATTCTGCAGGTTCATTATTACGGTATACACAAATAGAAGATAAATAGCTGCCGGCGGGGAATTTTATTCCATGCACTAGTTTAATTTTCATCTCTCGCGTTTTAAAATAATACCGCAAACTCGGTCATACAATAAATTCATCGATTCTGTGCGCGCGTACGAAGATCGTAAGGTCTTATAATTTCATTGTAATAATGTTAATAACGGCAAGAAAATTAGCAATATTGCACTTAATACTTACAATATGCAGTTGCACACACAAAGTATATTAAATGTATTTAATAGATATATTTCGGTAAAATACCTGCGGTTAGATATTCCGGTAAAATCCCAGATCTAGATCATGGTTGTCCAAAATTACAAAATATAATATATACTGTGACATATATGTGTGATTCACCATGTCCAAGAAATGATATTAATTATAAGATCGTATGTCAAAGTTATTAAATTAAGAGTAAACAATATCTATAATAATAGTCCGCGAAAGAATATACCATATATTAATCGCGAATTGTGCTACTACAAAATTAACAAACTTATAGGTACTTCGTGTTAAATCTTTCACCTTTGTTACGTTTTTAATTATGAAAATATTTTATAGTATATGGACACATAAAATTATTTTAAAAAATATTTTTAAGGGGATGTTGCAACGTTTATAATAATGTGTAAATAAAAGTTCAACAACTTTTGGAATCAACGTCGTTGAACTTTTATTTATACATTATTATAAATGTTTCACAATATACTCTTAAAAATCTTTTTTAAAATAATTTTGTAAAATTCTGTTTATTATGTATCACTATATAAAATTTTTTGTAAACAAATCAGCTTCACGGATCACTGCTTGCTTCATTTGCTTATTGTTAGTTGCTACTAACAAATAAGCAAGAGAAGTAAGCAGTGATCCGTGCAGCCGATTTCTATATAAAAAACATTTTAGTGATACACAATAAACAAAACTTTACTAACACTGTGAATGTACAAACGTGGATAGTTTGTTCAATATTTCTGTTGTATATTTCGTTATTTTTGTTTCATATTCCATTTCAAAAAAAGAAAAAAAGATTTTCGAATAAATCTGACATATTGGTAAAAGAAAAATATAAGCGAGGCAAACGAGTATTTCTCGTACTTTCCTCACGAGAGCACTCCCGTTGCGCGATAAACCGAGATCGTATATTGACCTTATTACGGTTTATATCCTGCGTGGACAACGGCCGTAGTTTAAAGTGCATTATGCAATATGTTGAAACATAACAGACAAAGTTTCTGTCCGTATTCCGCGTATGAGCCGCGTATTATCGGTTGAATAATTCAGTCCATTTCAATGTTTCACGGTGACGTAAAAGGACGTAGTTATGGAAATGAGCGCGTTGAAATTTCATGGGAATCCGATTATTGCCTCGAATTCGGCTGGATACGTGTCGTTACTTTACAGCCGACGCAGTGAAAAATATTATGCGACGTTTCGCGTGCATTGTGTACTTTCGAGGATCCCATCCGACGAAATTTTCGTCGCAGCTCGTTAATTTAACCAATTAAGCGGCACTGTAGGAAATTTTCAGCCAGAAAATTCATGAAAAATTTGTCGCCCCATTTTATATCACTGCGCACGCTTAGTCGTCCGTATAAGTTTCGCTTCTTCTCATTTCTTTTTCATTTCGATTCGTCTGCGAGAAAATTTTTGACTATCATAATTATATCATTGTCTTCGTCTGTGATAATAAAAACAACTATTCGACAAAATGTTATTTCTGTTTCTCTTTTTTCTCGACCAATCCATAGACATATCCTGTTTAATTTCTTATTGAGATATAAATATCGCGCATCACGACTCATAGATTTTCGTTTGTTGTTAAGTTTCCTAGATATTTTCATATAAGAAGTTGCCACACGGGCGGAGAAGTTAAACGCCATAAATCATTTCTTGACACATTTATGCCAGTCGCGTGCGACGGGTTTGCCACATTACACTCAACTTCTCAACTTATATAAATTTCATACCAACCAAGCCGCTTTCGGAGCCTTCGCTGAGAAAGTGCCGAGTAATAACACGAAAGACATTTCCGGGTCAAAAGTTACTCTCGATAGTGACTTCTTCCGAATTCTCTTATTCTTCTACCGTTATGTAACATATATCGTACAAATAATCATACTTTCTCTTGTACGCGTGTGGCAAATATAAACTTAATTAATTAGATATTAATGTGTATATAAAGAAGAGAGAAAAAAGGTTTAACTCCTGCTAGCTAAAAACGAATTATTTCTCTGCAAAATGACGTTTCACTATGAATTACGTTAGCATGCACGTTTTATCAATTTTATACGCTCATCGAGTTTTATTTTAATGCTATTTTTGATACAATTATTATCTTATCTACGTTGCTGCATTCGCATGTAATTTATGGAAACAATTTGTGATAGAAATCAAGCGCGATTTCCCCACAAAATTATTGAACATCATATTGGACGATGAAATTACTTTTAGAACCGACTAACAGAATTAAATTTTACGCCACGTTAATCTTGCGAGTCTCTCGAATTTCAATGTGTGCGTGTGATAGATAGTGAAAATCTATAAAATTAACTGTTTTCGAAGATATGTACGTGTTTGTCAAATACGGTTTTCGCGTGATACTCGCTGCACGTTTATTTAGACTCGTCTCTTTCGAGTAGATCATCAAAACCCTTCGCTGAAACATCTTCGGAGAATCTATCGCCGCGATCAAAGAAATGAGTTGCGTGGCAAACTGCTGATGTTTTATGTATATACGCAGATCTTAGTTGACGACGCGCAGCCACTGATTTCGCCATAAATATTTAATGAGCAGTTCGTAACGAAGCTTCTCGTTGTCCGACAGAATTCGCTTTTTTTGGACGCGCCAATTAAGAAACATAAATAATGGAGGCGCCGCGCGGAGAGCCGCGCGAGAATTTACCTACGGACGAATTTGCAACTTTTCCATCATTTACCGACTCCCGTGAGGCCCAACAATATGTACCAATCAATTATTTAGATTTTTCGGTGCTCTCAGACGACCGCCATAACAATTCACCTCGACTGCGAAGCAGATGAAAATTTTACGGATCGCTCGCATTAATTGCCTGTTTTTATAATTCCAATTATTTATATTTGATTATCGACGCGATAAATACGAGAAAACGAAATAATTGGTTCAAAAATTAATCCCAAATTACAATGTTGCAAACACACACGTATGAAATCATAAAATGTTGACATCCTCCGCCAGATAACATCCATTAAATAAATAAATAAATCGATGTAATACATTTCATCAAACGTAACAATTAATTTGCATTTCATTTCCATTGATGCTCGTAACGTTTCGGAGCACATCAACCATGAATAGCTATATTAATTTCACGTTATTACTTCTCTACGGTAGTTTCAGCGTAATTAAATACGGTTACGTGGCGAGCACGACGTCAAGAAAGTTAATTTAAAAAATAATTCTCGCCTTCGCAGTAAACAGAGGAAACCCCATTTCATTTTATCAAAGGTAAATCAATTTGCATTTAAATTAAACTCTTCTCAGAAGCTGATGTTCAAGTACAAACGGCGGATAAAGCGAGAGCCGGGCTACTTATTGATAATGGAAATTACTTTTTATAAGGTGCGAATCGTGTAAATACTCTGCGCCACGTCGTTTGTGAGCTTTTGCTCTTTATCCAAAATTATCGAAATCAGTCCGATTTATTACGATACCTACCTATAGGACGAGAAAAACTTTTGCGAAAATACGGAGATTCGAGAACGCGAATTCTCTCCGATATCAGTGCCTAATGGTATTTAAGAGTAAAATTCGATGTATATACGAGCGTTACTGGTGCACGTTCGGGTAACTCGAATCGGGCAACGACTTGGGATAGTAAGAAGCACTTAGCTCAGGACGTGTTCCTATTTCGTAATGCTGTTGGAATTCTACCTATCCTTCTGCCGTCCGTCCTCGTCTTTCGTTCTCAATAGCGCTACTGACGGTAACTCGCGCAGTAACATTAAATCGACTTTACGCACTCGCAATTCATCTGGAACACAATGGTTCTGTACAAAACGTGCGAAAAAAGAAATCGGCGAAACCTTTTTGGCGACAATGCAGATAGGTATTTATATGTATTCAATCGTCCTTACTGAAATCTTATATTTCCAGAAAGCTAAAGAGAAAATTGTGTCCTATATAAAAATATTTGTATACGCAACTTCGGCAAGATAAATAATCTTTACGGATTTACTTGGCGAAAACAGATAATCTTTAAGATCGTTCCTATTTACGATGTTATTTGAAACATTAAAGTACCATTACAAATGCTTTGAATATGTTCCAAATTTTATACGTATATAAAATAGAAAAGTCTTCTGTTAAGAAGATATTTTATTATAACGCGAAGCGTAATTAATGGTAATTGATGCAGTTCGTTCGAGTGAAGTAATTATTGCTTTTAACTTAGCGAAGTGACAATGCAAAAACCGTTCGCGCTGACTGAAATAAAGCGATAAAGGTACTGTACTCACTGCATATGTAGAATCGCCATCGGCTTGTCCGAAAAGAGAACGACCGGTCGGTCGAAGCGTTGGTTGCGACCGCAAACGCGAGCACTGCCCTCGAGTTGAAGCCAACCGCCCTCGCACCTGTAACAGAAAGATAAAATCTCTCCAGTAGCTGTCCATTAGCTCTGGGCGCACGAACTGATACTTCCTTTCCTGTCGTTAACTAATTAATTTCGACAATTTACGATCCGACTGTCCCATAGCACTACGTAGAATTGTTAACTCACTCTGAGCGCGAACGTTGTGAAATTCTCCTCGCCGAGCATTGCAACGAGTTGAATTTTATGTCGTAGAGTTTTAAGAAACATGCATATTTTACTGTGAAGTCGGGTAAGAATTTTCTGTTCGCTGTTATCTCCGAGTCGGAATATTTAAATTACTTTCGAGGGCATCGCCTTCCTCAGGGTAGAAATCCTTTATCTCGCATATTTATTGTGGGCTGTCTTTGCATTTATTACAATCGAGTATTAAAATTTTGTCTTGTTGATCCTGGATCCGCGAAATTCTCAATCTCTTGACGACAAGAAAAGGGAAAGCCTTTCATTTTGAGATCGTTTACTTTACAAAGTGGCATCTACGCTCAACTCCAGTATACGTGCTTTGAATTTGATTTTATTCTCCGTGATGTTAAGACCTGTACTTGCTATTCCAGATTGAATTTGGTAGGAATCGTATTTTGAATCCAATATGTGCGAAGTTTAATGTTAACTAAGTTTCGCCACGTACAATACGAGTTTCGCTTTGCTTAAATTAGATTGTGTAAAGTAAAATTGAATTTGGGTTCCGTCCGAGGAAAATGTCGGTAGTAATTTTAACTTAAAACTCGCGCGATATGAGAAGGTAGAAGAGATCAGAAAAGAAATGCGGCCATTTTGACAAGAATATGTCCGCTTTATTCAAGCGTATAGAACTGACCGGTTGCCTCAATGCTTTATACGTCCTAATCAAGCAATGTTTTAAGCGAAGGCAAAAAATGTAGATACAGCCGGATAACGAGTTACTTGCGTTGCGTAATTTTTAACGAACAGACGGTCAAAATCGCTACAAACAATGTTCATTAACACGAAATAAATATTAAAATTTTATTTGGGTCAAAAACAGATTTTATATAAAATTTCTTCTTTATGCTGAAATTTCTTTATCCATAAGTACTTTATAATATTTACAGAGATCAAAAGTTCTCAAAAGTAATATAACTAGGGAGATATATATTTCTCTTTTGAACCTAGAAAAATTAATACATGATGAATTCATTAAGACATAGTTATATACGGCTATCAAGTATAATACTTCTTTCGATCATCGCTTCGAAATATAAATACAATGTGCGTACATTACTGTTAAATACACACATAAATATGTACTTTTTCTTAATTCTATTCAATGCGCTCGCAAAGTCGTTGCGTAAATTATGCTGCTAATTGTCTTTATCAAGGACAGGGCGCTTCCGATAATAACATTTCGTGGAATAAACGCGCGACCCTATACGACCGGAAAAAAAACGATTGCCGACGAGGGTCGCGCTGAAATTACTTCTTCGATTACGGGGCGACTTCAAAGGATTCGTTTTCCCGAGGCGTCGTCGACTAGGATTCTCGGGGTAGAGACGAAATGAGAGAATCCATGAGGGGTGGATGAGCGGGATAAAATCAGGCGGTTACGCAACGGGTAATACGCAACGAGGGAATCATGCTGATTCAATCAGACTTGCCGTCTCGTCTCACCTTCGTAAGAGGGAAAACGGGCGAAATACGCCATACTACGCTCGGTTAATTAATATCTATCGAGATTCCAGAGAATTTTGCGGCGTCGATGAGCTTCCTACGAAAAGATGACCTATACAGAATATACCTCCCCTATACATATGATATATCTAATATAATCTTGCCACAATGCTAAAACAATAGCCTGTCGGTCGAGAATTAAAGAATCATCGTTGCTTTAAAAAAAAATATAATAATTGCAAATAGATTGGCAGATTGGCATTGTTTGATTGATTTGTGATAATTGAAATTTTAATCAATTATTCAGCTACTCTTGTATGAAAATCTGATATTAGTCGTGAAGATTTGCAGTGCATGCCAATAATGTATTTTGTCGGATAATGCAATTTGAATACTGAGACAATCGGTTAACGCGACCTCGATTCTACATTCGTGGTTCGACAGGATTAATAGATACCCATATTGGGTGCTCGAGGCGGTCTTGCTTTAACATCAATAACGTTAATTAACATATCAACAAGACAATCGCGGAGACGTGTATTCTCGTGTAGTAATATCTTTGGCCTCCCAGGGACCAGGGCCCTTTATCTCTGTATTGGCTCATTCAAATCTTGATACAATTCGCGCAACGTACGGATGCTCGCGAGCCATTGTTGCGTGAAAAGACGGATATGTGCTACTATAGTTCACCATTGTGTCGAGCGTACGCTTATGAATTAATTGCTTGCGGCTTCGACGGGTTAGGTCGCGGATCCGATCGTCGCGCGATCCTCTTCGATCTCTATTGGTGCCCGAAAGGACATATATCTCCTCGTAATCCGGTCGGGTCTAACTTCTGATCCGAGTTACGATGCCGTTAACGTCCCGCGGAGAATACGAACTTGGTTGCTTGTAACATCTTTTATAAAGAACAACACTTTTCAGATAAAGTTTCAAACAGCTGGCTTTCGTTTACGGATAAAATATGACTGTCGCGTATTATTCCGTCTATTTTTAAGATATTGCAAAATACGAAACGTTAATGATGTTAATTTAACTTGACTGTACATATATAATTATTTCACATGATTACAAACTTTCGGATACTTTATGCGAAATGTACATCTAAGTATTCGATGCAAAAGTTGGAAAAACATCCAGGCTTAATGTTTCAAAAATAAGAAAGAAGAAGAGGATAAGTCGATAAGTAGGGTGGAGAGTAGTGGAGAGAACAATGAGAAGCGTGACTGACTGGTGTAGGATGGTATCAACAAGACGTCATAAATAATTGAAGCGCCCACGTGGCTTGGGAAGATGGGCTCGTTACTTTCGGCCCGTCTTTTCCGGTTCCAGGAAGAAAGGTATTCATTTTTGATGCGGCTTACGCGAGTCTACTTCAGCTCTTTTTCCACGCTCGCTCAAAAACTTGAAATCGCACCAGAGACACGTATCCGCTATGCGATTCGATAAGAAGCTTGCTCTCTCTTACTCGTTAGACGTGCAACATGGAGAGACAGGCAAGCGCGAAGTATATCGTCAGAGGATAAAGGATATCAAGGATCGTTACAGCCGCTGCGCAAAAGGGTCGGAGGTGGAACGGGAACCGACACGGGGAAAACCAAAGAAGCGGAGAATATCTGACGAATAGCGGTATTGTCAATTATGCGATGCAAATAAGCGAACGTCACGCCGCATCAGCAATCCAGCGGGGAGTTTGCGGCTCTTGCATTCAAGTCCGCAGCTGTTGTCTTTATTATTTGAGATGTACAATGCTTTGCCAGTAGTGTACGAGTAAGTTGTCTTGGTATTGGGGAAAGACTCGAGAACGAAATAAACATGATTACTCGTAGCGACTACCTTCATTGCCGTTGGAATTCTCAATGATTCGTTAACAATTCTTTAGACACGAGACGTAGCGAATATTTATAATTTTTCAAAGAATTATCAATAGTATATTTAAATATTGAGCTCATCTCCGTGTCCATTTTATTTCTAAAATCGTTGTATATGGCAGAGCTTGCGCTCTACACGAGTATTCAACGAGAGTAGAAACAAATAGGGGGACCTTCGTAAGAAGCCGGAGAACAAAGGCAGAAAAGAGAAAGACGTGTCGCGGAGATTTCATTGTGCCGTTGATAGCGCGATATAAATAATTGAAATGCCAAGTTGCGTCCGAATAAAGACGAAAAGAGGTACGAGAAGCGCTCCCCGGCAGTGCCCGCGCCGCGCTCCTCGCGCCGTTCACAGCAACAGCGGGTCACCCTATCTCCTCGACTCGCGATCCTCGGCATTTCACGTTTCACCGACTGCATTTGGCATCTCGTGTCCGGCAGCGAACAGCATGAACCGGGCTCTTCGTGCTCTTTCTTTTCGCGCCACGCCGATCGGACGCCGCCGCGACGAGAGGAAGAGCAAGGAGGAAGTCCGCCGAGAAATCCGACAGACGATTCGCAGGAAATTGAATGCTTTTATTTTGCGCGATTTTCTCTCATGCATGCAGTGGAGCAACCTTCCTCGTTCTCTTTTTTTCGCCCCCCTCTTCTCCAATTCGTTCATCCCTCCCTGCGTACGACGAACCGAGTCCGTGACCGAAAGATCGAAGCGATTTATCGAGAGCCGCTATCCGACCGTTCTAGCTTTTCGGTATGTCAATCGACTGCCACTGTTCTACGGGATATGGAAGGAAACTAAATTTCTTTGTGCCGAAATGATTCTTTTTTTTTTTTTTTTTTCAAGATAAAAGAATAAATCTCCTACACACAATCGACAAAACTAAACTTAAAACTAAAAATTATGATTACCTATTAAAAGCATGTTTTATTTAAGAATTAATTTTAAAAAGTGATAGATAATTTAATAATCAAGTAATTAGCTTTTATACTGTACAATCTCCTGCTACAGTTCCGTTACACGTACTTTATTTTTCTTTTCACGGTAGTCAAGCGATGATAGCATCGCAAGTTTCATCGCGTGCACGTTCCTTCGATATATATCGCGAGCATGAGAGCACACGCGATACAAAAATTCTCAGCCCTCATCTTTCTTCTCTTTAATAAGAATTATCTTACGTAAGTATATATGGAAGTGGTGTCTCGTTGGGTCATACCAGGAAACGACGAGATTTCTCTCGGAACTCGCACAGAGTTTTGTGGACTAATCTAGAGGGAATATCGTCACAACGTCGAGAGGAGTTACGAAACACTCGAGTGCAATTTAGGACGACCCTGTCTTCCCGAGTCCCTTATAATCGCGCTGGCTCACCGGGGTATAAAACGAAAACTCGTGGACCGTGCTTCTTGGCAGTATAATGCAAAACAGACAGACCGAGACCTCGCGCTACGCGGAAACTTCGAAGTCACGATTGCAGCTGCACTAGTGACGTACAGAATGTCGACGTTCTGTAAGTATACTCGATACTAATATAGGCGTATATACTCGATCAGAGAGATTTATTTGAGTATTAATAAATTAATATAGCAATTTATAGTGAATAATTGCAATTGTTATTGTAATATTCTCAGTCGAAGGCTTTCATTCTGTATATACTCTTTCCGCAATTTACGCATAACGAGAACTAAATCGTATGTCAAAAATATTCATATTTATATTTAATAACATAAACATTTATATTTATAATTTGTAAATATAATAACTGAAGTATTAAATATCAAACAGTATAAATGAACAGAAACCTACAATTGTTTAAAGCATAATAAATTTTACGTTATAACTGGAGCGACAGGAGTTTCGTTATGCCTGGTAAAACACGATAAAATCGTTGAACGTCGATAACGTCATTGGTTCAGACCGTTGATATAACGTATAAAAAAAAAAATCTCGGCAAGCATACGTCACTTCTTCGGAAGAACCCGTTCTTGTCAAAATCGCTGTCAGGCAATGTGGATGGCGGGTCCTCAGGACCGCCTCCTCGAAATACCATGCAATTTGGCGCGTCTTGTCGCGGAGGAGTACCTTAATCGCGGTCGAGCCTCCGAGTGGAAAACGGAGTAGCGAGAATCCTGGCCCTTGTGTATGTACGTATATACACGTTGTCTGCACATAACAAATACACACGCCCCCCCTATATACGTCCGCTTGCGGATAGCCCAGAGAGAACGCGAAGGAAAACCGACTAGACGATGAGAAGGTTGCCCGGAGGCAGCGCCAAGCTTACCGGTGTCAGTCAGTCAACCGGAAATCGCTTACCGCGCCCAGACCATCTCGTATTTTACATTTCCTCCCTCCTCGAACCCGTCATCCGCTGTTACCTCCACCCTGGCGTTTCTCGCCATTCTGCTTGCACAGCTTTCCACGTCTTTTTCATGCTGTACCCTCTTTTCACCGTCGAAGTGCGAACCCTTCCGACGGCGCGGCGCGACGGCGGCGGCGAGGGAACGGAGTTATACTGCAAATCAATTTACTGCGAGCATTCGGACGGAGCCCTCTCCGTTCCGAAGAACGGATTATAAATTTAAATGTAAACCGACGCAGTCCCGAGGGACAAAAGTGAGGGACGTCTCCTCACCAGGTGCGATCGAGAGTGATGCGGCGCAAGCTGGTGGATCGCCCACCGCGTTAGCAAACACCGTGATGCCTCGGACAATAGTGATCGAAATCGCATTATCGCCATCGTGCGCGAGAAGCTCGAGAAAGATGCTGATTTATAATGTATTATATTATGTCTTCCTCCCTGCTCTGTATAAAATTTGAATAAATCATGACGGTTAAAAGACTTGGATTCAGTTGACTATCGAATCGGCTGCATTACAAAATTTATGAAAAAAGGTTCAGGCAGTGTCGACAGAATAATAACATATAAATCGAAAAATTCAATTACCTTTTTAACTCAGATAGGAGGTCGCCCATTTTACGGGTTTAAGTAAAACAAATCGGCTTAACCCGGAATAATGTTCGCCGACGACGCGTCAATAGCAAAGCCAACTGAGAGATAAATCCATTTACTGCAATACGCGCAAGCGTGGCTGTAATTCGTTTTCGAACGGCTGAGTTCGTACGACAGGGAACACTTTAATCTCGACTCTCCAAGCGGCGCATTCAAAAATGTCAATTGATTTCTGACTGCGTGGACCGCGTTTCAGTTGATTTCACCATCAGATTGCACTTGTACTGTCGTCACCCCAAAACAAATTTGACTTATCTGATAGTGGCTGATTGTGGGGGATAGACTAGAAGAATTTCCTTTTATAGAAAATCATAGATTAGACACGACAGTTTATTGTAAGTAGCCTTTTATTAAAACTTCTTTTTCCAACTTTGTTAAAATTCTTGCAATTAAGTCATCCAAGATAATGTCGTGGTCTTATTAATGCAACATGTGTAGCGTGTATACGTGTAGCTGTGTGATATACATTTTATTTTATACACTACTTTATTTTATGATCTAGATTTTTGATATTTTAATCAAATTTGCCTAACGAAGTATTTACTGAGATACGTTTTTTTTTATTAATTTTTCTATGCACGTCCCGCTTTTGCTTCGAAAGCATGGAGAATTATTCATCCTCGACATTTCGTAGAATCACCGTTGGAATAAAAATGTTAGTTTCGCTGAAAGTGGAATAAATTATACTAATAGATAACTCTATCCGCAACCAAGAACCACACTCTCAACCACTGTGCTTTGAACCACTATCTTTGGCACACATTAAGATTACCTATTAGGAATGTCGATATAGTTTATTCTATGTTGAATGATTTTCTTGGGAAAACGATAAAACGACGGTATAAGTAGCTGATAAAGTTTTAAAGGTACGCTGACCTCTCTCTGCAGGATGGAAAATCGATAAAGGGCACAGTCCGTGCCTTGCAATTACCGTAGCGAAACCGTAATAAAATCGCGTTTATTTTTTCCATCCGCTTCATTAATCTTATACTTAATTGCCTCTAACAATCAATGTCATCATCCGATATTGGAATTAAGACTTTAGTAAATAAAAAGAAACTGAATATAATAATTGAACGATAATTTATACTGTAAAAAACTCATAATTAAAAAGATTTTGTGTTGTTTATACTCATTTATAGCACAGACATGATTAAATATATTGCACAAAATTATTGCTGATATTTGAAAATTTATTTGTTATATTACACGGAATAAGTGCATTTTAAGTAGTATGTCTCCACGAGAGATCGGACGGTAAGCTATATCAGTAACGAGTGATATGTAACGAGGAATTAGCTAGAACGGCGAAGGATCGCTCGGCGTTTAAATAGCAGCTAGCGAAACAGACATTGCAGTAATTATGTTGAAATTGTGAAGTCACGAGAGACTGGTTCGTCGACGCGTCGTTAAGTTGATCACTTCGGCTTTTAAATCGCGAACTTCGATTCACCGAACCGTGATAATTGACTAGTCGAGATTCTTATTTACTTCAACTCCAATTGCATTTACGCAATAGACTTTAACGAGCACTCTCTCCACTCTTAAAATATAAATTACGCAAATATATATCCGACAATTAGTTTTCGTTAAGAAATAAGTATATTTCGCAGTCTTTTCTATTCCCCAGTAATCAAGAGTTACTCAACGCTGTTTCGTTTCTCATCCCCTCGCGAGCTTCTACGTCTCGACGATCTCTAGATGCTTGAAAAAATACAACCCGACGAAACCTTTCGAACGAAAGAATATTCCATCAAAGATTCGACTTTGATCAATCAATAAAGAAAAAAAAGTGCAATTGACTGGACTACGTTAAGATCCTCACAATTTTCTTGTAACTCTTTCGTCGAATAAATCAACAAGGTGGATTCTCTACTTTCTCTCGGAAACGATCTGCTGTACGCGGATCTTAAAAGAATAACGAGGCCGGGGTATAGCGAGAAGAGCAAAAAAGGCTCTGAGAGACGGGGATGCGCTGAAAACTTTTTTCACTTTACTTCCCACACTACTCCGGCACGCGCTCCGACTTCTGCTCTTTTCGTTCATAACGATGGAATAACGTAAGCCGCTTTTGGATTTCAGATCCTCGCGTATCCCACGGCTGGATTTCGTGACCGGAAGCTGTCAGGCTTGTATCAAAGTTTCACGTATATGTTTTTGACATCCGCTGGGTTGCGGTGCTCGAAAATGGTTACACGCGATGTTTGTCAACGTCGAGTCGTTGTTCTCGAAACAATTTCTCTGTCTTATCGCCGGTTGACGTTAGCGGTTTGTGTGATTTCAGATTATCGCGAGGATAACGAGATACGTGGCGGAGAGAAGGCGGAGAGCGAAGGTCGAAGGGAGAGCAGGCGGAAAACTTTGAGTACATGCTATTTTTAACGCTTAACGGCTATCCAAACAGCCTTAACGTGATCCGCGGCTTCGGCGTCGACTGCGAAAAGGAATGACAGCTATTTGTCACGATGCTTGCCAATCGTTTTTATCGAAAATGCCAAAATACCTTTGCAAACTACACACGACCGAAATAAAAGTGATAAATGGCCAAACAGGTCCCTTTTGAATAAAATACAAAATAGCAAAACAGGCTATTTGGTTAAAGGTGAAGAATTTCAGTACGTGTACACGGTACACAGGTCATTTGAGGACGCGAACTGAGGTCGCCGAGTTGAATAATTGGGCCTCGGGTTTTATTAAAACATTGCCGCCAGTGGAATCGCACGAAATGTATCTACGTAACCATCGGTGATTTATGCGAGTTATTTCGCGTTGGGACTACGTCCGTTACATCAGGTAGACGCGGGGGTAACGGAAAATGAGAGTACGAGGGAACGGTACGTGCATGTACACACTAGGTGTTACGTGAAAAAGAAGCTAATCTTTTTTACGCGAGTATATAAATTATTTACGCGTGTCGCTCGTATCTCTTTACGATCAAATGGACAAAAGTGATAGATCACATTTTATATATCAATTTTTCAGACAAAAATTGCCAGTACCTATCGTTATTTTCTATTATGTTATCTATTATCAACATTATAATGTAAGTTGACTATAAAAAAATAAACAGTATGCCCGGAAAAAGTATTTACTTATTATTATCATTTATTTAGATCTGAAAATGATCCAACTTCTATCTTTTAATTTTTAGATTATTAAAATTACACGCAGCGATAATCACGATCAAATTTCCACTCAATACGTACGGCACAAAAGCCTATTTTCCATGTACCATTATTACCGTCGTCGTTGTTCGCGTTCGTGCAGGGAGGATGTTATGGATGCGGCGAGCGTGAAATCAAATTCCTAACGATCAGAACGATTTCGGGGCGCGGCAACGTGCGCCCGTTAGAGGAATGGAGCACGCAGATCGAGCCCTCGCCGAGCCCTCGAAAATCGGACGACGGCCGAGAGCCGATAGATGCGAACGTGTCTCATCGATCGGTAGCCCGTTTTTAATCCAGCGACGATCTGCGGAACACAAATCGCGCTGGTAGTGCAAACGAGTACGGATAAGCGAAAAGCTTACCATTTCTGGCTTCCGATGTGACCTGATACGACTCGCGGGTGTGTATTTTTGCGCGATCGCGCGTGAAACTTCGGCAACACGCCAGATTCAATAGCAATGATTTCACTTTTCATTAATGAGGCACGAATCTGGCGCGCTGTTGTTAATCGCGAAATTCTAACGCGTTCTCTGGCGCAAATTTGCGTTTTGAGAGGCCTGTGTGCATTCAATTTATGCGAATATCAGATTAAAACCCTTTAAACACTGGGCGCATAATATAAGCACTCAGCGTAAGAAAATCACTCACGGATATGTCAATACGTGCTCAGTGTATCTCGCTTTCTAGTTTTCTAATTTGTCTATAAAATATAGCTTAGGTATGTTTGTAAATGAATAGTATTATATACACTATACGTTGCAAAATCAAATGGACAGTCATGCGGTTCTATACTTACTCGAAGGATTAAACATTCAGTTTTATATTGTGCAAGCGAGCAATCGCCATGAAATTGTTTCGTAAGATCAGATAAAAGAATTAAGTTCTCTCTCTTTTTAAATAGCTAAAGCTGTTAAAGTAATAAATTGCATTTACTTAATAAAAAACTTTCTTTGCAAATGTTTTCGTTATCAAAAAGATTTCTTTTTGTCTTTCAAGCATACTATTATCTAAATTTCTTTTCATAAATAGAATATTCGAGCTAAAGCTATTATCCATCTATTATCAGGTGTTGATTTTTAATTCAATTAGAATTGTATATTATATAATTTCGAATAAATTCAAGACTATAGCAGTTTTAATTATCTCGTCTATTAGGAAATATAGATTTCCCATCTTTGCTTTCTTTGTAGTTGCAAAAAATTGCTACCGCGCAGCTTCCGCGGTGCACCGAAACAGTGAACCGGAAAAGATCCATTAACCAATTTATTTCCGGCGAGACAAATTCTCAATTGCCGGAACGTGTATATATAATCAGCGGTAAAGTTGAGGGAAGAGGATGATTCGCGTTCTCCTTTCTGTCCGGCGCGGAACGTCTTTCTGGCTCCTGCTTCTGTCTCCGCGGCAGTTTCATTTACTCTCGAACGGATGAAAGACTACTCCACGCGTCCTCGAGTCCGAACGGGATTGTCGTAATGTGGAAAGTTGGTGAATTGGATCTAAAGTTTTCTGAAAACAAGACTATTCCCTCCCTATTTCCCTCCTCCGTTCGGGCTAGTTCGTACGCGGAAAGACGGATGAAGGAACGGGCGGTAAAGGTGGCGGCCAGTCGATTCGAAACGAGGAAGGGAACAATGATGGTGGTCGGAGGGTACTTCGAGCTTCGCTAATTGTCGCACGATTTCAGTTTTCGGATCACCATCACGGAAACACGAATGCTATTATTTACCGATCTCCATTAAACTTCTAAAATTAGTCACCTTTTAGAATTAAAAAAATTATTAATGTTAGAAGTACTAAATATACATGTTTAACGTAGCGCAAAAATCGGCTTATGTAAATTCCATGAGCGAACAGAAGAAAGCTAGAAAAAGGCGGACGTGTTAAGCGACGTTTCGTGATCTTAATGCGGAATAAGGATTATATAGTTCTTTTCGCGACTTCTGCAGATATTACTCTTGACATCGCTGTGAAAATATCCATTGCCGCTACGAAACTGTGCAGACGTTTCGCAAATTTATTCCGCTTTGTTCCAATTATTTTTTTTTCTTATCAGGTTCTTAGAAAATAATTTTCGAATGGAAAGAACGACGGAAGCGCACGATTGTACATACGTCGGAATTGGATAATGCGGTTTTTAGGATTGCGCTGCGCGCGCGCCATCAATTACAATAACGCGATTATCTAACCATAATAACCGGCTGCGGGCTCGCGCATGCTCATGATTTATTTCAGCGAAATTTCGTATTGAAAGACCGCCTAAACCCGTGCGTAAACCCGTGGACCAATCACGCACGCCGCGATCCAGACATATTCGATCGCGCATAATGCGCAGAGATTCGAGCTAATAAATAACCGGGAGGTCATTGTCTCGTCCGCGCCAGTCGATCGTAAAATCACATTGGCGATAACCGTACGGCCGCATTATTTCCAGAGGCGCACAGATCAATTGGCCGATGCCTGATAAAAACTGTTCGTAGTCCCCCATGTAGGAACGAAGCTTAGGGGCATCGTCCATTGTTAGCTCAACAGCAAAATTGGTGATTTTTAGCTGTTTTCTTCTATCAATATAGTCGAGTTGCGAACAACGTCGCAAAATAAAAACTAATCCAAAAAACGCAAAAAATGTATCAAATATTGATTAAACGTATAAATTTTATACGAGTGCAATTTTTCAAATATATTTAAATTAACGTTATAACGTGCAATTTAATAAATTCTTCTTTTGTATTATTCTCGGCGGAGTTAGTTTGCGAATTAATGGTCCACTCGCAATATTAGATTATATGATATACACTATAGTTGTAAATAATAATTATTAATTAAACCAATTTTAAAGCGCCACAAATGTTACATACTGGCTTCATTTACCTTCCACCTCAGGAGAAATTAAATTTCGGGATGTTCTTATCATGAGCGGAGACGGCGCGTTTGAGGTGCACGTTAAACGCTCAAGCTCGGCGTTGTGATGTCGCGTTTACCATGCGTGTATCACTTATATGCCACGCGAAACGAACGTCGCGCGGCAATCAAACGTTCATGTTGGATTTATCAGCGGAGCGAGTGTCTAATTTGATAAGTGTACATAGCGCGGGCAAACAATTCACGAAGTGTGCTCGGCATACATTATTGCAGCTCGCGCGGTATAAGCAAGCGACGTTAGAAGCGCACCTCGAGAGCAAAACGTCGAATTTCGGGCAAGAAATTATTGTACCGTCTGATATTCCAGTCGCAAACGTGATGTACATATGTAATCACATTATCGTCTTGGCATCCTACGATGCGTGAATTATGACAATCTTATATGTGTGTACGCGGCGTCTTCTCACGCGAGCAGAGAAAATCGTGACAAACCTACGTACAATTTATTAAACGGAAAATTACTTCGCACGAGACAACAATTGAAACGATTTGTTTACCAGTTTCAAGCAAATAGAAAATATATTCATCCATAATTTAAATTATTATAATTTAATTATAGAAATTTAAGTGTAATTCCTTATATATTTGTATGTATATGATATCTATATAACTGTAAGAAAAGTACGCGAGACATTTCTCGTTCGTTTATCCCTCTTGTAATTTCGCGACAAAACGCACTTCCCTAAAACGGATTTAGTTTAGATAAATCACTCTAATATTTTTTTACGACGTGAAACTTATTTCGTCTAACGCGCGATGTCACTTTGCGTTTGAGACGTCAAGAGATATAAATTCTAAGGCTGAATGGAGAAGTTCGCTTTTCGCCGAAACCGCTCCTGTGGCGCGGATTAAGTGATCCTACCGTAAAAGTAGCGTAATTTATGAAGCTACTTAAACCTTAGCCCTCGAGTATAATATCCCTACTCGCCGAGCTACAGCTTCCGCGAAAGGAGATGAACTCTTCGAACGAGAATAATCGTTATATGAGGTGGCAGCCGGCGGTACGCTCCTTTTAGAAGCATATATGAAACAAACGAGAGACGAAATCGATACTGCTATTCAATACTTACATTCGGTTGAAAGCTTTTTTCATTATTAAAAGCGGATTTATTGAAAATTTTTCTAACGGTGGATAAAACAAAATATATTTTTTAACAGTTAATATTCCAATGTCGCAATGTTTCTTTCATATACATGTAACATCCTAAATAAATTGCAATTTTTTAAACTGTGCTTTTAATATGTGTAAATCATTCTGTAAACTCACGCACGTCCATATTCGCTTTAAATAAATGCGTGCAGCGTAGGGGTGAAAAAGAGAGAGAGAGAGAGAGAGAGAGAGAGAGAGAGAGAGAGAGAGAGAGAAGAGAGAGAGAGAGAGAGAAAATGCACATTTTAACAAATGAAAGTTTTGCAATATGTTTTCCGCTTGAAAGTTTTGCGAGAAAATTAAAACGCTTCAACATTGTTTTTCGAAAGTCGGAAAGAAAATGTATCTTCATGGCGCATTATGTAACTATGCTAAAAACTTAAATTATATATAATACACAAGGTAATGACGAAGGATCGCGTTTTGCACCGTGGAGTTATTTTAATCTCGCCGCTCGAACGTTCTCGCGCTTATAGTCTTCGTAATGTCGGGGATATATAATACAAATATAATAACGATAATAAGCCGCAGTTAAAACACGTCTTGCATTTTCCAAGTGTTCATAGTTTATAAGTATCTCTCTATGATTGTATTTTGTGTGATGTAACATTATAAAAGATATATTGGCAACTTTCCAAATAAAAATTCTTTTGTGTTTCTTTACATTTTAAAAGCACCTCGGAGTAATTAAAAAATGTACTAATCATCATTAATTGTGTTGATTAAAGTGTCAGTTTTACGGATAACAGACTTTACAAGCTTATCTCATCTTCCTTTCCTAGTATTTTCCTGTCGGAAAGTATTCTTCTACCTTTCTTTCTTTCTTTTCTTTTCCTTTAATCCTTCGATCGCTGTCACGCTTTAACAAGCTGCTAACCGAACTGTTAATCTACATCATTAAATATCGATGTAATTTCTCATTTCTGAAAGGCGTGTACGATTCTATGGGGGAGACGTCTACCGCGGGACACGAAATTAGAGCGAAAGGGTATTAATCTGAAAGCGGTGGCGGCAGTTGCGGTAGGAAGAAAGAAAGAACGAGAGATGCGGGGGAAGGCGGAGCGGCGAGAAGAAGAAGTCGGGGAGAGTGATCGAAGGCGCGAAGAGAGAGAAGGGGATCATATGAAAGAAGCGGCCCCGAGCGATTTTCATACAAATTCCCGAGCCGCCGGTAATCATAGCGAAATTAAGGTCATCCATCACCCGCGGGACCCATTCTATTCCGCTATCCTCACTTAACAGTATTCCGCTGAGCGACGTAATTTTGTCGCTCACACCCTTTCCGGACCGCATGTACGCGAGCCGACAAGACGGAAGAGTGAAGTATAAGGATGAGAGGGCGGAAGAGTGGTTGTATATGGTGAGGAGAGAGGGTGTGGAGAAGCGCTTTTCTCGGTACTTTCCAGCCTGACGAACGAAAATCCACGCTCTCTCTCTCTCTCTCTCTCTCTCTCTCTCTCTCTCTCTCTCTCTCTCTCTCTCTCTCTCCCTGGGCTGCGCGTCGCATGCACATCCGTCAACAAGCCAGCTGGAATATTCGCGAGATACCTCATGGGTAATGCGAGAGTTCTCCTCTCGCGCGATATCGCGATGAATTAATTACGGGCGGTGTGTACGCCGCCGCTACAGCGCGAAGGCAATTTTTCAGCATTCTGCAGGTTAACGTCCCTCACAAGAGTGAGAGGGAGAGAGAAAGAGAGAAAGGGATAAGCGCGCATAACAAGTTACTTTATGCAGGATAATTCGTGCGTTATTCATGAGATATTTTCTAATTAACTTCACATATTTTTCATCGTCCATCAGATTGGCGGGAACACGATTTTCGACGAAACGGCGAGTTCTTCATACATCGGACTTTCATTAGTTGGCTTATTACTTTATGGGCCGTCTCTATGGCTTCCCGTGAATTAAATAAATATATCCGCGTCTATCTAAATTAATCCTCCCTCCATCCCCCTCTATTTGATCATTCAATCATTCAATTTCACAAATGAATATTCGATTCATTCAGTTTCTCTCGAACAGTATTATTTCCTTTACGGACATTCCCCATTCATTATTGTGAATTAATTAACTTTACGGATGAGTAGATAGTTATATGTATAGAGATACATTTATATTATTGAAATGAGAGAATTATAAAGATGGCACAAGCATTCAGCGAGGGAATGATCTCTGGAACATTGATGGCGTATCCCGTGTTTAATTTGCGCGATCTCGGACCACACACGCGAATGTATTGTCTGCATGTCAATTGTATTATGCGAACTAATTTTCGAGAATACGCACAGTCGAAAGTTTACGAGTGGGAAAGCATGAAATTTGTTCAATAAAGCCCGTAAATTAATTCCGCACGGTTAATTTGAGTGCGTCCAAAAGCGATATCTCTGCGGGTTTTAGCGTACTGCGCGTTATTTTCGCGTAAATCAATTCTCGAGAACTGGAGAGAATTATGCCTACTGAAGAGAATTATGCTTTTAAATTCGCTAGGCTCTCTGCAGCTTTGTAGTTTTAGTTGATCTATTATTGTAATGTTTTGATTTAAAAAAGGAAAACATAACATTGCGGATATATATATATATATATATATATATATATATCCGTTACTTTATCTACTTATTGAATAAAATATAATTTTGACAAGAATTAATTTGTGTTAGGCACCGCATTTTATCAGTAAAGTTTTTTTGCTTATGTTAAAATAATAGCTTTGCTTACAAGCTAATATCGTAGAGCGGAATGCAAAATGTTACAATGCGCGCAATTTTGCGAAGAAGAGATCTTGTTCGATGCCGCTTATTCGATTTTCGTTCGAGGATATTTCTCATTATAGCGGTCACTTAATATCGGACTTGAAATCGTACTGTGCGGGTCATTCGAGGGACATTCACGGAATGAAGTGCATGTCCAGCCGAGAACCTGACCCAATTGTGTCTCATCGAGAACGTGCACGTATACATCGCGGTGACCATGCCATGGCTCGGCATTCGGGATTAGAAGCACCTACATCTTCCGGTTTTCGGTCTGGAACACGGGATACCCGAGTGGCCCGTGCTTTGTTCCATTTCTCGAAATTCACGTTCTATTATCAAGCTCCTATGAGTGCTCGAGAAGGACCCTGGAAGGTCCGACTGTATGGGACAGCGGTAAGATAGACGATTTGCGTACGTGAGACAGCATTTGTCGAGAGGACGAAGGAACAATATAAACGCGCACATCAGCGACTTGTGCAAAGCATAAATATCCTTAAAATACGATGACTGCCACAAACAGATATCCAATTTAATAAGAAGTCTAATTAATTCGGGATAATTAAGAAAAAAGAATAAATCTAATTCCTTTACTTTTCCGATAATAAACTACTGTAAACTGTGAATTTGGCACTGAATTATATATAGGATGTCCTAAGTTTTAATCCAAATAATTTTTTATCAAAAATTTTATAATCCTATGTTTACAAAACATTTTTTCTTATTTTTATCCATAGAATACACTGACACAGTTTTGCTGTTAAAACACGGGACTTTCTTTAATAATAAATTCTTCATAATCAGTAATCAACCATTTGTTCTTTGAAGGATGTGATATGAACGTGATACGGAACAGGACAAGAAACCTGTTATGGCATCCTATAATGGGGCTCGGAAAGTTACATTAATTATAACTTAACGAGCATGAACTACACACGTATTACACGACCGCGCATGTAACGTGTGTCGTTTGTCATATTTCCACCAACTCCGTCCTATGCTACGGTCCGGTGTGATATTAATTCAGCGTCATGCGTTACGTAAACTATGAAAACCGGCTATTTCAATCTCATTCGTAAATGTTGAACGTGAATGTCTCGCGAAAGAGTGCGCACACACAATTTAATGACCAAAATTTTGCGACAAAATACTCGTTTAAACGCGTGTTATTATCTTAATTATGTACAATATACCTATACATACACGTCTCGAACATGCATTTTTAATAGATTCAACACGTGCAAATATATTTTTCCTGTACATCACTCGTCAATATCCAACTGCTGCAGTTTTACGTTCGATGACACAAAAAGATGCCGATATCAAATTTGAAGCTCATCTGTCAAATAATTGTTTGAATATATACTTTCAGTTCACTGTTTTCTACTCTTTCGCGTGACATTCCTCGCGTCGATTCTTAAAGCGCGTCGCAAATTATAGACCGCAAAATTTCTCAAAGATTCCGCTCAGAAGTAATACTAAAATTTCGCAGGATTTTCTACGATAAAGCCGATCAAGCACCAATATTTTTCCATGTAGAAGGATTTGCGCGGTACGGTTCGTGTGGGCGGCGCTGTTTCTTCCGGTCGTTGCAGTTTCTCAGAGCGCAGTGTACGGAAAACGAAAGAAAACGCGAACGATCTGGACCGCGCAGGCAAGAGTAACGATATTTTTCACCCCCAGCTTACCAGCCGTTTCCTCGCTAACAAGTGGACTTAAAGTGTGGGCTCCTGCATCTTTTATATGCGTTTAACGCAGCGCTTTTAGCTTCTAGCGGATATGATGGCGTAGATATTATAGTTTAGAGTCTTATACTATTTGGAAGCGTAATACATAAAAATTATGCAAATTTGTATTTTACGCGTACCGAGTAATTTAGAAACATTAACATCATTTAATCGCGCTCACCCATGCAGACTTCTGTAAAAAAGACCGACAATTTTTTACGGTCAAAAATTCATCTTGAATATTTCCTTTAATCGATAACATATACTTATGTGTTTCCAAAAATAATTACTAATAAAATATTTACTTCTACGAGTCAAATAATTATCCTGTCCAACGTTGGTAAATATTTGCGCGAGTATTAATAATAATTAATTTACAAAGTTCAATCGCTCGACGTAAGTTATTTTCAGATATGACGACAGGACTGACGCTGAAAATTTAACGGAAATGTAGTTTCTCTCAAGGGAGATAACAATGACGAGAGTATGGGGGAGTATATTTTTCGTTCGTGCCGCTATAACTCGTGCATACCGTAAGCACACATCCGCTCTGTATATATGTATACATATATATAGTCGCGCGCGTTTTGCGTATTCCGGAACGGGAACAGAAGCCACTAGAGTAAGCTCGTATGATGCTCGGCGCGTCGTAAGCTCCCCCGACTTCGCCATCGTGGCACACTGGAGCCCGAAAGCGCGGGGGTTGGAGTGAAGAGTCTTGTCGAAAAATTGTAAGAACTTTTCCGGGGGCTTGTCGAAGGCCCTTTCCGCCCACCACGAAGTTTGCCCATGAACGTGGTCGGAGTGGACGAGTTCGTGTGTGGCGGGGGTCAGGGATGCCGGAGGGCTTTCTAAAAACAGTAATTTTTCTCCCCCAACCCTCCCCGGTTCTTCGTAGTTCCGCCGGCATTACTCCCGACTTCTCAGCTCCTCCTTCAATCCATAGTCGAGAGGGGCTTGAGAGCCGGAGCTATCGTCTCGTAAGAGCGGAAGTATGATAAATTGAAACGACCATCGACGAGAGCGATTTTCAATCATATCGGTCCACGCTGTCCGCTCTTCAACTACTTACACGAGCGAGAAAAGTGGGGACAAAGGTTTCACGAACGGTGGTTACTTTGTGCAACGAAAAAGTTGCAAGTTACTGACCGATAAACGTGTTTAAAATATATTTAGAGAGTCTTTGAGAGAATATTCTTCGTGTTTTAAATATGCGATTTATCATCATAAGAAAAAAGAAATTCAAATCTATCGGAAAGTGCCTCTTAAATAACATAAAATATCCAAGTAGATCCTAGGCCATTTTCTTAGTGTCCAAGTTATATAGACGCCGGGAATACTTTCCCATAAAGTTTACGGTCGCGGCAATAAAGGAGCACGGGGGCGCGAAAGGGTGCCGTTAAACGATACGAGCGGATGGAAAGAAAGGCGTCACCGAAAAGCTACTTACGCGGTGCCGTTGTGTCGGCCGATGGAAACCAGTCGATATATCTGCAGCTCGACCCGCTGCCCGGTATCCGGCACGAATCTGTATGTACACCTCGAGGGCCCTTGAAGATACGGCGACTTTATTTGCCCGAAGCCACGATCCGATTTGCTGAACAGCTGCCTGCTGTCCAATGTTATGTTGCACACTGAAACGGAACAAAACGGATGCTTGTATAAAAATACAATCGAATAGCGATGTGGCGTTATACGCGTTATACGTGAATTAATACTACGTAAACAATATATATTCTTTATAATTCTTTACTTCTTAATTTTAAGAAATATGAATATTGTATACAATATAATTATATTTTAATTGTATTTTTTTTACGATATCGAATTTTTACGGTCTTGCGCGAAAACCTGACCGTGCGAGAGACATGGCAACGGAGAGGCGTAAAGAAAAATGAAGTGCGGCTAATAACGATTTTTCTTGCTTGTACAGTTTCATTGGCGCGTCTCCGTGCAGCCGTGTTGTTTGGGCGACGACGAGTCGCGACAGCTTGGCGCAATATTATGAGGCAATCTGTCATAGTGTGTAATTTGATTCTTAATTGCTTCCCGTAGGATGTTGTGCAGAATGTTCCGTGATTATGATGCGAATATCTATCTTCTAAACCTAAACCGTAGCATTATATTTCATGGAAATTATTTCCTTTTGACAAGAAGTTATTAATATTATTGTTTTATGATTATCTTATATAAAATAAGTCCAAAATTTACATTAAAGAAACGTAAATCTTACTGAAAATTTTAGATTTATTATGACTTCTTATAAAATATTCTTTTATCGTGCATAATTTTAGTTCTTTATGATAAAAAAATCCAATTTTTATTACATAGAAATATTTACTCTTGTTAAGATATCAAAAACATCAATTTTTATATTCGCTAAAAAATTTGTATTTATATACAATATAAATAATCCTACAAGCTTGCGCCAAAAAAAATAACCCTTTTTTTGTGAACCCTTTTAACTCTACGAAATCTACCTACGCGCTCATGTACACGTATATATATCTTGTGATGCTGAAAGAAATCCGAGAAGAGAAGAATTTGATGGATGGAACACAAAGGCAATATCGCCCCAAGTAATTAGCGCAAAGAAAGGTTAGATGAATGGAGCATAAGAACTTCGTCAAGAATGATTAGTTATAAGAAAGAAAGGTCGAATGGACGGCACGCAGAAGTAATTTCTTCGATACCGATTTATTCTATCGTGCAAAGCGAGCCCGCAAACGTTCGATCGCCTTCTTTTCCTCAGATATCTTAGTGTCTTTTGAGCGCATTTGCCGAGTCTTTTAAGCGCTCATCCTCTTATAAACGTTCCCGTTCTCTTTCGCTTCCCCGTTTCTTTTGAATCACGCCTCCCCGTGTTCTCCGCACCGCGCCGTCCCGTGGGCCGCTTCCAAAGGGACTCACTTGCCGCGGCAAGCGCTTTAATTTCCACTTGTTCGCACGACACGAGCGGCTGTAAACGAGAAGCAGCACGAGGCAAGTGGGTAATGGCGCGAATCTTGTTTCTAACGTCGGAACAGATTCAAAGAGATCGGCCATGTCTTTTTGATACGACATAATTATATTTCCTCGTAGGACCGAGACACCGAGAAAGCAAATAGTCAGTTAGTTAATCGTCGGCGGACAGAAAAAGCGGTGCAAGGCGACAGTGAAAAAGAATTTTCGTTTACCGCTCACAAGATTAAGAAATTTTACATTTATACGCTTTATACATGCATGCATATTAAAGTGCGCGACAGATATATCTCTTTTCCTAAAACGGAGAGAATTTTCTCTTGAAGTTTACCTTGAAATCATGGTATTAATTGTGGGACATGTACCACCAAGAATTTTATGCGAGCTATTCTGATTAATATCTGACATAATAAAAAATATTAATATTTATTACATTAAAATATAAAATATGTTTGATTAATTTTACTAAAATATATCTAGAAAATTTCAATAATTTTTCAGAATGTTACCAATCTGTTTGGTAATTTTTATCACGTTGTTTGTAAAATGTCTTCTGTATATTTAAAAAATTTCTTGATTGCCAAGTTGTTCCAAGTTTGTAGTGAATTTAAGGGTAAAATATGTATAACAAAAAATTCTCTCCGTGTATATTTTAATTAATGTCTGCATCAAATGTAGTTACACGAAGAAATCTTCATTCGTAGTAAAACGTTACAACAAACGTTATTCAAGAAACTCAATTTTGCTTTACGTCAGGATTAACTTAATGATACTTACTATTCGCGCAATGCTGCTCCAAGCCGCATTGAGCGCATCTATCGGGCGAAGCTGCGCCGCAGCTGCAGCCGCCCGACGGTACGCAACAAGCGCAATCAGTGCTGGATGAGTTAAAGCTGCAGGCGCAGCCGGTGGTGCTCTGTGTCCAGAGGTCAACTTGACCTGGAAAAAAAGATACATCCCTTTATGAAGAAAACTGTTCGTGAGAACATTTTGGTTTGTACGTCGCACATTTTATGCAATATACGAGTACAGCATGCCGATTAATATAAGATCATATTAAATGTATAAAAAAATAGCATCAAATTTTGCAATAAAGATATGTATGCAAGTAAAACATGTTTATAAAAATTATAAGAGATACGTGTTTGTAGAAGTTATACCCTTAAATAATAATATTTCCGTAAAAATATTTTGTTAAGTAAAAGCATTTATACTAAAGCATCAAAATTATAATTATAGTATAAAGCAAATTTAAAACAAATGTAATTTTTCCGATAACTTTCGGTAGCTTGAGATTTTTATAATACCATTAAAAATTTATGAATTATTGATCCCAACATTTTAATCGATGCGCAGGAATTTTAATTAGCGATGATACGAATTTTTCATTAATATTATTACGCATAAAAATTAAGATTCTTTTATTATTTTTAAATTAGCGGAGCAAAATTATATTTGGTGCGCCAATATCGAATTTTTATCTTGATCGACATGGTAAATATTGTATGAAGATAACAGGCAATATACTGTCAATAATGTCTCCGATACTCCTGTTGCATAGGGATTAATCGGCATACAAGCACTTTATTGATCCTAGAAATGTGTACGACGGGATTACATACTCGATATGCAAATAACAGAATATGAGAATAGCGAAATACACCGCGCGTCAGCGAATCGTTTAACTGTCGTAACTGTATGTTCATCGATGTCAAATAAAGTTGACCTATAATCGACCACGGTCGCTAGATGCAATTCTCCGGCCGTAACCCGAATGCCCGTAACGAGGCACAGTCGTGTGCTTTTCAGCAATCGAAGCTACATACTGGAAGACTCTCAATCCTGGGTGAACGGTCCGCGAGCTTTGTCGGACGATTTTGAACGTCCACTCGATCTGCTTTCATTCTGCTTGACATTCCCGGCACGATATTGCGTTTTTCGCCGCCGTGTTCGTGGCTCTCTCTCTTTCGCGCTTCTCTCATTCTCTCATCCCTCACATTCCTCTCGTAGCGGCTGGACGTTCTCTCTTTTTCTTTTTTTTTTTACAACGCACCTTTACGCAGCCATATGTCCCATGGCACTAATAAATAGAAATGCAATAAAAAATGAGAGAGCGAGAGGAAGGAGGGAAGGCAAAGGGCAAGGAAGCAAGAATACAACCCCCTTGACGAGCGGTTGTTCATTGTTTTTCCGCGTTCACTGTTCGGCTTGCGCTCGCGGCGGTTTCGCGTTTTTATCATGCCCCTCATTCGCGGCGATGTTCCGAACATGCTCGATAAACCGGCAAAAACACGGTTATTAATATAGTATAAAGGTCCCCTCTGTCCTCCGAACTGCATGCGGTGTTCCACGGAAAGAGAAAACTTCTCGCCCGATTGCGCAAAAAGTTAGTGAACGTCTTGTTAGCTGACTCTGCGGAATTCGACCTTGGCAAAAGTCTTTAACAACTCGCTTCGGGATAGAATAGATGTCGTTGCGTGTTTTGCCTGATCAATCTTGCATTGTGATATAGTACAAAATATTTTCTACTTGTAATTTTAAAATCAATTTCGATAATCGCGAAAACGAAAGAAGGCAACACTTTTTGTAAAATAAAATATCAATAAAGGCAACAATCAGATTTTTACGTAGGCAAATGGTAAATAAGCGTCGCGGGCTTCTTATTACGTTCGGGATTACATATTTCTGTCCCTTCTCGAATTAATTGCCGCTCAAAAAATTTGGTATCATCCATTTCTCAGGATTCCTAATCCATGACTTTACATCCAAATGGCGTTTCCCGTTTGCTGAGAAAGTGCTCGATGAATGAAGTGGATCGTTGCCAGTAATAATTGCGTCATTCTACGGCCGAATGATCGGCAGAATCGAGAAAGGTGCGGCTACTAATAGAGATTTTCGGTTGATTCTGCGAACGCGGAGATACGCGTACATGATTGATTGTCCGAGAAACGCGAGAAGAGGACGAGAATCGGAAAATGCGTGCGAGAGGAGAACCCGTCACCGTCGACGAGCAGCAAGACGAGAAAGATAGAGGAGAGCGCGATGGAGAACGAGATGGAGAGGCGGAGAAGATCAGGATGGCTGGGTGAAGAGAGTGGAGGGCGGAACGAAAAGAGGAGGAAGAAGACATAAATTCCGAGCCAGTGTAAAAAGGGCGTTAAAAGGAGAAGCCCCGGCACCCCCGATATGTCAATATCCCGAGAAAATACGGGGCGGTACTTGGCTGGAGAGATAGTAAAAATAAAGCAAGCTTTATTGCTGCTGCTGCTGCAGCTGCCATTGCTACTGCTGCTGTTGCTGCTTTTACTTCTACCACTATAGATATCGCATCGTGAGCGTCGATGCTGCAATGGTGGAAACGTATTTTGGAAAAACGCTTGTTTTACACGATTCTTCCCAGTCGCGGATATCAACTAGCGGTGCGCGTCTTTTGCAAGATGTCGCAAGGATTTGAAGAAATTTTACGGTGCGCTGAGTGAAACATAAAACAGATGTTAGATGATGGCGAAAGAAAATGGAAGAAAGAGAGGAAAAGAGATATTCGCAATTGGATTTTTAATCCATCGATTCAGGTTCGATTACAGAAAAGTTTGTTTAAACGGATGGAGTGAAGGGGATGAGCGTGATATCGTCGAGATAAAAGTACTCTTGCCAGGATTGCAAGGCGATTCGAGGGGATATAAGGACTGGCGATACTCGGATAGCGGAGGAGCGGAGACGCGCCGCAAGGAGGAACCGAAAGTGAGCGCGAGGGGAATCGGAGAAAAGACGAAAACGCGAACGGAGATAGCCTGGAGTAAACAAAGACGTCTTCGGGTGGGCTTTTGTGGCGCTCTCTCAGTTTTCCTCTCTCCAGATCCTCTGGGATATCCTACTGTTGCCATAGCGTTCACTCACGGATGCTGCGCTTTCTGTTCGATTATTCAGAGGCTGACGGCTATTAAATGGATATTATTACAGATAGCCACTGGATAGCCACTCTCAACTCAATATTATTTTATGAGCTTTTTCGTGAGCTATCCGCAGGGAAAAGCAATTATTTTTCCAATGTTATAATCAGTGTATTATTTATACGTGGCTTCACGTGCGTTAGTTATATTTCTATCGCGTTATTTTTCATTAAATTATTAATTGTAGCAACAAAATTATATACTTCGATTCACCAAAGAAAAAATTAATTTTACTCTACTAATAAATATGTAAAACGGGAGTATTTTTTTGTACTAATAAACAGGCTTCAGTGACGCGGAAAAACACGCGCGAATATAAGTGATACCATCTTCGTGTTAAACTTGCGTATATTCGCTTCGGGCGTAGATGATACCGTGTATGTACACGTAAATCATGTTATGCACGTGATAAAGTTATCTTATAACCGATGTGGTTCCGATTAGCAGGCTATGCAACCAATAATAAGCGATTACATGATACACCGTCCACCCACGGTATGTTTATTAGATATAGATTAGCGTTTCTCGTAAACTTGGAATATTACGGAATGATTAATAAAGTAGATGCAATATCACCAGTAGATATAATGCTAATCACTTATAATTTATAATGCGATATAATTACATATATACGTCACAATAGTATATAGGCTAATTATATTATGTTAGCTATACTCGCTGTGATTCAATATGCTCTTTATCTATGACGCAAGTTTTCTAAATCAGACAAATCTGTGGCGACAATAGTTATAAATCCGCAAAAAAAAAAGTAAATAAAGACAAGTATGCATACGATATAAACTCGGAATACTTATATTGCGCTAAATTTGAAGTCCTATTTTTTCAACAGCTCAGACCTTTCGTAAAAAATAAAATATTCAGAAAGAGAGTTTGCTTGAAAAACGCGTGACACACAGCCAGAGAGATCGGGGACACGCCAAAAATGTAAGGTGTCGCGAACAGCTGCAATTAGGGTAACCCACGGAAAATCGTGGTTGCAGGTGCAGCGGATGACAGCCGAACAAAGAGATCCACTTAGCGCTCACTTTACACAGTGTTAAATTTTAATGAAGTCGACGCTGCTCGATTTCACCGATCCGATCAGCCCGCCACGTAGATCGGGAGATGCATCCGACTCCGCGGACCGACCTGCCGTAATGGTCGTCTCCGCAGTCTACCGTATGTGGTCGGCCGTCGCAGGTATCTAATAATTTTCGTTTAAACGCACCCGTTGCTGTGTCCGAAGGGCCCTTTCGCACAGCTGCTCACGGTAGGGCGAAAACTGACGGTATTACCATAATAATAGACGGAACGAGGATGTGGTCCCTCAAAGGTCGTTCATTATCTTCTGTCACTTGACAGAAACTGCTCGGCCGAAACTCGGCGATAACAGTATAATTCGCAAGCCAGGAATTTGAAGCATAAATTTCGCAATGTTTACAAAGTCGTCATTGTGTGTTTAACAGATAAATTTACTCGAACAGAACACGGTTCGAAGCATAGAATGTTTCAAGAAGAACTATTTTGAACCAAATTTATATTTTATTTATTATGAATCTTATTGGTAATTTTGAAGATGTGCTGCATATACATTTTTATATAAAAGGTCTAATTCTTTGGTATCGTTTTTATTTGGAATATCAATTTCTACCACAGTTTGCCACAATAACGTATTAGATTCTCAATGACTGTGAGCTATGTAACCTCAATAACACTTTCGAAGCCATGTGCTCGTTATTCCGCGATATCGAACAGGTTTCCGCGAGAGCACACCATAACCGTAATCCTATACTATAGTTTCGAGCTTTAAAGGAATGGGCTATCGTATTCTTTTCTTTGGTCACGTTCAGCGTAGTGCGATTCTGCTTCGCTCGACTTAAGGCGGAAGAACGAGCTTTAGCATTTCATCCAGATTTATTGCATACGCCGATTTACGAGAACTAGTAGATGTTTATCATATCTTTTTCACACTCAACTTTCGATCAACTGAAACGAAATTTTATGACACTGAGTTATTGATCATCTGATTAACTAAAACTTTGAGAAAAGTTATACAAATTAATCAAGAGTTTTCGCGCTTTCCTAATACTTTGCGTGAAATCTTTATTCACTTCAAAATCGCAAGTTCTGTTAAAGAATTTAAATTATAGCTCCAAATAAAAATCCATATTATAAAGAAACAATATTAACATTAAAAATATGTTTGATCGATTTATTCAGAATATTGGATGTAAAAGAATTAATGCAGTATAATAAATAGCATTTGTAAATTACAAGCTCCGATAGTCGATCGGATCGAATTTATTGCTGATATTGACGGAAATGTGTCTTTGAACGTTTTGCAGTTTAACGGATCAGATTCTGCTTGCTAGATATTGAATCGACAATGGCAAGTGTCATATACGATAATTTGTTACTTTGCAGTCGGTGCCACGTGGTAAGCTGATTTCCAATAATGCGGGCTTCTAACCAGTTTCATATAAAACGACTTTGCGCTGATCGATTCTCAACTAGCGGAGAGCGCTTGAATTCCCTGCAAAGCAAAAGCGTGGCTGGCTACGCTGCAACTTCCGCCATGTGCAACTGGCGTGTGGAAATCCTGTTATGTTTCATTTATTAACCGTAATATCTGGCTGAAACAGGTCGTACCAGCAGTGCCCCGGTCGTTGCTGCATAATTTCGAAACTGCCGTGTTCTTTTCACGTCCGCGCGCACCGATTGACTTTTTAATAAATGCTATTTCCCATCGTCGGAAATCAAGTGTGTATTAATGTATTCTGTAGAATATGATTTAATACATTTTCACGTTGGAAATAGGACGCTAAATTAAGAGCATAAAATGTTTCATATCAACAGCTTTTCGAATGCAGGTACCTAAAAAATAGTGTAAAATCGTAATTCAACGCAATCGTTATAAGTTTCGTTTACGAACCTACGTTTGATTATTTTTACAATAATTCCCAATTTCAGGTGTATTTTTTCCGCTCTCGATTCTATCCCTTCAAACGTATTATATTACGTACAATATTATATTACGCGCGGATGCATGTAATGTTTAAATGCCTATATGCATATATATACAATTTTCTACATTTATAATTTTATTCACTTCACTATTTTTATTGTTTGCTTTTGTTATTTCTCTTTCCCATTTCATTTTTCTGCTTTCTTTTGACAAATTCAGTGTGTTGATATGATGGATGTTAACTAGCCTCGTTCAGTTTTGGTTTTATAGTTTCCCGGTCAGCTGCTTGGCATTCCACCCGCATCTCCATGCATTTGCACTTTAATTGGCTTCGCACTTGCCACCCTTCCCCCTTTTCTCCCGCGTTTATATCGTTTTGTCCCCTATAAATATGTATAATGCGTATACAAACCAGGGACATGCATATGCGTCGACGTGCACGCGTATACGTACCTACGTAGGTACACGTTGTATTGAATTCCACAAAAATCATTTTCCTAGTCCGACAATCGTAACATTTTTACGCTCGACTAATTTTGACAAACCTAGCAAGTAAATTGAGTAAAAATGGAGTGTGTGCTGAGGCTGCTGTTCGGTGCAACACTACTGGCGTTAATCTGAAATAAACGCGAGAATTTGACGCAAAATTTTAACAACTAAATAAAATAGAATACATTGCAGAATCCAGCCATTTTTAAATATAATAAAAAAACTTTACAATGTGAGGGGAAAGATAGGATATCATCTACAACGTAGAATATCATTTGGTTTTAGAACTATGCGGTTTCAGAACTATGCAATATATTGTTGGAGAAATTGCGAAGCCTGCTAGTGCCGCTATTAACGTCGGTCTATTTTCATAGTAGTAATGTCGGAGTTCTGCTATATGTATATGTATCATGTATACATATCTGATCCCGGCATTTAACAGACTAATCGAGTGATTAATATCGTAATCGCTTAAACGAATTATAAAATCGATAAACGGCTAATACACTTTTTGGAGAAGATTTTTCCTGGCAAATCGGAACATCTGCACTCTCAATCGTGTTTCAAAAATATTAATTTCTTAATTTTCCGTTATTCGTTATGTTATTATATATCTTTTATGTTATATCTTTTACACACTTGTTTTTTGTTTTATTTTATTTCAGATATAAAAAGATTTCTATGTTTCAAAAAAGCACGTTTCTTCACGCAACGTGATATTATACGTTATGCTCATTTCCGTATATTATTCATTTATAGTACTTGCTGTATCACAGATATATTATTGATCACGTTAATTTGTCGTATCAGATCTTGCTCGTTAATCGGCTGCGGTCAACAGGGGTTACCGAGCACGGGCTAATTTGCATCACGATCAGAGAGAAGCAGAGCTTCCTTCAGCGCGAACAGTCAACCCCTTATAGCTATCACGGATGAGATAGACGAGTTATCATAATCGGCTTTGGCTTAATGCCGAACATCCGTAGAAACGTAAAGCCGATTTCAATTCGAGCGTGCCACTTACAATCCAAAGATCCGTGCATTTACCTCGTGGATACCTCGCCGAATTTAGTACAATAGAAGTATCAAAGGCTTAATGTTATAAGCTTGTAAAATTGCTGTAAAATTATATACTTAAACGTTAATATAGATTGTCATACTATATCGCGATAATAAGCATAACAAATTGTTTAAACAAATCCATAAATGAAAAGAGTTAGACGGCAGCTCTCTGAAATGTCTTGCATCTATATCGATCGCGAGTGTTTTCTGTAAGACGTTTCAGGATGCGGAAAGATTTGGCGTATGGTGTATTTGCATGAATCCGATATGCAAAAACGATAGAACTTTGATAGTCTGAGGCTTGGTTAACCCGAGGCTTGTTGTTCGCCGCAAGCGCGGTTCGTTTAATCCGAAGTTGCGCCCCGTGAGAAGTTTTCATTCAACTTTTCCATTCACGAGACGACGAGTTTTGTTGACAAATTCGTCTGCCTCGGGTTGTTTCAATTCATTTATGCTGCCTCCCAGCAAGCCCAATTCAACGTAATACAAATAAACGTGAAGCTCCATATTTTTGTAGTCTGGTTTCCCTCTTTTGTATAGAGGAGAAAAACAACGGTAATAGACGTACCTTGAATATCGCGTCTGGCGATGTCTAGAAATAAAAATACGGGACTAGTAACCCGCGTACTTACGCCGAATCAGAAAAAAAGAGCCGACCAAGCAGGAATTAAATCTGCGTCGGTGCAGACGCTGGCATTGTTCCCTGCGCGGAACGATACTTCTCTCTCTCCCTCTCTATGCACTTAAAAACTCGTCATTTCCGCATAGCTAATTCGCACAATTCCAGCAACTTTAGAAACACGTGCGTGCACATCGGACGCGCTCGAGTGGACTTTCATATAAGTACGGCGATAATCCTACGTCCGCGTTCGCAATACCACGTTATAGTTTCCGCCGCCGGATGCAAGCTTTCAGCTGCGATCGCGAGCGTGTTGTGGGCAAAAGAAGCAAAAAAAAAATGCACCGCGCGACGGCGAGGTATCGGTGAAATTTCTGCTGCTTAGCCGTGGCATTAAGCGTTTTTGGGGGATTGTTCGCTTTGCTCGGTGTGCTCGGCGCCGGTTATAAATACGAATGCGGCTTTAGTGTTGGAAACGGAGAGCCGACCGTCGCGTCGATGAAACCCCCGTCTATAAATTCACTCGTAAGCGCTGAACCGGGCATTGGTAGCTCCCTAGCACGACCGAGCTCTTTCGTGCGCGAGTTAAGCATTTAGAAAGGTCGCACCAGTTTGTCGTTGTCGAAAACGACGAGCTGAGTTGACGGTTACAGTTATTGCCGCAGAGTGTACGTAACTGCGACGATTAAACTGAGATTTACGGCGGACTTGTATGTTATACATTTGTTAATGTATGTATAGCTCGTGGCTGTGTACGTGCCGAAATAGGACCCTGGGACTTAATAACGACGCGTCATAATGATCTAAGATTGCGCACGAATATTACATCAACTACTCTCGCCAAGAACTCGCAACTGAGATAGAAAATATTAATATGCTTTTTTATAAGATGATTAATGGAATATACATCGATGTCATAAAATATGCCGCAACGCAGGAAATTCGATGGACCGCAGCATCCGTAAATGTGCGTGCCACGGTGCTTGCGGATATCGATGCATCATCTGGGACCGGAAGGAGCGGCGATAAATACTTGCGAAAATGATCGCGACTATGGAGCAGAGATCCGGTCAATTGAACGTGGCTGGTACCTTTGAACAACTCCATCGAAAACTTTTCAGTCAACGTAGTTCGTGATAGACCATTCTTTATTGAAAATTGGAGTGACTAGTTTATTCAGTTAATTGGCAAAAATTAGATTTAGCTTTGTATTGTTGATATCTTAGCTTTAAAAAATGGTCTCCTAACTTTTCTTGCAATCGAGATAAAAGATAACACACACCAGATAGATTTAAAGAGAAATAAAACTCCTAGCTCTCCAGTTAAATCGCAATTCTTTTGATGATTATCTTATGATTACATTATTACGTCCAATGTATGAAAAAGAAACATATGAAAATAAGATCTCTTATGATGTTTAAATCTCTTATGTACATATTAGAGAGCATATAAGCTGTGATTGTAATCCTGAGAGAAACAATAAATTTCCATCTATTATGTTTCATATGACAATCGTGACTCACAGTTGGTTGAAATAAACTTTATGCGCAAAGAAATATTATAAGATTGTATTAAAAAAGTATGATATGTATGCCTTGTCGTCAGGGACTCTTTCTTTCCCATCTGTATGTCTATGAGAGAAGAATATCTTTCAATGCTTCTTATAGGCGTGGAAATGTAACTACAGGAATCTATCATTTCGAAGATACTGCCGTTTTCTTCAATGTTTAAAAATTTATCGATCGATTATAGTATGGAAAACGTAAAAATATCGTTGTGAGAAAAAAATAACACACGTAGGTAGTTTTTTTTCCGATATAACAACAGGATAATCGAAACGACGAGTGGGTCTCCGTGCTACAAAACGCCATTAAATGCGAAATCTTCTCTCACGGGGGGAACTCGAGCCGGCTCAAGTCAGCGAAAAGTTCTTCCGCCGCTCTGCGGGTCAGCGTTCGGCGTTGTTTCACCCGCTAAAACCGCCCGGAGATCGCGGTTATATAGCGATTGTTTTTAAACCAGAGCCAACCAGACAAAACCGCCCGCGGTGGTTTTACGGGGACCAGGGAAAAGGGATGCTGTATGTGTGTGTGTGTGTGTAGGGCGTGGGGCATATGTGTGTCTTCGCAAGTCCGTGTGCGAAGCACGCGGGTGAGGAGACGGGGCCAATGTTGGGTCCAGGGCTTGAAATATCGCGTTCCTAATGCACCAAGGCAAAAACTCTGGTATATGCCCTCAGGAAGTAGCAAATATACCAGTAGAAGAGCTGCAAACTGGAGGTCATTCGCGCAACAATGAGCGCCGTATTTTAACCGTTTACGCGTAAATGCGTGTTCGGAAATATAAATGATCATTATTTAACTAGAACTTATCTAATCCGAACTTTCTCATATTTAAATACTATTTAGGCAATTTTTGATTGATCTGTCGTATGTTTTAGGCTTAGGCTAATTACTAAGGGGATTTATATTTTACTATTATTCATATTACAGATATTAATAATAATATTTATATTAATAAATTGCATAAATTCTAAACTAATTTGAAAAGTACCCCATAGTTAAGTTGAAAATGGACAATATCCAAACTTTTACTTGAGGCATTCTAACTAAACTGAGGTTCTGGATGTCGATTATCAGTGTAAAAGGTAGACTTTGGCAACACTGAATGTTGAACTTTGAACATTTCCACAATGTTTTACATGCAATATTGTAATATAAAATACTTCGAAAATCTGGCATGCGTTCTAATTAATATATAGGTATAATAAAGTATGCAGAAACTGATAAAATAACATTCAATTGAATGAAGGAAAATGTGCATTTATAAACAGGAATATTTCGATGTTTGGCAGAGTTGGAGGATACGGAGTATATACCTACACGTAAACCGAAATAAATTCATAACCAACAGAAGCAGAATTTATGTTATAGTTATGAATCCATGAAGAGTTGCATTAAACTTTCATCGATAGGTCCGTAAAATCGAAATAACGCTAACTAGATACGCGCTGTATTTTATTTGTATGTATAACAGTTAAACGCCAGTGTTATAGGCAAGTGTTAGACATCACGAATACATATAGCTCGAGAAGTGTATCCGACGTTACGACGCGCAACGTGGCAATTATTTTACGATAAGTAAATGCTGCAGTAAACTATCACGGCACGAACGTGTTATTGTTAGCAACTATGTAACCTCTCGCACAACGGAATTTCTACAGCTATCAGCGAGCTTGTTAAAAAAATGCAGAAAGTAAAAACTCTCACTTTTATCCGAGAATGTATAAGTACGCGTATCGCATCGCGTCGTGTCACCGCGCGAAACGCGACACGCGATTCAGCGGGGACAGAAGGATAACGCGGTTGAAAAAACTTTCGTAAAGCGTAAAGTTGTTTGCGCTACTTTATTCCGAAGCAAGCAATTTCCATTACGTCGCATTGCTTTCGCCGGCGTTTTAACTTACGCTACGTAAATGTTTCCCATCTTCAGATTCAAGGGCGTTATTTGTGTAACGCGGAGAGCACACTTGGCGAAGAATCTTTGAGGAGAACGTTAAAGGAAATGAGTCGCAGTGATCTCGAAACTTTTAATTCACGCGACAGCTCTCAATTTCCGTGGTAATGCTTCCTTGAAAAAGCAACATTAATTTACGTTCGTGTAAACGCAACCGTGCTAAAGTAAAAAGAATTTACTCGCAAGGATCTGTACGCGAAAGTTTTCCCTTCCCGTCTGGAATTCGATTTAAACTAAAATTGCCAGAGATAGATTAACAGTTGCGTGTCAGGTTTAATTTCTGGGGTTGCATCGGAAAAGCAAATCGCAAACCGGGATTAGTTAGTCCCTGAATATTTCCAAGGACTTCCGATCGCTCTCGGCAGTCGAAATCAACACTTCGCAACGAAGTAGGCGAAGCGTATATTCACAGGAGATTCGGGATTGCTTCCTGCGCCGTTGAAAGTACCGAGTCGTACTCTCTGCATTGCGTTACTAGATCGATAGCCTTGGATTCTGCTCGTTAGGGAACGTCCTCGTGTCACTGGATGCACATGCAGCGATAGGATTGGATGGGTAAAAGGATGCGAAGGGTAAGAAAGGGAGAGAAAGAGAGTATATATGTGTGTGTATGTGTGTATACATATATATGTGCGCGCGCAAGAGGTAACATGGTCGAAAATGGGGATAGGCCTTCGGGATCGGAGCCAACTATTACCATTATGTACGGACCGAACCTGCATTATGCCCGCTGCCTACCGCGCATACCAGATATCCTTGAAACGAACTGTAGACGCGGCAGAACTTGCTAACACCTCTCGGAATATTCTTCCGCTCTATGCTGTATTTGCTCGATGAAATCGCGAGGGCGCAGTCGGTTCGAGACGCGAGCGGAATTCAAATTTCCGGTTACGGCGTTATGCATGACGAAGCAAAATCGTTTCGTCCGATCCGTCAGCTTTCCCTTTTGTTTTCTTATTCATAAAAAAAACTTTAGTACAATCTTCGCACGCGTGAAGGTAAATAATAAAATGACGGTGTTATGCATTTCAGATGATGAAAATTAATCTTCGTTTGCGTACGATAAAGTCCTAGATGAAAACAAAGCGTACATATATATGTAGACGGTAGTTAACGAAGTACGTATCCGGACATGTGTGACTTTGATCGATGTGGGACTGAAGTCGATATTGCATGCCCGCAAGGACCATTCGTGACGACCCGGCGAAGACGTATGTAAATACCCAATACTGAGAACTCTAATCAGTCCTACTGGGGTTGAAGCATTGCAATGTATTAAATTTCAGTCTTTGCTAATAGGCCATATTTCGACACTATAGCGCGACCGCGACTGACAATTTCGGTATTCGTAATGTAAAATTAATCTCGTTCGCACATATTGTGTAATGAATTGTATATATTTATGCGTGTTGCGTGTAGATTTCATGAACAAGATTGTGATATTTTATATATCTGACTTTCCTACATCGACGGTTCATCTTCTATCATTGGTCCATAAATAGTCGTACAAGAAGAAAATATTTTAAATATTTTCCGCATTTCCCTCCATTTTATAAATCTTCCGTTCGTGCCTTTCCGCGAAATGTGAATTTCTCATCGACGCTTTTATCATTTAATTACTTTTCCAGACTACCAAGTTACGGTTTGGGCGTGAACGAAGGCGAGCAATAAGTAGAATGCAACTCGGCTTCCGATCGACCGAAGGCGATGTCTTCAAAGTTCGCGTCAATTGCCAGCCAATATCGCGATAGATTTCGTTTTTCTTCTCCCCGTCTTTTCCTATCCCTTAACGTCGCGCCCCTACCTCCCTCGTCGTGTCCCCTCATCCCACCGGGCCATCGCGGCGGAACCCTTTCTGTCTCCGGGAGACTCGAAGGAATTCGATTTTAATAATTCCACCGGCCCCGGCTCTCTTCGGTGCCTTCGCTCGAATCGACTCGGGGCACCACATTGAATCAATAAGAAAAAATCCGACGGGGTATTTTCATGGAAGCAGTTTCTTGGTTTCTCCAACTATGGAAATTCAGCGAGCGCAATTTCTTTAATAATGTAAGTTTCAGCGAACGCGTTTGCTCGTGGCTATATCTGTAGAATGATAAGAACTCACTAATGATCGTCAGTTTAATTCCCCGTTCTTGCATACAAGTTCTTTCATACAAGTGACGCAGAGTCGGTCAGAATATAATTTCGGACATGTATGTGTGCTCTTCGTAGACTTATTAAATAACGTTTAAAAAAATATACTCAATATGGGGATAGAGCGTATCTTTACTAGCGTATCATAGCAAACTTAATCCGTCGAATTGAATCGTCGTAAATGCGAAAAGTGCTCGCTACGGAAATGGTCGTTATACACATGATAGTAAACGAACCAATCTCAGGAACGCGCTTTTACCTTTAGAGAAGCTCACTCTCTCTCTAAATAGATTTCGTCGGGTATTAAAATTAATGATCGCAATTAATTTTTTTCCATTTTATATACCAGAGACGCTTTTCGTCGTTCGCGAAGATTAACACAGAGTTTATTCCACTCGGTAATCTTTCGCGAAACACTAATTATACCTTTCAATCCAAGAGATCTCCCGCTAAAAAAAAGTTCCGTGTCCTGAAACTCGTTCAATTGAACATTTATGCAGTAATTGTAATGTGCTTTTTGCGCAAGCAACTATCCCGCTTTACGAATACGCGAAGAATGAAGCATGGCGAACGAAAACGTCTGACGAAAAATTCTTTTGACGACCGAAAGAAATTTCTGAGAAGCATTGAAAAATAACGTGACAAAGGGCAAGCCAAGCAGATCGAATGCGGCACACGGAGAAAGGAGAAAGGCCAAAGGGGAGGGAAGGGTAAGCCGGTAAGGTGTGGTTACGGAGGCGTAAAACGGAAATGCAAGGGCGCTTTCGGAAAAACGTGTCGACGTGGCATCGTAAATAAACACACGGAAACAGGGTGAGCCCAAGGCGTTTTGCGCATCCACGGTCGCGCAGTTTCGACTGTCGGCCTGGTGAAAAAGCATTCGAGTGCAGCTGCAACTCCTTAGCTACGTGGCTTTTGCGCATAGAAGCGTACTTATCAGAAGTCGGCTGCACAGCATCGTACTTTCTTCGTCGTTCTTTCGGCATAAATTATTAAAAAGAAGACCCAAACAGGTTACGTGTGCAAACACAGGTGTTACTTTTTACGGTTACGGTCCATCGAGAGCTTTTACGTTAAATGCGTTGTTTTCAAAACTACAACTGGTTCCTTGGAGAGAAAAGAAAAACTTTCTTTAAAGTGCCATTGTCACCGGCGTCACCGCGATTAAAAAAATTACCGAAATTATGCTGCCAAGATCTTGTTTTTAACCCTGGATATATAAATATTAGAGAATTCGGTTAAACTAATGCGCACTGGTGCATATTAAAGCCGCGTTGTACACTGATTTAATCTCTAATCTTAAAGTAAAATTCAAATATCTCGACTGATAAAATACCTAATACATATTTTACCAAATAGAACAATAAAGAATATTGAGGATTTCGTGATTTAACCCGTTTATATTAAACACACACTTTACGTGTTAATTTGTGTACGACGGCTTTAATGTGCACCAGTGCGTATACTGAGTACGCACTATAGTGCGTCCAACCGAATTCATACTTCAAAAGATTCGGTTTATTATCGAGATAATAATTTTTAAGAAAACAAAGATTTCTTTATAAAAGCCGCAAAGCGTTTATCACACAATTCACTAAAATATTTATAACGTATAATATATGTACCTACGTTAAATCGAAAATATTTTTTATTTTCACAAACTGTAATTAAATTTTCTTAATGTTTAACATGTCATTGATGTTATAGATTAAACAAATTTATTGCGGAAGTAATGTGCAGATGTCATCATTTTATTCACAGCACATCTCGCTTGAAAACTCACTATATGAGAAAAAGATTCTTTCTCTCTGACATTACAATATCGCGGATAGATCGAAATATTTCAGAATATTCCTCACATGTTAAAATGATCTACATCTCTCAGCACATTTTTCAAAACGGTTTTCTGTAGCATATTTAAATGGGAAAAACCCAATTTGTATCACTTTGAAACCAATATGTTCAATCCCAACATTAATCATTTCAACAGCTCATAAAACTGATAAATCGGTTACATTTACGATTGCTTAACTTCTTGGATAGATATGTTAAAGATTATTCCATACAAATTCTAATAAAGATAATAAGAGTATTTAAAAATGCTCTTATTATTTAGCCTTAAATTCTTTTGTTAATAAAAACGTAATAATACGCTAAGGTAAAATTTACAGAATTCATAAATGCAAGTGAAAAATGCGGAACTCACGTGGCGGCTAAAAATGCGATGACATGAGCCGAATTTTACAAGTATACGAGATCATTCCCTCTACCGTTTACGGGCGCGTCGGAATTCTTAATATCGCGCATGTAAATTATACATAAACTTATAATCGTATTTTATAACCGTCGTGAATTGAAAGCCGCGGTCGTATAACTCACGGCGAAAGCGTTTACATGCGTCGGTTTTTCGTCGGCTGAGATTTAATATTCTGCTTCGTTAAAAACGTGCGCGATGCATCCGTCTGCAACTTTTTACGAGAGTTTGCGCCCGATTCCACCGTACGAGATGTAATTTTATATATATAGGGATCTTCCCGCGATTCGCGCGCAGATGGAAGAAGATTGCGCGGAGCACGAAGCCTTGTTTACTGACGAGGCGAATGCTGTTAGATCTAACGAATATCTTGTCAAGCAACAGCGCAAACAACCTCTCGTAAGGTTTCCACGATTAAATCCGCGATGCAAGGATCCTCCCGTACACGTGCCGTTCTGCACTACACTTCTATTGCATTTGGAACCATCTTATTCGAGTTCAACGTTTAACATGAAAAATTCTTGCACGGTGTTTCCGCGTGGCTCGAAATAGATGTAATTTCAACGGGATTCTCCTGTTCCCCCATTTAAATATTTGCCACGTTCGTCCCTCTTTGTCGACGTCCGCTTAAAAGAACGGAAAGCTGAATTCACTAACGGGGATAAACGATAAAGCCGCAGGACATCCCTTCTGTGTGGTGTGTAAAGAAGAAGTGAAGTGAACAGTTTCGTCTATGCCTGCCAGTTATTACAATGAAAGCAGACAAAAGACGTTACTGCGGAAATGTGAACGGAATTTTTGTGATATTTCGCAGAATTTTTACTAAATAATAATGTTATCGCAATGCATAATATGTATTATTCCATTTCATTTACTTCAATATTTAGAATTTCATATTATTTATTCATTTTTAATGTGATAAATTCCATGTCGTGTAATATCTGTATACATAATGTTTGGTAAGTACGCGCCACTTCTCGTGAGTAAGTAGAGCGCGTTAAACTCAATAGAAAAGTCATTTACTGTTTTGCGAGTTTCTTAATAATTAATGAGAAATTGATTAATAAAGATTTGCGAATAAGCATGCATCCGCGTGCGTCAGCGACAATAGACAGCCCAGCGTTTACGGTTGCTATACTTATAGGCGCGATAAGGCATTGGGAGAAGCGCTCTGTAAACAACAATGATTATGCAACGCATGACGCTGCGCCTCCGCGCGTATAGCAACCATAAACGCTGGGCTGTCTCTTTGGGTCGAATAGTGTAAACGCATGCTGATTTGCGAATATTTAGTAATTAATATCTCATCATTATTTATTGCCATAATTGCAAAACAGTAAAGAACTTTTCAGTTTAACGCGCTCTATATACTTACCCACACGAGAAGTGGCATGGTAATTAACAGACTTCCTGCATAATATTCACGAGTATAGTGTTACAATTAACTGGGCGTTATAATTAATTAGTTTGTACGATTAATAATTACAACACAAAATAAAATTGCTTTATTTGATTAAAAACAATCTGCGTTATTTTATATACTTGTGTGGTATATCATTATTATTTCTTACAGGAATAAAAATTATTTAGGACAAGAATTTTTCATGTTTACGGACAAGCTTTAATTTATGCAATTTTTTAACAGCAGTGACATAGCATATATGCATTGTCAACCAACATTGTATCCAAAAAAATATGCAATTTCTTGTAACTTGTGTAATTTAATAAAATTACAAGTTCCGCAAATCGTGCTTATGATCTTATTAAATTACACGTGTACGTCACGAGATTCTCGTCACGATAACGCACTACTATTTCATTTAATTATACGATATGTATATTCTCGCGGGTGCGGAATAATTGCCTACAACATTACTATCGATATTCTCGCCCCTGTTGCCGATCGTCTTAGAAATTCCTCGGCTGAGGAAGCGGCGGCAACCTGGGATCTTCAGAGAAGATTTCAACCCCTGAAATGATACGTGGCAGACAGCGCGTGCTGATGCGCTCCTTAATAATCCTACTATCACTCCTTATTATCTCAGCCACGGGGCCAGAAACAGAACCCATTACGTCTTCGCGCAGCAGCCTGGCCAACAAACTTATACCCTTTACCCGGCAACCCTCTTTCGACTCCTCCCTCCCCCAGTACACCCCGCGTCGCAATATCACGTTTGCTCAGCAACGTGCATAGGGGTGCAACGGGGGACGGCTTATGCATAAACGATGCAAGAGACGACGCCTTTGTAAGAGCGCGCGAGCGTCGATTGCGAAAACGACGCCACTTAAGAAGCAGGCGAGGTATAACTCCGATCTTTCTGCTGCTACGTTCAATTATGCGGCTATGCTTTAGAAAAGTGAAACGCACTCCACAAGTATAATAGGAGCGGTAACTCCAACACTATTAAATATACCACCATTACCGCCTCACTTGTTCTGGTCTCGCAGCCTGGCTGCTCCTTTAATCCTGTCTGCTGCTCCTTTACTACTTTCTTTGCTTCAGATAGTAACATGGATATGACAAATAGCTAATTATAATAGTGCATATTAATTAGTCCCTCAAACGAATCATCTGTGTGTCTATATGTCGCATGAATAATTATTTAGAGCAAAACGGCATCAGCTAGTAAATAATTTTATATATTGTAAGTTTCGTGAGAATAATGCTGATTTATTTGCAACGGTTCAATATTGTTCCATTAGAAACCGAGCTTATCTTGCCGTAAAAAGTAAAAATTTGTTTCCAGGATTTGATTAGAGGAAGTATTATTTAAATCGAACATTCGAACGAGAGTGATGCATAGTGTACTTATTTAGAATATACGCTAAGCAATGAAAATTCAATTAGCCACTATCCGTCCAGTCCGTTCAGAGAGAAACTCGTTCTCGTCGTGCATCTCCGCTCTTAACCGCATCCATGCTTGGGGTACGTTGCATGCTCGCCACAAAACTGTGCCGAAATTCGAAACGGGAGTTGAGTATGGAGACTGCAGTTAATGTTAACCGTCGACCCTAACGAGGCGTGTCGGGTTGGGGGTGTGAATACTTCGACCGGTTGGCTCATACGAAATTCCAGTTTATCGCCCCGAGCTCCGAAAACGAGCTATTTTGGACAAGTTCTTCGGCACCGGCGGTCTTCAACGTTGCGGTGGATGGATCCGCGTAGCGGGCATCGTATTGTTGCCTGCGCGCGCATGCACTCACGCCTCGTGCATTGTGCGAGAGTATCAGACCGCCTAAGTGTATGTTACGACGGGAGAAGCTGTTTAACTGTTGTGCGATTCCGGAGAGAGATCGTTATCGCCATTGTGCATACGAATCTTGATGGATCTTCGCGTTTCGCCGCATCGCCCGACGACAGTCCATACGGTACGGGACAATCCGTCGCGAATATACGTCACGGATTAGAATGCGTCAAGATCCGAAAATTAACAGCACTGGTTTAACGAGTTTCGGGATGCTAAGCTGACGCGTACCGGATGTCCGCGAGTGAGATTAATCGTTCCGCAATTTTGCAAGACAAATTAGTAACGTCATTGAATCGCCGAAGATCTTCCCACTGATGAGATATCGCACATTCGCGATAATTATTCAACGTTTATATAAAAATGTTTTATTCGCTACAGGTTTCTCGCATGAAAAAATATTTTTATCATATATTTCTGTGGAAAAAAATTTTTTTAATACATGAATTTTTCCTAATAGCTATATATAGCCACATCAAACCCAAAAAAGTAACGACATTAAATATATTATAGAATCAAATATTAAAGAAATTCGACAAGAAAAAGGTTTTACATTCTTATGAATTAACCATCGAAGAGCTGGTTTTAGGAGACCACAAGTGCGTATTTCGCCGAAGGATCGTGGCAAAAGCACAAAAGTAGTAGACCCTTTTCTCGCATTTCCTACACTTCAGAAGTTTATGAGACCTCTCAGAAAGGTTTATAACACCACCCTTAACATGCCTAATTAATTAAGCCCGTAAGTGGATAAAAGCCGATAAGAAAAAATTCTTTCATCAATCATGGCGGAGAAAAGCCCAATGTAAGTACTCTACTTTTTCTCAAACTCCTATAATAAATCCATTTCGTCGTCCCACATTCCATATCGTCTGAAAATTCAGTCACTCATATATATATATATATATATATATATATATATATATATGCTCGCTTGTTATATTGTATTTTATAATATTTTAAATATATGAAATTATAATTAAGATTTTAATCAGCAGATGTATGTTAAACAAGTTTTACTTGTGTTGATTGTCTACAATCAATATACAAATTTTAAATTGCTGCCTATATTATAAAAATGTTTTCACCGGGTATATATATGCCTAATAAGAATCTAGAACCATTTTATTCAAAGCAACAGGATTGTAATAAGAGTGGTCTCGATAGACTGACTAGAGTAAAAGGACTCCATATCCCATTCGACGGTGGAGGTTGAAGTGGAGTTTAGCGGGGTGGAAGTTTTAATCTTCCCCAGAGATGATCGCCGAACCGCTCAGACGCGCCGAGCGGTTAACGTCTTTCTTCAAGCTTTTTCTATCTCTATTTCGTTGCTTAAGATGAAAGAACGAGTCATTTTTGTGGAGATTTGCGTATTCATTTTATATTGATCTGTTTATACGTTGCAATTATTCACTGTATTTTATTTTAAGCTCGCATGTAAACGAACTTTAGTTTTTCTTATGTACACACTGCGCATCTGTTAAAGGTGGCGAACCTGATTTTTTCTCCTCGTGTATATTCTACTCTATGTTACGCCATCTCTATATGTTCTTTATGTTCAACCAAGATGTCGTCGTTCGGTCGTAAGAGAAACGACACGATATTATAAAAAAAGTTTATTTTGTGTCGATCCTGCTTTCTATCAATTTCATCCAACAATTTTCTAGGCTCTGGCCCGCTTCAGGCCTCTCTGTAATCTGTTGCTTTATCCACCCTTAGATTCTGCCGATATTAAAGTCTTGATAGACCATATTACGTTATTCTACTTGTCTAGAAAACGAGATTAATAGAAATTCTTTGAAATTCCTTAAATTTTGCGTACGAGAGAGAGAGAGAGAGAGAGAGAGAGAGAGAGAACGTTACAAAAATAGAATTTATGTACATAAATCTTGTTAATATATTCTCAATATCATATCCTTTTTTCAAATTACTCTCGACGTCTTGATGAGTAGATATTCTTAATCATAATATAATAACATTATTATACGATTAATGAAATATGGATAAACTATAATTATCCTCGATGTCGTAAAAAGTGTAAAACGGAATACTGCTAAAGCTTGGTATAAACAAACTAAAAAGTACGACGATGTATATGCATGTAGTTAGTTTGCATATTTAGTTTGCATAGATGCATAAATAATAAACACACCTGACTTTGTGTTTGATAATACGTTTTTGATAATAAAATGCACATAAATGAGGGATATACAGTATCTGCTTATTAAAATAGATATTCCAGGAAAATGCGCGACGTTCCCTGCTTTTATATATCCAGTAATTTAAGAGGCGTTAAATGTATGGAAATTAACAGTCGCGCGGAGGTGATACGGCTGATAAATGCGCTGGTTTAATTCGATTCGACACGGTAATTAATCGCGTTAACATCGTCGAATTAGATTAAAATATAACGGCAAACTCATCGAGGGCAAAAGTTCACGCAGTTTAAAATAGAAAGCAGGTTCATATATAGTAGAAACGAGTAGTACTCTATTCTTACACGGGATTTATATGTATATCGGATAAAATTGTTATTGAGAGAGATGAACTCATTTCACTACGTGCATTTAACTTTCCTATATTCATGACAAATAAGAGCTATTTGAAAATAGACTTAAGTAAATAATCAATAATACACCGTTTTATTTTAGAAAAATTAATGTCAATAAAGTTTAAAATAATTTTATAAGTTATCCCATTTAATAAAATATGTCTCAATAGATTTTTTTTCTATATAATATAAATATTTCAAAATATCTTTATTTAGAGCATACCTGTCGTTTATTTCACTAAATCATTTCTGATTATATTTAGTTAAGTAAGATCAAAATCGTATTGTAATTGACAGTGGAAAAGTTAAATGTGCGCTTGAAAATGAATATATCAATAATGGAAAAATATTATTCAGGCTTATAGGTCGATTATTCCGTTATTATGCTACATGGTAGAAAAAGTGTGAAGGAAGTTTGAACCATCGGCTAACAAGATTCGTGAAGTTTCTTACTCGAAAAATCTGTCGTCCGGAAAGTTTTTCGAATTATCTTTGTGGCATAACCGGCATCAAAGTTCAAAGATCGCTTAAGATTGCCGCATTACTTCCTGTATTCCTGATTTAGAGGGCGGATTAAAGGCTAAATGTACTCTTTTGTGAAGGAATAAAAAGGTGAGACGAGAGCAGCCACGGAAAGCCAACTCAAACGACCCCGCATCTACGAACTTTCATCGAGAAGGGACGAGAATACGATTTCCACGTTTCCCAGTATTTCCCATTTCCACTAATGTATCCGGTGACTTCATCGGATTTCTCTAATATCGTCTGTTCGTCGTCGAAACATATACATAAGTACCGATCTCCTGACGGAAATAGAGCTAATTCTGGATGCATTACCTGTGCTCCGAGTATATATTCCGTCTCCATTTTTCTCATCAGGAACATGATTATTCTTTCTAAAATAATAACAAAAAAAATATATATATCTAACGCGCAAATAGTAAAATAAGTAATTCAGATGGTTAAATAGTAAGTTATTTCTTTTACTTTATTCCTCCCGGGCATGTGATTTCGGTTTGCAAGAGATAATGTGGCACTCGAAAGCTTAACATGTGCGATATGGTTCCGTTGTCATTCCGATTGGGTGATCATTGAATCGATAGCATGGATTCGCGTTTAAAATAATCAGTATGCGCCGGCGATCTTAGAGCAGAATCACGAGACCGTCGGCATAAATTAGTCTCGCCAAATCTCGGCGTTTCCGGACGCCCGATAATTGGCTTAGCTCGAGACTGCCGGCTAGACAATAGGGAGATTCCCTTCGCGCGCCGTGGAACTTCTACGTTCTCGCAACCTCATTCGCATTCATTGGTTTCCAATTAATTCCTACAAAGCGGCAAAGTTATTAAGCCGCTAATTGCAAGTCTACACCGTCGCCTGGCTGTGAATGATGTTCATGCGTGTGTATACGTGTGTTTGCGTTACCGGAGGAAGGTCTGCATCTTCGTGTGCAGTTGAAAAAGTAGGTATTCTCGTTATTAATAAAGACACGCGCACGCAGGTACGGGCGCGTTGTCGCAGCTGTGCCGTGAATTATTGGATCGTATCTGATGAAAACTTTCCTTGACGCAATTTTACACCGCGTGCAATCATTCGCAAAGGAAGAAAAGTAAAGGAGAGTTTACACACGCAATGATTAGTGGCGCCAATTGATTGGCATTCATTGGCGCCAGAAACCGACTAGCAAACTCACAAGTGTTTACACAGTGATGCGTATAATATGGAAAATATTTAACATTTATTAATTAAACACACAGTAAATGACATCAAGCATATAATCTCAAAATTAGAGGTTATATGCTTTGGCCAATAACCGCCAGTAAACGCCACATTACTAGCGCCATGCAGTTTGTATCAAGTCAAAACACTTGCATTTTTATTGGCGTTAGTCAATTTGCGCCACTAATCATTGCGTGTGTAAACTCCCCTTAAAATGCATCTATATCGCCGTCTTGTCCGTCTTCCTCAATCATCTTAATGAAGAAAAGCATAACATTATTATATCTACACATATGTATATTTATGCATTATAAAACAATCAATTCTTCAAAATAGATTATTTTTAGACGTAAGAGATATTTTTTGCATTTAATGCATGATTCTAAATCATTCGATATTGTTTCATTGTTATCGTACACCTTTAATGTCCTCGTGCGAACTATATATCACTCCGCGTAGATTATCGGACTTGTTTCTGTCCATGCGCGAACAAGATAGAAAACTTCCGGTTACGTTTCCAGTTTCGTCGGACTTCGTCTCCCCGCCGTTTCATCTCATCTCGAAGGATTAACGGGCATTATCCTCGCTGATCCTCCAAGTTGATCGAATATCTCTACTCGCGGAAGGTTTCCGTATGCCGAAGATGATGTTCCATAGATGTTTCCATATTGACCAGCTGAAATTGCTCACTGTCTGTTTGGTCAGATGTTATGTGCATAATAGCCATTTTGGCTTTGAACCGATCCACAAAGGCACAGTGCACACACAAAGATCACAGAGATATTGATACAAGCAGTGCACCAAATCAAAGCGCAGAATACATTATAAGATTGCGAGAGATTCTTTGATATTATAAATAAAGGGTATGTATAATGCTAACATGACCGTCTATATAATTTCGATACTTGCCGCAGGAGAAGCGGAAGTCGCGCGGGAGAGCCAGAAAAAAAGTGCAGGCACCGCCCGATACTCGAGAAGCTTATAAAGCTCGTAACGTAGGCGGTCGGCTTTCACGATCCGAGTCGTTTTCCCCGAACTGAGATTAGCGCACGGTCGGATACACGAGTGCATGTGTATAGGCGCGCGGCAGCAAGAATCTCGTTTCGCTCCTCGAGGGTTTCAAAGCTCGGGCAAAACATACAAAGGCCGGCCCGAGTATTTTTCGTAGCGCTAGACGCGCTACATGGAGAGCGGATGAGATATAGGGGGCCTCGTGGCAAAATTCCATTTCGAAAAGTCTGCCAAGATGTTTCGGTGAGTAACCGGCGCGAGACTCTCAAGAGCTAGTCGACGATTCGCAGCGATCGAGGGAAATGGCATTCGAAACCGTCTTATATCGGTATAAGGCGCCGCGCTCGCGCCGCCTATTCCGCCCTATATCGATCCGATATTGCCGCCAATAGCGGTAAAATCTGTATTCCATCGAATCCACGGCATGATGTTTTAAATCGACGTGTGCGTGACAACATCTCCGAAATAACTTGCGTGTAAACAAATGCGGGACATTGCATGCGGTTTTACTCTAAAATACTTTTGAATACGTTGCCATAAATCCAATGCATCGCGGTGGAAGGGGCTTTAATTATTTATAACGATAATTTATTCATGGACCTCCATGCGAGAGTAATAGAAATCCTGACGGAAATGTTACCTCATTCCGGCATCGCGCTCGCTTTTATTTATCGCGGAATTAATTGATTATGGCGGAATAGTAAATTAGTAAAAAGTAAACATCACTGTTTGCTGTATTGCATAAAGTATATACTGCGATAAAGCGGGAATAAAAAGATCTATTACAGCAATTACAGCGATGTTTGTTTAAGCAGTTAGTTTATCCCGCTTGGAAAAGATTTTTTAATCGATCCATCCCTTTTTTCTTTATATTGCCAATACGATAAAATACCGATAATCTCGCCGTGCTATTATTGCATTAATATAATAAGGTAAATAACATTTAATCAAATCAAACGTTCCCAGTTCGCGTATTATCTATATATCTGGCAAGGTTATAAATATAATATAATCAAACGAACGCGGTGAACGACCTTTGTAAAAATAACGCGTGATAGATTAAAATATTCTCTACTCGAATAAATATTGCAATTCGGTTGATACTGACAGGAATATTTCTGGCATTGGAATATCGGACTTCTTCCAATGGTACTTCTTCAATGGTACTTCATTCATTACACGTAACGAACGTATTGATATATAAAATATGACATTTCGCCGGGTAAATTAATCTTTTTCCGACCAACAATTTAATTTTAAAAAATCTAACAAAAGGCATATAGGTGATATTACTAACAAATTACTAATATAGCAAGTAATATTCCCAATTACAGATATAATTTGAAGAATGTCGTACAATATATATTTTTAACGTTTGCAAATGCTATTGTTAATTATAATTCTAAATAATCTTGTTCTATGTGTGTCTGCTCTTCGAGCATTCATTCGTTCGGCTAGAAAACCACAAAATAAAGTACAAATCTGCAACAAATACATCGGAAAATGATCACAGTTGTCCTCTATATACTCATTACTTCAAATCGCGATTTTATTCCGTTTCAAAAAAACGCAGTTTTCTTCCATCAAACCGTGTCGGAGCAACAAGCGAAATGCTGTCTGTGATTGTGAGTAAAATGGATTCCGCGAAAATGGGTGCTGTTTCCGCGATGTTGATTCGCGCCAGATTCGCAGCAAGCGTTGCTCGAATCCCGGGCAATCCGATAGTAAGGTTGTGGTTCAAATATTGAAAAAAAAAAACGTTCGGAAAAGTTTCGGCATGATTATACATGCAACCGCAGGAAGTACGTGGTAACGGTACGCTGTACGTGTTTCCTTTCACATTTAAGCTCTATCATGGAACTCGCTTCTGTAATTATGTATTCTCTTTATGCATTCATTCTTAATTAATTTCGGCAATTCAATATTCTTTCATCTTCTTATGCTGCATAAAACGCTCTTTTTATGTATATAATTATAATTAATAGATAATAACACATTCACGTGAATTACTCGAATAAACAATAAATGCATTGTATATTTGTAATAAAAAGATTGCTTTAATTTAATATGTATTTTGCGAAAAAATAATATCCAATAAAGGTCAATTTAAACTGTTCCTAACACGGAATTTCAATTTTGCTTAATTTATCGTCAAATATATTTGCAAGTTTTGCAAGTTCGCTATCTTTCGTGCGATAAGAAACAGAAACAACAGTCATTCTAATCGGATACGGACGCGCGATACAATTTAAGTTTTGCAGTACATCTTGCATCGCTGTAACTGCATCCACGGAATCGTACGATTTATTACGGTTGAAATAAACTACGGCCGCACAATGTCTCAGACGTTATTGCACATCCGGGTGGCATTAAAGGAACACAATGTACAGCGCATGTATTTACTGCTGGATTGTTTCGGATTCGCATAAGCGAAACTTCTTTCCTCGATTTCGCAATTTCCCGGCTTTGCATCTGGAATTGAATTCCTCGCGTTCGAAATTGCAAAATGAAATTAGAGGATATTCGGTTTATCCGGATGTAATACGTATAGAATAATCATAGTAACGAAGAACAATGAATATAATCAAAAGAGAATTACTCTCATTCACGTGTATCGCGTTTAGCTGATGCGTAACAGATGGAGGATTTAAAAAATACCCCAAGAAATCCCCGGTTTCATTCCGCATTACGTTTGTATTTGCGGCCGCGCGACGCATACGCATCGGCGGGCGCGCACGGGCGCGGCGATGAGAAATGTTTCGGGGATGTGTTATTTTGATTTACGCCACTCTTAAATCGCGGCTATTTTATGCGACGGCACCATTACGACCGCGTGGCTCTTATTCTACAAGCAAAATAAAACATCTCGCCCGAAGGAATTTCTCTTTCCGCATCGCTGATTAGAATTCTCGACAGCGCGATTACGGTGTCAGCATGTAAATTAGACGAGATAAAATATGCACTTTTATAAAAATTATAATTACAACGATTCTTCTTGACGCAATCGGGAGAACTGCAGTACATTCGATATTCACGGGGTTACGTTAATCTTCATCAAAGGCTACGATTAATAACGCTTATAATATGTATGTTATCAGATAATTAAACTGATACAAATTAATTCCAATTGTAAACTATTCCTCTATGTTACAACAAAACGCGTAGTACCCGGCTTTACGACCTCAAATAGTAAATTAATGCGTCGAGTAATATAAATTGCGGGGCCGGATTCTCATACGAAAAAAATTATACATGCAAATATAGCCCGCGCCATCTTGACCGAATCGAAGGGGAGACCCTGGGGGAGATTAAAAATCCCTGATAATCGGGTGGCGGAGAGGGGCGGGGTAAAGGGCCGATTGAATCGCCTCAATTAAAGGAAACTCCTAATTATCAGTCGAGGGCTTCGGCAATATCGGAAAACGATTTGACTTAGCGACGGGTGCGGCTAACTCCGTAGCGTTTTCCGTTCATTCCGCCGCGACAAATTTACTTCTTCGCTCAATGGCGAGTGATCTACATTGCGGCGACCGCTTTGCATTTCCTAATTTGTCCTCCTTATAATCGAATCATTTCGTCACGGTATCGCCCTTAGCGCTCTGTTTGCAATTCAATCACGGCGGGCTCTTTTAAGTGCTCACGACGGAAAAACATAATGAAAAATATTGATTAGAAAATTAATATAGAACGAGGCATCTATCTATATATTAACCACGTCATTGTACAAAAATTATTCTCTCTGCCACTTCAACAAAAACTCAATGCTCCGCGCTCGTGTTATTTTCTCTGTGAAGTACTTCTACATATTTTCATTCTCTGATAATTTCTCATTTTTGCTTTTATTTTCATACGTCAATTAATCGGGATATTCGTTAAAACGAGGGAAATATATGTATACAATTGTGCATTTTTATATTACACCTTAATATACATTCCGATTTCCGATTTAACGTAGGTATTTCGTTACGTTTACCGTGAATTTCATTGATATTAACTGAAATATTTGTCGCCGCATTTTCCGATTTCTTTCAATAACTTTCCTTTCCATGCCTTAGAAAGTCCTTCGAGGGCCAACCACCGTCAACGGAGGTCTTTCAGAGCTTTCACGGAGATATACAACGAGGTCATATGGTGGTCCACGTCAAACTGTCCGCCGCAATTCCTTCCCCCCAGCGCATCTTCCCTTTCTTGTCCCTTCAAGTACCAGACGCCTTTCATCACTCTTTTGTACACGATCCGATACCCGAATGGCCATCTACATTATGGTTGCTTTCGTATTTTCACAAGTGAAAATGGCTGGGTGGCAAATGGACAGAAAGGACCGCGAGGTTGATGAAGAGAAAGAATGGCGCTCTTCCACGTGGAAGGACTCGACGAATCTCTTCGCTTTGAGTGCTACTGCGAGACTTAAAGGCAGCTCTTCGAGGAGTCTCGTGAAGAGCGCTACTTATCCAATGATTCTCTCGAGTGTCGAAGTAATCCATGATAGAGAACGCCAAACGAAATACAGTTTCCTATAATAACGCGTTCGATATGCTTTTCGAATTCGCAAATAGTATAATATGCAATGTTAAATAAGTAATTCTTGGAAATATCAAAATAATATTGTATTTGTCCCGCCGCAATATCTTTATTTATATCAAATCTCTCTCTTTAGATATAAATATAAAATATATAGAGTAATGTTTAGACTTATATATACTATAATTCTTTTCGCGAATCTTTGTATAAAAATACATTAACATTTTTGCGATCCTTATAATTTCCATTTTTCAGAACACAAAGGAAAATATATGAACGATAAGCGGTATATAAACGGCGTTTACGATGTTAATAATACTAACGACAAAGCAGAGACGTATTTTAATAAAGTAATGAATTTTTATGATATAGAAGATATAAAAAATAGAATTATAAATATTAATGGAATTTGCGGCAGGTATATAATTCTTTGTATCAGTAGCCATGAAAAGCAGATAATTAAAGCGTTCTTCTCAGCCGCGCATTTAATTTCGCGTGATTAAAACGAACTAGTTTTTGCGCAATTATGACGCCGCGGTGATATTTAAATGAACGTTTAAGTAGCGAGGATACCTGCAGACAATGAGTTTTGTTGAGAATGCGTTTGAAGGAAGAAACTGGAGCGGCAAGAGAAAATACACTCGCAATATGCGTTCACAGGACATGCCAAGACTGATCCTTTTTTTCATCTCCTGCCACTCTCCCTTCCTATGCTTTCAACTATATTCATCCTCCGGCGCTACTTCCAAGCTGGAATCTGCACAATTGTATACTGCTTTGAAAATACAGCTTTCTTTTCAGATAGTTAATCTTTCGCGTTAAGACTTTCATGTTCCAAAATTAAGTGCGATTTATTGAATCGTTAAAAAAACAATTTTTACAAACTATTAAATTAGAATATTATGTAACTGGCCGGCATGCGGATGAGTCTGCATGCAAGAAAACGAGCAAGAGAGTTTTTTAACAAGTTTTGATACACAAACACCTCCAACAGTATAAATTCTTTAACAGAAATATACATGACTCTAAATGTGGACCTTATAGCCAATTAGCGTCTGTACTCGAATGTACCGTCATTTTATCGATTTCCAAGTTTATTTCGAACTTCGAAATGTTAATGGATACGAAGTATTTTGTTAGCTATAGACAAAAGTTTGTTTCAACTAGTATAACTTAGGAAAATACTCCATGTTCTACACTGACAAGGAATTTACTGCAGTTTTATGGTTCCGCGATATCCCAGGCAATATCCGTAACGTTACCATAAAACCGTAATACCGATAAAAATCGGAAATCTTTGATTTGCGTGAATTTCGAGATGTTTGGTCCGCGATGGTCTGATGGAATCAATTTTTCTTTTAAAAAATTCCGAAGAAAATGTAAAGCTGATCTGATAATGATTCACGTAGCCTTCCATTTCCAATTTTTAATTCATTTGTTAATTAACGATACGATTTACTAGACTTTTATACAGAAACGTATTATTACTCGAGATCGTACACGCAGAAGCTACGTTATATAATTTTGTTTCAAGAATGATGAGCCACAAATAATTCTATTTTGTTACTCGACGATATTTTTTTCCGTCGTAATGTTGGTATTCGGTTTTGTAATACAGTGTTTGATAGAGACGTGATCGACGTTTGAGTTGTGGAATAACGCCCAATGGAATTTTCGCCGCGATGTTTTGTAGTGAGTTCCGCGTAACAGTTATTCCAATAAAAGAGAAAAGAAATTGTGCGATACCGTTTCCGATGGTGCCCTTTGTGAAAACTGCTCGCGCGCGTACATTCCATTTGTATTCTATTTTCACCGCAAATTTCGCGCGCACAAAAATTCTATTAATGCAGTGCGTATATACAAAAGTCTGTCAATTGTATGCTGAAGTTGGAACGCGAGAAATTGTTAAATGGAAGAAAGAAAAAAGTAACGAAAAGCTAGTTGGAAGTGTCTATTTAGGTTCGAGATTGCGAAAAGGTTGGATTTCCACGGCAGGTTGTGGTAAACTATCCATAAATATCGATTTCCGATGAATTCCATTGCATCGGCGCTTCTCGCAGTTGTCATGCGGCATTTCTTAAGACCTTTAAGTCCACAAAACTTGTTATGTCGATCTATGGCCGACGTCGGAGTGGCAAGAAGTAGAAAATGTCGGACGGGAAGGCGGAATCTGCTCGGAGGCAGTGAGTCGAGGGCCGGTAGGACGGAAAATTATGATCCACTCAGGGCAAATCCCTACCCTATTTCTGGCAGACAAAATCCTTAAAGTTTCTGGCAGCGTTTATCAGCAAAACTCAGAAAAAAAGAGAAATACACGAGGAAAGCGTGGTGTTGAGTATACGCTATATACTGAAGAAAAAGTTTAGTGGCTGCTTACAGGCCCGTGCAAAATTCGATAGAAATAAGTTTAGAAGGTTGAAGTTACAGGTAAACTTTCAAAGACCGACTTTCGAAACGGACTTTCGTTCAATTAACGCAACTCTAATAAGCGTCTCCCCGCGACGATGAGAACCGTTCGAATTTCCGTTGCGAACATTATGACGAGTTTCCCTGGGCAGTGCGCGATTTACGGGGATCCATTAAACGGAAAACGTGAAAAAGTATCGTACTAAATTCGTAAATGTATCATTATACGAGCATAATGGGAAAATATTGGAAATTAATGTTTAAAAATCCGTGAATTAAATTTGCTGATGCGATTATTACTAACAGTAAATTTTTATAAATGGGTTTATGGGTTACAATAAAGTAAGTGCTGTCGAGAAATATTTAAGGCGAGTTACCTAATTTCCATTCATTTAGAATTTAGATATACATAACTTTCGCAATTTATCGTAAAGCTAAACCCCTATTGTAGAGTATTAATCATACAATTACTGTTCATAATGAAATATAATTGACGACAGAATATATATATATATATATATATATATATATATATCCATTTGTATATTTCTAGTCGTTCCGATATATTAAAAATATATACACAAATTTAAGAGAGAGTTTAATAAAAGTTTAATATAAATTCAACTATAGTTTAATTAAAATGTTGAAATAAATTAGATCATTATATTCACCTAGGCAAATGAGACTGAAATTTATTTTTCTGCAACGATAAAATAAAGCCCGCAGTACCATCACAACTTTCTCATAGAACTTGAGAATCGAGAGAAAAAGCTTGTTCGTGACACTGACATCAATAACTGTCGAGCAAATAGACGTGAGTGCTTATCCGTGAAAGGAAAATTGCTGTTCTTCGAAGGCGGACAGCCTACTCGCGTCACACGGGATATTTACTCATACTTTTCAATTTATCTCACACTTCAACACGGACTCGAATAGTGCATAATTTTTTATGTCAAAATATATGGCACAATCGACTTAAAAATTAAACGTACCGCGTTAGAAACTATTTGTAATTATTTTTTATCTCCGGCATGTTAAATAAATTAATAATACATTGCATATAAAAATACAATTCTCTTATCCCTCAATTTTTTTCACTTCCCTTTTTCTGATATTTCGCAGATTTTAATCCTTTTTTTCTCAGAAAACCACCTTTTTCGCGACAGAGATTAAAGTTCACGATCTTACAAAGCTCACAATCCGCGAGAGTGTAGGTTCGGCAAAAATCGTTTACCACAAATCGCACAGCCGGTTAGCAGCGTGAATAAACACGAGCCACGAGTAGGTATATTTGCGAGACTGTAAAAAGCGTAAGCAATTTTTCTCTCGCCACTGTAGAGTGAACTACCAACTTTTCGAATATCGAATATTGCAGCATTTCTCGTTTTCTTATTGGGCCATCGTTTAACGTAGGACGGGACGGTACTCGTCTTCCCGCGAGGTCGAATTAAAAACTCGACTCATAACATGTTCCTGTACTTGGCTCGTATATTGAACCGTAATCAATATGCAATTTTCTTTTTTTATTATTTATGTTAATTAGTATATTAATTACTTATATTAGTTATACGATATTATGTTGTTAAAAATTTGGAATATCAAAATGGTTTAATAAAACGGGATTTAATGCGCGCGTTTGCAGTCCTAACTATTAACAAAAATCTTCGATGAATAATTAAGATAAGAGAATTATCATATATTTTCTCAATCGTCAAAAATATTCTATAATGTAGGGATAAAAATTGCACTTTTCGAATTTCACGCCGAATGCAGAAGTCTTTGCTTACTTATTCTAGTATCGTATCGATCAATCCAGAAGAGTCAACATTGTAGTAAGTGGTATTACCACAATAGATGATATTAAATATCATCAATAGAAATATTAAATATAACAAAAATAATTATTATTGTTTTTACTCCCGACTGCTACCAACCCAAGGTTGTTGCGATTTTTTTCAATATATAATATATCGCACATGTACATATATAGATTAAAAATTAAAGTAAATCACAAAATTATTGAGAATATTTCCAAAATATACTAAATATTTTAACATGACTAGCGTAATTTATTAGTATTAAAAAAAATACTCTAAAGATATAGACTAAAGAAATACACTGAGAAAATTTTATACCGTGGTATATCTATACGAGATCTAATATATCTCATATCACCTCTTTATTTTACTTATACTAAGCGATATAAAATTGTTAATAACTACAGATGAATAGGCTATAAAAAGTAAAAATAAAAAATTGGCGCACTATATAAGAATAAATATAATTAATAATTACCAGCGCATATTTAATTTCAAATAAAGTATTTAAAATATGTTACGTAATTGTAAAATATTTCCTACTTTCTTTCTGTAATTCATTTATCTTTATCTTATTAATTTATTTTTATTATACAACATAATATCTGTACATAAAAATCTTGCTCCAATTTTTCATAATTCGATCTTCGTAGCCTATATGTTATGAACATCATAAAGAAATTAAAGTAAAAGCTTTATGTATTTATATGTGTACATATATATATATGTATATATTCTAAAAACATCAATATATTATAGTTTTTTTTTATTTTACTATATTTCTTATTTATTTTTTACCATTTATCTAAAAACAAATCCAAAAATTTAATTAATTAATTGATATTAAAATTACTTAAATAATTGTAATACATCTTCATAATGTTCATAATTATGTTACCTGAAAACTTTAGAAAATACAGAGAAATATTTTGAGCCCATATAGAGAACTTGATAAAAAGTATAAGAGATAATATATTTATTAATTTTCGAGATTTCTTTTTTGCAAAAATTATCACTTTTTGCCAAGCTTATACTTTATCTGAAATATTCCTGATTTTTATTTTAAATTGCGAGTATATAATGAGTTTTATTCTGAATTTTGAATTTCTATGGTAATGCACAGTGATATGTGTAATAACAGATAATTTTTATTTTCCACGATTAGACATGAGTACTAATCAGTCTTAGCCCATTCATCTCAAGACAATAGATCTATGAAATATTATATTTAAATGCAACATTTTTACTCCTACATACATATTATATAGATACATCTAATATAATTTTCAAAAATATATTGTCTCATTTTTTCAAGTAAAATATTTGTAACTCACCGATACACGATGTGTATAGCAGCGGAGTTGCGCGGTTACGTTGAAATCACGTTTTTCGATCTGTAAAATACAAAATATAAATTCAAATTATAGCAATGCTCTGAATAATTAATATTTCAAAGAACAATATAATTGCGCGTATACAAAATAATTATAAATAATTAATTCCGGGTGGGATAAAGAGAATAGGAAACAAAATAATAAATGAGTTACTTACCTCATGGTTGCTCCGCTGTCGCCCGATGCCTCCTAGGCCTCCACCTCCTCTCAGATTCCGTCGTTGCATTCACAACACTCACTCGTGAAAACATGATCGCGTAACTAATTACAATTGCGATGTCTTGCACGGCACTCTCGAAATTGATCGTGCGCACTCTATATTCTATTGCGATCTATTGGAAGAAAAGAGTACAAAGTTACGATATTGCTCAACAATATTTCGATATGTGGTACTGATGCAACGCGATAAAAAAGCTGAGTCAATGTTTAATGGTTAATTAAGTAAGACGCAATCAATTGTTCGAAAAAAAACTTGTAAACGACCATCGCGCTTAATCATAGAAATTAATAATCGTTAATAATAAGGAATTGCGTTTTCTTCTGAAATTTATCGCATTTCGAGAGATAATGTTAATACAAGGCACAGAGCGGCTCACGACTGTTGCCTCCCGGCCTCCCGGCTTAAAACTCGAAGCGCAAATAACTTCAGTGCGAACATCAGCGCGCTGTAAAAACTTCGTACTTCGTCAATTCGTTACCGCTACGAAATATATAACGAAATACCTATATATACGTGCACCAACTGAAATAAACGTATATCGAATATTCTATTCCTAGTATCTCAAATTAACTGTTAAACGCGATGGAGTATCAATTTCCGTTCGATTATTCAATCCGACAATTCACGTATTATTTCGCGTTAGGTTAGGTTAGGTTGGGTTCTCTCGATCCGAAAATGATAGGTATATTATACACATATGGATCCGCGAAACAAAACTCCAACCGCGATGCAAAATACAATCGAATCTAAGCGTTATTATCGCTCGTAATCACAAGAGCCACGCGTATGCATATTGTAACATCGCAAGCGAGTACCGCGAGCATTCGGAGCATTGTCCACCGACCACCAGCTCGTTAGCGCGAGGAAATATTTAATGCGTTAAAAACAAATCGCGTGCGGGGCCTGATAACTGTCCGCAGTAACTTCTTCTCGTGATATTATCGCGAATGCGTTTCGAGAGAGAATGACATTTCGGAGATACCTACCTACAGTACCTACGCGGCACGCGGGACGCGGAGCGGCTCGCGATGCCACCTTCCGACTCGAGTATCGTCGTACGAATGACGAAGACGAACGATCGCGTACGATCGTGATTCGCGCGGCGACACAAGCGCGCCGCTACGACGTATGTATGTACGACGCAACGCCGCGCCGCACACAAAAAAACACCGAGCTTCGCGCGGCCGCAAGTTGCTAATTTAAAATATTTAAGGTTGTAAGATTAATATATGTCAAATATTCTGTTCCTTGTGAACCTTGTGATAAATTAATTGCGATAGACGCGCGATTATTATCGCGTATTGATATCTAACATTTCAAAGATAAAATTTATCTTCGTTATGAAAAAAGTACAATTCAAATTTAATATAAAATATAATTGAAAGAGTTTATATTATATTTAACAATTTATCAAAATTAAATTATTGTTATTACTTTCATCCGATGTTTTATGTATAATATAAATATATTTTTCATTAATTATATATATACATGTTTAGCATAATTTTTTATTTTAATTCTTTAATAAAAATCAATATGCGTAGTACGATAGAAAGAAAATTATAACGATGACAAACAATTAATATTGTTATATTTTATATCAGTGATGACACTCCTTTCGTTGCAAGTGCGATTCTTTTTTGGATTGATTGACGCAATGCTGAAATGCACGAACGAATGTTTCTGCATTCTGCGTGGAACTCGAAAAAGATGTTTTCCGCAACAAGATTTAAATAGTTTCGTTGATTGTAATAAAACGATTACATTTCTTTTATCTCCATTTTTCATCGAGAATTCCTCGTCCGAAGCTCGGACCGTAACTACGCGCATTAAATCTCGCGTTCCGTTAAACTGCAAATTCAATGTCCCAATAAATGCACTTTTAATTAACTGGAAATATCGGATCGATCTGCGACAATTCGTTAATGGACAGCCCGTAAACAGACGCGTTTTACTCCAAAATTGATTAAACACTGCGAACAACGAATTTCTCTTTAACTCCGGTAAGTTCGAAAGCACATTATATCTCGTACATAGTTTCGCACCGTAGCCCTGTGTTAATTTAACGCAGTAGTTGAGTAATTACACGTGCATTCGTGAAATTTCATTTCCGCGGTCGGATTTAAGTAATTAATACAAGCGGAGGTAATTAAAAGAATGACATTAAAAGTGTTCAAACCACACTTATTTTCGGTGTATTTACATCATCACGATATAAAATAGAATTAAATTGGGCCGGCAGATGTACATACATAATTTTGCGAGAGAACGAAAGAAATATTTAAATTACAGTTCGATAATGAAGAACATGTATCAGCATTAATAAATTAACAGAAGCTAACTACTTTCTGATTAAATAATGGCACTGTTTGCTCACTGTACCACGAGATTATCCTCACGGTTACAATCTAGCCCCGTACAACGGTATCATAGATATCTTGTACGTGCGCTTTAAGAGACAAGTCGTTTTTACGACCATAATTCAACAGCACACGCAATATCTCAAGAAACATTTGGCCGGTATCGAAAAGTGCTCAGAGATAAAAGCGGATCACTCCTAGTCGTTCGAAGTCCTGTGCCAACAGTGTGTAACGTATCGCATATATGTATACCTCGTATCCTAGATCACGCCCTCGTCTAAGATAGATTTTGCATTTTATGGCGGATAGATATCGCGGCTTTATCGCCTGGCAAGACGCGCGCCGCGCCGCGCGTTTCGCTTTATCATTCGCGTGTTTCCAACCAAAGTCGAAATTGAAATATAATCCACCGCGTTAACTCTACTATCGCTTTCGCCCTTATCTCACCCTGCTATTCCAAAGTTCATCACTTCGCCGCGTTTCGCGCGATACGCGGCTGTTAGTTAATTTTCATTAAATAGACAGGTTTATCTAGCTTTCTCTCTTTCTTTCTCTCTCTCTCTTTCTCTCTCCTGTTCCTTTTTGTCTCTGCTTCCGTACGCGCTCGAATCAGAACGGTACGCAATGTAAACTAGTTAACATAGTTTTAATTGTATTGCATAGTTACAATCATAGATACCTATATCGTAATGCAGATAATGACCCGAGTTGTAGTTATATATGTTATATCCAACTCCCAGCTCATTTATATTTATTGTTGCCGTACACTACCTTGTTTAACTGACATTTTCGGTTGAGAATTCTTAGAAATGTAGGGATAATAAGATTGCTCATTAAATCCGCATCCGCATAGACTGCATAAGATTATTTTTTATAGAAACCGCATTTTCGCTCTATTTTCGAGTAAAATACGTGAAGAATCAAGTATATCATCTCGTGCGTCACGCATCTCGTGACGATCTAATTAGGCGCGTAATGCACCTCGCACACGTGACAAATCACTGCATTCTCGGAACTTGCATCGCGACGTTACTTATCCAGCATATACGGAAGCACTTTCGCTCTCTGCACGACGCCGGACGTTGCGCCGGTCGCGGACAGCGTAACGCGTAAAGAACAAAGTTGAAGCACGAAGCGCTTCCATTCGGGAGCATACACGGCGTCGCGACGTGCCGGAGTTAGCTCCGGATATTTTGAACAATATTACTGGCCAGACTGTAGCAGCCGTCGCCGCCGCCGTGGAAACTTGACGGAGGGTTGTAACTCACGTCGGGGTTGCTTTAGTGCGACAAGAATCGGTAGCGAGACGGTAGAGGGACGGCGATAAACCCGGAGGGATGGTACGAAAGGGATTGTGCGGAAAGCACTCATGACGAGTGCGAGCAGAGCAGCCAGCCGGCTGCATCGCCCATGGCAATTCCGGCAGGCCCGCCGGCTAATTGTTCTTGCTGCAAGTTACGATCCATTCTCTCTCTCTCCCCATGCCGAGCGATGACGAGCGGCTGCGATTGCCGCTCTCTCGAATATCGACAATTCGCGAACGCGACGTGGTCTTCCGGTTCAGGTTGCCGTGAGCAACGACCACAGTCGATTTCCGGACGATCATCCGATGTTGCGTTAAAATGTCGTTGAGTGTACGTAGCGATAGTAATTACTGACAATGCTCGAAGGCTAATTAACCAAGTATTTCCGTGTTTTCCATGGACATTTCGTTATCATCGATTAGACAAATATACAAAATTGATTTTCTTCGACAACAATTTCTGTCAAAGATTAATTTTTTTATATAAAATTACACGATTATTGGTCTTGAATAATCTCTTATTAATAAAAATAGGAAACTATTTTCTTATTGATCTCTTATTGTCTTTTAAGTGCATCATGCACTGTTTCAATTGTAACGGTGTCCTCTACTAAATTATATATTGTTTCTCGATATTTTTTTGTCTCGACTTCAATATGCTTATTCTCACGTTCCCCGATAAATAACTTTACTTCTCTTTTTGCTCAAGTTATGACTCTTGTCATTTTGATTTCAATCATATAATAAACTATTATCCAAGTTTTGGACTTGGACTTCCTCGTGGAAAATTACGCTATTATTAGACCATCAACTTTTAAAGTTATTACTCACTTATTTCCCGCCAAAGTGAGATTGTTTTTATTTAATTGTTACTGCACTGCTGAAGATGGTTCAAAGCGGAGTCGAAAAATATCTGATTTATAATTATAATATATATTCTATTAAAAATCGATATAACGTTAACTTAAAATGTAATTTAGATTGCTAACTAGAATATATATTGGAGATGTCAATTAAAATATATGTCGGAGATATCGTGTAAGAAAATAAAGAGAGAGCCATCATGGAAATATCGACGCTGATTCGACAATGTTGTATACGTGTCTGCTATCGGCGTCGAATTTCAACGGGACTCGTATCCGCCGGTGCAAGAAGAAAGAAGATCGATCTTTTCACTGCCGCTTACTCGTGAATTTGCGAACAAAGGTTCGTATAAAACATTCCGGTGCAACGAGACCGGTGATTGTGTGTGCCGCGCGGAATGGATTAACAGGAATCGATTGTCACGATACGAGTCGGATGAAGGGACGGTATGCGAGATCTGACGACGGTTGAATTAGACTGGTATTGCTAAATGCCATCAGCCCGAGGTTAATTGTTCTTGCCAAACTGCTATGTTACAAGTTTCATTGGACGACGACGAGTGACTCGAATGGAGAAATTTGAATTTCGATGGTACGTACCACTGATCTTTTGTCGAGCAAACTCGATCTACGTGCATGGCTTAATAAATCTGACGATATAATTCAGCGATTCTTCTCAAGAATATAAAAATATAAAATGATAAATAATTTTCAGCTATATAATGGACAGATAATTTACAAATAATCTCAATGAGATTATACAGGCAGAAGTGTGCGTGTCATTAGCAAATGATGTACCTCTGCTAATATATGTTACAGAAAATATTTTGATATTATTAAAAATCCCTCGTAAATAAATTGAATATTTCATATTCGAAAAGCTTTTTTAATATAGCTGTATATATTATCATATAATAATAACAATAACAAAATAACAATAATCTATTATTTCAATCCATTACTTAAAATATAATGATTAAAATTATTCAGAAATAATTAAAATCGATATATAAGCACGGTCCACTACAAGAAATGCAGTAAGATGCTTTTCAAGAGAAAGTATTCATTGTAAAAGGCGCAAACCACAAATCAGCGACGAATAATAACCGGTTAGTAACCGGTGGTTAAGGTTTATCGCAGTTCGATAATCTTCGACGCAAATTTCGAAGAGCAACACCGAGTAAATTTCTCGCGGAAGTTACGTCGAAGACCAAGCGGAGCGTTAAACTGCATCCAAAAACCTGAGTGCGCTACGTACACACTTACAGTCGCGCGATGTGTATAGGCAACCGCCCTATGTACTCTATGCATCCTACATTACCTTACACGTGCACAAACATCATATATGTATACATGGAGTTGAACGAACACGTGCGCGCACGTTGCCTATCTCAACGCGTATGTTTACATACGCACATGCACAAGTATCAAAGGAAATATAGTTTCGCGTAGGGGGCCTTTCCCCCTGGGGAAGATACTGAACACTGAACGCGCGAGAAGGAAAATGCAGTTAGGTGACAAAGGAGGCGGCGCCAGGAGAGTACTAAAGAGACAGAGAGAGAGAGAGAGAGAGAGAGAGAGAGAGAGAGAGAGAGAGAGAGAGAGAGAGAGAGAGAGAGAGAGAGAGAGAGAGAGAGAGAGAGAGAGAGAGAGAGAGAGAGAGAGAGAGAGAGAGAGAGAGAGAGAGAGAGAGAGAGAGAGAGAGAGAGAGAGAGAGAGAAGTGCGGGCGAAGCGTCGGGCGCGGAGACAAATTGTCGAACAGTGCTTGCGGTCAGACATACACATGTTCGCCGAAGTTGGGTTACATTTAGAAAACAGGATTACAGTTTGCCCGACGGTTCCCGGTCCGTCGACCGGGCGGGAAACAGCGCGGTGGAAGAAAGGGAAGAGGAGGAGGAGAAGGGGGCTCGAAGACTATGAAACTGCAATGCACCTGCACACCGCGCGCAGGTGGCTTTTCAAGTTCGCTCGCTCGCGGTGGTCCGTGTGTTGTAACAATGTGCCACCGCGATTGTGAAATCGACGGAACATGGAACCCCTTTCCTCATTATGCGATACCTTTTTACAGCTGCTCCCCTGAACGATTCGACGGTATATACACGTATAGCATCGATCGATGTATTCGCGATAACTTTGCCGTTATTGATTGCGCTTTTCAAGACAGGAAATTTACGGTAAAACGGTACCAAAAACAACACTTGTTATAAATATAATCAGTATCGTGAACACAATCTTTTTGTGATAATATCAGATCTCGTCTCATTAGATATTTTTCTTATATAATTCAATTATCGCTTTATGTAATAACGTGAGAAATTGAAATAGTACTTCCAATAGTTCTCCTAGCGTAGTTTGTCAGAGGAAACAAAATTTCAAGCGAGATTAAGTTAATAAATAAGAAAATACACACATACACACACAATTTCAACGAGGAATATCAACTGAGCATTCGTCTACCGGGAAAACAAAGTTGTCTGAGCGAAGTTTACAATTCACTTTGAAAGAGCGCTTTCTGGGTTTGGAAGCATGTTTTATTGTTGTGAATACACAAATTGGTGGACAGCAACTGCTTATGAAAGCAAGGTTAGCATCAATATTGAATTGTCATTCGTGCAGAGACGCGCATACGGGGGCGAGGTTCGGGGTACCCGATTTCACGCATACGTCGAGACGTGCTTCTCTTCCTCCTCGAAAAGCAAACAGAATCACCCCTGTTTACTCGTCCAAGCAAACGTTTTCGCCTTCGTGCACTCCGTACGCTACTCGTCCTTTGCCGCCTGCTTCGTGCCCCCTCAAAACGCACTGCGCGAGATTGTCACGTTCTCCCTCGGCACACGCTACATTTTGACTTATAAATCAATACGACAGATACGCATTTATAGCTCGCACAATGCCGTATTTTCACAGCAATATTGTTTGAGATTGGGGGGGAGAGTATGAATATGCATATATACAAAGAAATCCCCATGCATATATTTTTTAAATAATCGGATTTCTTGTAATCCGGTTTTTTAAATATTGGGTTATATTTGGACAGCACCAACGTTTATACCATTTATCATGGAGGAAGTGAAGTTTGGCACTGCGCAATTGTAAAGAATATGTTTTTAAACAAACGCTTTTTTGCAATAAAATAATTTATCATCGTCATTCGAAAAATTGCTTCTAGTATGTATTTCGTAAACGCGATCCTCCGTAGAAGTTACCACATTGTTATTGTGTTGTTAAAACAAAACAAGTTCGACGCGAGCACACAGTAATTAATTCGCGTCGCGTAACACGCTCCTGTGTGGTCTTGTTAATAAAGCAGCGCAATAAAAACCGAGAGGATCGAAGTTTGGCTCGTGAACGAAGTTGCCCTTCAGGACAGTAAGTACTAAGGTCGAGTTTGAACCGCCCGAGTCCGCACGTGATAAGATTAAGCGGTACAAAACGTGAAAGTAGAGATGGGAAAAAATGACGAAAGATTTTTGTATGCCCTTTCTCAAGAATCCCGCGATCTTTGAAGACTGATCACGATATTCGGTTCTCGTCCGTCCAACTTGAATCTCGCCGTGGCTTTACGAGCGTAAATCTTTTTACAACCCCTGACTTCATTCGCCAAGTTGGACACGCGCGCGTAAAAAAAACTCTATCGTTTCTCTTTGTCTTTTATCAAGAAATAACGTAGATAACTGAAGATGTGAAACGATTCAAGGACCGTATCTTGAGCAATTGTATCTGAGATTAAATCAAACCGACGTTTCACTCCGTATCGCGCTAAATCACTCTCGTTTTCAGGAGACCGTGTTATTGGATAATTTATCGATCGACGATATTGGGCTTACAGACGACATCAATCACCTATTGTTAAAAAGACCAGTTCGTCACAAATGACGAACGTAACATAATAACGGTGCATGAAAGGAATATAATTACTGCTACGCTACAATGGAAGTATGATCCTTTTGAAGTTCGAATAATGAGACAAGGTGCGCGTAGCCGGCAGCATGCTGCGCGTATTCATAACTCGTGTGTGAGTAATATGTGAATTAAGTACGCATGTCTGACTCACAATGCAGTCTTCGCCGCTATCTATACGCTCCGTAATACGCAAGATATCGCGCCACTGATCCAGTTTTCTGTGGTACGCCATCGAATTCAAAGAATGAAGCGCAGCAATTTACGCGTTATTCTTTCCCATTCTCCGCAATAGACTCAAAAGGTAAAGAACAGTAGATGTTATTGACGCATAAAACAATTTTTTTTCGCGTTTTTTTTTGTTCAAATATTATGACGTAATGTGTCTATAACATCTGCGTTAAAAAATTTATCGCGAGAAAAAATGTTTTACGCGAAGAAAACTGGAAGAAGCTTCATTTCTTTCATTAAACGTTTACTACTGGTAACTTGTATAAACCTTGTACAGAGTCGTAATGACAAATGACTTTCAGCTCCATTTATGTCGACTTAACGCGACGTGAGAGACTATCCATCTCCGATTTCTGCTTATAGTAGTTGTAGTAGTTAGTCTCTTCAGTATATCGCGCAATATTCACCGGAGGCGTCAACCGGGTTCCAACCTTTTCACGTCACGAAAGTTGGAAATTTCCACACGGAGAAACAACAAGCGCTTGGTATTTGGGTGTTAATTAATCGACAACATTTTAAGACAGGCGTACTTGAGATACCGATTCGAGAATCGCTCTTCTCTCACGCCTTTCATATACCGCCTTCCTCACCCTCTTCTCTTTTGTATTCAATTCCTCCTTCTCATCCTCCTTATCTTCGCCTCCTTCGTCGCTTCATAGTGGCGCGAGTTATTACAACGATTCTCCGTCTCTCTCAGGTACCCTTGTTACCCCGCCGTTAATTAGAGTACAGTCTGCTACCGACGACAAGCAACTGCAAAGGAGAGTCTTCAGCGGCGATCCTATATTCCACCACTTCGTTTCCCCTTCGCCTAAACTCACTCGAGGTTCTCTTCCGCCTGATCCACCATCACCGGAGCACGATGTTTGCGGCTTGAATTATTCCAGCGGATCTACACGCAGCCCTGGATCACTTTAAAGGATCCGCTTGTCTAGCCCAGTCGTTACCGCGACAACATCGCTTACGACGGAGTCAGGATCTAACTGAAGGGACTTTACTAAATGGACGGAGGACGCGTAACGATCTAGAAGATTGATGCGCTACAATGGCGCACGATAGTAGGTTTCTCAGGATATGCTGCGCATTGCTACTTCGGACTTTGAATAAGGCGACATTCCACTCGGCGGAATGTATATCACATGCCGAGTATATTTCTGTAAGTTGCTTCTCCGGACTTGTGTTTGTTAACAAAAACTTGACACGATATAACGGATTATTTCTGAGTGGAAATACAGTAACCGAGTAATATCTCTAGAGGAATTAAACACTACATTTTTTTGAAAGTTAAAATGTTAGAGCATTAGAGTATTCTCCGGTAGAGTATAACTCTAATTCTGAAATGTAATTTTTAATTTTTAGAGATATCACTCGGTCGTTACGTTTCCTATTACAAATGTTAGCGAGTAAATCTAGGAAAGGCAAGGAAGGCGCAACTTTGAGACTTGTTCATTAAGACAAACAAGGTAAGATACGTCCGAGTTGTAGAACGGAAGTGCTTAATTTCTCACGATGAAGTTCTAGTGATTAAGACTACGATCAGACTTCGCGGAAGTTGCAAACTCAAGGACGCTCACCTTCTCATATCAGCTTACATCAGCGGCCTGCAACGGTAACCTTAGACATAACTGGGGAAAATTGAGTTACTTCGGGCACGTTTCAGATTGATTTCTTGGTAGCGGGGCCCTATATCTTTCTACGGAGCGAAGCGTGATTGGTTTTCAATCCGTTCTACGTGGATCGAATGATCATTCGGTAAAACTCTACTTCGGCTAAACCCTCTTGCAATATCGTTCTCTGTGTGTGCGATAATTTGATCCTGCTATAGATACATTGTTATACCAATTCCCAGATCTTCCATATTTCCTCTCGGGAGTACGTAGAATAAAATACTGTCTATTGACAACCTAAATATAGCCAAACGACCATTTTTATATTACATTTTATGATTTTGATCTTTAATATTATAATATTTGTAATATAATGTCATAATAATATAGTGTAAAATTCTTCAAATATTATAATACAAAGATTATTTCGTTAGTAGATTTAAATAAATGCCGTATTTTGTATCCGATTATTTAGGAAAGCATGACATGCAATATCGTAATTCGATGCACTCGCATGATATCGCATTACATGTGTGAGTTCATGGTCCGTACAATCTACTTGTCAACGCAATATCTATACAATACAATTTCATTAATATACACAAAAGTTATGAGATCGTAGAGTAAAACTGTTATAAATGGTAATGGCTATTAATTTAAACTTTCGACGGTGATAATTAACAATAAAATATATTAAAATCGTCCAGTCTAATAAATTATGTGACGGACCGTTCCTGTAATTCGATTATTGCGACGTCCATCAGGCGGAGTGACGGCATTAACGGATAAATGTCCCAGGTTATAAAAATTTAATGTCCGTTGAGATCTGAATACTCGTGAGATTGCTTTTCTCTTAAGCGAGTATTTTATGCATTTATCATCATTCCCGGTTTGACGCTCCCCGTTACGCGGGCAATAGATTAAATTCTGAACTCATTTTTCCAGAGGAATATCATTAAAATAATTTGCGATTGCATTAATGAAACATACCCTCATGCGCGGCAACGTCTAATTTGTTTCAATATCATTATATCTGAATTAAAATATTCCCTTAAAGCTCTTTGAAGTTATATTAAGCAATATCGTATTAAGTATTTTAAAAATTATCTAATTATCCAATTTTTATTTTATTATCATCGAGCTCTTTTATAAAATTTTTAAAAAGTCAATATTAGTTAATTAAAGTAGATATCATTAGCTATTATTTCATATTATTTTAAAAAATTAACTATTGTAACTTTTAACATTTCATACCGTTAACATTATTTTAAAAAAAGCGTTTGAGATATTCTACCCAATTTTAGATGATTTCGTTTCTCTTTGATATCTTTTTTGTCAATTGCCGTGCAGAAAGCTGATGTGTCATTAATTGTACTCGTTTGCGAACTTTCAGCCAGTCGTGGCTCGTTAATTGACACTATCAATCTTTCGTACAGGTTATCGTGAAGCACACTTTCGCGTTCGCCGTTCGTTGTTGGCGCTATAACCCTGATTGCCAAAGTTCGAGTCGTTAAAAAAGATTCGGAGAAATGCGAAAAAATAATGCTGCGCGATATTTCATCGTTTACTGCGCCACTTCTTTCCTTCCTTTTTCGCTTTCCCGTCAGACGAATGAAAATATGTCGCGTAAAAAAAGAGGAAATGCGTGTGCGCTCGTTTTGACATGTTTTTTCAGCTCGTAACGAAGCGACGCGCAGTGCGGTCCGAAGCATAATTTATCATAGTGTATTATCATATGAAAATGAAGATTAGTGTACGTGACAACTGCAAATATCGCATGTTCCGCGAGCAAATCATGCGGAATGATTAATGACGTTAATAAGTACAAGGAATTAGCGACACATTATTACGTTTTGACTCTAACAAATTTAACATTAACATTATATTTTATTATAATATTTTATCTTTGAATTATTTTATCATAAGCCAAGCGCTTCCCCAAAAATATTTAAACACTTAATGTTCTACAAAAGTAGCTAAAAAATGTTAACTCAATTTTTGATCATAAATACAACTTAACTTTCTTTCTATTTCGTTAACATCACTTTATTTATACAAATAGTAAAAGAGTAACAATTAATTGTACTCACTGTATCCTCCCACGTAGATCGGCGTCCATGTTACTTGAGTGTAGGCCAAAGGAGTCGCTGCGAATAACACGGCGCTGAACCATACCGCCCGACGTACCGCACTCATTTCACTAACGGCTTCGATAGTTGTCATTTTTCTCTCTCGTTTCAATCAGTTCTCCGCCTCGATATCATTTTCTCTGACATGCCTCCGCTATTCCTCTCCGTTTTTGTTCGCTACGGCTCGTTTCTTCCGCACGTTCCTCTTTTTCCCTTCTTTTTTGTCGTCCGAGCGCGGGCGCACAACAATACGTCACAGCCGTTGAATATCTACGCAATCGAACGAAACTCTCGATATACCGTCGTTTTATCGCGTCGCGTCTAATAGCAGGTATTTTCATATCATTGCGATCGCCCGATGATAGCTCGAAGAAAATTATAAGAATACGCACCTCGCGTAATTTCTACACGCATGCATAATATTTATACGCGATTCAATCAAAGAATTCTCAAAAGAGGAATTTCATTAAAGCAAGTCTGCGTATTGGTAGGAACAAAGGAGCGATATGCGAATGGATTGTCCGAGGGATGAAGATTCAACAGCGATATTAATTTCGAGGATCCGAATAGAAAAGATATCAAGATGTGTCGGTGATTGAACAGAAAGAGTGAAGCGTATTTATTTATGTAGCGTATTTATTTGTTTGTGAGTAATTAATCTCCTGATGCGAATTCTGGGTCACGGTCGAGTGTACGACGGTACCCGGTATAATCGACTCGCGAGGCAGCGAAATTAATTAAGCGCGATCACGCGTCTCCGCTCTAATTGGTGCTCGACATATATGAGATTAACACGTATACCGCCGTTGGCGACAGATAAAGATATGGAAATTTAGAATCAAGGAACAGCAGCCCGCCGTTGTTTATCAGACGCACTTTTTCCACGTCATTGAGCGGAGGGGCTTTATGTCACGTAAAATTTTGCACTCTCGCTGCCCGTTATTCCTCTTCTCGGACAGAATCTTCATTTCTGCGCGAGCCTTGATTTATGCACCCTATACTTCACGTTCCTTCTTCTCGGAACGTATTACTCCGTTCCTTCGGGTATAACATGAAGACACAATCATCGCTTCTACCGACGGCGATCGCGAGAGTAACGGCCTTATCCCTACTCTCTCGCTCTTTTCTACCCTTTCTTTTTTTTTACGCTCGTAACATGTGCCAGACCGTTTTCACTATTTTCCGCCTTTTTTCTTCCCTTCGGCTCTCTCTGCCGGACTCCGGTTTTCCTCGCTCCCTGACGGAATTAGACTCGTGTAGACCCTTACTCGTTTTCTTAAGTCCTTCAATGACTTCGTCCACATCAAAAAGCTTTTTTCCACCGATACGAAATCCCGTCTGCAACAAAATAGCAAAATATTTCATTAGAAGGGTTCCTTTGACGGATGATCATTAAGAGATGAAGCACGAACAGGGCTCCAAGAACTCTTGTGAAAAATTCCAAGACTAAGGGAGACTATTGAAACTTATTTTCTGCAGATTTGCACGACTGTTAAAGCGGCTTTTCTAAATTGAAGTATTTGCCGGTTTTTGTAAAATTTTTCGCAGAATTTTTGTTCCAATAACAATAAAAAAAAAAACAAAAATTTTACATACATAGAACATGAATATGCAATAATATTATTTCGAGTATTATTTACACATAAAAATCCGTTTTAAATTCATTGGTATATTATATACTAAAAACATTATATGTATATTAGTAAATCATATATAAAATACATGTGTATTAATTAAAATATTAAAGAGATTATTAATTAAAATACATGCAACGTATCGACTGTTCAGAATTGTGTTTTTTTTTTTTTTTAATAATGCGTTGCTTTAATCCAACTGCCTATTAATTTTTTTTACAACAACAAGTACAATAAGTACAATATTAATACAGAATTTGTAAAAGTAGACCGCAAAAAGAGTTAACGAGAGATTAATGAAAAAGTACCTACGTCTTTTTAAAAATTTTAACAATTCTGTCAAATAAAAAATCTCTCTTCTACTCATCTATTTTTATCAATTATTATTATCTAATTTACGTGAATATAAAACGTGAGATCATGAAAGACGTAATAATTATCTTACGCAGTTACTTTAATTTCTGTCACGTCTCCATCGAAATGAAATTCATATCGCGCCGAGCGAGAAGAGACCGCATAGTTTCTAGGACTCAGCTGCACTGGCATTTGCATTTTCATCTGCTTGGAAATGTCGTCGATGTCTCGTTAGCGTATCTCCATCGAGGCGACGAGCGATGCATAAGTCGGGGATCATGGTTCCCCACAATGTTTCACGAGGTCGCTGGCGAGGACTCGGAGGCCGAAGGGGATGACGACCCCATTACGGAGACGCCGGCAGGGAGCGGAGAGGGACGGGAGGTCGACGATTCAGTCGTTCATAATGTGACAAGCCGAAGTTATCCCGTCGTTTTGCCGCTGTGAGTGTTATTCACTCATCGTTATCTATCGTCGCCGGTTTTACCACGAACTTGTCCAGCAGTTATGAAAGCCACTCGGCGTTCTGCAAGGACGACCTTTATACACTTGCTCATGTAGCGCATCGGTGGACGATCGGGTGCTTAGCCGCAGGGACTATAGGTACCTGTTCTTTTCCCTCCCCTTCCCTCCTTCTAGTCTTTACTATGCACTTATCGCTCGTCCGCCTTATTAGTTCGCGCTATCTTCTTAACTGTTCTTAACACTGCTTTAACCGAGATTCCTGAACACTTTCCTTCACCGTAGCATTTTCCGGTCTACGATTACGTTCAAAGTAGAGAGCAACTTGAAACTTTTGCCGTCGTATCATTTCATCAGGATAAAGAAAGTAACTCCGTTAAGGACATTTCTCTCAAGTGTATAAACTCAACTCGCGTAAATAACAGCATTTTATGCTTTTCCTTTTTCTTCATCCAGCATTCAGTCGGTTTGAACAAAATTCTTTTCTCTCCTTTCTGTCTCATGTCTCTTTTTACATTACGTAAAAGTGAAACAAGAGAAACACTGGACGATAAATAATTACCTTTTTTTTTCCTAAAATGAACAGAAGTGGTTGTATTAGAGAAATTTACGCAGTCTGACCAGATGCTGACTTTATCTACTGAGATATATTTTGTGATATAATTAATAATTATAATGTTTATTGCGGCGTGACTTATTTTATCTTACGTCCAATTATTTTTTTATGCTATAAGCTGTCATAAACACAAATAATATTTTTATTCGACTGTATTTTTAAGTATGTTTAGCTCAAATCGTGCTATTTCGTGATCTTTAGCTATTTCATACTGCCCATCTCGTTTTCAACAATCACTGTACCTCGCCTCTTGCATATGATCTTCCAATTATAATTCGCCACTTCCGTCAGATATCTCCATCATAACTGAGTCAAGTATTTCCTCTCCAGAATGACGTCCCTCCTTTTATTCTTCTTCTTTTTTAAGTAATCTCCATTGAAGCAATTGACGTTGTAAATAGGTTCATTCAAAAGGTGTCGATGCAGTTAACTTAATTCAGGTGCTGATTGGGCGCATAGCCGGGAGAACAAGGATCGAAATAGAAGAAGAAACATGTAACTGGAGCTGGCAAAAAGGAGCGAAAAAGAAAGCCGCAAGTGGCTTGTAATTGTGCCATGCAGTTATAGCTAGTTCCGTTTGATAAAACCAACCAAACGGTAAAAGAGGGTTTCAATGGAAGGAGAATCAGCGGTTACCAGAATGTCAACGGCACAAAGGCCGGGTCAGCTCTGTCCCATCCCTTTCTTTCTCTTCCTCTCCCTTTCCACATCTCTCCCTGGTCTTGCCATTTGCAATTTGCCTTCCGCTCGGAATGTTTTCTATCCGAATTGTCTCCGTTCTCAGTTATTACGCTTCACTATGTATGCGGGTGAGTAGAAATAATGCTGAGAGAGAGAGAGAGAGAGAGAGAGAGAGAGAGAGAGAGAGAGAGTTGTAATCGTGCATCTTTCGCACGTCGCTAAGACAAACAGTAAAATTTAATGTTCATGCCGAAACTAAATGGCCAAGTTGCTTCCATAGGAAAGATCAAATGTCCGAAGAAGCAAATAGGTACAGGTAAATAACATTTCTCGTTGCAAGGATAATTACTCGGGCCGCAGTTCGCGCGAGTTCACGCCGTGTATCTGGAGTTTACCTCGCTTCCTCCCCTTCCTTTCCTCACCCTTTGTCTAGCCCTGTTTCTTGATGCTCCGGCAACTCCTCGTTTAGCACCACCGCAAATTAGCCTGCAACCGCGTTTTCCGCGTCCATCTACAAGCACTGCAGCGCGCGCGCGTTGTATTCGTTTCAAGGTGAAGCACATGTTCTTTAGCCGAGACTTAATTAAAGGAACGCTATCTCTTGTGGAGATACAGCCCGCACTGCCTATTTAATTTTATGTTCATTAAATGTTTATTTAATAAGGTGAAAAGAATTATGCAAGGTTCAATCATTCTCGACTTGAAAGGGTTGCCAAAGTATAAAGAATATATAACGGCTGTACGCGCGCTTCTCTCGCCAGGTATGCCTTTGATATTACCAAAAACTTCCCGCCTTGCAAAAATTCGAATTAAATCAAAGGTGCAAAAAATAAAATAACTGTATATATTGTTATATACGCGCGGAAGAAAAATAAATAGATGTTAGTAATAATTTTTCATCCGCTATATTATCTTACAACAAAACGCAATAACGTTGATAATTAATTCGCTAATCTCTGTTGTAAATGTACACGGCTATTGAGTGCGCGACGAACCGTCATAATTATTAATCGAATTAGGCATCAATTAGACGGAATATCGATTAATTGCGCATCAGAATGTATCTTAGTCCATCCACAATCACGGCCGGCCGTCAATTGTCTGTGGCTTTAGATGATTGTGCGTTTCATAATATAATTAATCATCTGACCATCCTGCCGAGGAAACAACTCGAAGTAATGTTTCTTGCGGGGTACTAGCTGCAAATTCCAAACTAACGAGCGAAGTCATTCGTGCGTTGCACTAATGTAAGATTAACGCATATATAATGATACCCAGTAACAAAGTCATAACTGTTGTATAAAATTTTATTCCAAGATATAGAAAATAAAGCTAAATAAACTATTCACTTTTCATTCAAATTATTAAATCCGACATTATTATATGTGTTCATAAATTTTCCACAATTGCAGTTTAATAATTTACTCCAAATATGAAACTTTGTTTCCGCAGTAAAATAACTAATTAACGAAAATTTATTGTTGATAATTTATGTGCTGAGTATTGCATAAAAATTGTACAATGTTAATTTGTTTGTAAATATTTGTAAGCTTATCGAGGAAACATATTCCGCTAGTATTTGTTGAAATATGTAAAGTAGAAGCAGCTTTGCTTGCGGCTTTGGTTGTGGTTTGCTGTTACAGTTGGAAGATATATTCTTGGATAAGACTGTATGATAAAGATATATGCATCGAGCATTAATATTCAGATCAGACCGAGCGTGAATTCTGTAGCAAATGTCGCGCTATACTGTAGCTCCACAAGCGCTTCTCAGGATGTACTCAAGTTATACTCGCTGTTTCGCAGAAACACACATTAAACGCCGTTGATGCCTCCTATTTATGGTTGTAATCGCGTCGTATTCAAACATCAGTATTTGTTGGAGCTGTTGTTATCGTCAGATCAATGCACACCCTCCGTTCCAATTTAAAATTCTAAAAACTTCTTTCAAGAAACTTTTACAAGACAATATTTAAAATCGATCGTATTTTTAATTTATATTTATATTTATTATAAATATCTGTTTCATCATCATTAAAAATATCGGTCATTTATTGTCTCTTTCTTGAGTTTCTTGAGTTGATTATCTGTTTTCTCTCTGTTCCAGAGAACATACCATCGACTGCACAATTACCACGTCTCCATAATCAGTCAGGTTTCTCACAGTGGTCCCCATGTTTGCCAGCCGGAACGCGGTGCATTTAGTTTCTAATGGAGCTTAACGACTGAGGATAATGACATGTTCGTTCCGCAGCAACGAGCAGCCTCCGTCCGAAACGTCGCAGCACTGCCTCGTGCTAGTCCAAGCACCAGGCAATATTTGTTTTTCACTCCAACAACTACGGCAAACGTAACGCCGCGTTGTTTGCCGGAGTAGAACTTCGAACTAGCTACCGAAAGGATAGAGAACGTCTCGTACGTGTTTACCGAAGCGATGTTTATTCGTGAGCGAGGTGTGTTATAATCAAATCTGTAAATTAAAATTTATTGAAAAAAAATGTCAAAGTTTTAAATACTATAATATTATGCTTGATCAAACAATCGCAAGTATTGCGTAAGACACCTCAATGGGAGATATTTTTCATCGTAGAATCAAGATACATTTATATTTTTTGAAACAACGCCATTACAAAGAAAAATACAGATTTCCTCTTAAAGATCTTTAGAAGTTCGCTATGGAAGAGATTTTTAACGCTGTTTTATGTTCCTCGCAGTTTCTTATTTTATGCAGATCTTTCTTTTCGGCACGCCAGTAATACGTTTCGGAGAGAAGTCTGGAGTATTGATAATTATTATCTCCGTCGCGAGATTGCGTTGCCAAAAAACGCGATGTCTTACGATGTCTTATACAATAAAAGTAAGGAGAGAAAAATATAAAGGCTGCCTCGAGTCGTGGCAATACAGAAGGAGAATGGTTATCCCGTGTTTCTTCTTTTGAAGGAACCAATCTTTTGAATTCAGATTCTGAACAGAGCTATAATGTAAGCGAATAAATAAAATAACATATTTCGTTGAACCCGTTTCTGCGTTGTCATTCTTTTGGCATTTTTTCCTCTTATCTCAATTGCTTTCCTATACCGACCGAAGTCGTTTGCTGTCATCCATGTAAAGATAATATGCATAATTATTTATTCGTGGCAATTTATTGCGCTCTCTGCATCTGTCATCAATCATTTTATCTTTCTTATAGTATTAGTGTTGCATGACCGAATTTAAATAAATTACTAGTATACTTTAAACAAATATTTATAAAATAAAATGCATATTATACATAAAATACGATATTTTTTTATGAATAATATCGTTTTTCTAACTATTCGGTATCAATATTTAACGCCATCAATTCCGACTATTATATAAATCTCAACTTTAATCGTACTTTGAGGATAACACTTTACAAATTTTCACAATGTAAAATCTCGAGCCCAATAAAAAACGCTTTGTATTCCCGGATGAAGATACTTTCAACATTCGCTCTTGAGTTTTGCTCTCGGGTACTTGATCGTGAATCTGTGCTTTTTCCCGCGGTGTAAGCGCCGGGTATATTGTTCCCCGAGCGTGCATGACAAAGTTGCGGCATGCGTTCTCTCGATGAGTATACGCGTTGAAATCGACAAATGCACACATATCTATGGCTCGTAACCGTGGCCCCATCCCTCTTCCCTCTGCCCCCGGGCGCTCACGCTCCACTTTCCACACGTAGCCCCACCCCCCTCCGCCCCGTTTCGGCGCGTATCCGTATCCGGGAAAAATATAGTTTCGGCCGCGTGCAAGTGCTTGGAGATGCGCCACCAAGATATACGATACCGACGCGATTTATCATCGTGACAATTTCAAACGGAGCACCCGTTTCGCAGCCACCGTTTTCCGCTCTACCCCCCCTTTGAACCCTCGGTATCCGCTCGTTGTGCACACGCGGCAGCTTTCGCCATCGCATCACATCGCACTCCCCCTCCCCCTGAACACGCCATCTCGTTCAAGAACTGCGGCAAAAGTTGCTTATATGATTAATCGAGCCTTTCCTGCCGGCTGCTGTTTGTGTGTATGTACGTGGAAACTCTTGCCGAAGGATTAAACTTCGTTTCCTTCGTGCCGCGGCAGATGCACGAAAGCGATCACTCGTATGCGGTCTGGTACAGACACATATCGATAACAGCGCAGTTTCGCGAGATATGTAATAATGAAGCCTGATCTAAATCATTCAGTGCAGACCAGCTATTGATCAGCTCAAGTCCGGAAGAGATCTATCGGAACGAGACAAGGTGAATAATGACTGTTGGCCAAGGAGAAACACAATACATCATGCAAAATTCGATTTTAATCAAGGAAGATTTTATTGCGGTAAAAAGACAGTTATATATAAATTTCATAATTACTAATTGCAACGACCAAATTATTACAAATATATGTTTTAAATGAATTACCCATCGAATATATAAGTTTGTTTTACCGACATTAAATTAACATCGATATTAAATTACAAATTGAGTACATAAACGTAATCATTAATATCTAAAGTCATTATTGCAGTAATAAAAAATAAAAAATTCTGTTAAATTAAATTTAAAGTGCAATGAATAGTGCACATCTCTTTTGCAAGATAGCTTTACAATCTGTATTAATAGCACGAATAGAGGGAAAAGTTATATATCAATACGAGACTGGAGGATATTCGCTGCTTTTAATAAACGTCGCTTCGTTGCGCACATACCGTATATCTCAGTATCGGTTGCATCATATAGGATTAATATACACGAGCCTCATCTTTCTCGTTGCGGGTAATTTTTCAATTTAATTAAAGACGACCATGCGCTATAAATACTCAGAGAAAGAGCGGATTTCTATCGGTATAACGGAAGCCGCCTATTCACTGTAGTATACCAAACGCGCTTTATAAAAAATATCTGGCCGGTCGCGAAAATAGGCGTAAATCTCCGCCGCGAATTTCGCATTCGTTTTCCTTTTGCTCATGGCAGTATGAAGCACTAGCAGATCATTACCCCACCTTTTGTTCCGCCGCGTATATCAAATAAATGGGGCAAGGATCGCGGGCGCGAAAGACTGGTGGCACAATGCGCCCGGTATCTACTATATTTTAGCCACTCTACTATCCGGGCGTAACGTAGACGGTACATATATACGCGATGGTCGCGGAATTTTAACTGTCGTAAACCTTTTTCATAGCTAGCCGCGGCTTCGCACGCGATTTCAACCGCGTACATTTCTTCGTACGTTTCAATGTTTCAATGAACCATAAGCGTATTCGCATCCGCGGTCTTGTTTGGCGAGTACGGATCACTGTTTGCGGATAATCTATAGCATCCAGATCTACAAATTTGCGCGATTTTTCTCAAAATATAAAAGATATAATTCCCGCGATTAGATAGAACGTGATTCACGACGTAAACTTCGAGAGCAATCGTTTTTAAGTGCTGATAGCGCGCGAGTGACATTACATATCTCTTAAAATCCGACAGGGTGAAGTTTATAATCCTAACGCGACGCCGAGGTATAACACAATCGTGTCGCAGCGCCGGCCGAAGTTCCCGGGATCAAAGTAATCCCGTTCCGGTCAAAGTTTTTTCTAATTGGCCAACGAGTTAGCCACCCGGCTAAGAACCGAGGAGGTCATGGAACGCTGCGGCGACGGCTTAGACGAAAGAACGAACGAGCGTTTTCCACGAGTTTCCCGCGACGCTTTGTCGTCCGAGGAGCTCGTGGAATCTTCCAATTCGACTAAGAAACTCGAACGCCTCTGCAGCCAGTCTAATCGAATTCCACTGCGGTGCCAAAGACTTCGGGTCCTTGCTTCCGATCTATATCCCGTTCGTGATCCATACACGTGCACCTACACGCGTTGGTGTGTACGTACGCTCGGTGTGACAACCCGGAAAAAGGATCGGATTCTCCTCCATTTGTTATCAGATCGGTAACTTCGCTCGTCGCAAAAACGATAACGGCCCCCGGATAAAAATCCCTCTCTTCCCGAAATTTCTCGAGGGACAACCCTTCGGTAAATACCTTCGTACTGTTTTTCGTTAAAGCAATCGATATCAGTGTAGAAAAGCTGTCTCGTGTCCTAAGTATCTTAGTCATTAAAGTATTTGGAGTATCACTCGGTAAGGAACCATTTTAAACTTTTAGCCAGGATAAATAACAAGTAATTACATGAAAGTTATAAGCATTATTCTCCTTTATGAAATAATAAATTATATATAATTATATACATATATAAAAGCAAAATGTGCATGCATAATGCGTAATGACGTCATTATATTTTGGCTAAAATAAAATTATAACAGATAGCTATTCGAGAGCAAAAGTAAAGAGAAAGAAATTGCATTATGTCGATACACTATGGAAATAAACATTTTGACGTTCGAACGAATGTATGTCCGAGTATAGAATATATTTCGAAGAAAAATATTACGTGCAGTCAGGTCTCTGGTGCGGCGTGCGGCGATCGTTATATCGATTGGCGAAAGAAAACGTACTAGTTGTACGGTGAGTTTCGTTAAAGTGCATCCATTTAGTTACAAAAGATTCAGTTTGAAAGTTATAGCGGGCGGCGGTAAATGTGTGCGTTAACTTTTGATGAACCTTCGGAAATAAATAAACGCGCGTTCAGTTATGCGAGTAGGATGAAGAAACCAAACGGTCTTCCGCTCAAGAAAAATATTCTTTCGCCAAGTAAACTAAAGCAACGCGGAATCACTGACTCTCTAATTTCCGACATAACTTGCTTTTGTTTTGACTCCACCAAACGATGACTCGCAGACCATCTTTAACCAGGTCTGCTGCATTAACTATTATGTCTTCAATGTCTTCATTTTGATTTCTATTCAAGTAGTTGAAAATGTAGGTCTCTTTATGCAGTTTCTTCAATCCCGAATTCATCTTTAGAGAACAAAACGTATTCGATTCAACGTAAGAAACGAGAAATCTCTCTCCTGCGGTGAGATTTATGTCCCTATATACGCGTTCTTTGAAATTTGAAGACTTGCCAAGAATGTATAATCTGCGAGTGGAATATTCTCTCGATATATCCTACATCATGTCATCGCAGAAATTTATCACGTAATAAAATTAAAAGCGCACTGAAATCTTTGTGTAAAACATACAAGAGATAATATACGTTTTAACAGAAAATTTTGACTGTAAATTTTTCCATAAATTCTTGCGCTATTCGTTAGAAACTCCGTTACGCAACATCGTGATTTATATGCCAGAAGGGTGGATACATCCATTTCGATCAATCGTAAATTAAAGCTTATAATGTTAACGGGAAATTTTTTCCCCACTCGACTAATAACTTTATTAATCACAATTTTCGAGACGGTGTTCTTCTTCGTTAAGGATCTTCGTTAAGGATCGCGCTCTGAAAGTTATCGCGTTTATACCTTTGAAAACGTTGTTACTCGCGACCAATTACCAAGTTTCATGGAAGTGATTGTTATAATTCACATTTATCATTACTATTTATACTCGTCAAAAGTTTTTACGTCAGAAATAGGTGCAACTGCATAAAGTATTAGAAAACTCGTCTCTCAACGCGATCGTTAATTATTTTCCGCGGCGTCTCGTGCCGGCAAAGAATGGTAGTGTTGTTTTTTCTCGCTCTTTTCTTACCTTTCCATTCGCGCCATTTCCATTCCAGTGCACCAGGACTAATCTACTTAAACGGCATGTAGCCAGACCGCATGCACGTATTCCTCTCTGTTCTTTCGGTCGTCCCTTTCAGGGACGCTAATAATATTAAACTCCTGCGTACATTCGGAAGTGAACGCTGTCAAGCTGATCACTCGCGTCTGACCCTCCTCAGTTGGCTTTTTCATAGACTTGGTTTAACAAGCTAGATTCGGCACCCGTGAGTGGAAAATATTCTTACAAATGGTAAATCAATACAGATTCTATCTTTCGCTAATCGCTATTAATGTCACAACCCATTATTTCCCTGTATGCTTCTGTTTAATATCTGTTTTACGTGGCTATTTAAAAAAGGTAACATTTAAAAACATTAGAATCATTAATCGAAATCGTCATATTTAAAATTAAATGTTTTAAATATGAGAAGAATTAGTTTTCACGAGATTCATAAAATTATTATCCGTGCTTGATCGGAGTCTGCTTTTACGCGTGTGTGTTATATACCATGCAAATGTGGTCGTACACTCTCACGTTCATGCCTCCCGCCTCTAACGAAATTGACTAGAGAGTCGGGCCAGAGTTATGAGGGTCGGTGCCAATAAAGTTAGGCTAAAAAGCGGAAAAGTTAAGCAGGTATGCATCAAGGTACCTTCTAACACGGTGAGCTCAGAGGTGTTAAAACTGTAAAATGTCGATTTATATACATACACAGATAATTTCGATTTGAATTTGGTTTATTTAAGTTTAGTTTGTCATCTATTACTTTAATTATGCATTATCCAATCTAATTTACAATTAAGGTAGTTGTGTATCGCGACAGTATTATATAGTAAAAAATCATGGTCACACTGCAATACGATAATGTACGGAAAACTCTACTTATCTGTGTAAAACTTTTGACTGAGCTTGTACTGTTTTTACTGTTTTCACTCGCGTCAGTAATGTCAGTATACCATCGAGATTAACGCGCGACGCTCGCATGCTATCGAAGTTATTTTGAATAAATAGAAGAAATAAAAGCGAAAATATCTGTTGAACATTACAAAGAAAGATTAATGAAAAAAAAAGTATTAAAGAAAAGACTTAAAGCTTTAGCGGCAATGTCTGAACTACATATATATCTAATCTTCATATGCGCAGTGTTGCAAGATTTTTACAGGTCAGCTGTCGTATGCGTCCACCGCTATGAGAAATTGTGTACTTTGTGTAACAATTGCTTCAAAACTAAATAGATAAGGGTCTTGTACTTTTGTAAGAATATTTTTACAAGTCTCTTTTGACATCTCTTTGTTTTTCATTAAAATCCTATGAGTAGTTTGATCGCTACAATTACAAACGTGATATAGAAAGCCGTTTTCGTCCTACGATACATGTAAAAAGTGCTAAGTTTGATTTCCATTATTTCAACTTTGGTATAGTCATAGTCAAGCTTTTTCTACTTGCACGTGTGTGTAGAGTTGTAGAGCGTGTTTACATTAACATGCTGTTCAAATTTTAAAAGATTCCTATGAAAATGGGTTTTGTGACACAACTACCTTAAAACGAATTTTTCTTTTAAATGTATAAAGAGAGGTACCCAAAAAATCTTAAAAACAAAAGCTAATGGTTTGCAGAGTTGCAAATGTTTTTATTAAAACTTCTGTTATCTCGCGAGAATGAGCTTTTTTGCATCAAGCGGATTTAAAATAGTGAAATAAATTCAGTGAAAAGTCGCATGTTAATTTTATATACATTAAACTCACGAAGAACATTTAATGTATTTTTTAATATCGTTTTAATATCGTTTTACATATATATTGTTTAAAAATAGCTCAACGTTATGAAATAATAATATCATCGCGATTGAACTAAAAATATACAATAAAAGCTAATTCGTTTAAGAAAAAATTATATACAGTTGATACGAAAATACAAATTAACAAGTCATTATTTTCTGCAATATCATAATGTCACTTTCGAAATTTTCAGTACACCTTCGGAAATGAACTTTAATTTCCCGTGTCGCCAACGAACACCGAGAACAATCGCTGTATGAGAGGCAAAAAGGTGATATATCGCGCCTTCAACGTCTGGGCGCACTCGTGGATAAACTAATATCCTACTGACCGTTATCTGTTAATTAAGGACGCTTCTTGCGCCCAACGGAGGATATCTCCGTTAAATTTCCACCGCACGTAGACGGCATACGTTGAGTATCGGCGAACATGTGTGGGTGTACATCATGGAGCTGACTTGTGCTCATTCCCGCTAACTCGTATAGGACGATCTACGTATATGTTAATATCTCTCTAGTGTGGTCCGGCGCCGTTCTGCCTCGCCCTACTACCCGTACGATCCGCCGGGGATTTCGGTACTCAAGCCGAGGTTCGCGTAACGTTTCGCTTATCCGCGACAGCTAAGGCTTAAATTATACGACGCGATGCGCCAGGCCGGAGAAAGCAATTAAACAATTGCTGCGAATTTACAGGCGACAGCGATAGCCGCGGTCTCATCGTTTCTGAACGGATGCGCCGGATCGAGCGAACTATAGGCGACGGACCGGCAAGACTACGTTTTGTATTCAAGATATGGAATTACATACACACACAATTCGTCTCGTAATGGCGAAAGCCTTCGCAATTGTATTTCGCGTAAAAGCTTCTGCTCACTATTGCAAAATTGATTGTATTTACGTATTTCATTATATTTATAAAGAATGAGTTTCCTAGATATATTATTATAACATAAAAAAAATATAAATATATGTTATGTTAAAAATAATCTTATTAATTCATACTCGAAGCAAAGATAAATATATAAATATGATAAATATATTGTTGATATAGATATTTTTGCATTGGAAAGTCAGTTTTCCGAAGAAATGTAATTAGATCGTAACCAAATTGTCGTTTAAAAACATTCCTCCTTGCATATTACAATTTCATGATTTAGTAATTAACGAACAATAAGTATAGACTCTCTGTTGTTCTCGCCTTTACATTAAGTAACAACCAGGATATACTCACATCTAAGAATAAGGTGTTGCATCACGCGCGGTGTTACGTACGTGCAAGCACGCTTATTACCCACGCGAACGGCTATTGTTTCCCGATAATACAGCCGCGATTCGGTTCTGATAATCGTCCCTCCTCGAAAGTGGAACGACCGCGTGCTTTTACCGCGGCGTCGTTTCCGCGCATTTAAGACTACATAAAATCCCGACATAGCGCGCATTTACGAATCAGCGACGCTCTTTTTCTTTTTCTCATCGTCGTCCGACGTGGCGCTTGCTTTGCAACCACTTTATTTTATGCGATGGTAACCGATAGCGTTTTTGTCCGAGCGCGCTTACTGAATTTGGCGAATTTGCGCCAAGAAGTACGCGCACGATTGCTCCATCACGATTGACGGCGACTGTCAATTTGGAGGAGTAACAAAAGCGCGAATTGTATTCTTTCAATTACGCATATGTACATTTAAAAACTACTACTCTTATCATAAATCAGAATTTTACGTGTATGATTCCGAAACAAACTTTTACGGTGATTTAGCACTGATTTGCGGACATTGTAGAGCTTATTGCGATACTTATAAACTTACAATGTTCACATTGTCCGCAGCCGTGCGGAACTATAAATCCGTAAGTTCGTGTAAATGTAAAAAAAAAAAAAAAAAAAATAATAATTTCCATTAGCTTCCCTCATGAGCTTTCACATCGGTCTTCGTATTTCATTTTACGACGAATGCCGCGAAACGTTAATCCAACTTCTCGTTATTATACGTCTCCACTATTCTCGCTCATCATCAAGGTGCATCGTTCCCCGTTAGGCAAAGTCTGGAATACGCGGCGATATTCGAATATGCGATGCTCCATTATAATGCATACGAATGCGTGTACGAGCATCGTAAATGGGCAACCGGCGAGTCTTCGGCATATACGGGAAATTGAGTGGTACGCGAAGGATCGTAGGAAACCCTGGCAGTCAATCCGAACGAAATGGCCGAAAAATATGACTCGTCTGTATAGCGAGTTACGAGTTCTTCGATTATCCGGCATGGAATTACGGACAAACCGCCAAACGAAATTGATACACGTAACTATTTTATTGTCTTCTATAACAATCTATACAATATATCTCTACTATTTATGTGCGTCTATATGTATGTATGTCTATATATAATTTTACGAAATCATATTTAGAGTAAAAATTACATTTACAATATATAGTATATTTCGTAAATATAGTGTTGGTTTAGAAAATATAATAGCGTTTTTCACTGGCAGAGCCGGTGCGCACTCAGTGCACATTAAAGCCGTCGTACACAAACCAACGTAAAGTGTATGTTTAATATAATCGGGTTAAATCATGAAATCCTCAATATTCTTTATTGCATTATTTGGTAAAATATGTACTGAGTATTTTATCAGTCAAAATATTTGCATTTTACTTTAAATATTAGAGACTAAATCAGTGTACAACGGCTTTAATATGCACTGAGTGCGCACCAGTTCTGCCAGTGAAAAACGCTATTAGATTTAGAAAAGAATAAAATGTATATAAATCACTTTCGTGTTTTTGCTATTTGTACTGACATAAATTTGAAATAAAAATCATTAAGTGTAAAACCATCATAGAAAGCTCACCCCACCCTACATGCTGTCTGTAAACATTTTACATGTTATTACGATTTTTATACATTATTTTGTACATTGTATCAAAGTTGCCATTGTGTACTATGTATTTCCCGGTATGTGTTTTCTATATTTTTCTGTTATACGGTTCTCCTTGTGATGGAGCATCTGAGCTCGTAACATAAAATCTCCGAGGAGATGGGTAACTTTATCCTGTCTTCCTCGTAACTCGTATAACCTCGAATATTACATCTGACGAGGGCAAAATAGAAAAGACGAATATTTCTTTTGCTTCTTACTTTTGTCACATGTCGCTCTTTTGGAACCTTTCAATGCTCTCCTTTTGCATTTCTTCGACTCACTAATACTTGGCCGGTATATACAGTTCCAACATTCTTTGTACATTATTCAAATCTTCCGTGACATGCGTACGAAGCATATAAGAATCTCCCTTCCTCCTTTAAAAAATGCGTCCCAGTCCGTTTTGCCGAGATTCGATTTCTTTTTTTGCTACAATACGCCGATTTATTGTATATACATATATTTATTGTATTTTTTTTTCACTATTATTATTTTCTTTAAATGTCAAATCAGAATTTTGAGCATAATAATCATTGAACTCCCACGTTAAAAAAAAGATCATCGAAATATTAAATATATTAAAATCAGAACAAAATATCAAATTCAGTCTTTCACATGCCGATTTCATCTGTGTAATTATTTAAACGAACGATTTTGTTTTTCCCAGGATAAATCACGACAAATATATTTTCACGAACTGAACGATTATTGCCTAGTTTTACTACAAGTTCTTGATGGCCCTTCTTTCAGAAATTTTTCCATAATATATGTAAGTCTGCTACATAAATTGTCGATATCAATCAATAACTTTCCTCATCGTATTTTCCAGCTAATTTCCGCTAAAAATAAAGTCGGCAACGAGATTCCTTAAGCTCCAAAACCGACGAGCCGGTATTCCCCCATCGATCTGCAAGCGGACGAAACACGAGTAACTCACGCGGCGGTCTTATTTACCGAATCACAGATTCGCGCGATCGTTCTTCCGAGTTGTCAGGTGGATCGAAAGTTTCCAAAGAAATATTTCTTCCCTTCCCCATCAAGTGTGCCGGCCTCGCGGAGGAATTTACCCGGAAAACATTTCCTTCCACTTGAGGTGCTCCATGCCGCGCCGTGAAAGTCCTACCTTAGCGAGTAGGAAGTTCCAGCACGTCGAGTAAATTATGGACCTTGAGTAGCGACACGCGTGATTCCCAGTTCGACCTGACGCACGCGCACGCGAGTATGCGGGGGCGCCGAGACTGAAGGAAACTGACCTGCGATGATAAACGAGCGGCCAGATCGACCGATCGTAACTTCTTGCGCCGCGCTTTCCTTCCTACAAAACGTTGCACTTTGCATCCACGCTACACCGAATCGAGAAGTGGTGCACGTCACCTGGTAATTTATTATTCGTGTGGGCGCAGCGAGTTTTTAGTTCCTGCGCCGATAGGGACGATAACGTTCACGCTGCCGCTTTATATTCGTAAATTTATGTGCATCGCGGTTCTCGTACAAATTCAACAAAAGTACAGATAATTTCTCTTCGCGTATTAGCGAAGTGGGTATATTATTAATATTTTAATATTAATAAGTAAATATATTATATAAGATCTATCTAATATCTAATGTTTTCTATAAGAATATATCATACACATATATAATAGCATTTTACGTTCTATGCAGAGTTTTATTGATTAATTGATGAAATACGACATCACAAAAAGGTAATGCTTTTATATTCCCTTCCCCCTGTAATTTTTGTTATTTCTTATATAATAGATTAAAAAGTGGTTTGATAAGCAACAATCGAAATAAACTTGAATTATTTCTACTTTAGAAGATATACAAGCAGTAAGAAAATTTAAAAGAAAAATTTTATTTACGCTAAAAAAGCGTAAGAATTTTACTTCCGCGTTTATTATGTTTTCTTTAAAGGTGTCACAGAATTGAGAAAGGCACGATTACCAGAGAAGCAAGAAAAAGAAAATACATTTTATTTGCCAAGGGCGACTCGTGATCTTTCAAAAGTAAGAAAGTCTCGATTCCATTCCATCACCTCCGTTAGTTCTATCAATGTTGTTTACCGCCGCTTCTGTACGTCCCTTTTTGTTCTATGTCAGAGAATCTGCAGTAAGACCAGTCGTAATGGAAGAAGGCGTCTTTCGAGAACGAGAATACGGAAGTCACTGCGACGGAAACGCAATATTTTCCTCTTGAAAGGTGTACCGAGTCGCGTCAATTCAACTGCGAGAACTTGCCGTGTATCTTCATTCGCCTCTTACGACAGACAACAGTCGTGATATATTCCGCAAGCTCGCTCGAGACTTTAAGGTACGAGCGGGACGAAATTAAATAGAACATGTAACAGGCTCTATACGCACTATTTTCTATACACCGCATCTCCCTCGAGCTGTGCAATGCAAGAAGATTATGCCGAACCTGTTACGCGAGGTTATCTAAACTCGTACGAACGTTCCAATGCAGTTTCAGGGCCGAAACTATGGTACAACCCGTTTTTTTTCGAAAGCAGCGCATTGTATCCGAGAATACATTTCATGGGGCATACAAAACTCTGTGGTCACGCGACTACAGAAAGCTAAAACTTTCGTTTATCCCAGCATTCAAACTAGATTTTGCGGTTTTGAAAAATAGACGGTTTGCGCATTCAATTTTATTTTCTATTATATCTGAAAATCGTTTTAATCTTTCCGCTATATTTATGACAAAAGAGACACTTTTTGCGCATCTATATTCATAAAAATGATATATTTTTGGAATAGATAATAGATGATTACACTTGAAATCATTTTATAAAATAAATAAACATAATTTTTATATGAATTAAAAAAAATACGTGATCCATGCAGCGAAAATTGAATACAAAGCGATAATATATGCAGAATCAAACATTTAAATAGAAAATATTAACTTAACTTCTGTGGCAAAAATTAACTTTTATACAGAACATGAAAAATATGATTCATTTATATTTCAATAAAAGTATTAATTTAGATTACAAATAACTCATCGTGTAATTTTTTTTATCCGTTTAGCATAGGAAACGAAATATTTACAAATCTCTGTTAAATTTAATTACTATTGCTTATGGCAATTTACTCTATACCATGTTATTCAATATGTGCACGAACAGCAAACTAATCAATTACAGTTTCCGTTTACAATTGTTATTCAAGGAGTGCCGGCGCGGCGAAATTATTTTCACTGATTTGTAGCAGAAATTGTCCGAGAGATTTGGAGATGCAATTTGGATGATATCAGCCGTTTCGGCTAGGCAATCATGGAACGGACGCTGTAATTGTCGAAGTTCGATTCGAACGGTAAAGGAATATCCGGCTGGACAATCATGTTAGTCGCCGTTAAAGCATCGTACGTAAACACATGAATGTCAATAATCAATTGTCAAACTCACTATATTATCGCTAATAAACATGGTAATCTATAGCAAGAGTAGATTATAAAACTGGCGTTATAGCGCATCGTGAATATTAAATTTAATATACATTATATAACGTAATGAATGGTCAAAAGAACGTCGTTTATGCAAACTTCATTGTAAAGAAAATATTTCCAACGTTGTTCCAACTAGTTTGCTATCAAATTCGTATGTTCTAAAAGATTACAAAAAAGCCTCGTCCGCGGATTTATATAATAATCCTTTTAACTATTAAAATAATCCTCTCGCCGAGCGGAGTTTATACAACGGCAATATAAAAAAAAATATATATATTTTTTAAAAAAAGTATAGAATATTGTTCCATTTTACTCAAATTCTGTTTGCGGTTTATAAACGTTAACTATTATTAATATCTTTTTTAAGCTTCCGCTCATTTATCAAAATATATATCCTGAATTGTGAATAAAAGCCTTTCTGCAAATATATATCCGGTTATCGCGCATTACTTTTTCGATTAAATACCCACATCTCGGCGGTTAGCAACCAATTAATTATCCAGATTACACAGCGGTGTCGAGAGACTCGTGAAAATCGGGTCATCTATAGGATCTACGCCGTGCGAAGATCGAGTTTATATCGATCGTGTTCTACCGAGCGATAAATAAATGCGTGCAGTTATCGCATATAGCGCGTGTGTGTGTGTGTGTGCACGCGCGAGCGTGCACCCTGGTGATTATTCTTGCAGCGTTCGTGGTAGCGAATTGTACATATAAATATTCTCATGAGTGCAATAGAATCGACCCCGATCTACGGGAATACATGCGATCGTATGTGCTGTCGCGTCCAATTGTGGCATACGTTTAGCGAGTGATACTAGCAAGGGGGTTAATTTTAATTTCGACCTATAACAACCGCGCGTGTGCACATCTCTCGTGCTATAAACGAGGTCGTGCGGCTTATCGGACGTAATTTAATCCCGATGCTTTCACCAGATCTTCCGCGTCTGTATAGATTGATCCTGTGTAATTTCTATTTTTTTTTAATTTTTAATTTTTTTTCCTTTTTTGTTTCAATGGGAATCCACTCGTATTGCGCGTGTACGCAAATACATTTGTACGCTCGCGACAAAATAGAGAATAAAGTTTTATCGTTTATTTGCATCGCTAAAGCTTCATTTACGTGAAGCCCTTCGTTTATCGCGCGTGTAAAATATCGTTTACACGTCGCGTTGTACGCATCGTAAAATCGCTATTTTACACGCGTACGAATATCCGCGATTGAATGTAATGGTACTTGCGACAGGAAGAAGAGAATCACGGTCTTTTATGATCGAGGACGATTATCGGGACACCAGAACCGCGATTGTCAAATCCCATTCATCCCACCGCGCACTTACCGGATCGGGTAAACGAGTGCGAAAAGTATCGGTGCGCCGATAAACGAGTTTTATTGGAAATAAAATGTCGCGACGGTCAACTATAAACTTCCGTTGTCTGTCCCGTGAATAATATACCGTTGGCGGACGCGCGATACCGGTCGCGATCGATCGTAGCGCTCGCGATACCTGTGCGCCGACCACGCGGCGGGCGTTAAAATTAAATTACACTCGCTCCGGGAGACACCGTCAAGAAGTATGGGCTAGCTTTTTCAAATGGCGCAGAAAATCAATGCAGAGCTTTCTCTCTGCCTTCGTCCACCGGGCACCGATCGCGTTCGACCGGCAATCGATGCAAATCGAATCTTCGCCGAGCGCGGCCGAGCGTTATCGAGCAACACTGCAGTCAGCGATTCCGGCGCGGTCGTTAATTCTCTTTCGAAGGCAGAATTTTTCAGCAAATCCAGATGAAAGTAATCGAGACAATTAACGCGCGGAAGATCTACCTTGCAAATGATCCATGAGTTGCTCAGGAAGCGATGTATAAAAAATGAAAAATGTATATCTATATATACCTATACCATCTATAATTACATAGACTCCGTAAACCGCATCGACGATAATTTAGCGAGCGATCCAATATACCTGAAGCAATTACGGATGATCGTGTGTGTCTTATGTGATTTTTGAGTGGCAAAAATAATTTTACCACGCGCAATTTATCTCCGGCGACTAAAACGAATTCCGATGTTCGTGATTCGGTGCGCTGTGTTCCGCGGGAATTTATAGGCCGGGCATAAAACACTCCTTGTAAACGGATACGTAATCGCGCGCGCCGGCCAGTGCAATAATTATTACGGACGACGACGGCCGCCGTTTTGCGGCGAACGAGCTTTGCGACTGACATACTCGCTACAGCACCGCTATATTCGCGGTCCACGCGGTAGGTGTACGACGTCGTAGATCATTATTTAGCATATAGCTTTCTCGACGTAAGGCGGAAAATGGTGTGATAATTCTACTTCGGAAAAGCAACGCGCAATTTGCATCGGCGAAACCGGGAACTAACGACGATGACCCCAAGACTGCTGGCGCGACAAGGATTTATTATCATCGACGTGAGGCAATGACGTAAAAAGTGATGAATCGTATTCTCTTCCGCGTCACGTGACGCTCCGGCGGGACGCGCACCACGGCTTTCTAATACGTTTTAATTAATCGTCGCGCGATTAATTTATCATTACGGCGCATATCATCGCTCGGCCAACGGAGTTTAATGCCTGGCAGCTTTATTATTTTTAAAAGGTCGAGAACTGCGAAAGATGAAGAACCAGAAGATCAGATAACCGTAGCCCATATTTAAGACGTTATATGAAAGCACGACGGAATTTCTCGCGCAAACATTTACTTTGGCGCCTATATAATTACGAGGTTATTTGAGATCGAGGCTATATTAAAACTGTGCACACATGAAGACGTAGCGAATAGATTATAGTTATAGTTAATAGCAGAACTCTTCTTCATTTCAAAGCAGACTTACTTGGCTCGAAACTTCTTAAATATTGTGAGAATGGAGATAATAAAAAACCGATTAAAGGTACGTTACATACGAAAATATTAAAAAATTGTATAGAATTCAGTAAAGAATCGGGTAAAAAGTTCAGTAACTGGACGAAATCAAATACACACGCTTCTATTCGTGACTCACGCATGTGAGTAACTGCTATGAATAAGCGGTTCGCGATTACGTGTTCGGCTATTGTTCCAGGTAACAGTCGCGTGTGCTTTAATTAATACACTTTGAACGATGTAGCGAGATAATAAGCAGCGAGATTCGAGTGTTAATCGTCAGTATGTAGGTCGCGATCGATCAAGCAAATTAAGCAGCAAGATAAGATTATTAATTAGAGAAATTAACATCGATATGCGAGCACGCATGTTCACACACATGGCAGAAATGCATTTAATATATTGTATCAAAATATATGCAGAAAAGCGCATGTTATCTCGACCAATATATATATATATATATATATATATATATATATAACATTCGCAATATATTTATTAAGTAATTTAGCTTCGGTTTGCTGCAGTCGAGAAATAATATTATATGTATGTGTACGCGTGTGTGTGTGTGTTTATTTTTAATAATATTATGAAAACTAATTATATATTCTTATAATGCTTCAAAAAGCCTCCCTTATCTGGTTACATTCTGAAAAGTTTAATTTAGTTCAGTTTTTTTTACAATATAGTATAGCTGGACAATGCAGCAAGGATGTACGATATACATATATATATGTATATCGTACATCCTTGCTGCATTGTGCAGCTATACTATATTGTAATATAATAATATAAAAAAAATAATACGTAATTGCAACACGTGGATTAAGAAGTACATTCTATCGTGTGTATGCACGTGATCTAAAAGCTATTGTTTGGATAACATGAGCATGACGAGACACACGCTCGGATATTAACGTATACGAACAACGCGGACAATGCGACGTTTATTAATATTTACCTACGTGTCATGCAGATCGCTGGCTCGGTGACGCATCGCGCTCTTATTAAATATTTAATATACTTTAATCGCGCGGCTGTGGCGGCGCCGCGCCGGGAAAAAGATTTTGCGGGTGTGAAATGTGTGTGCGCGTATATGCACGCGTTTGTGTGCGTGCGTGTCGGCACTAAGCGGATCAAAACGCTGTTAGAAAAAAAAAATTTTTTAATCGAACGCGCGCGTCCCCTCTGTTGCGCGACTCGGTGTCGGTGACTAATTAATGAAAATTTCAGGCCGCACCCTGTCTCGCCTCGCTCGCTAGAGCGACGGTAACGAATTAAAGAGTTTAGCATCGTCGGTGGCCAAATAACGTGATATGATTAATTAACTCGCGGTGCACGCGCGCGCGCGGATGCGCGTTTCACCGCCTACTTTTGTGTCTCCGCCAAGTGGTACCGACGCTCTTCCCTTTCGTTGTTAATCCGACGACGAGGCGCCTTTTACGATCTATGCTAACGCAATTGTGACATTAAAAAGTCAAACGCGAATGTCGCCTTGTCGACGTCACGACGTCTACCGTCGTTCGCGAAAAAAGAAATAATAATAACGAACATCGATACACAAGATTCGTGACTATCGAATTAAAGCTGGAGCACTTATTAAAAGCACACTGCACTGTTAAATATTAAAAAACGAAATTTAAACCATTAGTTACCAGTATTTACCAGTTGAGTTACATGACATTTTGATATTTTTAACCATGTGTGTTGAAATTTATTATTTTAACACAAAACAGTATTATTTTAACTGCATTGGTTTAGTTAAATTATCATTATTTTAGTTAAATTAACGATATATTGACAATGAGTAGAAACAGTAGCGACCTGTCGGAATGGTTAAAAATGAGTAAAATTGAGTATAATTTGATACTGGAAATTTAACGGTGTGCTGAACGATTGATTAGCGAGTGTCGCGTTTAACGTTTTACCAGTATTTTTTAAAATAAAAATAAATCTCGAGGTCTGCGTATGTGTGAACAGAGAGCCACACGCATTTTTTACTTGGAAAGACAAATTCTGACTATACGCGAGCCGTGTATCTCTGCTCTGAAATTTTTCACCGTCTAGTCTAAAGCGACGTCGCGGGCCGCTTTTAACAAGATTTTATCAACGTTCCCAAAGTAAATGTAAAAAATGTCGAAGCCGACGATATAGGATTACTTAGTTTTGCGGCACAGCGGCGGCGTCGGGAAATATGAGAGCCCCGGCGTGCGCGTAGTAATAATTCATGCCCCCGTCATTTTTGCTTCCCCCCTCCCTCTCTCACTCCTTCTACGTAATATCACGCTACCGTACGCTACGCTCGCAGCCAAGATTTTCTATTCTACGTGTTCATCCATCATCGTCCGTGCTACCGGCACGCTGTCTCGATATGGCCTCCGTTGCGGTTGCGACTTAGCAGTCATGTACCGCCCCCGCGATATTCGGAATAATTTCTCGAGAATATAATAATGCTGCCATCCCGAAGCAGTTTAAAAGTCGTTTAAAATAGTTTACATGCAAACTTAACCGACTGATCAAAAGCCATTTGCTCAAGAATGCTCTTGAATAATCATTTTTTTGCGTACATTTCCTCAACAAAAGAATGCTGTTTCTCGTAATCTGTGCGCTACGTGCGAAAAATTAGATGTGCTATGCCATTCAACACTGCTTTTATCCACATTCAGAAAAAACAAAATAGCTTCGGCAATTATAATGTTGCCTTTGAAATTTGAGTACTCGCAACTAGTTTTACAAAGTCATAAGAACGAAAATAGTACTATCAAAAGTATATATACATATGGAGAAGTAAAAACCGCAGAGTGGTGCGTAAGTCAAATTTTTTTAAATTTTTTCTCGTATGCACATCAAAAACAACCTTAATTCGCGTTTTCCCTCCACTCCTCTGAGAGTCAACAGCGATTTCTCTCGTAAGGTAGAATCGCCGAGTGAGTAGGGCAGCTCGTAGGGCAGACTTACCGCAACGGGGTGGGCCGCGAACGTCGCCGACGTCGAGGCTTCTATGAGCCGATGAATCATCTGTTCGTCTATCGATCATTCCAAAGTTGGCAAAGAGAATCGCAGACGGGAGAGAGGCAGGTAACGAATATGACGGCGCCATAGACGCGTCGAAACAGCCGTGACGTCACCGACCGAAACCGGGCGACCCACCGTACGAATGGATTAAGCCGCATTATATATATAACGACGCGATACCGCGACGAGCTCGACGCGTCGACGCGCTCCGTATCTCCGCGTAATCTGTTGGACGAATACTAAACAATCTTCCGCGTGACGCTTCCGTCAAGCCGCAAATCGCGCAAAATTCAACGAATATCGAACGAACGAGGCGACGACGCGACTCGCCGACCGTAACCCGTAACGCTTCGTCACTAGGAAACGTGAAACTGGCGCGGACTCGGTTCGGTTCCGCTGCAAATTCAGAGGGGTGCGAGGAATATGACTCGACGCCGTCGGTAATGACGCACGACGCGCACTACAGAATTATTAATATAAAATATAATTAATATAATATTAAAATATTATATAATTATTAATATGTATAAAATAAATTTTATATTATTGTATGTTTTATATACACATACATAAAAAACAATATTTGGGTGGAGTTTTAATAACCACCTCTGATTTCGATGAAACTTTGTAAAAAGCTTTATTTCAGATTAAAATAAAAGCCTTTAAAAAAAATTTTGGCGACTTCTATGATAAAGTCATTTTTTAAGATAAAATATATGTCAAGGTCAAATGAATCTGGAGGTTGCTCCCTAAACTAAATAATTACCACACTCATCATTCTTTTTTACTATTTTAACTTAAAAAATGGCTTTCTTATACGAATCGCCAAAATTCGGTTTAAGGGCTTTCATTTTAACCCAAAATCCCCTATCCTATAAATATTCATATAACGTCCATAGGCATTCTGGACATAATATGGACATCCATAGGATATTGTGTGCTGTCTGGGATGAAGCTTTTTACAAAGTTTTATTGAAATTGGAGGTGGACCGTTTTTAGAACTTTATCCCAATATTTATAAAATTATAAATAAAATTTTATTCTGAATACTCAAACTGTAGATCGTCTAACGTAAGCCAGACGTTCATATCATTCATTTATCTTATTCGTCGTATACATGTAAACGATGCTAAAGCGCGAAATCCTGAATTCTCGGGACAAAGCGCAATTTTATTCCCGAGCGTGGTATTAGCGCCTCAAATCGAAACGGATTTGCTTACAGATTGCGCAAACAAATTCCAGTAGTTCGTATTCCCCGCTCTGTATATTCTCTACTTCCTTTTTCTTTCTTTGCTTGCTTATAAAAAGACGGGTAATCCGATATTTAAGATAAGTGCGACAGGAAGTAGAGAAACAGGTCTTAACAATCTCCGATGGCACACTCAACTCGGAAGAAGTGAAATAATCCGAATTCCTTCGACTATAATCATTTATATGGATTCTCCGGCTATCTGGCAGCAACGTGATTGTTAACATCAAAATAAATAAATTGGAAAAGTAATAAAATTCTTAACTTCAAAGCGTCAAATTACCGTGCGATCGCACTTGTTAGTATAAAATACGATATAATATTCATACAATGAAACTCTGACAAAAAGATCTATGCATAAAGTTCTGTAGGAATACAATATATTTTAAAAAATTGAAAAAAATTAGAACAGGATTGTTTCGAGTAAAACGGTGAGTATTTTTATTTTAATAGAGCCGATAAATCGCGTTGACCGAAATCTATCGCGACTCTTAGAAAATGCAGCCTCATGCACATAATGGTGGTCTCGCGATGGCTTCTGCGACTTGCTCGTTATCCCAGTTCACGCGGAAGGGTGCATATGAAATTAATTTCTTGCGCGTGTGTACGCCAACCGGTATCGATCGACGACCGGGGACCCAGGAACAACGGCCAAGTGCGCTGAAACGACGCGTATCCTCCCGATAAATTATAAAGGATCTGCCGCGAAATGACGCCGAACGACCGTATTCCGCGAGTGGAACGAGTGGTGGAAATACGACTTCGCTTGTTAGAAAGACAATGACGTCGCGCCGGCCAAAAGCGCGAGATGTTTTAAGCGCCAAAACGTAAAATACGTCTTACGACTTGAATGCTGGAAATTCTAACGTATGGCGTAAGAGAAACGAGCAAGTTAATCTGGTTGCAATCATTGATCCTGACAAGTTTTGCGGGAAAAAAAAGTAATAAAAGACCCAATAAAAGTTTAAGTCTATCATCACAAATGCTAATATTATCGCGTTCAGTTTACTTCAGTCAATAAAATTATGCGAACTTAATAAAAATATGACAAAATATATATCGGAGTTGTATTAGCGTAACTCGATTTGTTGGAGGGTGAATTCGTGGCTCAGGGTGATTCGCATTGTTATCGTGCTTCTGGGACGGAGGAGTAAACGCGTCTGCGAGGGATAAACGCGAAATTACGGCGTCTCGCCCCTGGGGACGTAAAAAAAAAAAATGATTATGAATATTTCAATAAACCGTATCTCCCCGAGGAGGATTACGACGCGACATGACAGTTTTACATCATCTATCGTAGGTCTCTGTTGGTGAATCCTAAGCCGTGCAGATGGATGGCAGCTTGAAACATCACGTTGCAGCGACAGAGCTTGAAATAATTCAGCGAATCAGATTTGACAGATATGTATTAAATCCTTCAGCTCGCCATCGTGCCGCAATTTTTTCCTTTAACGAATTAAATAGAACCAGTGCGTAAAAGCACAATGATTCAAGTCTACCGTTATCGTATTTTAAATATTTCATTAATTTAATTTTAGTGAAAATATGTTTTAACTATATGTTGTTATTAATGCAAATGTTAGATAAATGACTAATGTTTTAAATTATAATTTTTCAACAATGTGGTCTACAAATTCTTTAAACAATTTAAAATATACCTATCGCATATATACACTACTGACTACAGTATATTATCAGAACGTTAATATAGGTTCGATAAATGTGAGAAAAAAAAGACAAAAATTCCTGTTTTTCGAAAATATGTAGTTTTCAATATGCTTTTATGTGCGTACTATATAGAAAATGGGTTTTTTTTGCGTCATTTTATCCTAAAAAACGTGGCCCATAACTCGCGCGGTTGAATCGACTTTATCTATCGGATAACGATAAAATGTTCTATTCATTTTTTTTTTACATCAAGGTAGATTTAATTTTTCCATGCGTAAAAAGCGGGGAAAAAAATGCAAACCGCTTTTTGTTTTGCGTCGTGCGTGATAGAATTTTTATTGCGATTTAATCAAAATCGCCAATATCATCACGTAGTTTCACGTTGTCGTCACGATGGTTATAATGCCAAAAAAGATTCTGAATCAATTGACGCTTTGTCGGCTTAAGATGTTCAAAACACAAAATGTTTGCATTCGTGGAAACAGCGGCGTTAAAGTTGATCACTGAGCGTACTTTACTCGAGGTAGCTAAAATCTTATGAAACAGCATGAAACGTGTAAACAGTGAAATACATTTTGTAAGTACTGTAAGTAGTAGAATAATGCTATTGTCGAGAAGTTGTGAGACTTATTACGTGATGGCGTGCTTATTGTTACAGTTTTGCGAGATAAGAAAATCTAGTGTCAGAGAATATCAAACTGTCTGCTTTCTGATACGCTTGGAAGATTTTAATGTAATGACAAAGGAAATTATATAGAAGAGAGAAGATGAATGACACAATTGGTAGAACTTTAAAATTTTACTGACTTATTACAAAATACCACGTTATTCTTGGGAACGGATTGATTTTGTAATAAACTGATACATTTTCTCCTCTGCGTAAAAATCGTCCCTAAATTCGAGAGAAAAGGACGTAATATTGTTATTAATTTTTCTGAAATATCCTTTTTTCAAGCAATAAAAACTGTATATTACGATTTCATCTGTGAAAGAATTAATTTCGATTTGTCCAATGATCCTCAGTACATTTCTTTGTCGGTACTTATAGCAGAGAAGAAAAAAAATGAAATGTCTCTCGTTCCGATGTCCGGAGTCAATTTAGAACACGAGTAATCCTCTTTCCCGACTCGTCTTTTTCGCAGGTTCTCTGGTCATTTAGAACAGCGGCGTGCAGGATTGCACGGACCGACATCGCCGTTCGCGCTGTCGGCGATGAGAGCCGCAAGTTTCGTTACAGAGGGTCGAAATGGTTTTGGGTTCGTGCGATCGTGGCTGGGTTTCCAATTTGCGAAATTGCCCGTGAGATCGTGCGTTTATGAGCCGAGATAAACGACCGGCCAAGTATCCGATACGTCGCGACCGAACCTCCGTCGGATCGGATCGGCGCACCCTTTCCCTTGTCCCACCGTCCATAAACCGCTTGCCGTTTCTGAGGCGGTTGCCCTGTCGTGTCTCGGGAAAGGTGGCCCGCCATCCCGCCAATGATCCGCACAAACGCGTTGTCACATCCAACGCGAACGGCTCGCGCGTTATCGATCTACTACTCTCAAACGCGCGACAAACAGGGACCTTTAGTGATGTCACGTCCACGCTGTTCAGCCGCTATAATTCCGCATTTCCTGCGAAAGCTTTCGTCACAATCTGTTAAGCACGTCGCGTTGCGCGGTATGTTGCGATATGTTGAAAGACTCACCGGACAAATTGCGTCCGAGAGACTCGATGTCCCCGGTACGTGAAACAAATCTGGATCGCTAAAAGACGTAAATGCACTCGGCGATTATGAAGAGCGAAGGGGTCAGCTGACCCTTAGATTGTCCTTAGAAACGTCATATTCGTGGTTGGAATTATCGATCGGCTCTCTTGAATACGCGGCACATCTATGCGAGAGCGTGTGTATTATTTTTTCTTTTGGAAAATATCAAATACACTGCTTATTGAATTGTTGAAATGAATAATATACGGGAAAGGGGTAGGAAAAGGGCTTAGAAAATAAGTGGCCCTCGGGCAAGCTAATTGAATTCCAATAAATTAGCGATATCCGAGTATCGAACGAGAAAAACAGTTGGATTTCAACGTTTTCAAACTGATATCTCTTACTGTATAGAATCATGTTACACAAACGCGTATCGTGTAAAATAATATCGTAAAAACTTTGTTTGACGGCAACAACGCAGCTGGCGACGCGATCGATTTCGCTGTGAGTTTAAAAAATCGATTGCATATCGTTGATCAAGCTGAAAATGATACGCTAACGAGACACTCGTAAAAATCTCGTGTGTGTTTCGAAGAAACGGGAACCGTGAAAAATGCACAGTTCACTAACAGAGACGGAAGCGTCCGATAAACAATTTGGCAAATTGGCTCGCAGTGGATTTATCGAGCCGGCGCTGACGCTAATAGCGCGACCAGTTTGTAATTTGGTAATGGAACGGCTCGATAACGAGTTTGTGAGCAGATTTCGAAAACTGCCAAGTATAGAGTTTTCGTATTGGCCGTGGACGGCGTAAAACCGCGGGATACAGTTTGACTATTCAGTTCCACAGTTTCGTACGTATTTTTAATATTGTTTAATATTGTTGGGGGAGTGCGTGGCGTTAACATACATTTCATTAACGTCGCGTACGAATAACATGAATTTCGCGCAACTGTGTATGAGAGCGCATCCGTTATCGTGTTTGTGTAATGTCGCATACGGCCCGAAATGAGATGCATTTTTCAGCTTTTCACTTTGATTTCATTTTTTCACGTAAATTTAGTTGTTACACGCCGACGACGATAACTATCAACAACTTAAATAACATTCAATTTACGTCACGGAAACGTGCATTCGCGTGCGGAATCGATCGAGCGCGCCTCATAAGCATGTGACACCAAACCCGATCATCACACCGTTGCGTAAACGTCGTTTTCAGCTCTGTCGTGGATACAAAAGTCCTAATTGAGTCTTCGTCCCGGACTCTCGAACTTCTATTCTCAAGTTTCCACGCCTGTCCTTTGAAAGGATTCGGGAATTTGATGGAGAGAGGCGAAAAACGTGTGGCGCGACGAGGCCCGATGGCTCTTTGTTGTCTGCATGTTCAGTCGAGGAGGGGCGAAACGAATTTGAACCCCAAACTTTTTTGGCTTCCATTAGCCAACCTTGTTAGCGTACCCTCTCTCAGTTCCCTTTTATACATTTGCCTCACCAGTTCTTTGTGTCTTACTGCCAGATAACGCTAATGTGGTGTGGTTGCTGGATTGCAAAAACGTATGTGTGTGCATTTATTATGCGTTTCTCGTCCATGTAAAACTAACATTTTATAAACGCGTCGCTTTATACCAAATATTATTTATTTAACTTTACATCAATACGGGGTTAAACTATTAATTTGTGATATTAATTAAATTTTGTATTTTGCCTACATTTTACGTATAATCTAATTCATTCGTATTCTATGAAGCGGAGTAAGAAATTGGATTTTTTTATGTTATGAAAATTAAACAGACAAAATGCTTGTGATGTAAGCAATATTACGACGAAGAAAAGTTTATCTAGGGATCAGGCTACATTTACTTTCAATTTCTATAAAAATATATCTAATTATGCAATCTGGTTCATGCAATCCAATGTTCGCGAATATCTCAAAGCGAGTTTTTCCGACTGCAATTTATATTATAGTTATCACAATAATATCTTTATGAATTGACGCAATTGTTTTCTATTAGATTAAATTTTTCGTTAAGTGACATTAAGAAAACTCGTATTTTGAAATTTTTACTATTATTCTTTTACTAATCTATGGTTATTTTTCGACTAATTTTACTTACAAATATATTTCTTTGATATGTGTATTATCTGTTACTGGCTCCTATTGATATACTTATATTAAGATACATATTAAAGATTGTGTTATATCCTTACAAGACAGTCTTCGATATCTAGTTCAAGCATTCGACTTTATCACTCCGGAAGGTAGGTACGCTGCCTACGCATAATTTATTCTCGCCTCTTCAACGGGCACACGACACATAGAAATACTTTTTCCACGTCTGACGCTACGCGCAAATATATACGAACAACTTTTATGCGAAGCATGGACATCCATCATTCACGCTATATACGCGAACTATAAGAAGGCCTTTTGTATATGTACCTGCGAGCGTATTCTCATCATGATCAACGTATCACCCTTCGATCGTCATTAATGTCATACTTGTCAAGCACGTCAAAGTATTCCTTTCGTCATTCGTCAGTCGCTACGTGTATTTTATGTTTGCCGAATATGTATGTATTATGTGTCAGAGAGAATTTAACGAAATGTCTCTTTTGACGTGCCGAATTCATTTCATATTTACGAGCTGTGGATCACAATCGATTAAGAGCGGGATTTAACTTTCAGAGTAGTAACATGTCAAATTTAATGTAATGACAACTCCAGAAAAAGAGGAGCTCGAAATGTATGAAACATGTTTATCACGCGAGATCGATTCGAAACGCTAATATGCACGTTTCAACAAGCATAAATATAGTATGCTGAAAATCTGATTAACATATAAAATGGATATTTTGTGAGTGTATTTGTTTAACCCGTCGTCCCTTTGACAGCGCGCGATGTTAAGATAAAATATTAAAATTGATTGCGCAAAATACTTTGGCGAAAAACATATTGATTAACCTCTGAGCGAATAAAAATTGTACGAAAGACAAAAATTTACGATATGTAATCGTGATGTACCGATATTTTAATGTTGCAGACTCGTGCTTATACACATGTGAAAAAATATTAATAAAAAGTTAATATATTGGAATATCGTACAGTCAATAATATTAAATGAAAGGATCCCAATATGTGAACCGCCTATGTAAAAAGGTGCAGAAATTGTAAACGAACAAGTTGTGTGGGCAAGATGAACATTCCGTAATATTTGTAAAGTGTGGCGAAGTATAAAAAATGAGGGTCGCGTACAGATGCACTAATATCGTGAGTTATAAACAATACAAACGATCGCGCATTACAAGTACTGCCGACTTCATGCTACGGTTTAACGTTCGTTAACAACTTTCTACTTATCAGAGCTATTTCAGAGAAGCGTAATGTTAGTGACCACTCGGCTATATTAACTTTGATAGCGGCTGCCTAATATTTCCTCAAATCTGATGGCGTTTATTAATAACGGATCATTCATCAACAATAAATTGTTACGTCAATCAATAGCACTGGAAGACAAAATTTCTTTAAATTGAATGACAGGAGTAAAATAATTTTTGTAAGTACACAACCAGTTAAAAAATGTTGCAATTTGGCTTAATTATTCGTATGATAGATATCGTTGAAACGCGAAACGTGATTACGATCGAACAATATTTGTATAGGTATATCGTGAACTTGGCTCTGATGCCAGCATGGTAATCACATCTGCGTCTCGAACTAGACGCTCCTAAAATCCCACGGCCTCGCAAATTACCATCAGACGCGGCATCGCGCAGGAATCCCGACGGGCTTATTAAATCTAATCAGGCCAATTTTGTGCGCGCGTCTTATTCCCTCGCGAGACGTTGTCGGCGTTCGTTCCGTCTGTACGCCGATCTCTTTGCTGGATTAACACGTCGCGATTACACTTACGGCGCATTAAAATCAACTAGCGTGTCGCGTGGAGAGCCCTTCTTCAGACGCGGTGAGCTTTTCTCTCAGGCTGAAATTGAGAACGATACTTCATTTTCCTGTACTGATTAACGGCGGGGTTAATAAGGATGGAAATGCTGGTAAAATACATCCAAAAAGGCGCGGTAATATTCAAATCAGAGAAACTTTTGAACATATCGTTCTCCATTTAAAAGTCATTTATAACTGCTAAGATTGGCACATTTATTAATAAGAGATAATTTTTGTTTTAACAGAAATATAAAGTAACGTGAAGCAATAAAACACAAGTTATCCTCGAAATTATGACGAATCTGTATAGCAATGCATTTGGTCGTTGAATATCCGATAGAATCACGATAGATTGGAATGGGGCGAATACAAATCGAAGTAACGCGGTCGATTAAAATCCCACGTGGCCCCGTAAAACATCCATATTCGCCAATAAAAGTTAGTGGATGCAAGTCAATGTTCTTGCAACGGACAGAATGAAGCGATTCGAAAGATTTACTGCCACTAAATAACGTTAGTCCTCGAAACCGGCAGAAAACTTTCGCGTTATTTCGCATGAAAAGTTTCACGTTACTCCGCGAGTATAAATTACAATCCATTAGAGATCGCACGTATCACGTGTTGCACAATATCGGCCGAAAATGTAGAAAAAGGAGCAAGAGTAATCGCACGTTGTTTGGAAACATGTCCCGGATAAAAGGCTCACCGGGTCTTATTCGCAACAACCGCGCAAAGGCTTAGATCGATCGCTCGTTGAAGCGAGCGCTCATGAGCCGCGATTTGCATTGAGTCGCGCTCTGAACGACCTGCATTATTCCGACGCGTATATATATATACACATACGTGTGACATGTTTCATTTACATGATGTGTCACGCCGGCGACACGTCGGCTGCTGCGGAATTACGCGTGCCCTCTCCGCGTACAACAACTGTGTGGCATATCATAAATCTTTTATGACTTCCAAATGTCATTCGCGGAATTCATTATCTCGCGACGCGTCCCGCAGCATCCTCGCGGTCGTATTATTTAAGAAAATGCGCACCGCCATTAATTCGTTCGACGCGATTCGATACGTATACTATATCGGTTTCGCTCGCGCAGCTTCACCGCAACAATCAATCAGTTGGAAATTATGACTGGAAATGTAACGAGCGATATCCTGGCCAAAGTTTGCAATATTATTTTTACCGTTTACCGATCTAAATGCCGAATTTCAATTTGCGGAAGCTCAAAACTTCTTATACGTCATTCATGAATTTATCGAAGGGCTCCGCCTCTCGGCGGACATCCAATGATTCTTCTTGACACGCGCGAGCCCCCAATGGATTCTCACTGCGTTTCTACGACGAAGATCTAAATTTCGCCGAAGCAGACAGTGATTTATATCAGCGGAATCGCTCGAACAGATCTTTCGCAGCGAGCGAAATGGTCGCGCGCACGTCCGCCGAGAATAACGTATCCGAAACGTAAACGTTTGTATGGAGGGAATCTCGCGCCGTCGACTGTATATTATGCAGATACCTGGGCAGGAATTATTGCCTGATACCGCGCGAGCAAGACTGGCACGTTGTATATTATTCCATGCGTGGTCTGTTTGATGGTAAATGATGGCCCTGCGAGTTACCGCGTCGCGCGCGCTTTCGTGCGTTGTTGCGCGATGCAACAGTCCGCGCACGTTACATCGGCGCGAGATATGCTATACCTTCGCCTATCTGACGCCGAATCCTCGCCGACAGAATCAGATTTCCAGCGGTCGCTAAATTACGGAGAAGCGAAGTTTCAAATAGATTCTGTATTATATCGTAGCTTGAAAATTTAGTCCGCCGGGAAAGAAACGTATGACTGTCTTTCTACCTTCAAGTGGCATCGGGTGTTCCAGTTTCGAGGTATTGAATTCATCCCGCAAATTGATTCCCGAAGGCGAGCTTTTCTCGTTCGTCGTCGACCCGGTCGACCGCCGCGCCGCCGTCTCGTCGTCTTCGTCTTCGTCTTCGTCGTCGTCGGTGCGTTGTCGTCGTGTGCGTTAGCGGACTTTTCGTAAGCATAAATCTTTCATGAGAGCGTTCAGAAGCGGGCGTGTCTCGCGCGTGGCAAACTTTGAAATATATCTTCGTCGATTTTACGGAAACGCAAGGAAATGCGTTTATCCGAGGCTTGTATAAAAATTTGCAAATCCCCCGGATTCGTCGGACACGATATCGATTGGGGTGCGCGCAATTACGACATGTGCATGCATATATTACAACGTTGCAAGCGCGAGCGTACCCAACTTTTTCTTGCATTTATCGACAAAACTCGCTACTGACGACAAAAAACGTACATACATGTTAAATCCCCAACGGCGCGCGCATAAAAATTCACAGTTTGTATTCGCGAAAAGACAGGATTAAGTGGTTACACGTTTAATGAATGACAAGTTATTGCGCAAAAATGGACGAGATTCGTCCGCCGGATTAATTAACACCGTTCCGCGTGTGCGGTGCAGTAAAAAGATGATCTTTCTCTCTTTTTTTCTCTCGTTCTCTCTCTCTCTTATTCTTTTTATTCTCAAACGCAACGAGAATTTCCTACGTAATCATCATTTATGTCGGCAGGAGTAGAAAAAGCTAGACAGGGAGGTCGTGAAATAATTCAGCCAGCGCCGTTTACCTGTTTCGATTCTCTGCTTGACACGGTCAGTTTTCGAGGCCGCTACGCTGCAAAATTGCAACACGCGGCATTGTATACAGTAGTTAAGAGCCGACGTGTATACGTGCCCCATCACGGCTAACGTAGTACATAGCAATTGAAATTCTCGATTATAGCGTTTGTCGAGCTTTATGATCTTGTACATATTTTTATATACATGTATATCAAAGCGCAATGCTTGTTCCCTGTGACGTTCAGCATTTCTAAGTTACTATTTACTGAAGTTAAATTTTAATTTATGTCTACCTATAATATCTTACACTGTGCTACTACTGCCGTATAGTACAGTAAAAGCCAGTAGGTTTTAATTGTGAAAGACAAAGCTCATTGCGAGTACGGCTTTAAACCAACTACACCGGTTCGCTATATCGCGAAACGCAGGTATAGTTCGCGCAAATCCCGCAGCGGCTAAATTAGATTAACCCGTTGCAACCAGACTCTGTCGAATTGTCCTATTCGCACGCACCAATTCATACACCTCCTGCCCGTGAGCCATATTGTCGGACGGTTCTCGATTCTGCGTTATCGCTATACTTTTATGAGTTTCCATGTGACAATTCGATGGATCGACATTTTCGAAAAAGCTTTCGATCTCACGCGTTTTCGACAAATCTGATGGTCGAAAAGCATAGCCGTGTAGTTGCTGAAACATGTTCCGTTCCGTGGGTCAAATGAAAGAATCGCAAATTTTTTCCTAAAATACTCATTATTTCCAACGAACATTTCTTCTAAAGCTTTTAAACTTTCTCTACTTTCTCTAATTTTTCTAGAAAATCTAGCTAATTAAAGTATGCTATAACTTTTATTCTTTGTCAATAATCATTTTAAGTAATTTAAGTAATTGAAGCTAAATAACATTGCCTTTATAACACCGAAGCTGTTAATATTATATATATAGAACAATGGAAGCATGATCATAAATAATATTCGGTAGCAAACTTAAAACTTTATATGGTGGATACTGCATATAATAATATAATAACGTATTCCTAATCAGTTGCAGATATTTGGTGATCGCGTAATTAATGATACAAGTTTCCAAAGTTTATTTTTAAACTTCAACGCGGAAAATACTATTAAGCACAAACGATCCAGCCCGACTGTGACTGCATTTCGATATTTACTGTCAGCAATTTTCAGTATTGACAGTGAATATCAGAATGCAACCTGTGTATATTGGCACATTTTTTATTTACTTGATTGTTATCATAACGGTCACGTCTTACTCATTATGATTTTCAAAGTTTATTGGAACATTTAATTGGTCTGCACCAAATTACGCAACCTGTCAGAAAACATTGCGGATTGAGTTTCACATGGAATAAAATCAGTCTAACCACGTAATACGCGAAGAACAACTTTTAAACACGTCCGTTAGGATGTTGCTACGTTTTAATTAATTCTGAAGTACGTGGATACAGTTTTGTGAGACTACTTCAAAGAACATTTCTCGTTACCTAAAACTGCGTATCAAAACGATGTCCATATACTCTCTTGACAAACGTATATCTAGATGAAATTGTATTTGAATTAATGCAAAGCGTAATAATATTCACTTTACTCATTTTACATGATTTCCTTTATTTATATGGAGTCAAGAAAAAAAAATGTATGACTTTTGATACAATGTGCATATTAAAAAAAAAATAACGTGCAAGTTGTCTCTTTCATTTTCTCTTTTTATTTTAATAAAAAGTCCCGTTTACTGATAGCATAACGCAAAAACGCTTGATTAGGCTTAATAGTTATTGATTTTACTATAATTTCCATTTGTTTAACGCAACGTAACGCGACGATTGAAATATCGTAGTAGCCTATAAAAGCCTTATGCCATCAGCCACACGCTAGCATCCGAACGATACTGTCTGCATTCGCAAAATTTCAGGCCATATATTTTTTTCAAGCGGAGCTTTTATCACGACCGTTTTCGGACGCATCGTGCGTCGTGTTATCGGCTGCTCGTGCAACGCCGCTAAACTTTAATTGACGTGGACGCGTCGAGTATTAAACCGCGTGGACGTCAATCACAAAGGACGCGTTGCCCCGTTGCAGCATCGCCGACACAAACTGGCGGGCAATAAGCGGTTATGTAGTTGACCGTACCATTGCAAGAGTGTCGCCGACCTCGTGTACATCCCTCTGATCGCATTGGTATTCACAAAGTGGCACGAACAAGCCTTAACGCGTTTACGGCCGTCCAAGTTTGATACCTTGCGCTATAATTTACGCTCAAGCCTCAAGCGCGATTACGTTCGTCGCAATTAATAATTGCACGTAGCGTAATCAAATTCCTTTCGATATTGCGCGCGCCAGGGGTGAACAATCTCACCAGTGATATCAAGTTTTGAATACACTGACAACAAACGCAATTTCACAAGCAATATTATTATATTATCTTGACTATTCGCGCTGTAACAAGACAACTTTGTTCGGGGAACTTTGTCGTTCATCGAATTCGAGATTGCCGAGTATGTTTACTCGCGAAATACGAGTCATTGGGAGGGATTTTCGCACGTGCGGTACTTATCAAGAGAGATCCACGAAATAGATATCAATTATCGATATCAGCTATCTGTCAACGGATTACATATGACAGATTACATATGACCATACGCTATAAAATATTTACGTCCACCAGGCTGTTGCTCCCTAACACGCTTCGTGGAAACTTTAACGACATCGTTGCGTGCCAGTAACGATGTAACGAAATATAGATTTACGACAAGCAAACAATAAAAAACAATATTTAGTGATTTTCGGTATTGTAAATTCGACATTGTATCTTGTTTCTTTTTTTCGCTAACCAGACAGTTTATATTTGTATAATAACGCTTTAAATTATCTTTATCTTTATCATCATTTGCGTCGTGACTATCAAAAATAATTGGAAAATTTAATTTCTTATCGTATCATAATATTATTTCTATCATACATTTCAATTTTCTGGTTTAAGTTGATCAACAATTCTTTTTCATAAACAAAGCACAAATTCCTCCTTTGTATCTCGCTTCGTATTTGGATTAATGTATGACGAAAGTTAATCAGACCTGTCAGATTAATGGTAACAATTCGTCACTTGCGATCCGTTACACCAAGTTGCAGTTATATGGGCTGTACAATTGGTTATTACAATTGGCATAAGTGAGCGATATTTGTGGATAGCGGTAGTTGAATTTGCGCCCGGTAATACGGTAGTCATTGAGTTACTTCGTAATATATCAATGTGTCAACAGCCTTCAGTTATTAAGTTCGTACTTGCAACTGTGTATTAACTCTAAAGTTCTATAGAGAAATTACGCATTAATTAAATTAATTTTAAGCTAAATTGATGTATGTAAAATATTGTTAACATTGAGCTTAATTCTAGTTTTTTAGTCCTGTTGTTTTAAATTTTATTCATAATATCTTGAGTATGGTATAAAAAAAGGAAAAAAAGTTTTTTTTTTATTATTTAGAACATGTAGATATATATTAGAACATGCACCGACGAGTGATTAATTAACGTGTCGGTTCCACGATGTCGCGAACTCGGTCGGCTTGACGATATTTGCTATTTATTTCCGGCCAGACCTTGATGGCGTTTAATTGTACGGCCCGCCGTCTGCCATATCCCATGAATACGCGTCAAGGAATGAGCTATCAAAGTTAGAACGGTCTACCGCTGCGACGTGGAGAGACCTTTGACATTCCGGTGTGGAGCCGGCTCATTACAGTCCCTGTATCGAGGAGCAACGTACCGTATTACAGGTTCCATTACTGAAACAGTTTAGATCACGCGGTCCTACCGACATTCGCAAAGACTGATCCATTGACAAGCTTTGCTAATCTTGATAACCGATATCGGCAAGGATACGATCTCATGTAATAAACGCACGCAGAAAATACTCGAGAGAGGCTGAAATTCAAAATATCCAAATTATGCGGTAATAAATGGCAAAAAAGTTATTATAAAAAAAAGGGTTCGTTACGTGCGTTTTACAAAATTTAGATTCTTAAGATTATAAAATTTTGAAGCAATTGTTGACATAACGATAGTTGTATAATTTTATACTAAAAGCAATCTATATACTAACAAATTAAAACTTCAATTTTTGTGAAATCACATTATTCAGTTGTAGATTTGCCTAAATTTTATGGACTTTTTTGGCGCGTCATGTATCTTGCAAGAGTATAACTCTTATTATAACTGAATATATAATGCCTTTGCGAAACGGCGTGCAAAACAAATGTATAACAAATAATCTTTTAATTATTTTGTTAGAATCCATCGATACATTTCTTTTAGGAAAGTTCGTTAATTGCAAGCTCACGTGAGAATCGTTTGAGTTTCGGCACTTGACGCTGACGAGTTTGCATAACGCTTAATATAAATGGAAAACCGAAGAAATTTGTGTTCTTGGTGCGTTGTCGTGATGCATAATTCATAATGATGCTGAACGGCCGCGATTGACATTTCTTCTTGAATAAACTTAATCGAAATTTTAGTGAAATACAATTTTCGATAAATTGATTGTGTTCTAAATACTAAGTACTATAAAAGATTGATAGTATTTACTATATAATTAATCTTTAGTACTCATTTGCGATTTGTCATGTATCATATCTTCACATTTTTTATGATAAAATCGCGTAATTTAAGTTGCAAATGTATAATAATTTATTGGAAAAATGTCTGTATATATCTCGTAGATCTATATTTAGAATATATTTTTAAAAAACATAAATTTTGATATATTTTTGTCTCTTAATTCGGAAAAGCTTCGCGATAGTGTGTTGTCACATGTAGACGCATGTGTATGCAATATGCGAACATATTAAAACCATTGTTTCGACCGACTATTGATTAATAATAGCTTCCACGAGAGAGGGAGACAGTTAATTCGTCTCTAGAGCTCTCATTTGTCTGCATGAAAAACCAATTTTGCGAATTGATTTTACGTTGCCAAACAATACATAGAAGCGTTTATTCGACAGTTTTTCATTTAAACCCGAATATTTTATTCGGCTATTTTACACAGTTTTTTGCAGATAATTTCTTGCTACCGCACGTCTCATATAAATATCATCACGCTCCATTTCAAGAAAAAATTCTCAATATATTTACGATTAAATAGAGAAGATGCCATCTTCGGACTAGATCTTGGCAGCCTAATAATAAGATTTTTGTGTAAATTTTGTGATCGAATTGATAAAAACATCACCCCCTCACGGAGCAAAGTTCAGGTTCGAATCCTGGCTGGGATGATATTTCTCGCAATAAATTCTTTATAGCAATTTAAAAAAGATGTTTATTAGCATCAAAAAGATACATTGATATACATATCATTCCAACAAAGAACTATGTTTCAACACTAACAAATAATCGGCGCGCAGTTTATTGAGTTCAAAAAAGTACATAAAATTCAAACAAAAATATCATTATTAGACTAACATCCAGCCTGATTGAAAATGGCATCTTTTCTATTTAATTTTTAGACTTATATTGGACCAATTTCACTTATTGTATTTAAAATTCTTGGACGATATATATCTCGTAACTGATGTGCCAAAATTTATTTTTCGTGAAGGCAAAAATAATGAAACGGACGATGTAGATTCTCTACTTGTCACATGCTTCCGCGATTTTATTTTCCGAGAATTTTCGACGATGACAGTATTGCTTATTGAGCAGAATCCAGCGAAATGCGGAATGGAATGCTGACACGGTGCTTGCAAGTGGCTTTTTCGATGCTAGTGCATTTTGCTGTATTTCACTTGGACGTTAACGATTTCCCAACGAAAACAAGATAATACTGGCTTCACGACAAAACAATCCTTACTTTTCTTGACTAATTAAGTCGTTTCCGACAGAACACATTGCGACAATGTGGTTTACGTTTTAAACAATAAAATATCTCCTTTTCTCTTTCTATTGTGTTGCCAAAAACTTTGTATAAAATATAAAAAATCGCACCACACATACGCATATATCCATTAAGTAAAAACTGATACAATTATTAAATAAAAGTAAAGAGAAAAAAATGACATATCAATTCAATCGGTCTGGTCTGTGTATAAATCCTATTTTAGACATTAGCAAGTAAAACAGTTTAAAAATAGCTGCTACTTAAATTCTCTATTTTTATACTTTTTTTGTAATATTCTTAAATCATTATTAGTTATTATGTTTTGTGTAAGAATAATAGCAAATATATTAAAAATAATTTTGCTATAGAAAATTTAATATAATCAAATGCAGAAGATATATCTGCAAAAAGATATATTTTATATTCAACATTAAAACAAAAATATATATATGCGAGAACATCATTAAATCAGTATATTTACCAGTTGCGTATCAGTTTTTTTTTTTTTTTTATAAAAAATGGTTATAATCAAGCATGATTAGCGAAATAAATAATTGCTTAATATCGGAATCGAGTTAACAAATAAAATATGTAACAAAAAGTTATCAGTTTATTCTAATCGATGACGATAAATTATTAACGATAGTGCAATAAATTAAAAATATTTTTTCTGTGTCACGTGGTATATTATCCTTCAAAATAAGCGAACGTAATCAGCTATCCTCCCGTGACAAATTAATTAATTGTACAACACATGATGAATAATAGATCAATGTGAATGATCGATGAGCGTAAAATTAAACCGATTAAACCGATTCAATTATTTGCGGTCTCGTAAATCAGAATATATAAAACAGTAATGCGGAATGTATAAAACAGATTCGTATGTTTCATGTATGCTTTCAACGAATCATCTTAGAAGAGACGATATTCAGATGCTGCTTGCAATGTTACACGTAATTTACCATTATTACGGTGCCGGTCTAACGACGTAAAATATGAGTGCGAATTACCACGGAGAATTAAGACAAGAGGAGGAAAATTAAGGCAGCACCCGCATAACCAACTGTTCCTCCCGTTAATTGGCGAATACGTTATCGAGAATATATGATACAAGCCTAAATTAGTTACGGCTAATGTAGCCAGTTCATGAAAAAGCAGACACTTCACGGAGAAAGTATAGGAAAAAAGGAATTTACAGAAAATAATGCTCGATAAAGTTAAGCTGATTAAATAATTTTATGTCAATGAGAATTTCAATATAATGTAACGTCCAACGAAATAATCCGTTAGCCTGTAATTTCGATATTATAATAGCAATTTCAAAGAGTGGAACGTAAAAAAATATCTTACATACACATGAATACTCACCGTTAAATTTTGTCCAATCGCACACCGTTCGTCAATGCCGGCGAGAAGCCCTTCGTGTGTGCCCCCGTCAATTAATTAATCACGTTCTCGTTATATATACATTTACACTGAATTCCGATAATATTTTATCAATTAGTATCTATCCAGTATGATCCATTATGCGCTTTTAATAATCCTTTTGCTTCTCCCGAAGTTGTTCACCATGAGCTAATACTTTCAATCGTGAACAGCACGTTCCAGTCTTGCGTAATTATATCCAGATTAACAGCGTCACGATTCGTATACGATTTTAAAATATCGACTTTAATTCTCTCATTAGCTCCGTGTTCATCATTATTAATTACTAATTATTTTTTGCAGCGGTTAACTTTACAAAATTAATTTGAATTTTTGTAAAAATTTGACATAAAATTTTGCTGGCCGATCCGACGATTATTTAAGGGTGTTTTTAAATTAAATCGCATTTTTAGTAATAACGATTCTAGAAATGTAATTAAATACCGGTTTGCGAACAAATACGAGTTGGACTAAGGCGAGGTAGACATATTTAATTGTCACTGCTCGTTTGTTTCCAAGATCGGAATTCTGATAGTACAACGCGAACGGGCGAACTTTCACCCATGCTAAGTTCCTGCGTTTATAATTGCTGTAAGAGAGCTTCCGATCATTATTATTATCGCCACGAATCGAGTCTTGAATGCAATGTGCGGCTAGTAATTTCCATTGAAAGTGTGAAACGGACGAGGAGAGGAACATTGAAGTTGACAAAATTCCGTCACATTTGATATAAAAGATCAATGGATTATTTCACAAATAACATATTTAATTTCTCAGTCTAACATTTTTATAATTATTGATATTAAAAGTCAGAAATTATAGATATCTCATTGTCTCATATTTTTAATTAATTTTACGATACCCATATTTTAACCGTGAAATCATGAGAAATCGGGACTATAGCGAAACACATTAGAGAAACGAGTAGATGATAAAAGTTGAAAATGCTGCATTTTATATTTAATCGATAACTGTTGCCAAACTTTTCAATCATTATTATCGCACGTCGCAAATCGAGTTTCTAACGCAATTTAAGCGGGAAGTTACGCGAGAAGTTGGCGGACAGAAAACGAAAGGGAGCGGAAGAGAGTTGGCTGAGAGGCTTCGTGGGCATGAGACATAGGGTGAGGAAAAGGTTTGCGGAAGAGATGCGTCGTATCTTACTTCGAGCACCTCGCCGCTGTTTTTCCGATAATGGCGAACGCACGATCGGACGTCGCCACGCCGGCGTTTCTTTGGCGCAGATTGCACAGTGTCGGAAATTATGTTTGCATAATTTTCAATCTCGCGATAGAAACCACCGACGTATTGACGAGAACTCGTGACGCGGCCACGTACCGGAGTATCGCATCGATCCGCACGATTATATCGCGAATAATTGAAAACCAGTTGCTCGTTCATCGGCCGATAACGAAAATCGCTGATTCGATCAACGGACTCATTTCGAAGGTAAGCGGATTTAATCCTACTAATTTTCACTCACATCTAACACATTTCTCCGTCATTTCCCGTAGAAACGACGGATTGATGGCGCGATTATTTGGGCTCGTCGCGTCGCCGCGACTGCTCCGAATTGTACCGCCCGCAGCTTTACATGAATGGAAACTTTGATTTCCTTATTGGAAACTTGTCGCGCACAGACGAGGGAGTCTCCCCGTCGCCCTCGATGACGACACGACGAGTAGTCGGCGAACCCTTGATCTCACCACCCCTTAAGCACGGATCGGGGGAGCGAAGGGCATCGCGTCGCGAATTGCACTGACACTCGCAGATTCTCCGTTTCCCGCAGAAGCTTCCAACACGAACCCTCTCCCTACCCCAGCGCTAGCTCTTACCCTCTTTCAACCCCCCTCCCCCGCGGGCCGTGGCTTTTAGCGCAAGCGCTTGTGCTTTTCCGCGGACTGCGTCCTATCCTAATTCACATCAGCGTAAGCACGGTCCTGTCCAGTTCGTGCAGGACACTCGAGAATATCTCTCTTTGTCGTATAATCTTGCGATTATGAGTGGCAGAGATTCTTTATTTTTTTACGTATAAAGCGGTTCTCTAGACGTTCATATTTCATGAACGTTGCGAAGACAGTTCTGTTCGAAACCTCTGATAAATATAATATCTATGATGATACATATTTGATTCCGTTTATAATAGTCCTGAGACGCGTATGTATATTTCAATCTCGCATCTATAAAAAAATAATTACGTCTGAAGTATTTCTAGAACTAGAATAATAATTCTGAATTAATAATTTTTCTGAAATAAAAAAAATTCTAAAATAGTATAGTTTGTGTCCTTACAGATAAATCGGTAAGAATAAAAATACCAATACCTGGAAAGGTACCTATGTCTGGATACCTTTAAAAAAATATAAATTTATGGAAATAAATGTTTGCAATATTATATAACTAAAGTTTCAAACTACAAGAAAAAATATTGTTATCTTTGATTTTAATTCGTTTTATACTTATAAATAATAAAAGTGTCCAGATATAGATACATGTCCGGGTATTGGTATACTCTTATACCTTAATTTACCTGTAAGAAATATTATTATTCACCATAAGAAAGCAAAATACGACGTATTTATACTTGACGTTTCGCTTAATATCGTATTTAATGCGTGAAAGCATGAAACTTCAAAGGTTTTCGCCAATATTTGCTGGCTTATGTACAGAATACGGTGACTGAATTATGTGTATAATGATTAACCAAATCAGAGGCATACGTCGAACTGTAATTGATAATATCGCTAAAGTAAATCAATGCAAACGATTGCGGACCGTCCGTTTATTTGACACAATTTTGCGGCAGTTGAACGATTATTGACCACTGAAATATTTACGAGAATTTACAGCTGGCTAATATACTATGAAAATAACGGGACAATGGCTCCTACACGATTTTTAATTTATCGTCGAGTACCATCGTGACATTGCGTTAGCTCTAAATAATTTTGTTTACGAGGATAAATATCTCTGACACGCATTAAATATTTTGTTTCTCCTATATAAATCTGTCGTTCTATCTCTCTTCTCTGATTTTGTCTCTGCACGTGATAATATTTCAAAGCAGCGTGTCAAAGGCGCAGCTATTGAATACTTGAACAATAATATCAACAACGATACAAAAATTTAAAGATCTAGAATGCTCAGGATATATTTATTAGTCATTTTTATGATACGCGAATCCGTTCAGTGTGCATTTTAAAAAGAAAAGCGTGCGAAATGCAGAAAAATCATTGATAATTGGTCGCGCGAGAGTATCATGAGAAATGACATGAGAAATCAGTTCATTAAGGCTGATAAATTGAGCATGACTGCGGTTGCAAGTCCTGGTAAACAGGTATTCTAATAAAGTGCCCCGAGGGTGAGTTGCGCGAGTTGCGGCGATGAATTTTTCATCCCTCCGCGTCAGACGTTGATCAAAACTCGGCGCGTTGCATGCACACCATCGCGTTGGAGAAAAGGCAACAGTTTGAGAATTAAGATTACCCTAGAGAGAGAGAGAGAGAGAGAGAGCGGCGGGCGCGCGCTCGTCATATTTCGACGAGGGTGGTTTATTCGCTCCAGCGGCTTCGCTGTACCTCTCATTAGCCTCGCTCCTTTGGCGGCTTTCTTTCTTTCCGTGCCGTGACGGTTAATAAAGCCAACTGTCCGAACCGAGCAGTTGAATTGGCTAAGTTTTAATTTCCTCGGGAACCAACATGCTCCTGAGCAATCATCAAACTTATTGCGGATGAACGTGTTGCGAGTTGTTGGCCGACAGATAAATTGCGGGTTGCTCGTTCGAGTGATAGTCGAAGCGGTCAAAGCGGTCGCGGTGGTCCAGCGTACGCGCTGGATGTGTAACACATTAAATTTCCATAAATATGTAGCACGACGCGACAAATTTCCGCTGGGATCCACTCAGGATCTACATACCCCTGTATCCGGCGAGCTTTAATTTCCCGCTTTGTCAACTGCGTATCGAGATAATCGACAAAGTTATCGCGAATGAACGCAGCGCCAGCGTTGTTAGCGAAAGCGTGAATTCCCCCGTTGTCGGCATGATTGTTGGATCGGTCCCATGACGAAATCGCGACGTTCCACTTTTATAGGATAATATAATATGGATCAGGAAAAAAAGGGCAAGCGCGCGCGTTGTCAAACAAGAGACTGCTGTCAACTGTATCAATACATATGCATGTTACGGAGCATTTGTCGTATTGCATTACGTATAAAAATCGCGGGATAAAAAAAGACTTCATATTTCACTTTAACTACATTTGCAACTGAGATCAATTACAATATCCTAAAAAAATGATTTAGAATATCTGTGTGGCATATATTTCTTAAAGTGCTTGTCATTATCAAAAATATAAAGAATCCCATGATTCTCTATGCTAAAGTAAAACTCAAAGCTTGCTTATTGACTTTACCTAGTAATATCTCAATTTCAATATATGCATGTGCATTTTTAGCGTACCTCTCTTGATATGAGGCAAAGTGTTGCACAGTCGACATTACTGCGAAATCAACAGAAAGGTCGACGACCAGCGCGCGCGCCCGTATAGTTTCACGAATTCCATCAGTCGCATGCTGGAGACACGATGCCAGCGAGGCAATCACCAGCCACGTCACGGCATTCGTGTGTTTCTCCCTACATATTTTCCTGTCGGTGATAACGAGACGGCAATAGCTCGCGACACGTTCGCTCGCTATAAGTTCAACGAACAGCCGAAATGAACGGCTCTCGACGGAATTAAAATCTGCGCGAGTCGGCGAGATGCCGCCAATTGGTTTATCGGACAGGCCCGTAATTGTTTGAAGAAAAAAAAGTTTCCCCAAGAGCTTACACTAATGAGAGACTCTCTCATTGTCGCTAGATATCGTTAATTACATCTCTTACCGGTGGCAAATTGTCTTTCCCGCTAATTGTTGCTTTTCGTACAAAGCCACACTTAATATTAAGTACATTTATTATATATAAAATAAGATGTTGTGACAGAAAGAAATCAAAAGTATATAAAGCATACAAGCTTTCCACGTTCAATAAAGAAAGATATTGTTCATAAAAACAAAATACAACGAGATATTTTAATATTTTAAAATTACAACTGAATAATAATAATACCTCTTTCTCGTGCATCTAACTACACTGCATTATTACTGAACTCTGCGTCATTGTCAGGAGAGCCATTACGTGTCTTGATGGAATTCACGAAACTCCGTTGGCAGCGTTTCGCCAAAAGTACAGGGATGCGCTCGCTCCGCAACGCTCTGTAACAAATGGAACGATCTGCATGTAATGGAACTGTGTTTAGTAGCTGTGTGTTAACGTGTGTTCAGTGCAAACCCTTCGGTTCGCAGCCGTGTACTAACATGCAGAATTTCCTGGGCCAGGGATCACCATCCTCAAAGTAAGAGGGGAAGGTCCATTCGCCACTGGACGATCGCTCCTAATTTACGAATCAAAACGCGTAGGAAGCGAAGAGAGATCGTGAGAAATTACCGTTCCGTGCGACGAACTTTAAAGCGAGATTCCGCGCAGCTTTCCCGGGCGAGTCCTTATCAAAATTTTATTCGGACATTGCGGTGTTTTTTTAGGATGCTCTTTCGCTTTGCGAATTGGTCGCGCCGCTGCTGGTACGACGATTAAGTTGCTAAAGTGCGAAGTTTGGAAAATAGGACGGTGATGATGCGAAACGTGGTTGCACTCGGCTGAATAATTCGGCCACGAAGAAGGGGTTTGACTCACTTACGCGATGGTTACCGGAGCCTCAATTAATGTGCGGCATTAGTAAATTGATATGTTTTCCGTACTTAGCTTAGCGAAGCGCGCAAACTGCGGCAGCGCGGCGTTTCCGCACACACAGCCGACGGATTTGTAGGCTGAAACTGTGCCAGCTGGATGAACTCACGGCAAAATGAATTCGTGATCAAGCGTGTCTTACATGGAATTTGAGTTGTCGAAATTCCAAGTTTATCGTGTTATTTCATGAATTTGTGAACGAATCATCCAACGTAAATTTTAAAGCGAATGTTATACTTGTCGTCTAATTAACGTAGATAGATTCTCGGTGTCTCTCAAATACCGATTTAAATCTATATTTATCGATTATCGATTCTATCTTTGTCTCAGCAAGCTGCGCGGAGCGCAAGAGAATATTTACTCTATACTTAGTATATCGTAATTTTCAAACGATTTTAAAACAATTGCTTCAGGCCAAATATAATTATGTACCTCTTTGTGGCTAACCGTAGAAATTTCATTTCTTTTGATTCAACTCGAATTGTAATTCTGCCATTGATTTCTGACGTTTCTTTCTATATGAAGAAAAGAAGAAAAGCTTATATGCGGGTTCCTTCTAATTTTGCTTTTTGAAAGCAATTCATCCGCTCTTTGACTAACGGCTGATAAACTGTTATCTGTAATTGCTGATTTTTTTTCTTTGGTTTATATTCAGAAGTAATTTGTCAGAAGATAAATTGAATCGAACAAAGCAGCAAGCAATCAAGAGTTTTATATATTTCTGTAATCAGATTTTAAATATAAAATACCGTATGTGCATTTTTCAAGTATTATCTCTGAATCTCTCTTTATTTCTCGGTAAACCATTAACATTCCGCATTCGAATATAATTCCGTACTATATAATTTCGTCAAATCATTGCACGATAGTTTAATCGGTTCACTGCGCGCAAAATATCAATTTAACGTTTAATATAATCTAGTGCTCTAAAATTAATAACAAACCGGATTATTTAAAACGCCGCAATTAATAAAATTAACTAATACATATAATAAATTTTAAATAGAATTTTAATAAAAACAATTTAGCTGTTTTTACGTGACAAATATTAAATGTTAACCGGTATTACTGTTATTTATATATCTCGCGTCAGAGTCTCGACTCGTTCACGTTTTGCAAATGTCGCCATGAGAAAGCCACATCGATCTTTTTCTCCTTCCTTTCCTTGTTTTTTTTTTACCTCGACACTGAGTACAATGTGTACCAAAGCGACGTGACGCGGTCTGGTAAAAAGTGTTGGAAACTAGTTTAACTCGTGTCGACGTCATGCAAGTTAATTTATGCCCTCCACGTACCCGATTCATCCCCAAAGTTAGCAGCGCGGCGTCGGTTAATTCCGGTGGACAAGAGGCAAGTTTAGAGAGGGACTACGGGAGAACGGTTGTGGAAAGGTCTAGGTTGAAAGGGAGACGTACAATATACGCCATTTATTCGGAAGCATTGCTGGCGTCCGCGCTGACTTCAACGCGATAAAGAAAATTCGTGACCAGTTAAGACAGTCGCGCGCAGTTCGTCTGTTGCACATGCTATATCTGGCCTCTTAGTCAGTTACACTCTTCGCTATTTCGACTGAAAGTTTTGTTGGCGAATGAAAGCGCCGCGAGAAGAGGACGGGGTCTTAAAAGATCCTTAGGGGAAAAGCAGGGACGTAACTTGGTTTGCTGTAAATTAATATGTATCTTACGAAGATAGTGAAACTTTGTAATTTAATTCTCCCAACCAATATAGACATTACGAAAATTAATATTGAGATTTATTTAACAACTTTATTATTTTGTGTGTTTGGTTTATTTACTCACTTATTTAACATTGCCCGTTATGCAAAGTACACACACACACACACACACACACACGATAATACAAAGGCAAGCAAATCGCTTCATAAATGTATCCTTATATACGCGCAAAAACTACTGAAGTTTTAATACTTGCGGAATTTTTGCTCGCGGGTGCAAGAAAGAATTCATAATCCGTTCCTGAGTAAACTCTTTAATCAGCCCGGTGCATTTTTCTCCCGGTAAGTGGCGATTCTCTTATCTGAACCCCCAACCCAACTCTCACACTCGGGTCGCACCGTCGCACCTCTAAAGCTTCCCGGTTGCCCCGAGTATTTAGACAAGGTGAAAAAATGTCGGACAGGGAAGAGAGGACGCGAGTAAAGGGAATACGGGTAATGACTTTACTCGTTCGCGGATATAAACTCGTCTCTTCCACGTGAAAAAATTACACACACTTAGCGCTTGAAAGCACGTCGGTGTGAGCGGCTGAGCGCCAGCGAGAAAACGGGTATTGCTATTGCGGGCACCGGGAGTAAAGGCAATTGCAGGAAATTTTGCATTTTAATGAAGGTGCCAGATATACTTGCCTGATATTAAGTGGCGTTCTTATTCATCGCAGGGTAAATCCCCTTCTGAAACACTTAACATTAAGCTGACGCGCAGTAGAGGGTCTCGCGGGGGTAAGGGGGACAAAAAAAGAGCGCCGCCGCAGCTAGCGTTCGTTGGAAACTTTGTAAACGAAAATGCGGAGTTCCGTATAATCTAAGATGAGTTGCTTTAACGGTTTGTGCATTCGGGCTTGGCTCTATTAAACGGAACCAAACAGGATTCATCGGCTGTCAAAACAGTGTTGCGCATTTAAAATTTATAGTTATAAGTATTATTTACGGTCGCTGCAAACCTCAGAAGCGTCTGCGACCGGTAGGAAGGTAACGCTGCGTTCGTACTCTCGATTATCGTCGAGAGCAGGATACACTTTCTCATAAGTGTAAAAACTAATTAAAACTTTCTAAAATCCGCACTTCTCGCCTTATTTAATTAATCACCTGAAACTCTGTACTTAACCCTTCGCTACTTTTTATATGTTGCATCACAGTTTACGCTCGTTGGCGGCTAACTTTCTGTTTTTATGACGAAAATGGTATTTTTCGCGTGAAAAATGAATGAGGCTTAAAATTCTTCGGGGGAAATAACGAGTCATAATAGATATTCGCTTCTGCGAGTATCTACTATGAAAATTTACGAAACTCTCCGTTGAAAAACGTTGAATTCTTCAGAAGTTTGAAAGATTCCCAGATAAAGAATTCTAGCTTCGGTACTCGATATTGACGTCAAGCACGCGCACCGATACGGTCGGAATAAGACGACTGGAAACATCGACGACAAGAGCTTTTCCAAATGATTCTATCTTCGTGCTCGGGGAACACAAGAGGATCCAGTTATTGTTTCGAAACTTGCACGGGGTCGTTGGGATGATGCAGATAGCGATACACCAGGCTCGCCTGATGCGAATGACAAAGCTTTTCTTCTCGGAAAGGTTCGGAAATTCGCAGATAGTGATGAAGTTTTCTTCGAAGTTACCGTGCCTCTTTGCACCTGCGAGAACTTTCGCGACGTGACTGTCTCTGCTTTGTCAATCGAGTGCAAGTTCGGAAATTTTACCTGAGCCCACTCTATATACAACAACGTAACTCTTGCGACTTACTTAGCAACTTGTCCGTTGCTGATAAGAAAAAACTGTGCTTTTAAAGAACAAAAATTCTAGTAAAAAAAAATATTTTAAAAATCAAGAAAAATTTCAGTGGCCGCATAAGGCAAAACTCGACTTTGTTAATTCTATTAGAGAAAATTTTAATCTAATAGACTGCAACTTTTCCGGGGTATAAAACGACGTAAATCGCTACATACAGTGGCGCAATCTTTCTTACGAGCCAGTTAGGAAATCATTCGTAATGCTGTGAGGAGGAGAGAAGAGAGAAAAGGACGAAAGAGAATGTGTCGAACGAGTTTTGGAACGATTTCAGGAACGAATTTTCGCTCGCCGTTGCCGCTTGATCATTTGGCGACGTACGTTATCTCGTCTTTCGAAGTGTTAAAACGTTACTCGGTTACGGATTGAAAATCGATAGCTGGCTAGATCTAGAAATGGTTACTCCGCGTGCGTCTACGTCAATCGTAGTATCCCAATTTTATCACCGAGACCTTTTGACCTACATTATCGAACCGGTTCCAGATTCGATCTAGCTCGCGGAAATAAATTTGGCACGGATTAATTACCTATGCACATCGTTTTATCGGAGTCTGGGGCACGTGCTCTTATTTGGGTCGAGTAAATGAATTCTTCACACGAGAGAACTGATAGTGGTTACTATATTCCCGGATATTAATACGTCCATCCAACAGCGATGCAAAATACATGAGGGGACAAAGACTATTTGTTTTTCATCTTAAAGTTTGATTAACGTCCGCGCAAGGGGATATATCACGTCGGATTTGCGTGTACTATCACAATCACGAAATCTCGTATGAACAGGATTAACATAATAGAAAATATTTTTTTCTTTACTAAGTTTATTTAAATATTATGTGCATATATTGTAAAATTTTGACAAACCGATTATGTGAAATAGGTTTGATTGTATGTACATAAATTATTCAAATAATTAATTATGTCAATAACAATAAGTGTAGCTAACAATATTCGGTAATATACCTAATAAACAGATATATTAACAATGACTGTCATAATTTGAATATTAATAGCGAATTAATGAAACATTATCAAGTATCATGAATGGTAATTACAATTTTTTTGATAATCATATGCCCGATATGCCCTGCGTTCACACGACAGTACATTGTTTCGTAATAATAGTAGCTACATTGCATATACGTTTAGTTAAGCCGCGCTTGAACACGTTGTAGCAGATTGAGTCTCGATGTCACGAGCAAATGTTTACATTTAATGAATGATCATTGTAAACGCTACAACCAATAACATAGCAAAATGTTCCTGGCACAATTCAAGAGTGCAAAGTATTCGATAAATCTTTGTTGATATTGTTTTAGGTTTGTAAAACCCATTCTATCGGATGATACGTCATTGGCGTTGCGGTAGAATGTAATATAATAAGATAGGAAATAGAATAGGTTCCAATGTAACGCGAAATGTTGCGTGCTTCAATTCCGTGAGTTTTAGTTTCGCTTAGAGTTCGAAGATTGGAAAACTTGGTTATATAGAGGAAGCTTGTATTTTATTCGATGCATAATTATTAGTATTTATTAGTTTGGCTTCCTCAGGAAAACCTGTTCCTCCTAGAGGAAGCTTTATGAGCGAAATAACATAGAAGCAATAGTAGCGATCTGTAATGATAAGGAAGCAATGTGCAAGTTTCTAATTTGCACACTTTTTTTTAATTTTAAATTTAATCTTTTTATAAATTGATAGAAGGTTAGCTTAGTAGCACAAGTGTGGTTTTCCAATCGACGCAATGTGAAATCGATGTTGACTTTGAGAGTTCAGGCTACGTGGTCCATGTATGGACTTCGCATATTTACTTTCTCCATATTTTATCTTCTCTGAAAATTCACTTTAGGACTTAAGAGCTTTCATAATGTAGGGCGACGATGTAATACTTTACATCCGTTATGCCTGGGCGTATCACGAAGTAAGTGCATAAAAAAGTCGTTAGTGTCACAGACGATTAAAGTTGGATGAATTAACTATGAAACGCGGTGGACAACTGCGCGAACTCGGCGCTTGACCGCGGTCAGGATTAAAGTAGGTTTACACATTAATTACGCGAGTAGCATGATACTCGTTCTCTATCTCACCCTACATACGCGCGTACATTACACACGTGGCTTGCGTGTTTTACTAAAAGTTGCCGCTGAAAATCTCGTGCATCAGAGCGATACTTTTCACGGCGGATAAAATGAAAAGTAATCTTGGCCACGAACGTTGTTTAGCTTGTGGGAAGTTAGGATACGGGGATATCTAAAAGTTCCAAAGGCACGCCATGCAACTAAGTAAAAATATAAGTGTACAACCGGGACCCGAGTTGCGACAATGGCACACGTGAGCGGTGATATGAGTTCAAGCCAACGAGCAAATTCTCTCATCTTCGGTAATTGAAGTTACCATCTCACGTAATTCAGCTATCCTTTTATCATAGCAGACTGTAAATGCAGATCAATATTATATTTGCTACAGAAACAACATGTAAATTGTTTAAATACTTAATATCTTTATCGCGGCGTTATTATGATAAATCATAAGTTTTTAACACTTAGCCATTGATATTATTGTAGTAAATTATATATTCTGCTATTGGTATTTAGCCATTGACGCTATTATATTATAGATTTTATTATTAACACACGTACGCACTTAGATTAAAATAAACACTATCGAGTAATATTAATTGCTCATTATCATCAGATAAATCTCTCTAATGATTTCTGACGTTATTTAACGTCCAGTTTATTAAAATGCATTTTATATCTTATTTATTTCGTACGTGATATCTTCTCTGTGTTGATTCTAGCAGGGAAACGAAAAAGCTACGCTGGATCAGTTTTGCTTATGTTGTATAAAAACAACTGGAGAGCTACGAAAGTCTATCGCATTTCGTTATCACGTTTCTTCTACGGTGCTAGGAAAATTTTCTCAACGGAAGAAGTTCGGGGTCCTTAACTGAAATCGGTGCATATTTAGCGGCTCGACTTCCGTTACGCCAATTGCGTACAAATGCAAATTATCAGAAACATAATTCCATTGGTTGAAAATTCACAAAGATAGTTTTTCGCCGCGCCTCAGGAGCTCACCTACTCACGGGCACACACCAAGTTACGCGCCGTGAATCATTCGAGAAGGAAATAAGAGTAGATGAAGCCAGTCGCGCCATTCCAGTCCCGTAATTGCATTGCACTCCACCTAGTCCGCTTCAACTTTGCACGGATACGCCTTATTATCCACACGGTTACCTGGGAAAAGAAACGAGAAGATACTTCCTCAACTTGCGCAACAATATTTGCATAGAAATACATCAACTACGGAGGAGAGCACCTCTGGATTGCATTGCACGTCTGATATTTCCTGTATATATTAAATGCAACACAACGATACAGAAAATAAACTTTCTAGATGATCGCTCCTATGCGCAATCAAACCAATTCCTCTCCACATACCGCGAGATGGTATACGCAGCATCCGTGACGTGGAAGCAATTTTGCGACGTTGTAACGCACAATTTCGGACTTTCTTCGTCAATCTGACAATCTGTCGACCGTAGAACAGCATAGCATCGTTTGCGCGGAGTCACGAAGCGCTATCAACGTGCGGTCGACGCGAATTTTCTCGGCGAGAGAAATCGATCGAAGCTGCTCTCCGCGAAAGGAAAAAAAGGAGCCAGCGGGAAGAACGTTCGTACGATCCAATAGCTGAACATTTGACACCTAGCAGGAAACTCCGGAAAATCGAAATGAAACGTTGCCACTGAAAACGGAGTGTAATCGCGGAGCGGATGGGCATGATAAGAAACCAGGACAGAAAAAGAGGAAGGTAGAGAGAAACAGAGAGACGGAGTCAAAAATAGACAGAGGGAGCCGGAGAGAAGAAACTCGGTCGTAATCAGAGGAGCACGTCGATTTCTACCCTCGAACGATTCCCATCGGAGGGCCGCGGCATTGTTCTAGGAGAGGAATAAATAAATAGCTCCTGAGACAATCTCGAGCATCCGGTAACTGCCCGGGGACTTAAAAGCTAAACAAATAATCCCTTCTCTACATTAATTAACGCAGAATTGTCGCGCATTTAATAATTTTCAGTCCGTAACCGTTCCGTCTAGCTACACCTTTTCTTTCCCTTCCGTTACATTTGTCAAGAATACACGAATTTTAAAATTATTACTATCGCGAAGCAATAATATACGGAGAGCTATTAAGAGTACGTGTTACATTTCAGCAAAATGGCGATCTTTGTCAAGAACGCGATACGGTTTTAGATAGAGGGAACATTTCAAAATGATTTCGCAGTTAGAGATAGCTTTTTTTTCGAAGCTGTCGAGTGAAAATTTACTGGACTACATCGCGTATCCTGCACGTGCGTTCGCACACGCAGAGTTCCGATATCGCAGAGAACCGATGTGTTTTCGACTCACGTGCACGAACGCGTCATAAGAGAGTTCTTTTCGCGTTCCGGCCACAATAGGATGTATCGGAGAATCACGATTTTCTATTTCACCGTAGCGCTTGCTTTTTATTCGCAAAGCGATGCATATTCGGGATATGCGAAACGAGATATGCACTGTCGATGATTCCCTATGATATTGGCCTGACATATTTTCTCTGTACGATAGAAATTGTGGTCATTTTTGAAAAATTTCTCATCGTATGCTCATTGCTGGGAAATACTGAAACATCCTAAATGTATGTAGTACGCACGCAGTATGTAACCATATATAATTCAAGTGCATAAGTCATTCAAATATAATCTGTTTTCACGTCTGGTTAAATTTTAAATTGATTAGCCGCTAAATTATAATATGGATTAACACAATTGGATACGCCAAATACACTATGGAAGTGTGCATATTGGGTGACCGCACTGATTGCTCCATCCCAATAAGCCTGCAACGTAACATCGAGCCGCAGCTGCTTCCATAGACGCCACGTGTCGATCTATCGACAATCGCGGCGCCAAATTTCCTGGACGTCATTAAAGCCCGAAATTAGATATTTCGCGCGCGCGATGAAACGGCAGTGACATGATTTTATTTAAAATGGAAGATTCTGCGAAGAACAAAAAGTAAACGATCGAGTTCTAGCGGTTAGAATGCTCATCCTAATAAGAGAAAGGTAAAGCACCGTAACTTGATTTATACGGGTGTTTTCCTCTTGCCGTGGAATCTCTCTTCCCTCTTCTCGATTCCCATTCCTTTTCCGTGTCCAAGTCGGTATGTTTCAAGTCCCGTTGGTCCCCATAGGATCAGGTAGGAGCAGATGGCACGATATTCCGGTACTTTAGTGCCCGAGGCAATTCACTTGTGAACTGTGAACTTCGATATATTCGATAAGCAGTAAAAGTGTCTTCATTCAATTAATTTAATTTTGTTAACTGCTCAATTTAATATGTTTTTTGCATCTGCGGTTTTAACATAAAGCAATTACTTTATGTACTTTTGATTCATCTTTCTGTTTAACTTTAACTTGGCCTAGATTTTGTAGATCGATATTTCGATAAACTAGCTGATTACTGTCACGTTCGATAATGTTAATTATTGTCCTGACTGACATATCGCTTATTGGTCTTTAAATAATGCTGAATATTATTTATACATGCACGATGCGATAAGAATAGTTCGTTATATTAAAAATCTTTTTTGGAAATAGGGTATATAGCTTTATTAAAAATATCGTGAAGAAGATAAATCAATTGTCTTAACGTTCACATCAATTCTAATAATTGCCACAAATTCAAAAAATCTAATATTAACAATGAATCTAATATTAACAGTGGGAGCTTTCCAGCAAGCGACACAAGTCGACACAAGTGTCATTGTCTTTGTTACTCATGCTAAAAAAGAAAGATAGAATGACGTTTGTGTCGACTTGTGTCGCTTGCTGGAAAGCTCCCAATAAATTCTGATATTAACACAATCTAATATTAGCCTAAAAAAGACAACATTTATATATACATATATATATATATATATATATATATATATGTATAATATATATCTCGTACAATTGTTAGATAATATTATAAAATTTTTTGATTTGTTTTCAATAAAATATTTATCATCTATTACTTAAAGTTATTAAGATTATCTTTTAATATATTTATAGATATTTATAGATTTTTAAAATCTATTTCAATAATATCTTTTGTGAAATACAACAGGTGAAACGTATTGTATAACGGTAGGAAACCAAAGTACAAAATATCCCAATAGGAGCATGAAAGTGCAGTATTCGTGACAATAAGTATCGCATTCACGCCCAAACTTTGAACATTGAATTCCCTCATATGTGTACCATGCTGCACTGTTCCCAAAGACTTTCTCAAAACGAGATCAGGAAGTGCTAGAATACAAAACAGGCAAAGTAACTCCGTATATAGTATCGTGGCATACCCTTCGTTGACTTAAAAGTAGTAACGTACCATAAAGAGAACGTCAGTGCGCCTGATAGCATTTCTTATCACGCATGAATTAATAGCTCTCCAAACATCTGAGAGTCGCTTTAAGAAACTTACTTCGAGCGCCATAAAACCTCAAGTCAGAATTAATAAATGGCGGTATATCCGGAAAAGAAGCCCTGTTCTTCCCTTCGAAGCACTGCTCTCCGGAGCAATGGGATAATCCTCTTCGCGTCTCACAAATTTAATTAAAGCCGCACATAGCAAAACTGAAAACCGTTAGCAGACAAAGGCTTCGAGAACCCCGCCGACGACACGGGAAATCACAGACGTACAACGGAACCCTGCCAAAATTCCCGATGCAGCAGCAACTCGGGATCAGCTTCGCTATACGACTGCACTTTGGCATAATGCGATGTTCAAAGTTTTCGAGGATCCGGCCGCGACGCATCTCTATCGCCATTCTACATTCTACAAGGAAAGGATACGCGCGCTCACTTCCCCGCGTCCTCGGTGCCGCGAATTTTGTTTCGTCCCAATTTTATTTCGCTATTAGCAGATGATAAAGCCAACCCAACAGGGGGCACGGCGCGGAAAGAGAAGGAGAGAGTAGAAGGAGCCGTACGACGGCGTACGACGATTGCATCGTGATACCCCCCAGGAGGGTTGGCGCGGGGAGAATCCGATGGCCGCGCGCGCGAGTGGCGCGGCGATGGCGCGCTTGGTTGGGCGGCAGTTTGGAAGAATTGCAGCAGTTTCGCAACTGTTTTCCACGCACGCTCCACTGTTCTTTCCGAAGTGCCCCCGCCGACGCCTTGCGTCGATCCACCAACCGCTGGACCGCACCCCTTCCCCCTTCGTCCGTGCCCCCTCGACGCGAGCCTCCGCTATACGGCGAACTTTTCGTTATTATCGCTTTTCCGCCAACGAACGAAGCGGCAACGACGGCCGAGCAGATCACCGGAAAAAGCATCCTTCTCTTTTCTCCCCGAACGTACCGAGTAGTTACGGGAAGAAGTAGCCACGTAGTCCAACTTCGATCAACGTTTTTCCCTTCCGGATCTTTGGCTGCTGTATTATTTATGCCGGCGCCGTTATTACCGCCTGATCGTCGGCGTTTGCCGAAACATTCGCGCGTTCCGCCGCGAGACGACCGACGTCCGATCGTAGTCTCGCACAGCATTTATTTAACTTCACCGACTGGTAGAAGTTTTTCGTGTAACGTTCAATAGGAAAGAGAGTACAATGCCGGAAGCACTTTGGCCCTATCTGTTTTTTTTCCTTTCTAACACACGGCGCTATCAGAAAGATATTTATTTGTGTAGTTGGTGCCATTTTTGTGTAAAAAGATTGCACAATGGAACTATAATAATATTCTTTTTTTGTTTATGTAAAAAAAATTAAAAAGTATTCGCGATATGTATATTGCTACATATAATAAAACAGCCATTTTCCATAAGTTAATAATTGAAAGAGATTTAATCTTATCATTCGTATTTTCCAATAAAAATTTAACATAAATATAGAATATATTGTATTAATATATTTTATAAATTAACACTGACACCCCTCGTTAAGGCTCGATGCCCTTTATTTCTTAATTTAATTTTTAATTTTGTGAGCCTTTTAAATTATAAAGAATATATGTTCTTTATTAATATGTATATTAATTTTTAATAAAGATATTCGTAATATATTTGCAACTCAAAAATCTTGATTAGAAAAAAAACCAAATACCTTCATCTTTTGAACATGTTTTCTTTTACGTCTAAAATCTATTTTAAAGAAATCGACTTGATTGAAGCGTTCAGCGACGAAAAAGTATAAAGAAAATAACTTTAAAGGTAAATAAGAGAGATAAAGAGGAGGAGGCAAAAGAGAGAAAAAAAGAGAAAAAAGGAGAGAGGGGGAGGGAGAGAACATCGACGAGGGTTGAGACGTCGTCTGTGAAATTCGTCGAATCAGATTGTTTATGCGAAATATTCATCGGGCGAGGGGGTGCTAGCACTCTCGAAAAGGTGTTCGCCCTTTCTTGCTGCTGATCGATAACGGAGGAGCGACGGATGCCTCTCAGACGAGGCCGCGTCTGATCCACCCACCCTGCCGTTGATCCGCATTTATCCTCCTGGGGAAGCCCTTAATTGCATTGTTCTCTCCTAATGAAACTGTTTTTGCAGAATAGAGTTAATTAGAAAGACAGGAACGCAAATCGTTCGATATCCTGTTTCAAGGTTCATCTCATCTCTTTTACGATTTGCCTGCGCTTTTCATTTCTTTTCTGTCATCAGTTTCTTCGCCCACGCACATCTTTAGCAGTATAATTAACACAATTTGAAGTAAACTTGATATTTCATGAAATTTTTAACATCGGAAACACCATTCTACAGTAGAATATATCTATAATAGCAAAGACTTTATAAAATTAATAAAAATTCACAAGCTTTCTGATTATATCTTAATCAATTGCAATTTTAGATGTTGTTATAAAAGCCATAGTTATTTCCTTGAAAAATGTTTTAATAGTCATCTTTTAAGTTGCACGATTGCTTTCTTACGATTTTGTCATCCATAAATGATGATGTAGTAATCATAAACATAACTGCGTAAGAAAATAAAAAACCGAAAATTCTAAACTCTAATCGTAGTTATATATACTAATGTCGTCGATAACGTAATATTTGTTTGAATTACTACATCCCATTCTATTCAGTTCTATTATCCTTCTTATGTTGCACCATAAGACGATCATAAGGAGATTGCATGATGGCCATAAGATAAGATTACGAGTGATAAAGTTCAAAATCCTGATTTCTACGTACGGCAAAAACGTCGACGGGGCAGAACGAGATTCGTAGATTGAGCTTGACGAAAAAGTAATATAGGATGACGAGAAGTCTGCAAGAGGGACGCGAATAAGGATGACGGACCACCACATCGCGTGCAAGAACGCAAAAAAATAAAAAAAACTGACTTTTCTTTCTTCCTCTTCATCCGTTATCGGTCCTCGGAGTCTCAATAAACCTTTAGGAGTGTGGATCAGAAATCCATCGAAAATTCCGTCGTCGATGTAACCTTTAACCAAGCTGGTGGAGGAATCAATACGCCGGATCAGCGCCATCAAAGCTTTCTCTGAGGAAGGGAATTACGTTGTCGTTGAAACGCCAGACGGAAAGTCGAGAATAAAATACGTTTGGAAATCTTCATAATAAAGCATCCAATATTGTGCAAGAAAACTTCAAGATTGCCATTGTGTTATTTGTTCAGAACTAAATCTAACGTCAAACTAAAACCAACAAGAAATAGTTTGCTTCTGCGTGTTCCGTTAACGTAGTAAACTGAATAAAATTTTTCCGATACACTCGATGAAAAACTGTTAAATCTATAAAGAATTCGGAACAAGAAACGCGATGCGTTCGCGAGACGTGTCACACATCGTGATGTGTGATGTACCGATGTATTGGACACATCACGCGCGAAACTCTGGCAAGTCTGGCATATCCGCTTTAAAATGTTGCGTCGAGGCAGACCAGTCGCGTGATAATCTGGCGCTAGCGGCTATCGAGCCAATTTGCCTGCCACCTCTCAATTACTGTACCCAGAGAGAAAAAAAAACCGCTGTTTCCAAATTGTCGCAAACTTTCGCGATAACTTTATTTCCGTGCGCGCACACGTGCAGGCATTAACATATTGATCTGTCGATCAATATGTTAATGATCCCGCAAACGTGTCCCCATACCTCGTTAATAGAACAGACGCCACATCCAAAATACAGATTCGACGGCTTTTCTGTTGTGCGACACTTCAACGTCAACAAATTGCTCACCAAGATAAAACGTTAAAAGAAAAAAAAATGATATGAACGATACAGTCGGGCAATGAGCCATTCAAGGAGGCCAATAATAATACAATAACTTGTCTAACGACACAATAAAATGGCAGATAGTCGCGGCACGAGGGAAGGAGTTATCGTTAACGACGTCGTAAGAAGTTTGTCGCGAGACGTTCAATAAACATCGGCTGGACTGATTTTGAGAGATGCTATAGGGAACATCTCGCTGTGGCTGACCTCGAAGAATATGTTAGAATCGATAAGACGCTACGATTCCTTTCGCGCAACTCCGCGCTGAACAGCGATTCGGCATGAAAATACATCTCTGGAAATCTTCCTTTATATATCGTCGTAATGTACATCGTCACGCGCAATTCGCGATGTATCGCGCGCACTTGAATTCCATCTTTCGACTTATCGACGCGCGAGGCAAAGCTGGCGAAGTTGACAACTTGAAGTTGATACTTTGAGCGGCTAAATATCGCTTATGCTCGCGATCGCTAGAGTCAGCAAAGTCGGGCAAGCTCAAGAGTTTTCCATCCGGACGGCGCGGCGCGGCGGAGTGACTGCTGTCTGCATCACATTCTCGACAAAGCGGAGTCTCTTTCTATTCGATTCGCGACTGCGAGCTGTCGTACAGTTCGCGGAACGGGGCATCCGTAGGAAATCCCGGAGAAACTTTTCGACAGCCTCAAAGTTCACGTTGCTTCAGCGCCCCTCGCGCTTTCTCGACCGAGGACATTGACTGGAACACCAAACAGAAATTACGACCATGCGTCAACTGAGCGTTCAACGAATTCACTTGTCAGCCGAATTCTTTTCTGAGAAGCGCTTTGCCGAGGAATTTTCAAAGGTCACGTCTTTTCCGATTCCATAAGCAGGCGTATCAACGTAGATAATGCAATTTCACAAGCAACAAGCGGCGCGAATATTTTCGCCTTTCATGTTACGTTCTATATAGATTGAGGTCACAGTAAAGCAATAAAGGGGAGAGCAAATTCTAAAATACAACGTGTTAATTCGTTTTTCCCTATGACACGTCCCCTCCGTTATAAATTTACAATCATAAATATTCACCTAAAAATGTTAGTAGTTATCTGTTAATGCGATACGCCTCATAAAAATGTATAGATTAAAGATTGCTCAAAACGGCACGAGCAATATTCGGAGAAACAATTTTCCGCAAATGGCGAGAAACTTTGTTACGGAACAGCCAGCGACGATGGGCGAAACGTGACGTATCAAAAAACGACAACGACGCGCTCGCTATCGGAAAATAACGGATTGTCTCTACGGGATCGAGCCGATCGTCGAGTCCGACCTCGTGCTCATCCTCGTCGTCGACGCCATCGTTGCCGGCAACGACACTCTTCCAGAGCAATAATTTTAGGTCACACAGGCGCACCTCGCGCGCCAGGACGATAAATCCTTCCGCGACTCCTTTTCGCTCTCCATCATGCGCTTCCGCCGCTTCTTCGCGCAGACGGACGTAAAGTGGGTTCGAAGTGGAGGGATCGTCGCCCCATCATTACTCCCTTCGTTTTCCCTCGCAGCGTTGCATCTCTCGCCCCTCATCGTATCCCCCCCTTCTCGTCTTCTCCCATCGTTCCGCTGTCACGTAATTTTAATTGCCTATATCCATATTTCCGGGAGCGAAGATATCCTCGGGGGACGAAAAGTCATTTCTCGCGACCCTCGACTGTCTCATTCGCCGCCGCCCGGGCGCCGCCGCCACCGCCATCCCCCAGTCACTCTGTCTCTCTCTTCTTCGTCCGACAATCTTACAACTTCGTGTCTCGTTGAGAGACACGGAAAAACGTAACCGACCGGGAAGTAACGTCTGACCATCTGGAGAGATGCTAAAACGAGCGTCACGGGTTAGACATTTTCAAGAAAATTTCATCTTGAATTTCTTTTTCCACTGGGAAATCTGATGAGCGGACAACACCATCTATGAACAGCTTTACTACTGTCGGCGAAGTAACGCGAGATGTGACGCCTTTCAACGGTTCCTCTGAATAGTCTGAATAAACCAGAGAAATGGAGGATGCAAATTAAGGAGAAGTTCACGATTCACGACCGTAGTGCAATCCTCGGTTGCCCTTAAATACACATAGAAGATCTTTCATATCAGCGATTCGGAAATTAAAGTTTTAATCTGATGAAACGTCCGTTTAAATTTTAATAATTCGCTGAAATAGTTGCTAATGTATGATTGTAAGATTATTAGTAATTTATATTAATCCAGTAAAAATAGTTTTTAAAGAGAGAGAAACTTCTTCTTAAACCGTAAAATTCTTTTAAATTTAATTTAGCGGCATAAATGTGTAGCGCAAAATGTTTAGAATGGCATCTTCTTGATAATCACTTCATTTTATTTCACTAAACAACTGAAAACAGCCGTCAGATGTGTTAATATACACGTCACAGACGCAAAGTCGCTTTTGTGAACACTTTCCACAGGCGGGTCTATGTACATTATTATAATGCGCTGTAATATTAACATCCTGCACCGTTCATAATCACGAAAAGATCATGGCGGTATTACGGGTAATTAACATGTCACGGGCACAAGGGACCGTAACGAGAGTCGTTTGATTATGCTATATACGTTGCAACATAAATTAACACCGACGTAAAACGAAATTACGATCTCGTTTATTTCGCTATACCGAAACTTTGCTGCAACAAAATAATTAATTTGACGTTACATGAGAAAAATTTAATTCTTTTTGTGTCAATTAAGTTTTAAGAAGTTGATGAACATATTGAAATCATAATATATATATATATATATATATGTATATATATATTATATATAAACATTATATATATTGAGAGCAACAAAGTATATTAAAAACTCGAAAAGTGCCGCCATATTAGATTAGTTCCCTTTCAATCATGGTAAAATACGTCAAATGTAAATTGACGCATGAATTTTAATCATTTGTCTGGCATTTTGATGTAAATATTCGATGAGCATTACGCTCGATAAATATTCAAATGTCACGTCGAGGAACGATATCGCCACGTGTTGCGTACATTGCACTATATCGCTTTCAAATCGATGGTTCTCGAAGGTGCAAGCACTGACATTTGTGGATGAAACGCGCGCGCGCGCGCGCGCGCGTGTGCGTGTGTGTGTGTGTGTGTGTGTGTGTGTGTGTGTGTGTGTGTGTGTGTGTGTGTGTGTGTGTGTGTAGGTGTGTGTGTGTGTGTGTGTGTGTGTGTAGGTGTGTGTGTGTGTGGGTGTGTGTGTGTGTGTGTGTGTGTGTGTGTGTGTGTGTGTGTGTGTGTGTGTGTAGGTATGTGTGTGTGTGTGTGTGTGTGTGTGTGTGTGTGTGTGTGTGTGTGTGTGTGTGTGTGTGTGTGTGTGTGTGTAGGTGTGTGTGTGTGTGTGTGTGTGTGTGTGTGTGTGTGTGTGTGTGTGTGTGTGTGTGTGTGTGTGTGTGTGTGTGTGTGTGTGTGTGTGTGTGTGTGTGTGTGTGTGTGTGTGTGTGTGTGTGTGTGTGTGTGTGTGTGTGTGTGTGTGAGAGAGAGAGAGAAAGAGAGAGAAGGCAATAAAATATTCGAAAAGTAGCGGTAACCCGCGTTATAAGTCGCAAGACTATGACTTCATGGTCAATGTCGTTTTGAAACGCGAACCGCGAGAATCCAGAATAAAAATCGCGCGAATTATCTTATGCGGTTCCGACCTAACGCCTCAGACATAATTTCCGCGACGTTGACACTTGCATTATTGGCGTTAATTGACGCCCGGCCGCTTCTTCGCATTCGGCGCGAACGTGATTATTGCCAGGAGAGACGGGGATGAAAACGTCGAACGAGTTTTAGAGTTTGTAATAAAATTGGCAGACGGCGTGATTGCTACCAATCGAAATTAATTGTTGGAACGTCATGCTACAATGTTGATGACTCTTAATAATGTTATACTAAATGATAAAACGAAACTGATAAACGTATGTATTAAATAAAGCGGTCATATCACTGCCAGTATGTTTATGATTAGTGGATATTTTTGGAGAGAGAGAAAGAGGAGAAAATCCCATTCGTTACACTATTTAATTCTGAACAAATATACGTTGAATAATAATGGTAAATAATAATACATGCATGATTTTGGTATTAACTATAATACATAAAACGATATAAAACGTAAAATATTTCTTTGAAGTTAAAAGACTTAATTCCATTATTGATTTTAAAATGCAGCGAACGAGAATTTTTTTTTTAAGAATGCAATTAAGAAAGTACATGTATAATTTAATACAGACATATACTTTTCTTTAGTTGACTTTTAATTGGAAACCCGCAAGTAACAGGTGCGCCAAGTCTACGCTGTGCACGAACTGGTTATTATCTTTTAACTCTGCTTCGGATATACTCTACACATTCATTAAAGTGTGCTAGAATTTCGCATTCTAATTTTTATCTCACTCTGTTTCGTTAAACTCGGATATTCAGCTTTTAAGCGTAATTGTCTCTACGGTTATCCTTTATCATTTTCCAATTTGTTAACTCGCTCCTCGCAGTTCATTTTTGCCATTTACAATATCCCGTGTAATCCTATCTTCATCTTTGTATTAAAACGGATAATATAAAAATAAATGTCAAGCGTCTGTCTTTTAGATAATACCTTTTACAACAGATTATATTGCGATGCATGTAGAGGTTTTAAATTCGCAATTTAAATTGTCTCTGCTGCAATTGTTAAGAATTCTGATCGAACATATAGATCGTCTATGCATATTAGGTATTACACAAAAGTAGTCTCTTAAAAATTTTGCTATCAGACGATCCGTGAAGCGCCGGACGAAAGTCGCGCGCACTCGCTATCATTTATCCGAGTACGTTTGCAATAAACGCGAGCGATGCGACAGCAACCGCCCGTTATTGTTACATTAACATATCGACACGGTTTATTCGCTTGGCGTGTAGGAGTAAGCGCTGAAACGCCGATTTACATAATGCTATGCATTATGCGACAATAAACATGCGCGGCGCGGAGCCGGAACGACGACAGACGTATCGGGGCCCGCCGCTGCATCGGTGAACGCCGATCGAAATTTCGAAATTTCTTCCCTTCCATTCGACACAGGAATCTGTGTACGCATCTGCATTCTCGATTAGCCCGATCCCGGCCGGCCGAGATTTATGAGCCAGCACTGTCCGCATAAATAAAGTCACGTTGAGCATCACTGTCCGCGCATGATCGCGCGACAACCGATTCGTCCTGACGAATGCGCTAAATGCATTAGTATTCCGCGAACGCAATTATCCGATCGTGAAATTTCGAAACTTCCCTGAGCGACAGACGGGCAGATAATTTTGTTAAACCTGAACGAACGAACGTAAAAGACATAAATCTCTGTTCTTTAGTTGCATAGCTCAGCAATCGACAAAAAAAATTATAGATAATTCATAAATTACGTCTAATGTAAATAGCGCGGTTGTTGAAGCAGTGCGAAGACGTTGTCTAGTATTTCTCAGATATATAATACGGTACATTCGCGTAAGCGTACCGCGAAGCAAATTAATTTACATAGGTAAACATTGGCAACGGCGTATTATGTGTAAGTGCTAATTGGTATGTTAATAATCCCAATAATATATGCTTTATATGATGATTATTAATAATTGACAAGTCTACCTAATGTCAATAGCGCGATTGTTGGAACAGTGCGAAGATGTTATCTTTTGAAGTATTTCTCGAATCTAATACAGTATATTCGCTCACCGTATAAGGCAAATTAATTTACATCAAAGGTGAAAATTGGCAACGGCGCATTGTACACGTATATGCGTATGTGCTAATTGGTACATTAACAATCCCAATGATATGTCTTATATGTCAAATTAAATGGTCTTCTACGTAGACACGAATTAGCTTTGTTCGCACTTTATTTTACAGAGTAAATAGTCAGCGAAAACTTGGATTCGTTCTCCTAAGCCGAACAAGGAGTAACGAACGCATGTAGTCAGACGCATGGATAGATACGTATTTTAATGAGCGCTCGTGTTTGTAAACTGATGAAATTACGCGTGCACGCTTATTCAACCTTGTGTTTACGATATCCAGAAGGGAGAAGAGTGTTAATTAGGTTTCTTCGTGTTGATCTCTCTCCGTAAATGCAAGCAAGTGCAGAATTAATTACGACAGCGCTTAATCGCGTCTCTCGATTCTTCCGTCATATCTGAATAATATAATATTTAGAGAGATATTCTTTGCATATACGCATTTATACTCCATTTCTATCTCGACAGTCTAAATTATGAATTATATCAATGAATAATCCTTCGCAGAATGTATAAAATGTATAGACGCGAAAGTGAAAAAACCAATTTTAAAGAGTGAACAGTAAATTATAAAGGGAACCCTGCATATTTTTGAATTACACATTAATTACACACGCTACCCATATTCGCATCGCCACACATAACAAAATCTAAATACCTGTAAATTCTCCGCCTGCAAATTTATAGCATATATCGTGAGGTTATTTTTTTCTGTTTCGCGTTCCTCGGCGCGAAAACAGCGCGTCCATACCGACAAATCCGACGCGCCCAACCCTGTAGCGGATCCATTTCCATCTAAACCGAGCCATCGAGCGCCGGTATAATGCCGTAGCTGAATGACCTAAATCGATTCGCCGGGTTGGTCCTTCTCGAGAACGAAAGCCGTGGCTATATATATATACACATCGGTCTGACGAATAAATGCATCGAAAGACAAACGGCGCGAACCACTTCTTTTTCGGTCGCGCACGCGCGTTTGCAGCAGCCGGTGGCATCTCCTCCATCGCGGTCAGAAAAACGTGACCGTGTTCCGCACGTGTCCCGTAAAGAGAGGGTCTCGGTGATATTTCAAAGTTTATTCACCGCATACGACGCGCATCCCCCTTACAAGTGCATATCACGTGCATAGGCCGCGCTTACGTGCCTGCCACATTTCTAAGACTACTTCCGAAACGGACGAGAGCAAATGGAGAGGTTTTTGTAACGACAGTTCGTCCTGCGGTGTCGGGGAAAAATTCGCAAAAATTCCATGGCAACCCCCTCTCGAAAAAGAACATCATTATCTCGGTATTTCCTCGCTTGTTAGTGCGTCAATCGCATCAATTTTATGATCACTTAGCTAAATATAGAATAGACTTCTTCAGAGAATTAAGCAATCAAATACATCTCGAATTTAAACCTTTCGTTATCGAATCTTTGCTTATCAAAAGAAATTAAAATTTGTGAGAAATAAAGTATGAAAACTTCAATGAAAGGTTTCGATTTTGTCCCCAATCTAAAAATGTTCGGATAACACGGTTAAGATTTATTTGAAAAATGGTCGCCTTGATGCGCGCTATGCGGATTAATACGGTTTATACGTGCCGCATCGTTCCACCGGAACCTTCCATCGTGTGCAGTCCCCGGCACTTACTCGCAGCAGCGACGACGCACCGCAAATTTTTCAGAAAACCGAGTCGCGCAATAACGGCTGACGCTAACGTCCGGCTAATGTGCGCTGTCGACTATGTAAAAAGGAAAAAAAAGAAACCAGGTCTAAGCGCGTCAAATTTTTCGCCTTTTCGACCGTCCTTCGTTATGCAATTATGCGACATTCAGCCGCGCCGCGGAAACACAATAAGGGCGAAATGCGCGTTTCTGGATACCGTATAAAATACGCCGTTAAATTAGCTCGTAATGCCTGTCTATTAGAGGACTGTAGAACAGGATGATGTATTTTCACCTTTGCTTGTAATTACGGCGACGCGTTAGCCAAAGTACGGAGAACTTACGAGCGCCGATGCAACGTGCGGCTTTACGAGCATCTTGTAAAAGCCCCGATCGAGCTTTTATCACTAGTCTGCCGATTATTCGTATATATCGCATCGATGTAAAATGAACCAGAAACGACAAATTAATGACGGTAAATTTGTTCCAGAAATAATCCGTATAGTCACATTCAAAATCTGGCACATTCCGTCAAACTATCGATTTAGAGAAATTTCAAATTTTTCTTTTTTTTTTTTACCTATATTTAATTTTGACTTAATTTCCCGTTTACATGCATAACATGATTCGAAAATTAGATGAATATATAATTTGTCTGCTATTCAAAAAAAATTTTGAAAAAACGGTTCAACAATTTTATAAATTAATCATAATTGTTTTGATTAAGGCAATATCGTTGAAAGCAACATTTGCAATTTTTGACGCGAAAAATGTTTGCTATCATTGCACAAGCAATCAATATTATGCGAAATTTTGCATGATATTTTAAGCAATATGAATATATAAAATATGAAAATAAATATAAAATATTTTATGGTTTAAAACAAAATGTAAAACTGTTTTTCTATACAATATTTTTCTGAATTTCGTAAATATTTACATTCTCCAATTAATTATGTATTCGTGTTTGTGCCCTTTTCACCAATCGCATATATAGTAGAGTATATTGTTATATATAGATTAGAAATTTTTCTATATTATAGTAATAGCAAAAAATATAGCCATGATAAAAAATATATGAAGAGGTTCTTTAATAAAAGCCGTAAATGCTTAGTCGTATAGAAGCTGTATATGCTTTTTGAGACGAGGTGGGTATTTATAAAAGGTCGCTGCACCGCAACCATCTTATCTTGATATAATAAACCGAGTTTTGAATTAAAATACATTCGCCGACTATTGCTATGAAACGCATATAAGTCCACCATATGACTGTGCCACTAAAAATAAATCGCGAAATTTCTGCGTTATTTACAGCACAGCATGGATATCCGATTATGAAACTGTCGGCAATCACGTTTCTTCATTATTCTCGTTTTTCGGACGCGAACAAGGAAAGCATTCGTCCCAAAATAAACACGAGACGAGATCGATATACAACCATGTGCCGTGCCGTGCTGGTTGCCACATCATGGAAAGAACTGGAAACCGGCAGCGACATTGCCGCGTAAATAATTGAAACCAGGAAATGGATACGTCAGTCGGCGTGATTTACATGAATATTTGATATGTTGTCGCTCGCTCAAAATCTGAGACGCGACCGCTAAACGTTTTCTCTTCTCGGTTACGGCATGTCTTTTGAGATTTTACACATGATCTCTTGTATCGGTAAGCACAAAGATTTATATATATATTGCATGGAAAGTATTATATATATATATATATATATATATATAAAATAGAAGAAAAGATATTATTTTTCTTATATCATGATATTTTATTAACGTATTCACCTTGGTATTCACATATATATACGTAGCCCTATTTAGTATTATTGTTAAATTTTTGGCATATAAAATATTGTTCAATCCTTTTTATTCAGTTAAAATCACTTTTCTTGAATTTTATTTATCATACATATTAATGTTAAACGTTCGTTGCGCAATCAATGTTACGCTAGAATAAAATTTTACGTACAAAGCTGTACAATTTTGAAAGTAATATCATATATATAGGTCTTCCTTCGTACTTTGCAATACTCCGTTGTATCATATGGCGAAGGCGACGCCGACGCATAAATAATTGAGACTATGAGACGAATGCATCAAACATAATATGCAATGGTGAAATTAGTCGCCATTCTGCCGATTCGTCTTACTCAAGGTATTAAAATTTGCAATCGTGCTAAGGTATCTTTCCTTTAAAATCACTGCATTTTTCAGTGTCAATTAAAATAATCTAAAGAAACAAATACGAAAAAGCGAATGAGAAAGAACAGTATCAGAGCGAAATGGGAACATATAGCACGGATTTGCATATCATTTTACAAGTTCTGAACAATATACTGTCTATCCGCCGTCATCTCCTGCTTTACTCTGCGAGAAATTTGTAAGGACGCCGTGTGCCTCCAAACCTATAAATGCACTAAAAAGTATAAAATTCCAAACTGATTCCAGTTTCGTTTCTGCCATGTAATACAAATGCATAAACAAATGCAAAATTATTATTATTATTATTACTATTATTTCTTTCTCGCATATCGCTGTATTAAATTTAGGTTTTAGCTAACAAATATAGAATACAGATTATTATTTTTTCTATTTATATAGTTACATAATATAATGATTAATAAAGAGGTAAATATAATAATATTTCGTTGGTGACAAGATTTACAAATGTTACCTAAAATAACATACTAGTGCAATTCGACAATATGGGTATTATGCGATCGACCAAACAAACGTTATCCTCAATATTTGTACTTCCACATTATATTCCCAGTTGACATAATCGGGGAGAGAAAGTATACCTAATAATAATTCAACGAGACCGTTCACCCAATCTCCTCAGTTAACTGAAAAAGAGAATACGTGGGGACGAAGAGATTTGACGCCTCCGGGGAGACGCAGATTTCCTTTTTGCCGCAGATTTTGCTATATGGAATCGCGCGAAAAAGGGACTCGGGTCGGATCAGACCGATGAAATACAACCCAACGGAGAAAACGGCTTTACTTACACTCTGGCGCCGTAAAAGATTCCTATTAAAATACGACGTTTCGTACGTGGTCCATCAGCCACATCGTAAGAGCAAAGAGCAAAGAACCCGTGGAGCCCGTACTACTCGCCGAAGAACAGAGTCGTGCGTCGTTCTCTGAGATAGTGCCACGCGAAAAGCGGTGCGTCGAGTACTTAAGAAAATGAGAACTTTAATCATCGGCCAGTTTCCGTACCTATTTCTTTTCGGAAGACGTGCGAGGCTCCTCTCTTTCTCCGAGAACATTCGCAAGTCCTCGAAGCGAGAATGTAACAAAAACTACATGCGATAACCATAAATTCTTCAACCTGCTCTGGACCAGTTTATCCTATAATATCTGATTGTCGAAATGTAGGACGAGATCGATATGAAACGTATCCATCACGGAAAAACCAATATTCCATATCATTCGTGAACGATTGATTTATATATCTTAAAAGTTTCTTCTACTGTTAAAACATTTGTTGTTGATAAAATCGTGGCAACGTGATCGAAAAAATTAAAAAGTAAAGCTATGTCGGCCTTTTCCGTACAGCGAAAAATATAACTGTTTCCCTATTTCTTGATGTAGAACGTCATATCTCGATTCGTTGAGTCTCGAGAACAAATGCGTGAAATATATTATGTTCCACATGAGAGTTGATGACCTAACAAAAGGATTTTACGCGTGATCGATCATAAAACATATCATTATCAGGATTCGACGCCATCGGGAAAGCGACAATATCTTAATGACGTCTTTCTTTTTACGATTGCCAGTGCAAATAATTCGTTCTTCGCGATATATATATCTTTTTCTATACTCTTTACTATTCCTCTCGCAAAATTATAATACGCTCGAATTCGATGTAATTTAGCCCCGTTAACTCTTACAAAAATTAATGTCAAAGAGTACATTCTTTCCCAAATATTTAGCAATATTGTACAATACGTTCTTTTCATATGTGAAGAAATAATATTTACGCTTTTATTTCAATTAACCATTACATACGTATCGCATGGGCGAATATATATAACTCTTCGATATCAAGTTCAAATATCCCAACAATCTGATTTTTGCAACTCACCTAAAGATTGTTAAAAGAAGAGCATCAAGCAATCCTTTCGCCGCACCTTCCAGCACGAATCTTGCATTCTCTACTCTAGCGAACTCTAGCGAACCATTAGTATCTGTCAGGAAACATATAGAGAAACGAGCTAGGGATGCAGGAAACAAAACGAGGACGTACAAGGAAGACGGAGATAGGGAAGAACGAGGGAAGGGGGCAGAAACATCTCGCGCTCGTAATATCCAGCCGTCTCTAAGATACAATGAAAGTTTGGGACGAGACGCGCGCGGTCCGTCCGCCATCCCTGCTCTTATTCTTTTTTCAGCCACGCTATTTGTCTCCAGACTTCTTCGTTCTCTTCTCGTGTCAGAAGAACGGCAGGCACGACGGCCAAGGACACGACCTGTTCGGGTAATGTACGAAAAGCGCTTGTTCACATCCTTTCATGGCGACGTATAACGCACATCTGGCAGAATTGCGACTAGGCGAAAGAGCGGAGCAAATCCAAACGCGAAAAAAGGTGCACAAAGATTTGCTTAGTTCTGCAGATCGAAAAAAACGAGAAAAGATGGAAATTGTTTGGCCACAAAACAATTTATCATCCACGATCAATTGTGTAAGCTGCAGATTTCGTTGCATTCCATTTTGAACTTCTATTATTATAATCTACCGTTTATAAAATTTTCTTGCCCACAAAAGAAAAAGTTTTCTTGTAAATAACATTAAATTATTTAAGAGATTTGAATTCATAATCGTGATCAGATATAGCCAAACATTTCTTCATTCTTAATTTTTCTAGGACTTTCTACATTTCACAAATAACATAGTTTTATGTTATAAATATAATAATTACTGTATCGTTATATGCTATATCAAACATAGTGTTAACTCAATAACTGATTGATAATGTGATATCAACACATGTATCACAAAAATCCTTCTTACTTAAAAAAAAAAATGCATTTTTGCAATGCCCGTGCGTTCCTGTTTGCTCTGATAATTCGCTATCTTTGGATATTGAACAAGGCGTTAAAAATCTCGCATGTCTATCTCATTGAGATTCGTCACTCCTAACAATATCCTCGTTTCTGTCTGAAATGCCGAGATTCGCATATTTGCTTTTATCTTGATGCGCAGAGTGAGTGGCAGACAGTGAATAAACAAACGGATCAAAAAATAGAAAAAGAACTGTTCACAAAAAGTAAGATATAACGATGAAGTGGTGAATAGAGTAAAGAATGGTAAGATTGGAATTGTAAGATAGAGTTATGCAGTTAGTATTATCAGCGGAAAAGTCAGAGATTTTGAAACAGATTTTCACAGAAAAGAATAAATGACAATTATTTGCGTTTTAAACAACAATAATTTCTAAACTCATCGTTACAGAAAATTTCATCGTTTACACGAGATCCAAATGTTTTCGTTTAACTGTTAGCTTCAGTTAGTAAAGCATGTAGTTAAATGAAAAACTTTCAAATTAAATGCGAAATTAAATAATTGCAAAACAAATATACTCAACAAATTAAAAATATTTTGCTAACAGTTTGTTTATGCGACCACTGAGGAAAGATTACACTAGTAAACAGATACATGCGAAAATAGGAGTTTAATTCTCTTCCTCTACCGTACTCATTTGAAGTTTTTAATGGATTCATTCCAATGTATTATTTCCCGTACGGTGAACCGACAGAATTGAATTCGATTTGCATCTCATGATACGAATGCTTTTAATAAACTAAACCGCACACATTTAAAAATTACGCGTATAACTTTTTATACTTTCTATTCTATATAATAAAATGCAAAATAAATGGAAAAAAAATCCTGCTGATATTTTATACAAAACCTATTCGACCAAATGTCATTTCGTTCAATGCCTTATCATCGATCTGAAATTCTATTATCAGTCGCGTTCGACAAAAATATCACTCTTTCGTTCTGAATTCACGAAACGGCATCATCGATTCCCAACGTGACCCAACGGCGCGAAAACGGGACCTTCTGACCTGGTTCCCTCGCAGGTGCCATATCCGTTTTCACTCGTGGCACATCCTTCCCGTGAAATTTTTTTTTTCTTGTTTTTTAGTAACGCTGATGTCATCTTCGATTGATGGCAAAAGTATCGACTCGCGTTTCTGCGTCGAAATACTCTTCGACGGATTTATCCGTTAAAATTTTAAAAACAACTATTTTAAAAGCGACTATTTTCGAAGGCGACTCACGAGAGATTTCGCTGGCTCTACTGGAAAATCCATAATATCGCGAGCGTATGTACCTTTGATGTTTCTCCGCACGTTGCGAAAGGACAGATTTCAGCAGCCGGGCGAGCTCAGGATAATTTACGGTACGTTATTTGCGGTTAGGCAGCGAATTTGCATCGCGTGCACCACGATGCCTGAGTCTAATGCTTTCAACGTAATCAATAACACGCTGATAACTATGATTATACACTTCACGTTATTAACAGCATAATGCGGGCCAGGTAACAATTCGTACAAGCGTCGAACGTCAATTTCTATCCGCTGTTCGATTCGCAACGCACGCTGCTATCGCTCGCGGTCAGATACGCGTGTCTAATCGAATATGTTGTTAATTGTGTCATCGAAAACGCGGTTCCACGCCAGCTCTGTTACAGTCCGATACAGTCCGGGGGCGTAAAATGAATCTATTGGAGCAAACAAAGTTTAATTGACTCATCTGTTCGTATGTAAATTTCAGAAATGTTATTACAAAAAAAAATAAAAGTGCATATATAAAAAATATTACCGATTTTAGTTTTATTTGCAAATTGCCTGTGTGATCGGACCCGAAAGAATAAAATAAACTGTGAATGTTTTATAAATATTACAAATGGGAGAAAAATTGATGTTGAAATAAAAAAAATTTGATGGAAGAGAATTTAGTATGCAAGAGCTTCGTTAGGATAAATCGTTTCTGAATCCTATAATCGCTTCTCTAATTATTGTAGAAGCAGTGCTCGGCCGCAACGGTTCAGTGTGCCAGCACGAAAATTTTGATGCACCATAACTATTCGAATTATCATGTAAATGGCATTCTCCGGACTCCGCGTTGTGTTTTCGGCGTGGTCGCGGCTCCTTGCGACAGTGATTTATGTACGAGGTACAGCCGGCAGATAGGCGCGTGCGCCTACACGGATGTTGGCATTCAAGATTCGTGCCGAGACACACACGCGCGTACACATGTGCGTCCTTTGCACGAATTTCGCGGTTTGCGAATATACGGCCGCGCGCGCTACCACTTGAATGCATGACGGCAATCGTTTCATTTATGAGTAGATTCAGTCGCTTTTAAACCGCGATCCATCGCGAATTACGACCTCTCACCGCAAAATAATCTCGACCACGCTTGCGGACCACCGTCACCGGCGGTTGTTGCTTACAGTCCTGATACATACGCAGCTCGCCGTGGATGCAAGCACGTTAGGAGATTACGGATGAATTAAGCGGGCCAGACAAAGAATCCAGCAGGATAAGAATGAAATACGTGTTGCAATTAAACAAGGCGAGCTCGATTACGCGCGACCGCGGATTGCGGTGGAAAACGCGCGCGATTGCAGTCGATGCGCTTTTATATTTGAACGAAAGAATATGATTTTTTTCGCGGCCGTTATGTCTGCAACAATTGCTATATCTATATCGAAGCAAGCGTGTTCGAAAACGAGAATGGCTTAGTGGAAAAATGCAGTGGCGCTCATCGCGTATATATATTTTATCGAACAATCTACGAAGCACAGAAAAATGGTGTAATAAATTTCATTAAAGTAAACATGCCAGTCGATTTTTTGGAAATATTTGCAAGAAAGAAAGATAAGCCAACTATAAATAGCTGCCAGTCAAAGTGAAACTACGAAATTTATTGCACTCTAATTGGTCGTTTGCTGCCTGACTTACAGTGCAATAAACTACAAACGTGACGCGGTTTGCTTGGGATCGGTGAACCAGAAGATAATCAATTAACACAATAAAGTAATTAAAAACGTTATTACGGTATCAGGAAGACATCTGTCGTTGATAAAGAATGAACTACACATCATTGCAAATACTATCAATTACGAAACTTAACTGGTTGCTAATGTCTGTTTTCGCGAGAACACATTGCAGTAGCATTTAGCATCGTCAATTAGATAAGATAATTAGAAAATAGCAATACTTGTTTTCAAAATCTAAAAATCAAAAAAATTGTAAAAAAATTGTAATTGTACGATAAAAATTTGAATATTGTTAAACAAATATTGTTAAACAAAAAGAGATACGTGAAAATTAATGAAATATTTTATAATTAGAATATTTATTTCCTATGAATTTGATTAATTTAAAAATGTGCCAATAAAATACATTAAATAAAGAAAAATTTTACGTTTTAAAAGGTAAAAAGCAATTAAAATTTTTCGATAACTTAATTAATTGCGTCGTTGACGTATTAATGGGTATAATACCACTGGCCTTATACATCATCCGTGGGACAACGTATCGCCGCAGCGTTCGTTGGAGAACGACTATAACACGGCCGCAAATTTATAACGAAATTAATATTAATTAATACACCCAGCCATAGATAACCGGACAAATTCCAGCGAACACGGCGCCAATTTCGCACTGTCAGCTTTCGACCATCTCTCACACTCGCACAAACTCGCGAAAAATAAGTTTCCTCTGTTTGTTGATTTTCCGCATTATTACTACACAATTCTGTATGTCAATAGAACGATTTAGAATACATTGAATGAGAGGGCCCCCTTTATTTATCTTTTTATATAAAAACCTTTCACATAGATTTTAAATTATCTGCTTCAATTCACCGATGCTTATAATATGTATGTGTTTCACATATACGTTTATTGGCGTATCCATTTTATTAATATTAAAACGATAAAACGTTTTTCTCTAAATTAGTTGTATATATCTATTTAATTTTAAGCTCAAACAACCTAACATATTTATCGTAGTTTTATTATTTAATTACTGTGTTTCCAATTAATATACGAACGAATCGAAATTGTGCGTCGCTTTGTCATTAAACAGCGTGTTCGACCATGCAAGCTATTTAAAATATTTGCAATTTTTAAAAATGCCATCGCAATACTGTTATTAGTGAAAAATTCCATGAATATTGGCTCATCGAATTCCTGAACGTGCGTCGAAAGTTTCGTTTTATTTCTTATTTAATTCATGAGAGATTTTATTCCTTTGAAATATCGTAAATCGCTATTTGAAATTTTCAGAATAGTGCAAATAACACACTTCGGTAAGGCTTAGTACTTTATAATATTGCTTCATTGGAAATATAAACGAGAATAGACTTAATTATTAAAAATTTTCTTTGAGCTAACTCTTTAGCAAAATTTATCAGAAAAGATTTCGAAAAATCCCGAATCGAATAAAAGAAATATCGCGGTCACCGTAAAATTATCGATTCTACTCTTGAAGCTCTTTCGGAATAGAATTTTATTTTAGGCAACGTTATAAATTAAATGCTATTTTCCGACCAAATTGCAATAAATGATTGTCCATAGAACGCTCATATTCTATTTAGACCAAAGACAAAAGCTTTATTAATTTTAACAAATTAAATTTTCTTCCCTGACATAAAAGCATTTAAATGTTTTATGAATAATATATCTGAGTTGTAGCAATTAAATGACAGAATTTGCAATTTGTAAATTTTTTCGGAAACTTTCTCCCTACGGTTAAATTTTTATTTAAAAATCAGATCTCCGCGATTTACTATGATCGTTATTTTGATAGTCGATCGAAACCTTTTGAAATAACTTGTACGGTATTTCCGTTAATCCGCGGTAAAGTACATTAAGTCAGTAATTGCTCGATCCGGGAGAGTACTCATAGCTAGCACGACTGATTATGGTTTACCAATAAGAGCTCGACGAGATGTTCACGTTTAAGTGCATATGACGTACATACATGTTGTACGTTGTCCTATACAAATGAACTATACCAAAAAATGTAAAATGCATTAAGGTATTCGCAGTATGCAATATGATGCTGGAATACTGTTGCACCAATAAATTCTAAATTTTTGTAACTATTCAATTCGTGTATTCTTCAGCACTACCCAAATATTATTATCCTTTTGTTGCAAAAATATATATCTACAATCACGAAAAACAGCTTTATAAAACCTCCTAGATAAAATCTCTGTTACATTTCAATTAACAAATATATTTATAAATTTTTTATGGAATATAACTGTATGGTTTTACAAACTACACATTGTATCAATTTTCATCTCAATTCAATCAAAAATTAAATTGCATTCTTACCTATTTCAATAAAAGTTTCTTGTGACACAAAAATATATACATAAAAAATGTATGTAAGTGTGTAATAAATATATGTATATAAATAAATATATATATTAAAAAAATGTACAATATATATATATATATATATATATATATATATATATATATATCTATCGTAGAGTGAAGAGTCTGTGCAAGATTATTGACTATAATAATTAGCTATTAAAATAAATTAATTTTTGTTATTCGTCTTTCGTTTATTGTGTCATTTAATTAGTGAAATTAGCAGTAACCAAATATAGCTTTTTGCCAAAAATTCGTCATAGTTTTTTGTTAAAGTTCTTTAAATATACTTTTGTCATACTTTTTTATTGCAACGGAGAACAATAGATGAATAAAACATCGCGAAGACTTTTACAAAAATACAGATTTCGGATAAACATATCAAAATTTTATCAGTAGCAAAACATCGAATGCCAAATCTTAACAAATCTCTTCGGTTACGTTATGCTATTTATCTATCGAATGCCATTGTGAAATAACAAACTCTTAATTATTTCACTCAAACATGCTACACTTTTAAACTTTACACATCTGACAATGAGCGTGTGTCGAATATCACTGTCGCATGTTCATTTGATCTTCATACGATTAAAACGTTTGTCGTACCCTGTGTCAAAAAATTTGATGAGCACATTCAAGTGTAAGCTTTCAAAGTATTTACATGTGTGAATAGAAAATATAAAAAAAGCAAAAAAGATAAAAACTCAGAAATTTGCAAATAAAAATAGTTTATACAAAACTTATCATTTCCGTTAAAACTACTGCACTATAAAAAGTTAACTTTCTATAAAAGTTCTATTCAACTATAAAAGTTTTTAACATTCAAAATATGTTCTCTTGCTCGTTATAATTGATTATATTTGATAAACAAATAAATTATCCCATTTAACACATTGTAATAACAATCTCATTTATAATATTAGAAATTATTTGTAAAACGAATGTATATCATATAATTCTATATTATATTTGAGTTCACACATAGGTACTCATTAACCGAGTCAATGTATCTCACGCGTTGCGTTAGCGTTGCATCTATAACGCTGGCGCTGGATTTGCATATTAATAATTAACGCCATGATTAAATAGCAAACTATTGTGTACTAAAAACTGTCTAAATATTAAATTAGATATTAAGATTGCACCAACGGATCTTTTAATTGTAATACTTAATTTATTAGAGGAAAGCCGTCTTCAGATTTGCTATGCCGAATCAATGATAATTACTTTCGTAAATAAATTTAATATAAATGCGATCGTATGTCCTCAATTATTTCGCAAAAACTTTTCCTTGAACATTGTATGTAGGATTGACATCGTTTTCGCGAACAGAAATGGACTTGTTCTACGTAGGGACATTTCCACCCTTGATTACGCGACGTTTGATCAAAGGTAAAGTTGTGACGCGCTGTCGATTGTACGCGAATCGATGAATCGACATGTGCATTGCGCCGAAATAGATCGACGAATATACGTGTGCACAGTGCACACGCGTGGCCACGGCTGCGGCAAAGTGGCTGCATTTTGGATTGACTACTGTATCCGCGCGGAATACCGTCGAGTGAAATTCCTTTCGCGTTCCCGTCGTCTTCCTATGCACCGGACTTACACTCGGTTTAAATACATTTCCACGTACGCTCATGCTAAGTCAAACATGACAAATACATGATCGCGCAAATAAACAACAAATTATCTAATTTGCCAATAATGAAAAAAGTTCCGTTCCAAAAAACATTTTTAATTTATAACAGTACCAATCGCAATTATTGTAATTCGTACCAAGTTTTAATTCATTCATTATCGGCATAATTACTTTAAAATAGCACGTCCGCGATATTTCTCTCTCTTTAAATGCATTAAGTGAATAGCTATTTAACGAAGAATAGGTACTCTTAGCACATAAATGTTAATTTCCTCGTGTACTTTATAATCGGTATTTACCGAGATGTGGAACATATTATAGCGATTATCGTAACAGATAAACGAACGTAAAACCTATAATGAACCAATCTTGTTCCGAAATATAATACCGGTCAATTAATAATAACGTTTCCTCGAGAGATCGCACAGATGAACCGAAAAAGCGGAACCTCGCGCTGACCGGAGAGATGAGGTGCCGAGAAGCTCGTGAAATCCAATATCCAATCTGCGTTTTTCCTAACGACACTGTCGGACGAGCTGTGCAAGGGAGGCGCGTAAAACAGCACACGACTGGACGAGCGCCAACTTGGAAATAAAAATCGCCAATTCCGTTCGTTAACGCTATCGACATTTTTATGTCCCGCTGCGCTCCGTGTTAGCCCGGGTCGGCAGAGACGAAAAATCGGGATGGGACTTTCCGACGAACGCACTCCGTCGGTCGCGATCGATGGAAAAAAAATGCAGAACTCACCGGCGCAGTTGAGGCTTTGTTTGTTTCATATGAAGCCCACAACCGAATCCGATGATTACGCGACGGAAGAATTTTGTTGTCCCGAAAAAGTTTCAGCGTCGCGTTCGTAAGTCTATAAAAATCTGTATAACGAACGGGGAATAACAATTGCGCGACACGCAAATAGCACGCCGCGACACTTGGTAACGTGCCAAATTCAAAAACGTATAAAAATGCTTCTATAATCCGTTATTATCTTATTCATTAGCAGCGCAGTTACCGTGTAAAATGCAAAGCACAACAGATTGCATTATACCCATATTACTATTCACGATATAATATCATTATACAATATAATTATATTTTTCGTATATTAATTTCATATTGTGAAGATAACAGGTTAATTAAATGCGGCAATTCTACACAAACAAAATGCCCGCACATATATCCGAAACGGTGAAAGCTAATATTCCCGATACTAAACTATTGCAACTTTGGCATCCGTTGTATAATGTGTAATATATGTTATTACAGATAATATATACTTTCCAAGCATGTATGTGATATTATCATCGAGATTATCAAAATCATCGCATATTGAAATCATCGTCAACCGTAATTGCGCTACGATTATTCATGCACTTAGCACCTCGTTATTGACGAGTGTTTCATCAATAACGCATTAGCGATAGAAGCTCATCATACTACTTCTTTGTTAAGTGATCGACATATCGAAAAAAGTTCACGATTGGGAATCCGCAATCGAGAAATGTAATCACCGCGGTTCCGGGCATGGGGGACAGTCAGAAAAAATATCGAGCGGAAACGAAGGAGCGCGCCGGATCCACGTATCTCCCGCAAATACTGGGAAAATAATATGCGAGCGCGGCGCGGGTCGGAAACGCGTCGAGACCGCCGCCCTTGGCTTATTAGACGTGAGTATACTCACGATAGGTCGCCGATGCACGTAAATCCGCTCTCTATTATCGGTACTAATAAATTCGCTGAACTTTTGCCGTTACTTTGAATAACTTGTTTTGCCGCGCAACCAAACTCTCTAGACCGAAAAGGTCCATAAACCCCCCAGTAGTACATTCAAACGTACGCTCAGAGATTCGTGTTGCTCATAATCGTAGCATCTAAATTTATACTATGATAAATCTGTCTAACTTATCCGATATCAATTTGTATCGACTGGCCTCGCGTCATTTCGGTAACCGCATCTACATCACAGTGCATCACCTTTGTAGTCATGTATGGTACTGTAATCGTCATAAGGTCGATTTGACTAAATTTGGACTGTACGCGTGATGGGTTCAAGGGTTCTTCGTCGATTGGTTGGAATAATGCATGCAGCAAAGCAACCTGCGAATTGCAGTGACCACCCGTTAGTCCAGTACACGACTTCCGTTGGTATTCATGCACGTCTGGATTGATTGCTGATTCCTAATTGCTCCTAAAGTTGCCCCACGCGTTTCAACGGCATGCCCAAGAAGTTATGGTCGCCCGGCTGTGTTTACGGAGGCTTGACGTGACGTGGGATACGCTATATCCACTGTCTGGTGTTAACTAACTAACCGTTGTATCATCAGCCGACTACAATTCTCCGAAGATATCTGTTCTTGCCAATTAGTCGAGTTAGAATTGTGGCCTCAATCAAAGTCGGACCGCCCGCTCAGTTCCATCTCGGTGAACGCCTGTATGTCGTATATATATTCTCGAGTGGCAGGAATTCGGACGGGCAAGTACGAAGAATAATATGCAGCCGCGAATAATAGATATCTAACTAGAGGCGTCGTAAATATCAATATTAGTACTATGAAAAAAGAAATAATTTCGCACAAAAAATAAAACAAAATGTATAACATTTTCATGTTTGAAAATCTCAACTTTTTAAAAATAATAAGGTATTACATTGCAAAGTATCTTCCACAAAAAATTGATACGTTTTCATATTACATTCCTAAATTTTAAATAAATTTTAATTATTACTCTTAATGTAACAATAAATGTTGTATTTTAGTTTTTTTACACGCGCGTTCCGAGAACGTGAAACAAGCGACAAGAATTATAAGTCAGACAAACTTATTGTGTCTGTTGAATACACCAAAGTTACAAGAGGAAGGGATAGAAGTTGTTTTGAGTTACACTTTAAGTTTCAGGATCGTCGAGTTAGCGCGTGTGTGGTAACACGGACGCGACGGTTGTTTGTAATTTATCGTGATTTTGTACTGTAAAATATTCAAACTTCGTTATCTTAGCATGACGTTCGCTTCCTTCACGTACTTCCTTTGTATGCCGAGCGAAACAGATTGTCTTATAACAATTTATTATGGAAATTCAAACATTTAAGGCGGCACAAACATTGCTCTTGGTATTTGTCGACCCGGTTTTAAAAGCAATACCATTACGCTCGACCATGTTACTGCATTTTTCATACTAGCGTGAAAATTATGGTTTAACCATGATAACAATTCCATTAGCAGGATGACACTACTGCGATATAACTCATTGTTAAAATGGCAGTAAAGAATTGATACGTTGAAATAAATTTCCCAGACATATCTAGAATTTACACTAGTATTTACGTAAGATAAAAGAGGAATGCGTTTTTCGTTCAAATAAAATTTTTCTATCTGGGTCGCATCAAGTGATAAAAATCGCAATGAAAAAAAAAATATGTACTGCCACTCGGAGATTTTCAGAAATTACCTGATATACACTCAAAAAGATTTGAGATTTAAAAAAATTAACTGATATACAAAATCCTTTCAACGTACTCCATGTTATGCACTTCATGTATTTAGATTTAAGACCTATCAAAAGTTGCACGGAATAATCAAAGAATAAAAGATACTTTCAACCGAATGCGTCTCTGTAAAACATCGCTCCGTCTTACTTATAGAAGAAAAAAATATTTCAAGTAATTGTTCCAAGAGACAAAAAGAATTTCTTAACGCGAGTTCAAGAAGGGTCAGAATGCAGCTAAGTCACTTTCGTGTGCAGTGGATTAAATCCAATTCCGTCGATTCAAGACTTCCAGCTGTTCACGCGTCGGAAGCGCGCTATGGCGGTTGAATTTCCCTAAAAAAACTTGGCGCGAAAAACACGTCTTTCTGATGGAGGGATACTGGCAGCTGCGGCGAAACAGATTTGGAAGTGAGCAACTCGATGTAAAATGAGGCCGAAAAGTAAGTTCTACCGGTTGTAGCGAGCGAAAAAATAAGAATCGGAGCGGAGAACATCGTATAGACCCAAATAGCGATGACAATTAGCAATTCTTACTTCTCGAAGCATCGTGGAACAGCGGATTTTCACACGCGGACCGACCCGTGCTTCAAACTAACTTAGGGTTAAGAAAGTCGAGCAAAACCTCTACTTCTTTCTGAGAACGTCTCATGATTCCGACGAGGGTACACGACGAGGGTAAGAAGGCGCCGCGCGTAGGTGGATGGTGATAAGAATCGTGTAAGGGGTTGAGCGCGGGTGGAGCGAAAGCAGAAAAGAAGAATAAGAAGGAGAATAAGAAGAGCGTCGCTAGAACCGCCGTGAGATCTCCGTAGATGTCGATGAAGCTAGCAGCGGGAGCTAGCAGCGGAACGTCCCGCGGACAGGGCCGAATATCATATGGGTTTCTCAGGGAGTCCAAACGTACCGTAGGTTAATTATTATTAGCCGCTGGGATTTTCTTAGATATTATTAATTAATAAAAATTAAATTTATTTATATATAAATGTTTTTTACAATAATCAAACTGTTTTTTCATCGGTTTGATATAAAAACATGTTTTAATTATTATAGATTATTCGATAAATATATAATTGTAGAACATAGCAAAGAACGATTTTCTCCAAATTTTTAGGGAATCACGTTCTTGTAACAACAAAACGATTCAGCAAGTATTTGGAACAATCCGCGGTTTTATATTAATTGTAATTAATTTTTTATTCATAATTTATTCACCGGCGACCAATCGCAAAGAACGACTCCCTCCAAATTTTTAAAAGATCACGTCCTTGTGACAACAAAACGATTTAGAAGGTATTTGCAACAATCCGCGGTTCTCCTTAATTGTTATTAATTTTTTATTGATAAATTATTCAGCGGCGACCGATCGCAAAGAACGATTCTCTCCAAACTTTTAGGGGATCACGTCCTTGTGACAACAAAACGATTCAGCAAGTATTTGGGACAATTCGCGGTTTCCCTTAATTGTTATTAATTTTTTATGCGTATGTATAATTTTACGGTCTCTTGTAGGTTTATCGCCGTGCACGCTGTGAAATTAGCGCGAGAACAATAAAATTCATAATTCTCATATAATAGTGTTCGTATATAATGAAATAAGCGAATGCAAAAGATTACTTTGACAAATCATTATGATTACCGGAATAGTTATTACCCCGAAAATATAATATGTTTAATAAATTAATAAAACAAAGTGCTTCTAAAGAAATTTTAAGAGCTAATCTCCGTAGCGATTTGTTCGCGGGGTTTGATTTATAAGTCTGTGAGAGCCGCCGTGGGACGGAGCGGGGTATGCCTACACTCACTCCCACACCGGCGTTTCTTCGTTCGGGGAATAAGAAGAACCGAAGGGGCCGGAGAGAGCTCTGAGCGAGGAATGAAAAAGGAGGAACGGAAGGAGCGCGGGTAACAGAGGAGTTTCGGAACGATCGCCGGCCCGTGGCTTCACTTACGGATGATGCATTGCTCCGTAGTCGATTTCAGGCACAGAAAGATGGAACCGCGGTAATGGATTCGAAATGGCTGGAAATAGTCGGCCGCTGTCACCGCGAGCCACCTCTTTCCGTCTCTCTTTCTCTCTCGCTCTCCATCTCTATCTCCTTTGGCTATCTGTATCTTCTTTCATCCCCCACTCAAAATTCACAGCACGCGATGTACTCCTTCAAGAACAGACCGGCGGCGTGTATGGAACTTCACAAGATTCTCGTCTATATTTTTGCGCGTCTGAACTTTCGCTCGCACGAGCGAGACTGCGATATATTCGAAAAGCAGATCGCTCTCGCCACATAGAATATTTAATTGATACGTTTATCGCGCAATATAGATACAATATAGGATTGATCTGAAGCTTTCATACTTTCAAAATAATTGATTTGTTAATTAATTATACATAATTTTTGGATCGCTGTTGAAAACTATGAAATTAACGACTTAATGCAGATTTAAAGCACTTTGGAGATGAAAGAAGCTCACCGCCAATTCGCACCCCTTACTACACTCTACAACGTACTTTGCGACCACGAAGTACTGCGAATCTTAACACGTACCATGCAGTTCCGTAAGCTCTTTTATAGCCTGTGGTACCCATTGTCAAACGGCAAAAGAATTCTGTGATTCTAGCAGGCAATACCCTCCGTGCGCCGAATAACGGCCTAACTGACAACGACAATAGTAAGAGAGTTTGTTATCGAAAAAAAAACAACGTCGAGATAGCTTCTCGAAGGAAAATATTTCTTGAAAAAGACCTATGTTTCTCTAAAGATATAACGTACCGCACTAATAAAATTTACAATATAAATTTATTCTTTTGAGAAAGTTCAATATATCTATATTTTCTTTTGCAATTATTTTAATATAATAATCTTCTTTTAATCTCTTATATTGGACAGATCTCGATTAGTTTCTTTTACACTTTAAATAAAAGTTAGTATGTAAATATTTCAATACAAAATTGATTGAATAATTAATAATAAATTGATTGCATAAAATTTAATACCACAACGCTATAATTATTGTAACTAATTATATTTTAATAACAATATTTTAAATTTACTGTTTCTCTTAAAGTAGAGAATATTTAATACGTAATCTCTCTTTTAGCGTATCATTATCTATTTATCGAAGAAAACTCACGTCTTAAATTTTAAATAGCGCACACGGTATTGGATGCGTCACGTAATGTATTATAATAAGTTTACGCGAAAATATGCGACACAAAAGCTTGTGCTGATCTTTTAAATTAATAGTGACGTATATTCGACGTGTCGCCTGATTCCGTGGACACTGGAACGTCCGTATCGCGTGACTTGAATTCCGAATGACATATGGAAGTCAATACATCGACGTCTTTCACTCTTCTCTGCCCTTTCTTTCTCTTCGTCTACCCTCTATCGTAGACATGTGTGTGAAGCGAATCAATTTAGCTCGGTCAGCATAGATTCCACGTCAAGATAAGTTACACCCGTCCAGGAGCAAGTTATGGGTCGGACGGACGCAAAACTGTTTCAAAATTTCTAAAATGTACACGTATACAGTGGTATCAAATTTCTGAAATTCTCTTCACCCTCAGTGTAACATAACATTCCATTAAATATGACCAACCCTTGCAGCAAAACGATCAAGTCCATTATTTCGACGTTACTTTATGCTGATAGAAAATAATACTCACTCTGACACGTAACACTTTTAGAATTTATTTGAATGCGCGAATTCATTAAAACTATATATATGCTACAAATAATTTAACTTTTTTTATAGTATGTATAAAGGAAAATGTTTGCACGCGGTGTGTGAACACATTGCATGGACATAAAAATGAAGCAAATATAATATATTATCTTGTTAGTTTATTAGTTGTTATTTTGTGCTTTAAAAATATACATCAGATATTTTGATGTAAAGACAGCTTTGATTTCGGAGTAGCCGAAATTTGCGCATATAAACTATCGAACATTTGAACTATCGGAATTTGTAGATGTATCGTTATATAGAAACGATTTAAGCTCTTCGACTAGTTAGTCACGAATTAGAGATTCCGAATTTAATCGTGGATTACCGCAGAGTCAGTTTCACGAAATGTACGATGTATCTGCCAAAAGCGGCAAGTTCCCTCAGCGAACTACATTTCCAGATCCTTTGCCTTTGATGAAAGGCAGCTAAATTGATATGTTAAATTTCGCACATATATATAATGAGAGATATATATAATATATATAATATATATAAAATATCGATCCCCTTTAAAGTAGATTATTAGAAGTATTTAATCATGACATCATGATACAACTTTATTGTACATATGTAAACATAATAGTCTATAAAATAGTCTATGTTTTAATATATTAATTTATTTAATTGTAGACGCAAATAAACCTATCGGCACTATATAATTTAACGCGACGCTATTGATTGCACAGGTCATTGTTTTCGCGTTGCAAACGTTTCGTTAATTCTTGGCAAGAAATTTCACAAAAATTCCGTTCCCAACAAATCCGTCGAAGAACCACAGGCGCCGCCGTAACTTCTTGGCAACGTTTAACGATCACTACGCGTTCGACATGACCATTCGCTCCGCGTTTGTGAGAGCAAACAATCATTGACACGATCGGGCGTAAGTAATTGTTCCGCAAGTTCGTTTTATACCCCGAACAAAACTCTCGCGCGACTGATCGCGAAAAATACGAAACGGAAGTGCATCCTGTGTTTGTGCCGATGTGGTCAATGGAGAAGCTTCTCACAAAACTGCGGTCGTACCAAATGACCGGTGTTGTGAGCTTTTAACGCGATAATTTGAAAAGGCGTTTTGCCAATGAGAAAAATCGGTTTTCAGCAGGCAACAAGGGTGGAACAAAAAGATATCTATTACGCATTCCACACCTGCCTCTGCGTAACACTCGTGCTGAGAAAGGCGAATGAATACCAGAGGGTAAGAAAGAAAGAAGGAAAGGGAAGAAAGAACGAGTGAAAGGGTGAATCATCCCAGGAACGTTCGCAAAGTGGCACCTCGTTATCTTTTTAATTGCTCGTCGCGGACGCGTTACCGAAAGATTCTTATAATTACGTGGCCGTTCTTCGACGCGATTACGCCGTTAAACGAACACGATTCTGGCCTCGTTTTTCCATTTCTACAAGATTACAAAATCTCATGCTTGCGCAAACACTCGCGTAAATAATACCAGTTATTTAGGTCAACAAGAGCAATGCACCAACGCAACGTTGTAATTCGCCAGAGAAACTTATCATGTGATCGCGGTATTATCAATTTATTATTAATTTTTGATTATTTGATTTGTTTTTCAAGAGCAACACCCTCGAGAGGTCATTAGTTTCCAAATGTTTCATACTTCCCATTTATTTATCTCCATTTCCGCGCAACGGTGATTGCACAATTATGTTCTAACAAGATTTTAATTTGCTCGCTGACCAGACTGCAAAATAAATATGCTATACAGCGAAATATCTCTAACACGTCGCAGTGTGTGCTGCAGTTTTTGTATTTTTTAACACATATATGTGTACTTTTTCAATAAACGCATCAAAGTCGCTATCAATAAATAAAATTTTAAAAAATTATTTCTAAATTATATTTCTTCAAAAAATATCTCGACGTTATTGACAATTTTTCGTTTGTCTATATTGATCAATATAAGAATATTTCAGCTATTAAATATATTTATCGTCAAATACTCTCTACGAATAATTTAAGAAATTTGGAAAACTATCAACTGACACTTTTAAAATAATTGAAAAATTACTATATATATAAAATCAGTTAAAAGAGAAGCCGGGAGGTGTAGATTGAAAATGACGGACGAGAGAGAGATCACAAAAAAGCATGTCAGGTAGCGTACGTGTAGCCTGTTCTATATGGCGTGGTAATTAATTCGTATCCCACTATCTTAGAAACTATCTTCATGGAAGTACCTCACTGCCGCTGCACGTTGCGCACAGTGCATTTCGAGCAATCTGTCTACCCTTCCTTCCGGTCTAAGTGTGGCCGGCAAAGTTTATTCGAGATTAGGCGCTCCGCGAGCAACGATCGCTGCACATCGCGTGTCGACGGTCGCGTTGTTCTTCTAGTTTAAACCTATGTTTGCACTTAAGACTGGGTGGTGGATTATTAGGCAAGTCGCGTAACTCACGCACTTTGTGTGTAACACGCGTGTTACACACGTCAGTATACAGGACTGCTCAGAGAATGTAATTCTCAGGACTGATCAGAGAACGCATATGCTTGTAATTACAGCAGTTACAAAAAATTACAGCGTGTTCAGTTCGGGACAGATACAGAGTGGCGTAGCCATTATATATAAAAACTGTATAATTAACACGAGAAGTATATTTTGTGTCAAACAACGTCTTTTTTAGATAAATAAGTTCTTATAAGTGTGTTATTTGGTATGAAGTAATAAGAAGATAAATGTATAACTATTTTTACATCACAAACCATATCATCAATCATTCGTTTTATGAAGAAACGACTTCAAGAAAAGTTTATCTACGGTAATCGGAGTGCAATTGTTGCACACTTATTCTCTTTCTGCATAGAAGTAACATCGTCACACCTCAAAAATGAGTAGTAAATTCTCAACATAGAACCTATTCACATAGAAACTTCATAAATCAAAAACTCACGCGATTCCGCAGTTTCACGGCGACGCGTAAAAGAGCCTTTCGAAAGAGCGGCACGGCTACTAGATGCGATTATTATCCTAATTCGAATCTAGCGTGCACCGGATACGAGTGTCGGAGAAATCAAAGGATTGCAAACGACGTGGCGTGTCACGAACAGAACTTCCGCTCGGAGTGTTTCGCTTTTCTTAACGGTTCCCATCGTTAATCTTCGAAGAAGCGCGAACTTCGAAGCGCACGTTAATCAAAAAGTCCTGCGATTGGAAATCCTATGAAAATGATTTGCAATAAATCACGATAATCGCTGTCAAATGAATGTTAACATGCATAAATTGCTAAAGCTTGTATTTTTATTTTTTGTTAAAACAAATCATGCACAACGCGCTAATTATAGCATTCATAGCAACATAATATAATTTTTCTAAAACGTATAGTAATCTAATCGTAAGTTGTCTAAATCTAAACTGTACCACAGTTTAATTTACTTAATATAATCATTATTGTCAATTTCTTAGACATAAATTTACATATTCGTTTAGTGATGTATTTTTTATACTGTTTCTGTTTTGTAAATAAAAAACGAAGACCCTCATACGCCCCCAAGAGAATCTTTGTTCTTTATATTCGCATAAAAGCTGTTATATATCACGGGAAACTACAACGAGAGAAAAAAGAGACAACATGATAAAATTTTCAAATCTTTCCTGCAATAAAAAATAAAGATGCTAACAAGAGATTGAAAGCAATACATCCTTGGTATGATAGGAGTATATCCGATTTTCCGCAGCTAGAACGAATATTATGGTGGCCTGATAGATCGTAGCCCTCCGAATCTATGAAGCGGTTGTGAAACCGTATAAGCAGCTGTTCGCCGAACCGTTTCCTCCTTCCTATTTGGTGGGTTTGCACTTTAGGAGAGTAGCGAAGGAAACGTATGGCACGCCAGGGAAACATCTACTTTGATAGTGGATTTCGCCTCATCCCATCGTCTCTCGATCGACCATCTTCCTTTACTTTCCTCTTCCAGGTTACCTGATCTCCTTACAATACGTGCTAACCGTGTTTGAAGTCTATCGTTTTTCCGGCACAATTCGGATCTCGTTATATATTATATGTACAACGCGATTATCTTTATGAATTTCTTACGCATTTATAATAGTTATACCAATTCGTGAACTTATCACGTACTAACGTACGTAATACTAAAAAGTATATGTAATATTATTTTATTAGACATGTCAAATTTGCGACTAATTTACCTATAAAATTCATAATTACTTCCCACTAATAACGGTTACTGATGAAGAGCTTACTGTCCAAGTAGCTGTCTATATCGCGGGATATATTCAGGCTCACGTACCGCTGAATATGGTTAAATAAAGATATCGCGTGCGAGGTGTTCGTTAAAAGCTTTTAAGAAGCCATAACTTTATAATGCCTTCGGGATAATTTTCGCAGTAAAATAAGCTTGTCACAGCTTATTTCATACGCTGTATATACTTGGATAAAGCTGATTCTAAAATCGTCAATAAATTTAAACGCGAAATTTAAGGTGCTTGACAATCACATAATGTACAAAATATCACGTAGTATACAAATATGTATCGTAACATGAAACAGCCGGCCCATTTATTCGAACCTTTCTTTTATCAGTGTAAAAAAATTTAATATCCAAATATAAAACAATCAGCCAGTAACTAGCCAAGTATACTCTCATATAAAATCTGATGAAACGAAAAAAATATATTATAAAATATTAACTTAAAAGTACTTATATACAATGCTTTCGTATAAAATATAAACGTAAAAATTAAATAAAAATTATAAAATAATATATGTTGCCGTTTTTCTATTTGCTATGCTCATTGTCAAAAAAAGATATTCCTTTCTTAACACCCAATATCGGTTTCGTTTTATTGGCATGGTCATAGCGCACGATCGAGCTTTATCCCAATCACGATAGATTTAATTGAAATATCGTGTTTCGGGGAATATACGCTGCTAGCCTTTGTTGCACTGCCACGTTGATAGTTCGATCAGTGTGGAAAATAAAAAAAATAAATATTGGAAATATAAAACACGGAAGAATGAAGAAGGCAAAGTTTGTCTCAATTAAGCCATATTGTTTTCAGGAACGCGCTTGACGTATGTCCCAAATAATTCCAATATTTCGCATCCCTGATATTTATTTGGAAATCACACATAGTCAGTGACGTAATAAAATAAGAAAAAGAACACATTTATATATAGGCATTCATATTAAGAACCAACATCTCCCTTTATTTTTTAGCTCTCCTACAAATACCCAGTGGTCCCGAATTCTGAAGCCACGCAATTCTCAAGAGTATCATAAAGGAAAAAAAGATCCGCATGCGTCACAGTTTATGGCATATGACTTCGGTGAATGTTTAATGAATCGCGCATATCACCCTGGAACACGCAGAGCTGGGGAATATACGCCTTCGTGTTTTTTGTTAAAAAGAGAAATTTCCGAACAAACGAAATCAAACCATTAAAAATAAATCGATATTGGAAGACATCGAGTAAAATTAATAACTTGTTCGGAATTCTACGTTTTATCCTATATTTTAATCGCTACCTTGTAATGTTATACTGATAATTAATACTCCAAACAAATGCCCTATAGCAGTCAAAAATATAAATTTATCGGGTAGAACGCACATCGCGATGTTTCAATTAAATACAAAATATTTGTAGCACAAAAATATAGGGGAAAATTGCCTAAAGCGGTCATTTAAATCGTACTTCACCAATTTATTTTATTACTAAATATAATAATAAAATAATATGAAGAAAATGAGCAATCAGAAATATAGACAAAAAATACCTACATATATTTTACTTTATGTGTGTTACAAATATTTTCAAAAATCAGGTACAGTTCATGCAATTTTTTATCAATTTATATAGCTGATAATCTAAGAATACGAATTTATTCTGTATGTTTATGTTTTTATAAGAGTCAATTTATTATATCCATTTTACATCTATTTTATGTTCATATTATAATTATTATAAAAATTAAATCGATATTTTTTAAAAATATATTATGGTGCCTGAATCACATAGAGATTTCTTAAATCGTACTAATACAATTTAATAACTCATACTTATTTACTTATTATTTTATGATTATTTTTTTTTATTTATCACATTTATCGTATATATTATTTATATATTAGTCATAAAATGATAAATCAAATATATGTTACCTATGTATATCAAGTTAACTGCCGTACCAGCGAACATGAATTCTCAAATCATTTATTATTAATCGTATCATTATATTATGTTGGATCTTTTTTATCTGTTATTAATATACATGAACTTTCTGAAACATATTTTTATTCGCTAATTTAATATTTAAAAAAAATACGTTTTTGGAAACTGAGAAACCTTTTGCTTAAATCATATCTTTTATACACACAACGTCACAAAAAGGCTTATAATATATTAGCCAGCTCATTGGGTCATCCCACAAGTAATACGATTTTTTAGAGATATTTTTGAAATAAAACAAAAACTTGACATTTTAATTTTAATCCAAAATACATTTTCTTTTATTATTTACTTCTTTCCATCTTAATCTTAAATTTTCAATTCCTTGACGATAAAAGCCTTTCAGTTTTGAATTAAAGAATAAGCCAAGTTCCCTTTTATACCACATTATTTATGGGACAACCCAATATATTAAACATTAGACGTTCATTTCATCGACTACAATTGGCAAATAATCATCGTGACGATTCGACCATTGGTTTTGGTCCGATTGATCGTCAAGACGCCTTGACGTCACAATGATTTACCAATTGTAGTCGACGAAATGAACGTCTAATGTTTATTATATCGTTGGCGAATTACGAATGTACTTTCGGTCCAATACATTAAGTTGTTCTTTAAGCCAAAGATTAAAAATATATTAATAGGTGTCTAAACATCAAGCTACAATTTCCAATAAAACTTTTATACAAATTAGTACCAAATGAGAAATATAACAAAATATTTTAAGTAGTACGATTTCTTAGTGTAACTGTTCTTTTTATATATATATATATATATATATATATAATATAAAATATATATTAAAAATTAAATATATATATTATAATAAAATATATATTAAATATATATATTTAATTATATATATATATATATATATAGCAGTTAAATATTAAAACATACTTGTGGTACATGCCACATAATACGTTGAAATATTCTCTGATGCAAGTGCAGCAAGTCACAGTGAAGTGTAACCGAGAGTGTAACGAAGAGATTTGCGTGTGACGTTCATAATTAATACGGCTAACGAGCATTTTTTCGACGGCAAGAAAACGCTGAATATTGCCACTAGATATGCGACGCGTTCGCCCTTCGAATGCAGATATTATCGCCATAATGCGCAGATATCATCGCAGATAACTCTTGATAATCTCGTATAGTGCTAAGCACTTCCTTCCTCTTCGGGAAATGTTTAATACCGTCGTATTTAACGGGATGTGCATTGCGGGGTGCCGGGGCAAGATTTTTACCGTACCGGCGCGGGCGATACGCCCGGCCGCGAATAAATTCGAACCTTTCCGCGGCTGCTCGAGCCGACGACGATGCGACGGTCGGCTTCGAATTTGGTTTGCTAATTTCCTCGGCCACGGGCTGCAGAAAAGATGCACAGTGATGCACTGTGAGAAATATCTTTCCGTATGTGTATGTGTGTATATATTTGCACACACACACATACATATTCCGTATATGTGGCAGATCCGCTTGGCAGATCCGCCAACTACCACCCGCGACTCGCCGTTTCCGCCATTGTCAAGAGAATCCATAAATCTGTCGTCGCGCTTGCCTAGCTCACGAATCAGAGACGGATGGGGAAAAGGAAGGTGACGAAATATCGCGAAAACCCGTACCCAGTAGGACCGAGCAATCGGAAGCGATCCGATAACTTCGAACAAAAATGTAAAAGTCGTCAAGAATAAATCAGTGTAACTTGCGTGGGGCTGCCATATACATACATATAGAAGAAATAGATTCATCAAATTTCTTTTTAGCATCTTGATTAATCAAATTATTTCATTCTATGCTGGATAGATATTTCTTTCGTATTGTAATTTATAAACAAAAATCTCACACTTCCAATTACGAGAAAATAAAACATGAAATCTTTGAAAAGAGATAGAACCAGAGCTACGTTATTATTTCTAGATGCATTTTTGTTTTAAATTAACAAGTAAACATTTTTGCATAAACATATATAAGTAAGCCAACGGGCTTCTATATTAATAGAGTAATACTCGCTTTTCAACAGCTAAATTATTGAAAATGTAGAAAATAGCAACATGTCACAATATTATAACATGCAATACCAATTTCACCGAAACTATTCAAATATCTTCATCCATATTGCATTAGATTGATGAGCATTGGACGTGCGTCAAATGCATCACGCATATGCATTCATATTTCTTCGCTCGATGCTGTATGATTGGATATATATATATATATATTACAATGACAAATTACAACGTTCATCATCGTACTTTTGACAAGCAATATATAATAATGTTATAACTCTTTAATTATATTACGAATTCGTGTCGTTTTTAAAGGCTTACAATAACTATTACACCAGCGCGTCAATTTTATTATTTCTCTAAATTTAGTAATATATATATATTGATGATTTATTTAACTTTTTAAATTTCTTATTCAAGATAAAATTGCCTGAATTTTTATTCTTATAAATTACTAACGCATAAAATCGAGCAGATGATACTCAGTAGAAATTCATACGATATTAAACGACGGTAATATACTATTTCTAGACTCTCGAGAGAGAGTCTAATCCATTTCGAGGCAATAGACACACACACACACAGAGGCATTTTATTCACGTTTATAATATAATTTTACAAATCTATTGCCTCGATATTGCAATAAAAAAATAACTCACCGGTGCCGATGCGCAACAGCGGAGTTGTAAGTCGTAACCCTGCGTTGATCTGTAACAGAAAAATATTTTAACATTAAAGCAGCGTGTCTAAGATAATCGATACTAGAAATAATTAACTATCGCGCCCGTTAAATTTTGAAAACATTATTTTAACAGATATCTGATTTTACGTCCGTGCGAATTAGAGAGAGACGCGACGCTCGCGACGTAATATTTCTTCTCGCATATGTCGGAGTCGGAGATCGAAATCCGAAATTGTGAAATTGCGCCGGAGTTAAACCTCGAAGTGACGAGTTGATCACACATAATGAGCGAGCACCGCAAAATAATATAGTAACGAATAATTACTTACTTCACGGTTGCCCCGCTGTCGCCCGATGCCTCCCAGGCCTCCTCCTCCTCTCCTCGGTCCTCCGTTGTCGCTCTCCATCGGCCATCGGCGCACTCACTGACTCACTCACGACCACGCGGACGTTCACGAAAATCGACGATATCGTCGCTTACGCGATCGCGCGACACTTTCGACACTTTGCACGGCACTCCCGGTATTAATCTCGCGACGCGGCGCGTGCTTTGTTACACGGCGACGAAAGAATTACGTCGGAGAAGCTATACGAACGAAACTATTGTACGTACGATCCGCTTGTCGCCCGTGACGCTCGACGTCCCGCAGGTAAGTAGACGCTAAATGGCGGAAAGAATTTCGCGAGTCGCGCGGCCAACTTCACTCGCCAGGAGCAACCGTCGCGAGAACGCCACACTTGTCTGGCGATTTTGACTTAATTCACACTGTAGCTATCCCCCGCGGTCGAATACCGAAACACGATTCAATACGAAGTTAAACGTACGACGTTAATAGAGACTGTGATCTCTGTGATTGTTAATTATATAAACACGTCGCGGGGCACTATTCGATTGTAAGGGTCCGCCCGTATCTTTAATCCGTGTTCCGAAAACGACGCGATAGCAACTTAACTCCGGAACCGTGCGACGCGACGCCGCGACGTCGCGAGCCAAGTCGACGGTTGAGAAAAACGAGACCGATCACCCGAAAGAATGTAATCGAATGCGATATACCTCGCGGTATCCGTATAAATTCCGCGAAGCACGCCTATCGAACGAACACTCGATACATCACAGTTTGCCGTAATCTCAACCACCGGAGTCCGACGATACATGCGTAGGTAATTACTCCGCGATGCAACTCGAGAGCAACGACGTTATAGAATATAGAAAGGAGTCGCGCGGGTGCCGCGTGCCGCGGCGACACGAACGCGGTGAGAATGGTGAGGGGTAAGTGACTAGGCACGAAGCGCGTCAGGTGCGCGTTTGGTATGCGATCAGCCTATCCCCACTCGATCCCCCTTCCCATGTTTACCGCGGCGCGCGCGACCGCCCGCGACCCGCTGTGACGTCGTTGCTTTCGCTCTCGGATCACGTGATCACATCGCGCGGAGTTAAGATTATTCTCCTCACATTCGCCTGTAATTGGTCAATTTCTTACACGGCTTGAGGCTTAATCTATCGTAGTAATACGTGTGCTTCGCGGAATTGTTTCTTCGTTCGATGCTGTGAAGCAGGGCGCACACACGCTTTTCGTAGAACGTAACAGTAAGGTTTCGACCAATCACGTTGCTCGATTTTTACTTCTACGGTTACAGACGGCCGAATCGAGCAACGTGATTGGTCGAAACCTTACTGTTACGTTCTACGAACAGTGTGTTGCCGAACAATATATAATAATATTATAACTCTTTAATTATATTACTAATTCGTGTCGTTTTTAAAGGCTTACAATAACTATTACACCAGCGCGTCAATTTTATTATTTCTATAAATTTAGTAATATATATATATCGATGATTTATTTAACTTTTTAAATTTCTTATTCAAGATAAAATTACCTGAATTTTTATTCTTATATATTACTAACGCATAAAATCGAGCAGATGATATTCAGTAGAAATTCATCATATGATTCGTGCCATGTACGATATTAAACGACGGTAAATTAAATTTACGTTTGCCTGCTTTGAGAACGCCTCGCCGAATTTGAAACGGTTGATAACCCTATATTTCTATATGTGTGTAATCCTGTTACGTAGGAGATAGCAGTGGCAATTGTGTTAGTGTGCTGCAAATGGAAGTAAAATCCTAAACAATACGCCATTTAATTTGTGACGCCGAAATAATGACGAAGAAATAATCTCTTTTCGAATGCACGCATGCAATAGATGCATGTAACAGACAATGCATGTAGACAATCTCGATTTTTTCAAACATATATCAGATTTTAAATAAAATTAGAGCAATTTAAAAGCGGTTTAATTTGTATTTTTAATAATATTGAGATTTCGCGATAAAAACTTATTTTCTCGCATCCGTTAATTGTCTTTAACGAATAATACTCGCCAAGCAGAGTGTCTTTATGATCTCAAGCGGAATTAAAAATCTTATTACACCACGCCGAGAAGCGCTAAATTGCTATTAGTTTTCTCTATCTATAGAAGAGATATTCATTATTTTATTAGATATCTGCGAAAACGAATAGTACGACGCGAAATGGAATCGGGAGAAGGGCAACGTTGTGGTGCGAGAGGAAGAGGACGATGATATAGCATGGCGAGCGAGTAGAAAAACAGGAAGCTGGGCGCAGAGGGCATAGAATTGTCCATGCAGCGGTGTTTATGCGCCCCGTACGTATTTCTGCCGCGGCTTTCGCGCTCGTGTATCCGCGTGTACTCGAAATATCAATATTCCATTTTCGTGTCGCTCGATATATTCGCGCCGGACGGGCACAACGACGGAAAGAGTCGGAATTTGCAATACGCGTTTCCGGGTGAGATGTGTTCTGTACGGATTTCGCTTTCCTCCCTCACTTATATTACACTGGTTTATCCTCGTTTCCCAACATCACTATCATCGGCTTGTATCCCCACGAAGTTATTGAGCGTTACAATGAATGCTATCATTGACTCTACATATATATAGTTATTCGAAACGTGAGCCGTAACAAAATACATAGCTTTAAACTACAATTCTATTCATATATAATCTGTTAGTAAGCGTGCCAGGAGATTGTGCCTTATCGTTCGACAAAGTTTAAAAATAAAATTAATTCTTATAAATTTCTTTTTCGAATAACAAGATACAATTTTAAACAAGATACATCAGTAATCGCTATTGTGATTTACTTTAAATTAAATTATGGAGAAGTGCAGATAGACTGAGTTATCGTGAAGAAGATCGTTCGAGTTAACTAGCTCGTCAAAATTTTCATTCTACGCGGCGTGATATCTTTTGAACGGATAATTAATGACCACCCGGCAAAGAAAGCAATTGTCGTATGTTGGCTGTTCATAAGATAATGGCCTAATTTAAACGGCTGTCTACTTTCCGGGGGAGAAACCGGGCGAGTCTCTCTCGCAAAAGGGAAACAGAACGGGAGACGCGCGTCCTGGCCCCCACGAAAGGAATCGCGCTCGAGATACGGTCTTATCGCGAGAACGATTCATTCCCTCGCTTTCAGAAGTAGCTGACTCCGTTGCGTATGCATTACGCGCCGTCCGTTTATCTGCCTCTGCCTCGCAGCAAATTCGCGTGTTCTCGCGCGAAGTCGTGGGCGATGAGGAAGAGTCGCGATGCCGATGTATTATACTTTTACGTCGAGACTTGATTCTCTCCTCCTAGATTCATTCTTGAATATACACACCGTATCTCAAAAAGACCCGAATTCGTTCGGCTGGCTGCTCAGAAAATGGATGAGATCGACATCATCGCGCAGCACATCGGATCCCGCTAATCTATTTCAGAATCCCGCAGCAATCTCCCCGCAATTATGTTAGTCTAAATTCAGTTTCTCCACAATTGGTTCGCAGGTGATGCTTGGACCATGACGGTGTAATTACATCACCCAGGTTTCACTGCATGAGATCCAATCGTACGACTACAACTGCAAGCAGTACAACTGGATAATACTGATGATGAAATACCGATACCAGCTACTCCCGTGCAAGTATCACTGCCATCATACCGGTAATTCATTTGTTTGTTATAAACAATAGTAATAATCCTATTCTGCGCGCGACCTGCAGAGGCATTTAATCGTACCACAAATATCGTTATAATTTAACAGCAATTTGTAAATTGTAATACTGCTGTAAATCTGTGTACGTTAATATTGTATTTAATATAATGCAAAATGATTCCCAAAGACACTATTGATTAGTTATTAGAATTATTATTAATTAATCGTTCGTGAAATGACATTCATTTTACGAGATCAAACTCGTAATATCGCCGTGACCGGAAATCTGTTCACCGATAGGTGTGAAGCAATTATAATGGGTACAGGGAAATTGTGCGTTGCGCGTACTGACATGGGTATGACGCAACGTGACGTTGAATCGAGTCGATCTCTACCCATCAAAATCTCACCGAGAATTTCAGCATATAGATTCAATCATAATAACGGAATTAACGTGAGATAGCTTGCTTTAAATAATAAAATCCACCAAGTTAACTCCTTTCTCAACTGCACATCCTGAAGATATCAGATAAAATATTAAAATTACGTGATATAGAAAAACACAATCTCACAATAAGCGGTACACGATTCACGTCAACTACAACTGACTACGACTAGTATATACCAGCTCGGAAAAATCCCCGCAGAAATGAAGGAGTGTCGCTTTCGCGACGATTCGGGTAAGTGATATCTAAGCGAGCGTTAAGCGCGCTCGGCGGTGGAAGAAATATGCGTTAAGGAACAGGGACGTCATTCTCGGATACGCGCCGGGCTGGCGGAAGACGCGGAGAAGAGAGCGTGAAAAGGGGGATGGCGGGCGCGCCGTCGGCCAGAGGGAAATATAAATCAGGAATTATAAAGCAATTTTGCGGAAACCGCAACAAAACTCGCAGGAGTAAGTTCCAGTCGTTCTCCCCAGACATTGTGTTGGTGAGAGAGAGAGAGAGAGAGAGAGAGAGAGAGAGAGAGAGAGAGAGAGAGAGAGAGAGAGAGAATGCGGGGGTTGACGACGGCGTGCGCTTGCTTTCAGCTAAACCGTTACAAACGATGGTGCGCCTGCTTAATCCGCGCATTACTCTTTTCTTGTCGGCGTGCATGCGTTTCTTGCACGCTGCACCCTGCTCTCACCGCTCTCCGGCGGTTTCGATTGTTCTTTGATGAACGCGATTTTGGCGATTTCTTTTCAACCGGGAAACTGTTTGCTACTTCATCACGTTACCGTGATTTCATTGTCGGTCCCTCGCCGTATAAATTAAGTAGAATTAAGGATCAATTAAGAATAAGTTAGGCAGTCATTAAGAACTCATTTGGAGACGATTAGCTATTTCGCGAAAATCGCAACAAAACTCCGCGGTTAATAAGCTTCGCAGTCGAATATGCCCGGAATGAAATGTACGAAATTATATCTACGTTAGCGCAATATATTTTAACGAATTAATGATGGCAGCCATTATAGTACCGACAGTTAAATAACTTTATCACGCAGGATTAACGGCTATGAGTAATTGCAGACATTGACGAATCGATGCAACTAAAACCGTGTTGTGCATAATTCATGCGCGCGTTATTGCGCGTGGAAAACACGCAACAAAAATAACGCAGGTTTAGTATACGAAATTTAGCCAAAATTGCAAAAGTTACTGAAATATAATGGCAAAAAAAAGAGAAATAACAACTGAGAGATCTATAGTTTCAAAAAATATTAATTTATTAAACTAGCAAGAATTTTATCAGTCACCTGATAAATTACTCAATAATAGAGTGTTGCTTTCTTTCAATTCTTTTGTTTCCTTCCACGTAGATCGACTTTTATTTCAATGACGTCATAATAGATTATTGTTCTTGGTGTTTCGCCCGTCATAACAGCGCATTAATGCAGTTATACAAGTAGCTCGGCAAGGATTTGCAATATCTACGAAAGCTGGAATCGATTTTGGCGATGATGAACCGCGCATCGCGAAGCGAAGCACTTGCGCGAAGCGCCGTTACTTTACATATTAATATCTTTTGGCCGTGGCCTGCGTTCCTTCAGCGTCAATTTTCATCGGCTGAGGTCCAACAAGTTCCGCGGCTGTCACAGATGACGGAGGACCTTCGAGACACACGAAACTGTTCGCTTGAATTATTACTTCCGGGAAGATTTATGTTCGCGCAATCCAGTATTGTAATGGAATTGCGGTATCCGCATTTCAATTCACCATGCATTGATTTATAATCCTTTTAACGTGCGTACATTAAAAACTTTTCTTCATTTCGGTTTTGCATTACGTCGAATTCGAGCAAGTTGTAATCGAGAAAAGAGTTATACCCCGAGGGTGCGAGAGTTGTAAGTTGCAAAAATTAACTGTCTTGCATAGAATATATGAAATGTTTGAAATTCACTAAACAATAAGTCACCAAGTCACGAAACGATAGAATTCTTTTTCCAAAAGCTGATTAATTCTATATATATTATAAAAATTCCTTCGTATTATTAATCAGTTTAATTATACTATTAATTGATGCATCCTTATATAAAGTGATCTATTGCATCAGAAATGTATTGCTATTATGTTAGTTTACGGGAAATGAAAAAATATGATAGATTAATGCGAAAGACAATGTCCACTATATGTATATCGCATATTGCTCTATATGCGACCTGCCTTAGAAAGATATAGAGAGCGAGAGAGAGAAAAAAAAGAATGTGCAAGCAAATAAGCGTAAAACAAGAGTATTTGTACTATTTGTAGTTGGTGTTCTACTCCATCATAAAGTTATAACTTGCTTTCAAAAAATAACTGACTTCTGAGTTGTTGAAAAGTAAAATGTTGAAATCTACATTTCAGTACAAGGTATTTAAAATGTGCAAATCATAATTTAGAATTGCACCTCACTGAAATATAGATCTTAGTTTTTTGTAATACTCTTTTAATTTCTAATTTATAGGATTGCATTTTTGAAAAAAATGGAAAAAATAGACTAAATCAAGAGACACGGTAGTGTCTCGCGCCAAGTACACGCGGAGCGAGACCGATTATTTATATGTTATCAGATGCAAAATAAACAATATTCACAATTCGATACGCAATAATGTGAAATGACTCGTGCACTCCATTTTACGATCTCGGGGTAACATTGTGTTTCTAAAATGCTTGTAACATTAATTAACAGCACGCTGTTAATTAGCAAAGTTCCACGGCACGATTCCTCGTACTCATCACGGAACGCATGAACTTGCAGACAGTGGCTATAATTTTACCCCCACTCTATGGCCGCGTTTAATTTGAATTGTGCACTTCACTCATTTCGAGGATATACACAAAGGATTCATACATTCAAATTCCAGGGATTTATTTAATTAAAATGGTGAAGTCTCGTCATTTTTAAAGGTAACACGTAAGTGAAAAGTAAGAAAAAAGTAGGAAAGCGAGCACACGGAAGCACAATGTTTGATATAAAAACTTGTTGGGCACAAAAATGTGGTGTATGACAAAACGAGGGTGAAAGTGCTAACACGAGCGATGTTTATCGCGCGAAACGATATCTGGCGGGTATAATAACCCGCGTGTTCTGTTTCTGTTAATTCAACGGAGTAGAAACTGGAAGGAACATATTACGCTGACATGCTATTGCGTATGTTGCACATAAGCCGACGCCATAAAGTTGGGTAAATTTAAGTGCAATCGCTGTCCATTTTTCTCAGATATGCTCGCGATCTTCGCAAAAATAATTGCTCAAAATTTATTACGGTATAATAAAATAATTCGAACAGAAACCTGGATTTATATAACCTCGAATTTAATTTCAATATAAAGAAATAATTGACAATTACTATTAATTAATTTTTTTTTTTTACTATTAATATCTTTTTATAATAAAAAATCTTTGCTGTTTTATTTTTGTTCCTTATATTATTTTATTTTTTTCAGTGTCTTATTAAACATTAAAAGATTAAAAATGCAGACGATAGTCCATAAGAGTGGTTCATGTAGAACGTCAGGCAAATGCGAGTATTTGTGAGCATTGGGCAGCGCCGAGCCGAAATGTCTAAATGTCGGTTCGCAAAAGATGGATGAACCATCAGGTGGAGTATCGAGTGATGCGCCGTAAATGCGCGAAGCGGAAAGGGCGGGCATCGCACGCGGATGTGGTCTGGGAATGGCAGCCGCTGGAAAATGGTCGGATATTTTCGGATCCGCCGGTAGTTCGCACGATCCTCAAGAGAGGAAGAACCACCGCCTGGCCTCGGTATCGTTTAAGCCATGTATCTTCGATCGCGACGGCGTCAAATGCGAGAGAAGCGCAATTCATATTGTATGAATCCAACGAGCTTGTTTTATCGTGAACTCCGAATTAGACGTGATCGTATAATTTCTGATATGTTAGCTAGATAAAAGGTGCACTTCTTACAATTAGATATTCTTTTATCTCGATATAAATACCTGATAAACTTCGCAAAAAACTGCGTCTGTAAATATTATTCAAAGACAAATAGTATGATTCTTATCGTCATTAACAGCATAATAAATGCAACGATAAATTTAACGTCTTGCAACTTATCGAGATAATAATCATGTATTGGAAGAATAGGATTTAATGTCGAATTATTGAGCATCAAGATTTTTGTTCTTAAAGATTTTTGCACACTGAGAATACATATTGCCGTATTTGCTCACACAAGTGTGAGAACAAGTGCAGTCTCTACAATGGTTATCCTTTTGCGCGTTACCTTGAAAAGTTTCCAGATTATCGGAGAAAATTTATAGTGATAGAGGGACAACGTAGAACCGCGCCAAATCTATTTGGTTGGCGAGGAAACGACTATTATTCCGGTTGGCCGGTATACCAAGGTCGATTTCGCGAAATTTTATAAAGCAGTAGCAAGCTGATCCCTTATACAAAGTCAAAAACTATCATTTCACGCAATAACTTACTTTGACGTATCTCGCGACATTCGATCGATCTGTCATGTTCCATTCGTAAATAGATATCGGTCGTGACAAACTTATAACATTCACATCGTATTCAAATCGTATCAGGGCTCGGATTTATTCGCACCTTACAGACCCGTAATGAAATGCAACGTAAATGCACCATCCGTGCAGCCGACAGCTCGCGCGGGCTGAGTACATTCGATACGTCACGCGGAATGCGCTCTCGCAGTTCGCGGCTTTGAAAACAAATCGCAATGAACGAGAGAAGCAGAATTTACCGATGGGGCACGGCAAAAGGGGCGCAGGGTGCAATCTCTGCGCGAGCGCCGTTGTAGAAGCGAAAGTAGCTTGGAAAGCGCGGCGGGCGGGCGGGCGAACGTGTGTGTATATAAGATATCCTGCGGTAATACGTTTGCCTGCAACAGCCTTGTGCACTCTGTTTACCTCCGACAAATCCCACTAGACACGATATTATCCCTCTTATATACCCTCACCCGCCGTCATCCTCCGGGAATCCGCGACGCCGCGTCGCGTTGCGTCGCGCCACGCTACGCGGCTATGACTCGATGCAGCTTTTCCAGCATGCCCGGAAAACGGTTCCTGAAACGATAACATACCGTATCGCAGTTTGCGCCCTTGTCACGGGCCACCTGGCATTTAAATCGTTCAAGCATGCCGGGAAAACGAAGAAAACCCGTGGCTTTGGTACAGATTGGAATAGTTACGACGCTTTATTTCTTCCGAATCTATTGTCGCTATCAGCGGATATACGAGCGGATTTACCACGTATCACATACTTAATGTGAAAAACAAGTTTAAATTATTAGCACCTGAATTATAACCGTAAAGAAATGTGTTATGTGAGATTGAAATACTGTAAAATACATATATTTTTTTTGTGGACAAAATATATAAATAAATATAATACATTAAATCAAATAAATAACGATAGTTATGTACGATATATGGAAATATCAGAACGGTGAGAGAAAACTATACATCAATTTATTAATAATTTCAATTATCAATAATAACTTACGCAATATTTTACTACTATAAAACAGAGTAGCGAGTAGTCGAGCATAGTCGCGATTGTTAATTGCTGTCGGCTGAGCGCGCGAACATAAAGTAACGCTACTCTTAAAAAATAAAAGAGACAAAAAAATGGGCAAAAATAAAACGTTCCCCCGAGTGTCGTCGAAATCATTGAAGCTCTTGCAGTCACTGGAACGTTTCGAATCAAATGGTCGGCGCGATAAATCGTCGAAAAAAAAAAGGGAACTATAATAGAGGAACGGGACGACAATAACGCACGTGTGCGTGGAGTGAATCAACCGCGATATTCTCGCGACGAGGAAAATGCGTGTGTGCGTGTGCATACACGCGTACGCGTAGTCGCGCGATTCCGGCAAATGAAAAATCAACGAGCGGCGAGTCTCATTTGCGCGGCATGCAACTACCCCTTTTCACAAACGCGTTAGAGCGAGTTGGAGTTAATGAGATACCACGCCGAGGTCGAGCCTCGCTTTACAGGTGGTTTACATCGCGTTTAAAATGCCAGTGTGTTAACTCCGGATTTATTGACGCCGAAGAACAGCCCTTGGCACGGTGCCTCCCGCGGCTCGGTTTTCCCGGCGTATTTATATATAGATATATCTCTCATAAGAATGTCGGCGCAATGAAATATATAATATGCATTTCGGCATTAAACGCGACGTCGCGTAGGCGACTCTAACGTTGCGGTGAATAATATCGATAAATATAATGTCTAACTTAAAAAAGACTCAGAATCTCGAAAAAATCAATATAATGATATTCATGCAGAATTAACGATATTTAATAATTATTTTGCTAATTATTAACGCTTCACGTGAAACGGTAAATCTCACTACTTTGTTATTTACGTACCGTACCGTACCACATATGACACATATATACATATGTGAATCCACGGTTCTCGAAATCGACGCATCGTAGCACTTACCGGTTCTAGTACTCATAGTAGTACCGCTGCACTTTAGACTGTCAAAGACCAAACGCGGAGAGAGCGCAAACCATAACGAGCCCTAATAGCGAAATGACCCTAATTAACTGATTGATTAATGACAAGGCGCGGACTCCATATATTCCTCTCTGATTCGTATAAATGCAAAGCGATTGCCTATGCTCTCTTGCATGGTTCGAGGACTCTCAAATTGTTTCATCTAACGGTTAGACTAATTATCTTCAGTCTTTACTAATTATAACATATCTGGTAATAACAATTTAACAATTAACAATACTCCAGTATTCGCGCTTTTTTCTCAAGATAGTATGGTAGCAATTTTTTCGGTATTTTTCCGCGTAATTTAACACACACATCCCACACACAAAATTTGTATACTATATCCTTTTTATAATATTAAGTTAGCATAACTTTATATTTATTTTTTCCGGTGGAGAAAAGCTTTATTTAATTCATTAAAGAACCCCGCAACAGTCTTTATGAAAATGGGGTCCCGGTCAAATTGGCTAAAATTTTAATACGATGTATTATAGGTTTCGACTCACTGATCAAAAGTCTCAAAGGTTTATTAGACCAGAAAATCAAAAGTTTTTGTGTTACGGCGGCTCAAATGTCCAAAATTAACCTCCACATTAAATCTCAAGTGCCTACCACCACGTCCACGTCGTAAGAGTCGAGTAACGGTTGTCTAACCGACTGACGAGGTCAATTTACTAAAAAACTTTTGATTTTCTGGCCCAGTGACCATTAAACTTTTAATTAGTGAATCAAAACTACATCATATCAAAATTTCAGCCAATTTGACCGGGAACCTATTTCTATATAAAGACTGTTGCGGGATTCTTTAATTAGATAAAAAAATTCTTACTGTAGCTTCAGCACAATATAAACAGAGAAATGTAAATATAATGCATCTCTGTATTATAATCACTAGAATCCAATTTTACATAAAATACTACTGCATCTTGCTCAATACGTCTAACATATTTTCCTCAGAATTACAGCGAGTTGAAAAGAAGCTTGCAAATAAGTCGTGAAGGGCTGCTCCATATTTTTCAAAAGTACATTGCCAATCCTTTGGGTAGAAGTTTTCGCCTTCGTGGCAGACAGACGTGCTTGAGTTATCACTAATGAACCTCTGGCAGGAAGTTTAAAAAGTTGATTCGCGAACTAGCCCCCAAGGAAATCTGTCCGCAGATCAGACACCGGTATAGTTGGGACTAATTGTTAAGATGACACGTTATTCTATAATCTAGAAACTTTCCAAAATTATATAGAAACTGTTTCAATGAAGAAGAGATTAAGTCCCAAACTAAATTAAAATTTTCGTTATAAATGATAAAAAAACGCAACGCGTTTTTTAGCAATTTGATATCCCTATTTTTTCTTTGTTTAATAAATACTATAAATAATGATCTCTTCTTTTCTTAAAGAAAGATCGTTACTATATAGTCTATATTTCACGTAAAAATTGATTTGAAACTCAAGATATCAGTTACAGATATATTTGTTGCAAATATATATATATTTTTAAATTTATTCAACGTTTATATTAATGTATAAGAAAAAATACTTTATTTGTTCTATTATTGAAAATAGATTTAACGGAATAAAAGTTCCATTAAACTTGTAGTTATACAAAATATCCACTTCTTCCATTTCAAGTTGGTTATCAATATTTAATCCATACTAACAAGACGCTTCATTACTCAAAAGATTCGATCCGGCGACTTGTATTCCACGTTGTTAATCTCAAAACCGTAATCAAATTACATTTAAAGTAGAACTGTTCCTATAAGGCCCAGTTTCACCAACGTCGATTAACTGTAACCTTCGATTAAACTCACTCTTCGTCTCTTTCTAATTGTAAGTACAATTAATCGACGTTGGTGAAACTGGGCTTATCAGTGTTTTTTAATTTAATTCCAATATTTTCTACCGTTTCTATTCCAAACGAATAATTCGCACGACATGATAAACCTACTATGATAAAGAATCGTCGTGTTTGATAGTTTAATTCGTTAACTTATGATCGTTTAATAGTCGTGTGTGTGAGGTATAATAGTGTATCTTCTACTACTTACCGCGATCACATTTCGAAGGATAATACGACCCACGGCCTAGTTCGAGCAGCGATCTGTCGGCACAAATCTTGTGGCACAAATGGCACAAATGACAACATAGCGCAAAATAATCTTGTAAACGTAGTAGAACACGCGGTATTCAACCAAACAAACATCAAGACCAGCCAATCTCGCTGCTAGGAAATATTTAACGTGCTGTAAAACAAATATAAATACCGGGCATTCTATTCCTTGAATTTCAAATTAATTTCGATAAACGAGCTAGCGCTTTGTTTTATGCGAACTTATTAGCGTTGCTTAAGCTAACAATTAATTTCGCTCCATTGAAAGAGCGCTTCGAAATGGAAATATTATTACGTGAATTCTCATTGTCAGAGAATTTACTTCAATCTGATTAATACACCCTTTACCTTTATACCTGTATAATTATACCTTTATAAGTATACCTTTATGAATATATATATTATTAATAACAAATTTTGTTACATATTTAATAGTTACAAATATTTAGTTATTTTCTTTATGGATAATTTGTGAGGTTAACTACTTAATTGAATTTTTAAAAATTATTAAACTTATTTAAAAAATAAATTTTATTTTTGTTTTAATAAAAAACCCATTAGATAAAGTTATCTATTAGCATATATTAACAATGCTAATATAGATACAATAATTAAATACAAAAAATTGTCATCTAGCATTATTTTTCATAAATAAGTGCCAGACATTCTGTTCCTTGTGTGATTTTCAAATTATTTTCGATAAATAAGTCACTATTGCGAATTTTGCGTTTTGTATTATATTACGAATTAGCGTTACCTAAACTAACGATTAATTTCATCGATTGAAAGAGCGTGAAATCTCTAAGCTGAAAATATCATAACAAGAATAAATAATATTTCATAATTCTTAATTTTAATGCTTTAAAGATCTATTCTTGGATTTCAAGTCAAGCTTTTCATGTAAATAATCATTCTCTTCTTAAATCATCTTCGGAACAAGATTCAAAAACTAACTTAACATATACTTATATCCTCTCAAGAATCGATTAATTAAATAGTAAATAAAACTCAGACTATATATGTTAAGATAAATTTTATCTGAATTCTTCAATTGAATCGCGATCACAAATATAGATAGATCCACGACGCATGAATATTAAATTGACTCTCAAAATCTATTTATTCAACTGTATCATGAATTTTGAGAAAAGTTTTAACTGAGTTTTTCAGCAAAAACACGATTAAACAAGGCTCTTTTTAATTATAAAAGTAATTATATAACTTAAAACAGTAATTTTATTTACTTTAGTTTTAAAAAATTTTAATTAGACAAAATGTAACATAATTTATGTATATAAACAGAAAAATGTTAGAGTGAATGCATAAAAGAGTAGCAAAAAAAAGTATATATTATGTAAGGATGAAAAAGAATGAAAAAAAAGATGGATTTTTCTAAATATAATTAAAACAAACGGAAGAGAATATAAATAAATATGTAGGAAGTAGAATAAAAATGTGAGCATATGAGAGCATAGAAAGTGCATATTTTATAAAAAAAATGGAAATTTAGGGTAAGATAAATTAAGTCTGTAAATTAGAATAACCAGTAAGAGTGAAGCAAGCGAGAAAAGTATGTAGTGAATATATGGAAAATAGAAGAAAGATTGTAGTATGCGAGAGCAGCGTGTATTGTGTGCAGAACGAAAATATTTAAGATAAGATAGATTAACTTAGCAAGTTTAGGTAAATATAATAAAAATAAAAATTAATAACATTGGAGATTAATAATAATGTATGATATACTTTGTAATTTTTTAAATTGTAATAAAAACTATATTAATAATACAAAGCTCTTATTTTCTAAATAAGAATGTCCATTCATACATATAATTTTTTAAAATGTAATAAAAACTATAAATAATACAATTCGTTAAATTAATTTGTACTAATTAAATCAAATAATTGCGATTTTTAATATTCCGAATTTCAAATTTGAAGGCTTGTGTCGCAAAAAGCGAAAAAATTATTAGAAACTGGCAGAGAGGTATGAAAAATCAAACTCTCGATAAGTTATTATTTTTGTGAAATCGGCAAAGACAAAAGAAAAATAAAATTTTTAAAAATTACACCTCAATAAAAAATATACTTTTCAAATTATATAATATAATTATATAAATGCTTTTTTATATGTAATAAATTCGAGCGTATTAAAATATGGCTTTATTATAGCCATCTTATTCGTAAACTATATAACTGTACTTTCGTAAATTTGCGCCGCAAATGATAATAACTGAATGGTGTCGTGCTCGTGTAGCGATAACTTAATTCTTAACAAGAGCATCCATTTTGATACCTATCGTCGACGCAGCTTGCTCAATTTCTTCATTCATTTAATAAGGTTCGCCTCAAGGTTTTCCTAAGTCATCGACATCGACAGTTCGCCTTATTTCCATCACGGTTAAATTCCTTTATAAACAAGTAATATCTATTTTACGCTTATCGTTACAGGATAATCATCAAACGTAACCGGCAACATCCAAACTGTCAAAGAATATTGTCATTTCCTCAATAGTAACTTTTAAAAACTATTTCGGCACTAACAAATACAACAAAATTAACAAATATTAAACAATTTCAATGAAGTTTTTTTACTTTTTCAATATAAATTGATTGATGTGTTAGTTTTCAACGCGATTGATTTAATCACCGAATGCCTCATGTTCGTTAACAATACATTTGTCCTTCTTTTTAATCTTTGTAATATAATAACGAAAAGGAACTGATAATACACCTTCCTTTAAAACAGTTGCCTTATATTAATGATTTTCACCGCACTTTATGAAATATTTCAGTGAATTTCTCGCTTTAATCCTATTAATTGACTTTCCTGTTGCTGTCACTTTTGTCTTATTTGACAAAAGATAAAGCTAATTACCATAAGATAGTAGACAGTAGTTCTCTCTTTCTTGAAAGACGATTCGGCAATGAAAGAAGTAACGCTAATTAAATAAATTCACAGATAGTCTAGATTGTCTAGATTCTTAATGTCAGACAAGTGGGCGTAATAGTTTCGAAATATTTCACGAGCATGCTATACGACTGACTCTAACTAATGGCAAACAATGATAATATACTACTATGTAAAAAATCAATTGATTAAATGTTTGTTTGTTTCTCTAAAGACATACATATGTATGAAAAAAGTACATTTCGTCACATTTTGTCACACTTTCTTCGTTACAAAAACTACAAAAGTTCGTCTATTGAGTAAAGTGTAATGCAACAAAAAGCACAAATAGGTATTTAAAATTGAAATATTCGCACATCGCCCATTCACGAGACGCTTTGACAAAAATTCCGCGCGCGTAGCGGTATGCGTAAAATTTAGTCACAACGGAATGCAAGGAGCTTTCGATGAAACTCGCAAAGGAAAAAGACAGTAATATTGAAAGATCGTAAAGAAAAATGACGTTAGAATCTGGACGATTTAATTGTGAAACGTAAAACGCGATAGAAATTAGAAATTAATAACACATTTCATAAGTGCTGAATCATAAAAATGTTTATAATTACATAAATATCCCGAAAGGAATATCACAATCCTTAAACACCTTATTTCAATCGCAAGTTGTAAGTAAGGATACAGTCCTCAAAAAATATTAGTTCCATTTTAAGTTCAGTGTATTATTTCCAAAAAGATTATGCGATTCTAACCATGGCACTCCCATAGTTCTGTTTGTTGGTAAAGTCTCATCGTTTCTTCGCCGTTGAGCATCGTCGCTATGTTGCCTTTTATCTATCAGGATTAAGAGCTTCACCTCCCCATTTTAAATTAACCTAAGGATTAAGCCTAAATTAGTCTTCTTAATTCAATTCAAATCCCCCGAGGTTCCGTTCAGTCGCAGTATCTACGTTTTACCCTTTGCACAATTCTTGGGAAAATTGTGGAAAGTGATTCAAAAAACTTCGACACTTTTCAAGATGCACCTTCATTAATTTTTAATTTTTATTCTTAAATATGTTATTTTACAATAATATTATTTAGACACATAATACGCTTATTTCACAGTACAGTACAATATATTGCACGTCTCGGTTCTCACACCCTTACACGTGTATATATAATTTAGGATATTATTAATAAAATATTTAAAACTCGATGGTGATTAAGATATTTTCATAAATATGTATTGAATGAAAGTAATTACTAGTTATTATTACATTAACAATGCTATACACTGCAGTTTTGGGTATTAAAATCTTGATTACGTGTTAATGCTAAAGGTCTGACAAACATATTATTCCAGTTTATCTAATCCACCATAATATCGGTAACATAGAAGCGTTTTCAAAAGGCAAAGCACTTTGTGGTTTTATTTAATGACAAATAAAACCACAAAGTGCATATGTCTCTATATACATCCAAATGCCGCGATCTTCGGCTTATTAAGCGGTTCACCATGGAAGCCAATTATTTGTGTATTTGATATAAGCCATAGTGACATTATTCTCATTCTCGATACTTTCTTTGTCGGCACTATACAATCCCCAATTAACCCTTAAGCATATGTAAATTCCCAATAGCTGCATGCTTCGATAATCTAACAAAGCTATGTCGTTAAGCCCTAGAAAGTGTTCCTATTATCTGCAGTAATCCTACGAGAGCGACGCTATTATCGTCTATCCTCGCTTGTTGTATAATAACAAACTTTTTGTATTATCTGCTGCATATTTTTCATAAATTTATTATCACGTCGTTGATATATATTTCCTCACAAATAGACAGAAGCCAAGAACGAGATAAAATATACGGCTTATTATAAATATTTTATTTAGTATGCGCAAATATATACTTAGCTTTATTACGACTTCTTTTATTTGGATCAATTTCTCTCGGGTACTCATAATTCAGTAAATCTGGCGGAGCAATTCAAGAATTGTTCTCAATCGCGATCACGGATCGAGGAGTTCTAAAATCCAATGAACGTCCTTGGAATAGTTCCGCAACGACGGTCGAGGATATTCTTGCAATACTTCTATATCAACCTTCGCAGGGTCAGCCAAATAACTCAGACGATCAACTACGATTACGAGAACACACTACCACGTGGACGAACGTGTATACGCACGACTTATACAAGCAATAGTCCCTTCCGAGCAAGCGAACAAGAGTCCGACTTCTTCCGAGGACAGTTGTGAAGAATGCTAAGCCGAAGAATCCTTTATCCCGACAGAGAGTCTCGCGGTCTGTGCTACGATCCAATAGCATTGCGATGCCAATAGAATCTCGTCGTCACGAGGATGTGCATTTATAGGATTTCGTAGAATGGAATTTTAGCGGCTCTAAAATACGTTATGGGATCACCAGATTAAGTAAAGCTTATCCTGTATCGATCATCGACGCGCACTGATTTCGACGGAATAAAAGGGACATGCGGGATTGCATGAAAACCCATGAGCTCTTAGTTAATACGATATTAATTGATATTAATTATTTTTCAATCATTTTTCAAAATATACGTACATTAAATATATTTCTTCTTCAATAAATGAATTTAATTTTGTATCTTGCTAATTATATGCGCAAAAAGAATTAAATTGATGTAAGTAAATCTAATTAATATTACAATGCAGCAAAAATAGAGAGACGGAGAGGGTAAACGTGATGAAAATAATAATTGTTTAAAAACGGATAAGTATTACAAAACAAAAATTTTTAACATTGACAGCATTAATCAGCATGCACTCGTAATGCTTTTGCGTAATTATTCGAAAAACCTCTGTGAATTCGAACATATAATCGTTATAATCGTACATAAACCACAAAAATAAATCGGCCGAATCCGTTTGGCTGCGCGTGTGTGGTCACGTAAGATATATACCTAATTAACCTTCGGAGCGTACCTATCGACGTTCGGTCGGCAGCAGCGGCGCTGCTTCGTTATCCCGAAAATCCAATTGATCTAATTATCTTTTCAGATAGTTTTCGTGCGCGCGGGCCATCTTTTCGCGGTTCGGTCGACGGCGTGCCTATATAGAATTTCCCGCGATGAGCCATCGCGTTTTCGAGCCTAACAGATGACGAAAATTTAGTTTCGTTAATTGAAACGACCCAATTGCTTCTGGGGTTCGGCTGGTCGATATAGTTGCGGTTTACTCGCCAACGGCAGAATTCGAAACAATTTCGGCCGCCGAGTCGCCGGGTTGAACGCGGGGCACACGGGGGTGGTCAAAGTTGCAGGGCATACAACTCTGGATGGTACGTTACCTACCTGAACGTCATATTAATCCACGAATATGCTGATCGAGACTATTTGCGGTATTGACCCAGCGCATATTGCTTTTCCCGATGCTTCGGGAGCCTACCCGGTCCTGTTGCAGCTTCCTCGCTTCGATAGGACAGTCTGTGATCGATATAGCGAACTGCGTATCACCCGAGTGCGATTGAACATTTCGCTTTACTTTACTTCATTAACGTATACGTACGGGCACGGCCTACTATCATCTGTATTTGTCATTTGGATCTTGTTTTAAAAACGTATCGGATGAGAGATACTTCTAATCGAGATTCATTATTTGAAACACAAATTGTTCACTTTTTAGAGAACAACTAAGACTACTCAGTTGAGAAACGAAATGTTTAGTCACATGAAATTTGATTTGAGATTCAAGATATCAAAATTTTAAAATTGACGTATAAATTGATTTAAACATTTAGCAGTGAACACAAACAAAAAAATATATTTCTTTTGAATACAAGTTTTTAATTAAATGTCTAATATATATAGAGATACTATGGAAAATATATAAAGAAACCGGCACATTAGTGAAAGCGAAAACATAGATTACAATTGTCTTCAGTGCATTAATGTCCTTATTAATGAAAAACATATCAATCATAATAATTTAAAATAAATTTATATATAAATTTTATTATTTTAGCTTCAATATAATGCCTATCTATTAATTATGTAGAGTGTACCTAATATAATACATCGAATATAATTACAATGAGGTAATTACAAGTCAACATTGTGTGTGACTTGTTCATATAATGTTTCAACTCGTAGCATTCACTACTCTGGCAATCAAGCAGTTGATATAGATGCTGCCTCAGCTCTTTATACATGTATTATTCCAAACCACCTGAAAGCTTTTCGTTGTACAGAAGTGTACAAAAATTTCCCAAGCTTTCCTGATAATCATGAGTCATTGTTCGATTTGTAACTTATTGATTGGCTTACTAAGCTTTAGAAGCTTTAATGATTCGTTGAAATGGTATAGAGACTAAAACCAAAACTTGAATAATGTCTCATAATACTTATTCATTATTATAATATTAAAAATAATATTAATTATAAAATTTTTTAATTACTATAATATGTATATTTCACAAATAATGTATTTAACTTTATATTTATTCCAACCTGTTATGTATCAAAATTTATAAATCAGAAAATTTAATTTGTTTATTTGTTATATTGTATGTGTTATACTTTTATACATATCAAAATGTAATTTCCTATAAAGAGATGCTCGCTTTAAAGGAAAGCAATTTTAAAGAAATTTTTGATAATTTTTATTCTACATAGGAATTTATTGAATCACGTAATAAAGAGAGTCTACGGAAGTAATCGATCAAGTGGATAAACTCAAGTAGAATTTTCTATATAATCATGTGATATGGACGTAAGCTCAACTCGCGGAAGCAATTAATAGAAAGTCTTTCAAACCCACCGTATACTTGTAAAAAAAAATGAGATGTGTATGCACGGCCAGTGACATTTTCCGTTGCCATTGATCATCCCTGTGACATAGAACAACGAAAAGGAATTTCTGCAACGAGTAGCATTTCCGTGTGCGCTCTAACGGAAGCCTTCCTACCTTTAGTCGACGCGTATTCGTTTCATAACGACCCCAAAACAAATGAATGCATCTCCAACTGTTATCTCTTTCAAATATTTGAAACAATGAAAAATCATTAATCGTCGATGTAAAGTCTACACGTGGGAATAAAGTCTATAACGTACTATATATGAAAGTCCTCCTTTATAGTGAGAAAAGTGTGTGCTTTTGCATTACAATTGATAATTAATTAATAATAGTGAGAGATCGCTATTGACACTGAGTCATTATCAGCATCCAATTATCAAAACGTACGTTTTCAAATAGACTAGACATTACAGGCGCGCGCTACGCGCGCGCTATTTAACTTTAATATTTCACTCTGTTACTATTACACTATTAACCACACAACTGTCAAAATATGCCATGACAGCCGTTCATGAAGTAAGCGCAACAAGAGAACCAATCCGCATCGCGAAAAAGCGACAACAATATTTCGATAGATTCGAGTATCGATGACATGCCCTTTTTAGAAGAAGGAGGATAGAGCATACCCGCAACGCTGCTATTAATTTTCATTCTACGCCTCTTACATTATGTGCTTGCAATGCATACTCTATGTGCATTAAATGCACATAATGCGTGAATTATATTTGGCAAACTATTTGCCAGCCTATCGGCTCTTAATTAACACTTGCATTATCCGCTAAATCTTTTAATTATCGTGTATGAAGAGCATATCTAAATGCATTATTAACATGCCGGGCATCGTTAATTTCATTTGTATTAGACATTATCGCACGTTACACATCGCGCTGCAAATAGCGCATACAAGAACAATTTTCGTGAACTATGGAATATAAAATACAAATATTTAGTCTCTTTAAACAATGATCGCGCTAATGCTCGTTCCTTTCGATATTACTTATCTTCCTAATGCTATTTTCAGAACGGCCGCGGCCTCTCGTTCTCTTTCTCTCTCTTTCTTGCATTGTGTTGTTTTATCTAGTGTTCTTTTAAGCGCGTCTGGAATTCAGATACTGTTGTCCGTGTTGACGAGTCTATTTGTAGATAGAAGACCAACACTCAATTATTTTCTTATTTTAACAAATAAAAGATCCTTTCTACCTCATTTTATATTATATCTCGATGTTATAGCAATACTTTGCAAACTTACGCGAATTGTTTAAAGATTGAATTAAATAATTTTAGTAAATACAGTTCATTAAAATATTAATCCCATAGGTTCCTAATTTAGACCAAAAAAACCGAAAAATCTAGGATATTCTAGATATAAGATATAAGATTTATATACTATAAAATTCACATAAATTACATATATATTTATAGTACAGAATAGACGGATAGCTGTGTCCTCGAATCAATCTACCAGGTGCTCCAAATTCCCGCTTGGCTATCGATTCGATAGAACATTGTCTCGAGATATCAGCCGTTACGGCAGCAGCTGTGGCGAGCTCCGTGAAATCGAACGATCGCATATTACGCGTCCATTAACACGAAGCTGCTAGTATGAACCAGGCTTAATGTATGATTTATGTGTCTGTAAAGCCTGGAAGCCGCAGATCGTACCTACAAGGACACAAGCCGTTCTCGTGTACGCTGTCCATAGACACCAATAACGTTCGTTACTTAACACGCTCGTGAAAATTATTTCCGGAGAAACTGCGTCGCTCCTATTGCATGGGACAGACTTTTATCGCGTTTCGCAAGAGGGCAAATACACTTGAGGAAAAGGACTTGATCTCATAACAAATCAAATATGGAGAATAGTGAAAGATATCAATATTTTTCTGCACAATTTGTTACTCCTATATCCTAAGTTAAATGAGAAATTTTATATGTATAAAAAAGAAGCTATCGCGCTAGATTTAATGTGAGTAATCGTTCTGTTTCTCTAAACACAATCACAATTGACCTCTATCAAGACGTGACTATTGAACTATCCGCGTCTCAAGATTCGAAATCCCACTCTGAGCATCTCACCTGATACGCTCTTGAGATAAGATTCAAGTAATAATTTACAAATACGAATCTGGGTTTGCCAAGCTATATAGAACCGTCTAAATTATGAAAGCAAATGGGATGGGAATAGAAAGAAAGAGATGCGGCAAAAAAGAACGAAAAATAAACGCAATAAAAAACACGAGAAAAGCGAGAACAGAGAAGTTCAGACAGCTAAACATGAATTAATAATTATACTATTATAGTTATGTAAATAGGCCCCTTTATGGTACAACGGAACGGCTTTAAAATAAGTTTCCCAATCGATGTTTTATTAGTCGCGACAAGAGGAAGGAGGAAGAGAGAAAGGAGACGGAGTGCGCGACTTCAATGTATAGTGCCGATTTCAAATCGATCTTTAACACTCGCTGTATCATACCATTTCTTTTCTCTGCCGCACCTTTCTCTCCGCTACCGGCAATAGCAAACAAAGTCTGTTTAAGGCGCAGGAGTTACAAGTTACAACACGGAAAAAAAGAACACGATCTCATGTTGGGTATGGTGCTGCAGGTGATGCAGGTGTACGAACATCATAAAAGAATACGATGAGATTAAAGAAAACTTTGCTAATTTAAGAATTCGTTAAGACGTGTCTCATTACAAGTGAGGGTGTTTCTTCAATATTTGATGCTACAAACAAAACTAAACTAGTCTGAAGTTTATATTTATATCACCAATTAACTAACAATTAGCGGGATAAATTTTGAGGAATAATTGACACTAGATTGTCATAAATAATCTCAAACAACTAAATTTTCTTAGCAATTTAATAATTAATGAATAGTTAATTGAAATCGTGTATAAAATAAGAGATCGTCGCGCTTAAAAACAAAATTTTATTTCAAATTTGTTTAGTTTGCAATCAGTTAACTGATGTATATTGTCTCTTTCTCTCTCATCATATAGTATAAGTAATATTATACAATGCCCATAACAAAAAATTCCAAAATTTATTTTATATAAATGTGGATCTCCAACAAAATATTCATGATAAATTATATTATATTTATGTATAAATAACTGTAATTATTAAAACAGACATCATGTAAATGTCTTCTTTAATAAGAAGTAATAAATAAATAAATTCATATTTTATATAAATTGTTTTTTATATATATATATATATATATATATATATATATAAATAGGTTTTTATATATATTTAAAAATTTATTTGATTATCATTGTCGCTAATATAAATATAAGCGTACAGAAAAAACGGAAGAAAATGGGCAGTCTCAGGATAATGGAGCATCTGTTCTGAAACGCGGAATATCATGAAAAATGAAGGTAAAACTATACGAGAAAGACTTTAGATCATGTTCACTGATTTACGACGCTACATGAACACGAGCTTAAAATAAAACATAGACGTTATTTTAAGACTGTGTCGTCAAAATAAAGATAACGTTAAAACGCTGCAAGCATTCGCTAACGTAACGATACGGGGAAATTGTACCGTGTTTTGCCTAATAATATTAATGTATGTATCTCTTCCTGCTAGTGTGTCATTATAACGTAAGTAGATACTACAAGTGAAAATTATATCTATATTTTCTGTTTTAAAAGAGCTCTTTTTGGAAAGGATTTTTCTTTGATAATTTCTTTATTATATTATGTTTTTTTTAGAATTTAATTATTACTCTCGAATGTAATACCTTTATCTCATAAGTAATTTATCATTTTACTTCTCGGTATTATCTAGGACGTTCTGTTAGACTACATTTAAGGCGCACTTACCTCAATGCATGTCTAACGAAATGTACATTAACGATCGCTGGTTCTTTGCACGGTTTCACTGAAGCGAGATTGCGGCACATACGGTACCGTATAGTTCTACCTTTGCAAAGCGGAAGATTGCTAACTAATTGCCCAAGATTGCAGCATAGTAAAATTTAAGACAGAAACATATAAAAAGATAGGAAGATATCTTACTCACATTGTGCAAAAAATTACTATCAGCCGAATCCTTTTATGTTTGTCATCTAATTCACGTTAATAAACTTTCTATATTTATAATAATAATTCTATTTTATCTTATTCTACCTTATTTTAAAGTAAATATCGTGGCAGATTAATGAATCACAATTACATATTTTCTTAATATATTTCATATTACTGTAAAATAAATAACTTCCCATTATAGTTGCATACGCGGCGAGCAGGAAATGTAACAATAACATTTCTCTCGCCAGCATAAAGAAATATAGCGGAGAGGGAGTGTAATAATATGATCTGGGTATATTCCTGTGCTATATACATATATGTATAATATCATTATTTCATGTTAATATGAGCGTACGGAAATTTCGGAACGGATTTACCTTACTTCAACGCATTCACACGTGGACTTTGTCAGTTCGTTTCACGAGGACAACAGAATTACAGTTTCTGTGCCCGATCACGATATCTTACGCTAAACAAACAAAAGTGTTAAAGTGGAGCTCTACGTTTTACGAACGACCCATCCCAATGCGGGAAACACGTGGCTAACGAACCGTGAGAGTAAATGGCGATGTTTAAAGCGCCGGATGTTCGTGGCGACAACGACGTCGCTAGACTGACGAGACGTCGCGACGCCTCCTGTCGCGCTTGCGTTCTTTTCGCATAGAAAAGACATTTTTCTGTCTTTTCTTTTGGCAAACCATACGTACCCCTCGCTAAACATTCCACGACATCTGTTCCATTAAATCGATTAAACGACGTATCTCTAATATATACCGTTCTAATATAAAGATCATCTTTTCTTTCTCTCTTTAGAAAAATGGACCTCCAACACACAGTGCATAGAATAAAATTATGTGGCACACGTTCTCTCTACTGTTCTTATTTTTTACTACTCATAAAATTCCAGGATGCGTTAAGCTCGGGTTCGCTAAGCCCAAATGACTGTGTATATCAGTCATCCTTGTGGAAGGTTATTACAGTTTCATTATCAATCTGTTTCAGGTTAACAGTTCTCGTTATTTCTTCGTTATTTTTTTTTTATTTTATATAGAAAAAATGTGAGGGTATTATATTTAAAAAATTAAAATTTCGAAGATATTCAGAAATGTTCTCGCTTGCTATGGTTTTACTTATGGTATTCTCTATCGTTTCTTTTATTATGATGATTTAATAGAATTAATTCAACCATCTGGTTTATTACGATTGGCTTATTACGATTTTATGGCATTCTCAAATCTCTCAGAAATTGAATACACCAGTCATCTCTCATTACGAGCCTATGATATTTGACTGAAAAAACAAGGCGAGAGATGACGACTCAAAATTAAATGTATAACGTGATACGCAGCGCGTTGTTTATCATATAAAAAATTACATGAAATTTTTTTCCTCCTACATTAACGACGGCATGTATAATAATAATTGTGCATAAAGGGAGCTGGTTTAAGAATAGAAGCTTCTAACAAGGACAAATTATGATTTCGATTCATCTTTATACGCCGTTATAACAATTGCCTCGGGTTGAGATAAGTTATTCATCAGTTTGTCGATACTCGGATTCCTAATAACAAGATATCGCAATTACTCGTTTACAACGTGCTGAAAAATAATCAGAGCGTTGATTCTCGTAAATGGCATGATGTAACGTAGATTACGAGATTATCATTGAAATTAGAAAAAGAAAACAGAGCATCGCGCGCAATGTAAAGCGTATTCAGCGATGGCGCAGATTATAAATGAAAGTGATACTTAGCTAACTCGCTGAGCGAAACGCCGTTACAGATTGCCAATATAGAATTCAATATCGTCATTACCGATTTCGCTAATGGTAAAGGTGCTTACTTTCTTTTCATAATAGTTACGTAAGATCGATCGATCTATTTACGTAACGCTGATGGCCTCCGTAGCTGGCCGTTGAGAAATGTTACCATCAAGGAAGTAAGATTACGGAAATTGCGCTCTCTTTCCGTTCGCATAGCTGGCTTCCCCTCACTCGAGAGAAACCGTGCAATCTCTATACGCGCGTTCCTATATACTCTCGAATATGATTTGCCCGAGGCAAATATTCGATATTATTTCTTCTAGCAACCTTGACTGTGGCATGATCTACCTTGTACGTCGGGTAAAGAAACCTGACCGGTATGCTAAACAAACATCTGACTTTACCTTTAGAATATAATGTCTGCATATGATTTATGCAACTGTACGCTTAATATTGACCTCTTGAACGTGACTTTATATTATAATTGCTCAATTCGCGAATAAATTATGTTTTAATATAAGTAAAATAAAAATTTGTGTTTTACTATAATTAAATAATTTTAATATAATTAAAATAGCGATTAAACGTAACAACAATGTGATAAAATTAAAAAGCGAGCACTCAAAGATCTTTAAATCTATCAATCGTTTTTAAGTGCGTATCTATCGTGTAGTAGGCTCCTATAAATAAACGAGTATGTAAAAAAATAACAAGTATCATTTCATGCACTTAAGTATTCCCCGATATTCGACTGTGTAATCGTTAAGTAGATAATAAGCTTCCTCGTACACCTGACTTGTGTGTGGACCCGTAACAGTCATAATAACTGGTTGAGATACTTTCACATGTCGCCTAGTAACATTGTAACATGTTCCGCCTAGTTTCACAGGAAGTGGCTAAGAATCGGTTTATACCGTATAGCGGTTATGATAACTCGCAATATCTTCGCAAATGCATTACGTAAGAAAATTCAACACAAGCCGGTTTCATAGACGTTTAAATTGATAATTTATTTCTTGTCGCCATGATTGCGCAATGCGCTTAAAACCGTAGAGACAAACAAGTAGTTAAGAATAAACATATATGATACACTCAGAAAAATCATTTTCACTTGCCGTAGAATAAAGTTCAACTTCAAACAAATACTCTCATGCAAACGCAAAGGATAAGGTAACGCTTGGTTTTTATAAAACGTCGAGTTAATAATTTAATGTTTATTCTGTTAAGACAGCACAGTGTAAAAAAAGAAACATAATCATTATATACAAGAGTATCGTTAATATCGATATCGTCAATGATGTAGGTCGAAGCTGATTTCATGACCGCCACCGAATCCGCCGCCGTAGCCGCCGCCGAAGCCGCCTCCGCCGAGACCGCCTCCATGACCGTGCTCGTGCACAAGAACTGGATATGATTCCTTAACGACGACCGGAACTTTGACTGGGTAGGGCACTTCCTTGTGCACGGGGTACGGTACTTTATAGGGTACGCTATAGGGAACAGGCACCTTCACGGGCACCTTAACGGGCACCTTGAAGGGGACTGGGACCGGTTTCTCCACGGGAACGTGTACAGTCTTCTCTACCGGGACTGGATAAGGCTTTGGTACGTGGTACGGTACCGGATTGTCTACTGGAACCTTCACCGGGACGTGTACAGGTACTGGTACATTTCTCTCGACGGTGTAGGGCACCGGAACTGGCACTGAGACCTCGCGATGGATCGTGATGCCGGAGATTCGTCCACCGTCGCCGCCGCCGCCGCCGCCGCCGCCTCCTCCAAGACCGCCACCAAATCCTCCGCCGAAATCACCACCGCCGAGGCCACCGAAATCGTGCCCACCAAAACCACCGCCGCCACCAAAGCCACCGCCATGACCCAGACTCAGTTCCAGTCCGCGCTTGCTCTTGGCATCCTTTGAGTCGACGGCCCCTTTGCTGTCGGACTTCTTGGTCTCAGTGGCCAGAGCCACCGTCGCCACAAGGGCGAGGAGCACGAGGATCTGTGAATAAACGTGTGTTAATTGCGGTCCTTCATGGTCAAGGCTTAGATTAGCTTGGTTAACTTGGGAAGCTTTGAAGGTCTCGCTAGAGTTAATAAAAATTTTACGCATGTTATTTAATAGACGATTTGACAACACAAGAAATGCAAATAAAGGGAATGAGATGCATAGTCTGTTATGAACATCAAACATTGACAAACTTTGCGAGATACCAGCGTAATTGGTATAAAATATCTAATTGAATTCTATGTAAATTTATTGAGATTTCACTCGTGTAAAAAAACAAAGAATCACACTATAATCTCTATGATTCTAACACTGTATATGACGGTGTGAGAAACGCAACACCATGATCTCACACTGCCAATACTAAATCCCGACGCGTTCGTACATCGCGCATAATTCCGTGCATAATCCTCTCCGCCGCGCGAGACCCTAAAGATATACCCTTGCCAGAGTCCTATGTACGCGCCGCTGTGCCAGCAGCGCAAGCTCACCTGCGAAGTGCTCATAGTAGCCTTCGGGAGTGCACACTGAAGTTGCATCGTACCAATCAGCGGCATATATACCGGCACTTTCGCCGTGCTCGCTGGCCCACTCCCCGGAAAATCGCTCGTCCAACGCCGGAACGCCGGCTTTAAGGTGGACCGATTGTGCCGCCATCCCGCACAAAACCGTTCGGCATTAAGCCGTTTTCCCACGGGCTACCCGTCGCCGGGTGAGGTTGATTACTGATGCCCGGATACGAGCCGCGTAACGTCGCCGCCCCGTCAATTCCAACCAGCTTCAATCGCTATCCCCTCACCAAGGAAGAGCCGCGATTCAAGACTCCGGAATTGATCCGGACTCTTTCCCGTGCTTGGTCCTAATCCGCACTTTCTTTCTTTCTTTCACCTCAACATTAAAAACGTTTCTCGCACTTGTTCATTTTTTTGTTTGCGCCTCGCGTAAATTTTATCGGACATAATAACAATCGTATTACGCAATGTACCGCTATTCGCCATAGACAGAGACAATTGGGAATTCTTGGATGACAAGAACCAATAAGTAATATGTAAGTTGGTGTACAATTACCAAGTGTGACTCGTACGAGCCAAAATATAATTTCAAAAAATTGTTCAAAATATTAATATATTATTTGTTTTAAATTTAAATATATTATTTGTTTAAAATATTTGGTACAATATATATATATATATATATATATATATATATATATTATTATTATTGCGAAAGTCTCAGGGAAGCTGTAATAGACATAACAGGTTCCAATAGCTATGCTTTCGCCCGAGAAATAAGTGGATGTAATATGATGGAGGACGTTCGAATTAATCTGACAGCGCGCAATTGACTACAATCTTAAATTTAGTTCTACGATCTCGGCGGTCGTTCGCGCGTATATGCGAAGACTTTCGAGAAACATTTTATTGGCACTCATAGAGAGTGCCGTTCGAGACATAACTCCTTTTGATACACTCAGGCAATGTTCATCAGGCAATTAACTGCTGTGACTTAAAAAAAACTTTTTGATGTTGCATAATTTTCGTGAAAATTAAGCTGCGTTATACCACTTTGAAGAACGGAACTTACGTTCGCGTGCAGAAATCGAAATCTTCCTCAATTAATCATTAATCTACGACCGACTTTACGAGCAAGCTCGATTTCGACGGCTTGCGCCGTAAATCTAAGACGATTCATAAGCGTGACAAAATCCATAGTGTGAAACGACGTACGTACAAAACGGTGCAACGATTCGACTTTCTCCGTGTGACAAGCGCGTTATATATCCCGGCACCATGCTCAATGGTTATTTAATTAAAAAATAAATTCGCAATACACGAAGGAAGTTGCAAAAAAAATTACAACGCCTAACAATAATGCGCGGTCGATGATACACACATTTATAACTATGGAAGAGACGACGCGAAAATTTGTATTTCGACACACTATGGCACAATCAACTCGCTATTGTTGTTTTTTCTCTCAATCACTTTCGCCAAGTTTTACATTCTAGTAATATTTTTTAAGTAATCGAAGGTCTAAACCGGCAATCAACCGCGTCGTTCGTAACGTAACGCCTGAATCACCTGATGTCGAAATGAAGGCAATGTTTTTTTTTTTTTCATTTTCCTGACACTATATGCTTTGATTTTAATATACAATTATCAGATCTTATAAAGACACCACCGCTTTAAGTCATTGACGCAGTAACTTTTTATTAAAACTACTTTCATAATCGATTCATGGATACTTTGGCATTAAACGTAACTTTTACTTGTATCATTCTCAAGTGACATTTTATTGGCAACTAGGTGAACCAATGTAATTCTAGGTAAACATGTTCTGATGACATCTTTGCAAAAGGTCTCACTTACAGATGATATTTTATTCGAAGATGATTAGTACGCAAAGAATACGCAATTATGGCGTTTCGTTTAATATACTGATCGTATAATTATTTATGCTAGATATGATATGCATATCAAATAAATATTTACATTTCGCATAGACCATCGCAAAGTTTCAATACACTGCGAGCATTTGCATTATTCAATAAACAGTCGTATTAATCATTTAATGCATTGGTCACAGTTTTCGTTTAATGAAGATACGCTTATTACAAATTCATTTAACCGATCGAGTTAAACTTTTATTTAATATGCTGAACTCTCTCTCGGCTGAAACACACCTGATAATTGAACCTATATTGCATATGATATATTATGTATGATGTGATAATGTTCACTTCTTTCTAATTAATTATTAAAATTATAGTCTATTTTATATGCCATTACGCTTTGCTTGCTTGCATCATTAATTGAATTTCCTCTTTTCTAAGCTGCTATAATTTATTAACGAAATAATTATTTAAAAAAAGAATATACAATAATATCTTCAATGCGCAATTCGCGTATTTTTGAACATTCTAGTTTAAGAAATAAAAATAAAATACGAGTGAAAGAGAGAGAGTCGAATATCAGTTTCTTATTCAACCGTTTCTTTGGCAGCCCAATAAAGCATTTTATATTCAGTACAATCCTTTTAGATTAGCCTACTTATAATTTCACTTATAAGCGTCCATGACTTACGCAACAAGCAGTTTTTGCCACCAATACCTACGTTCTTTTTAAATGGCCAGCTTGTATTTTAATGATTAAACTGCGTCTTATCTTATTTCTACGAGTAATACGTAAACACTTCTATTTGTGCGTAATTTAATAATAAAAAAAATGCAAAATTTTGCAATATTTCAAAGATAAATATTCATGAAATTAACCATGCGTAAAGTATATTTACTTACTAATCGCGTTACCGAAACACGCACAGTGAAAAATAAAATAAATCAAATACAAGCAAATGTCAAAATTCGTGAACCTACAATCGCCATTATTAGACACGCCAGACGTGTATCAAAATATCCATACCTTCGAAGAGACTAAGACTACCTCGAGACCAGAAAACTGAAATTCTCTTTTATCTCTTATCCTAGAGAGATGAAAGAGAATTGCACAAATTATGTTTGTGTTCGATGGGCGATGGAAGTTGGAAGGGCGTAACTAGAAAACGGCTTGATAAACACCTTGAGCGAGAACATCTATCCATATATTCATGAGAGCCGCGGTCTGGTCGACTCCAAAGCCTTTCCCATTATTGCATAAGGTTACGCTTGCGGTCGGTGAAGCAGAAATGCAGACTACGCGAAAATCCCGCTGCCGACGACGTCCGCCCGCACTGCCGTCTCGTAACGCGTGAGAATCCACTGGTGCACTTAGGGCGCATTTATACGCCACCGTTGCCACCCTCTCTGCGGTCTAAAGTTCAAGCAACTCAAACTTCGAGAAAAAAAAAATTTTGCGGAGATAAGGGTCGCCAATTGAAATTTCGCGTCACGGTTTCTCAAGGATGGCTTCGGAGATGGCTTCCTGCAAAATCAATTTGCGTTTACGTGGACGAGACCACCACTTGAAAAAATACCACGTTGATTAAATTAATGACGTTGTCTCTACGATTCTAATGAACTTTGGCAGGGGAAAGGTACATCAGATGCAGACATTTAAGTTGACACTAGACACAGGTGCAAAGAATTAATCTGCATATGACGCACATAAGCTCGGTTTTGCGTCACGTATGAGATCAAAAGCGGTTTTGGCGGTTTTGTGAAAAAGCTTTCTAAGCGAGATTTGTAGAAAGGAAGTACGCGATGTGTCAAAATTTATATAATTGCGGCCTCATATCGAGAGATTGGTAGAAAGTATACGATCACCGGGATCGCCACCTTCAATACGCGAGCACGTATCGTTTGCATTATATCCGGCAAACATAATCAGCCAGCTTACTTCACGAAGTTCCGTATACGTAATGTTACTACAATCGTTCGAACAGAAAAGAAAAAAAAATGGGCTGAAGTTTTCACCGCGATAGATTTAATCTGGTATTCATATATAGCAAGTAGGTTCAACAGTTTCCTGACGTTAGTCTTGCTGTAGGAAGACTTTCGAGCAAATAACTTCGCAATTAAAATCGCGCAGGCTCGCTACATGTAATTCAGAACATATAATAACATTTTGCGCAAAGCCACTTATAACACAATAAGTGCACAGAGAAGTTTAACCTGGGAAAGAACTAACTTTAGCATTACGTACGTTACGCATACCATGCATCGCGACGAACAAGAACGTCTGCAATAACCACATAAAAGTTATACCTGTCGTGATAGGATCGTTTCAATCGCACATTGTTCAATATTAACATATCAAATTCACATATTATTTTCAAATGTAACATTTTATATTACGTTAATACTATAAATGTTGTATATGTGTTTAGTAATGTAATTAGTGCGTATATAACATTGATTTATTAATATAAATGTTATGAATAAATAGCATTAATTTATTACATAATAATGTTAGCAGACATGCAATATACATCGAAATAAGTTCACAGCAATCGATAATTTTCGATCGATTTATACGGGTCAGTCGCTGCTGCTCGATAAAAACATATATAGCCGGTTTAGAGTAGAAATAACCGTGGAAAATTAGCCATCTCGGCACCAGCGCGTGTCATTAGTTTTGAATTCAATGAATTAGACTTGCGGCTTCAGAAATTAATGGCTAGTCGTCACGCGCGCTCGCGCAATTGTCGATTAGCCAGGAGCGATGCGCGATGTTTCAGCTAATTAACGCTCACCACTACGTGGCATTCTGTGGCAAAAATTTTTTCATTATCACTAAATGCTCAACGTACAATAAATACTTTCCAAAAAAACTTTTCGAGTACAATTTTCGCAGCAAATATACATTTAAAAAAATAGTTTTCAATAAGTCGCTACCGAGACAACTCTTATAAGAAACAAAATTCTCGAAAGAAAGCTGATGTTTCCGATGCGCCCGAAATCATCAATTGTCAGATTTCGGGATCGCGTGTAGAAAAACAGCACCGCGAGCAGATTGCGGTCTCTAGTGAATCACTATAAATTCATCGAAAACGATTTAATCCCCGGGTATAGGTCAAGTGGAAACTATCGTATACATCGCCCCCTCGATTTTCGCTGCGGTTCGGTCGACGGTCAATCAAGAGGGAGGGAACACTCGGCCTCTCTCGAAACATGCTCCTATCCGGCTAGAAGTCAAATCAATATTTTCGGATTCAAATATGGAAATCCAAATTCAGATGTATGGAAATTTATTCGTACCGATAACCCTGATAAACCATGGATACGCGAGTATTCTAATACCCTTCGAACCGAGATCGAGGTACAAAGTCATTCCGAGATTAACTGTGCCCGTGGGAACTACGTGCGATAAACCAAAAATCGCCATTATACATTGAGTGAAACCAGGTTTCTACGTTTCACAGCGAAAAACCATTTCCGGTATGCAAGAATTTTATCCGATCGCGTTAACGAGTTCCAACAACTTCTTATTAAAGCGACGACAGTAGCGGCCAACGTCTTCAAATCATTCTCTTTAATTTCACGGTTGGTGCCGACGGCTATCTTCTTCTTGGCGACAAATGTCGCGGCATACGAAACTGTAGAAAAGAGATAATACGTTGAACATGCTATGACTATGGAAATGAGGCGAGTATATTAAATTCGAACAAGTTGAGACTGAATGCAAATGTTTCAACGCATTCATATATCCGTACGGTATGAAGAGGAAAAAGAAACAAGTAAGAAAGAACACTTCCATGTTGTCGAAAAATTTCAATTCTCTCTTCTCGCATTAATTAAGCTTTTAATATTTATGAAGCTCTCCGAAACACAGAATACAGAAGAGTATCAATCAAAGTACATTAATGAAGGATCAATGTGTAATTATTGTTTATCGCTATAGTTTATTTTAATGTGTCTGTGTTGTAATTAATATCTGTATAATGCGTAATTACAAAATAAATTGATAGTGAAGTTACTAATTAAAATTACTAAAGAATTACGTAAACAGTTTTTTTCTCATGAAGGAAATATGTAAAAAATAGCTAAATATTTTACGTATCAAGTACATATTTTTATAAAGTATTAAAACATTCTAAGAGAGATAAAGTAATATATCACGTATATATATCTACATTAATAAAATATAATAAACTTGGTTTCATAAATAATGTTTCAAATTTGATAAAAGTAGAGAAAATATGACTATTAAAATAAAAATAAATTTGATAATAATTAAAAAATTTTATCCGTGGATGATTTAGGTATATTTATCTTCGTTTACTCATATGCATTGCTATCGACGAGCAAAGTTTACGCAAGAAATTCACGCAAGCGTATCAAACATAAAAATATTTTTCGATTTTTGTTACAGAAACGCGTTTCTGTTTCGAATTAAACGAACTCGAAAACGCGGCGAGACGGTTGAGAAAAAAAAACAAAGAGAAAACAGACGCGAAGACAAAGGGAGACGAAGAAAAGCGTCGTCCACGACGACGGCGCGTTGTCTTCCTTTCCTCCTAACTTCCTACCCGCCGACAATTTCATCGGCACGGTCGAGTTGCCCAGCGGACACACCGTTGCGTCCCCTATAAAAGCGAGGGTAGACCATGACGGTACCAGTGTGCTCACTGCCGACCAACATGAACAGCACCGACAAGCTAAAAGTGAGTAGCTCCAGTAAGATAGCCGCTCGAATCGCTTGTAGAAGTACGATCCGCATTTAGTACGAGTCTGCAATAGTCTGTTGTAGACGCAGTCTCTCAATTCCAAGCGATAACCGGTTTTCTTAACAAATATGAAGCCTTGAAGACAAATTGTGACTTGCGAACTTTCATGTACCAATCTCGAAATCATTAAAGGTTCCAAAATTGAATATGTCGTTCCTTTTGAAACCATTATCAAAACATACACTGAGAAAAAATTTTTCTGCATTTTAGTAAATATTAGTTTGCATATAACTGTAACTCCATTTATTGGAATAAAGAAAATTTTCCTTTTTATCAGTATATTTTTTCTCAGTGAATATACATATATTAATAAAGAAAACATTTTTCTTTATTTTTTAGTAAATGAAGTCACAGTTGTTATGCAACCTAATATTTACTAAAAAAAATTTTCTCAGTGTAGATCACATTTCCAAAAATTTCAGCAGTATTATACATTACAATTACAACTCTAAATTTATCTAACAATTCCGTTTTGTTTTAAAATTTTTTGATATTTAATTTTAAACATTTCTTTCAAATATTTTTCAAAATTTAAAAATTTTTAAAAATACGATAAATACTCCTAATATCCAAACATTGCTTTTAAAGAAATTGCGATTAAAAAATGTTAACATCCATCGATATGTATTATCTCGTTAAATACTAATACCAATCTCGAACAAATTACCGTAATAATGCAATATGACAATACAGAACTTCTCACCAAGTTTTGCAAACATTCATTAGTTCCGCAAAACATTATCAAAGTATATTGCAGTAAAGCTTATATACAATCTCATACATGCTCCGTAAATCACACGACCACATTTATCAAACGATTTATAAAATTAAAAAAATTCATCGTTTCTTCGCTTCCGGCAGGTAATACTCCTATGCGGCCTAGTATTATCGGTCGTAGCCGAGGAGGCGAAAAAGACCGAGTCTAGCGCTAAGCCCAAGGATGAAAAGTCGAAGCGCGGATTGGAGCTGAGCCTAGGTGATCACGGTGGTTTCGGAGGCGGCCTGGGCGGTTTCGATGGCCATGATTTAGGCGGTGGATTTGGAGGCGGTCTGGGCGGTGGCGAAATAATCTCCACTGATCACATCAAGGCGGTGACAGTCACGAAGCACGTGCCAGTACCGCATCCCTATCCGGTGGAGGTCACGAAGCACGTGCCCTACACGGTGAAGGTGCCGGTCAAAGTGCCCGTCGACCGTCCCTATCCGGTCCACGTACCACAACCCTATCCCGTGGAGGTCACGAAGCACGTTCCCTACACAGTGGAGAAGCCAGTGCCCTATCCGGTCAAAGTACCCGTGAAGGTGCCCGTGAAGGTCCCCTATCCAGTCAAGGTACCAGTCAAGGTCCCCGTCGAAGTGGCGAAACCAGTGCCCTATCCGGTCAAGGTACCTGTAGTCGTCAAAGAGGCTTATCCCGTGCTCGTTAAGGGTCACGACGACGGCGGTTTCGGCGGCGGTTTCGGCGGCGGTTTCGGCGGCGGTGACTTTGGCGGTGGATTTGGCGGCCACGATTTTGGCGGTCATGATTTCGGCGGATTTGGACATTGAGAAAATGAGCGCGAGAAGAAGCGAAGACTTTCATCGTCTTCCCTTTTGTTTGACGGCTCGCCCAGGAGACCAGGAGATATATTCGAGGGATTGATCGTCGAAGGATCGAGGAGTTGACCGGCAAAAGCTGCCACATCGTTCTAATAGAAGTCAATGCGCAAATATTGTATTCTTCGCGATCCTATCCTCGAATTGTACTATACACCCCGTAAATGTAAAAATGAATAAAGTATTTTTTTTTACGTAACGATTGCATGCTTACGAAACACTCGAATGATGTTGGGAGGGCTGAAGAGGAAGCAGCAGAGAGAGAGAGAGAGAGACGTATTAGCCGGACGCGTTATGCGATTATGAGGAATTGCGAGGAAACTTTCACTCCTTGATATTACGCGAGTTGCACCAAGAAAGGTACACCTGTTTCACCATAAGAGGCATATATGTACCGCATAGAAAAAGCGTCTCTTGTAGGGTTCGTTATAAAGTAGACGGGCGGCCGGCGGAAGGGGAAAGCGTAAGACGTAAATGTCAGAGTGTGCGAAAAGCCCGGAATAAATATCTGTGAATATCCTCTCGCCTCTCTCCCTGGGAGATTAATCTTGCGGACACACTTTCGACACACGCATCACGCGCTATCGTGCGCGACGTATGCACGCCTTGCGCCACAAAGAATCGCCTGGCGCGACCAAGTCGTTAAGCCGTCAATTGCGTTGTTTGATTTTTCAGGGCTACATCGATCGTTCGGCGATCCATTCCTGGGACGCAGTGGGAAGTGTGTAAAAATCGGAAAGGGCTGTTGCCAAACAGTCGCGCGATTTCGAAACGCCATTTACGCGCAAACGCGTTTACGACATCTGTCCGATATTATCAAAATTTATGGTCAGATATATCGGTGTCTTAGATAGTTGCTTTTACATGCAAGTTTAGCCTAATTATGCGTAACGTGTTCCGAAATACGTGATTTTTTAAATTCTATCACACATACCTACGCAAATATTTCTTATGTAAATTGATATGGAGGTAGTTAAATAAATGCTTTCAATATACGCATCAGAAGCAGCCTATCAATTGCAAAATATATCAAGCCTATCATTTTATTTAATATCATATTTTGTCGATTAATCATGAACATGCTCGTGCTCCCGAGATATCTGAGAAATTCGCATAAATTATATACAAACGACGGTAAATCAACTGTGTTATGGGCAATCTTGCGGTTTGTGCATTTCTCAAATTTAATAGCTTGATCGGTAATCTAATTAGACAGTTCTATACGAGATATAACTAGATTATTCTGAACGTAATTGGCATCGTTGGAATTAATAGACTTTCTCGCATTCTTTTCCATAAAAGTTACCGTAGGCAAATAATGTTGCCGCTAGTTTCGCTTTTATATTTCCAGGTTTGTATCGTCTCCAAACTTCCCCGTACGATAGGTTGTGTCCATCTTACGCATATTACGCTAAGATAACTTTGCGATAATAGGAGGTAGACCTAATTATCTCCTAATTACGGTTATAAACTGGTACGTCGACTATGCAAGTTCCTCCACCTACGTGCATCTTATGTACCATTATGTACATCTTGCGGCGGCATAATTCGTCCGGATAGTATGTCTCTCGTTAATACGCGGTTACATACCGCGTAAACCGAAACCGAGCCGGCTCGAGAGACACGAGCCACACGAGAGGTATATTCAACGTCGCCGACATCGTCATCGACATCGTTCTCGCGGCTCTCCTCCTTTTCCCCGGCGCTTTACTTTCATCGTCTCGATATCGTATGATCGGATAGAACGTCGTTTTACCACACCCTGGACTCATTTCCGCATGCTGAGTCCGCTTCCGCTGCACATACTAGGCTAGAAACTGAAAGCGACTGCAGACTGGCGCGACGGGCACACGAGCGATCTTAAAATCCAAGGAAGTTGGCTCCTGGGGACGAGGGAGACCGTCACGCTTGCGTTACATATGCATCGAGAAATGCATCGCTCGTACGCCCGATGCAATTTGGCGAAATTATGGGTATAGCAACGGCGGTATACCTTTGTTTAGGTACCGCAGGGAGCAATACTTTCGTTATATAGGTGAACTATACCATTATTACGGTCGCGAAAATCAATTGGTCATGGGACAGCAACACGTTCAATATCGCCTATATAATCGATTAGATAAACGTCAAACTGATTAACATCATTCTATCTGAGATGGTATAGACGTCAAGTGAAGCCTCGATTAAATTTATCTTCTTACGAGTGTGCAAAAGTGTTACACGCTGATCGAGACACGCACAGTCGGTCGATGAGCAAATCCCGAGTTATCTAACACGCTGCGTGCCAGGTAATCATAGTTAATAGCCTAGGAAGTCCGCGTAAAAGGGAAGAGAGATTTCTTCAATTAGTCGCGAATGTGCATACAGGAATAAACTAGGATGCACATGTTACGTTTATAAACATTCGGTATAGCCCCGACGCAGGATTATATAATAAGTATATGTAAATGCATGGTGACTACGCTGTTTCGTTTAACTGTGATGCAATCCTCTTCGACAAGCGGCAGACCATTCAAGAAAAGCGCGCGATTGCTTTTTCTCGGAGATTGTAAAGGCTGTAATAGTAATCATAAAAGACGTGGAGTTTCCTACCAACTATACAAAGATAAATGTAACGTTATTGAACTGTTGCATTATTTTTTTATCTCTCAAAATATAAAAAAAACACTTGAAAAATTGTCTTATATTGACTTGCCCAACATTATTAACTTTTAATTACATTTCTTTCAAATGTGTCACTCAAGTAAAGCTATATGCGTGCGACTTGAAATCTTGTCTCAATTATGCAACATGCACTTTTTGCAATGTATTTTAAGGAACCATAACTTATGTAAGCATCAATCTTGGTTACGAACGTCTATATACTTTAGAATTTGAAAAAAAAACACATAATATATGAGAATGTTAAGATCGATGATATTAATTCTGAATTGTCAAATATAGTATTACGTCAAGACATTTCCCGTAGACGTAACCCGAAGCACAATGCACATTTACGATGTAAATGCGGCGCGAAACTGTAATTTTACGTCGTGATTTTATGCGAGCGCGACCCCCGACTGTTTCTTTTTACGGATGTTCGTTACGTCGCAACCATGCCGTTAATAAGATTCCAGACGGCGATCTTATCGCGCTCAATTAGAGAAATCTCGTGGGCGGAGAAGCGACGCGGCTGAGTAAGGCAGAAAACGATGGTCGTTGCGCTCTATATGCACTTTCGCGACTGTCATATTTCCTTATTCTTCCGCGAAAAGTGTATCGTAAAAACGCGCCGATACTGCCATATATGATTGCAATTTGATAACACAAATATTAACACGTCTGTAAGTCTTATCTTAAAAAAAATCTCCTGATATATCAATCTCAAGATAAATTTATCGCTAATTTACAGCTAATGAGACAATAATGGTTTGACATATATCTCTAGAATCTAAAAAAGTATATAGCATTTCTATAATGTCTAATTTTTAATAGAATTGCAAAAACATATTCTGTCGAAGTGCAAAGGAAGTGCCTGCAGTATCCTTTATATCGCGTACCTCGATAATCTCACTTGTTTGCACAAAGAATAAATGATCATCGACATAACGTTAATATTGATGTTATCAATAATGTAGAAAGTTTGTGTTTTACTGGTAAAACTATACTTTCGAAATAAGGTAACCAAAGTAAAAGTTTGTTACCTCAAAAAAAGAAATTCCAAGATATCGATCAAAGAAAACGTAATATCAAATATGCGTCTTTTCTTTCTATGATAATAAAACGAAAAAAACTGTTTCAATAGAGAGTTTTTGCAATACCGTCTTTCAGATACGGTTACGGTATCTGAAAAACGATATTGCAAAAACTTCCTAATAACAATTTAATTAGTACATGACGTTAACGGTATTAATAGATATATCACTTGTTTCATTTACTACAGGATTGTTTTTCGATTACAATGTTAAATATATTTTCTTTACAATATAAATCTATAATACAATACAATACAAACGAAATAAAATTTGCAAAAAACGCAATTAATTAACGTTGTTTTGTAATAATATTAATAGTCGATTATTTTTTCTTCCCATAAATTCACTTAATTAAATAATTATGCAATCATTAACATCATGCGCCTATGTGTGTATATTTATGCGTATGTACATGTATATATAGAAATTCAATCGCCCATACACACTTCATTTTTTTATTTTTTCTTTTAATTATTACCGCAGGTGGCCTCTCATTCGAATATTTATCTCAAAGCAAACATCATATCCTCATGCATTTAAAGTGGAATACAGATATTCCTCCATTGTAAATCGTATAAAATAAATATAAAATCTCTATTCTGAAAAATCAGTAAAAAAAACAATTCAGTTTTTAACTCATAAATTATAATATGCCTTTCATAATTCTCTCTTTGCAATAAATGCAATAATTGTCTGTAAAAATAACCAATCTCAGTCTATTATTATAATTAGAAGTAATTGATCATGGCGAAATTGCACATTAATTCTTGTACGTGCGAAATGGTAATAAATCCGAGGTTAGCCGAGCGGCCAAGTAAATTGCCACACCATCGATCCGAAATACGGAGGTAATAACCCTAAAGAGTGAAAAGAGCGTGTGGAGCATAATAAATCGGTATAATTGGACGGTTATAATTGGCCCGCAATTTAAGATAATCTACGATATTTTTGCATAGCCCTACCGAAGTTCTTAGTTGTAGTAAAATCTGTCAAATTGGCAGAGATGGGGACCTTCAATAAAATTTATATAATCACCCAATTTATTACATACAAAAATAGAGATTTATTTGTGTATTACCCACCATGCCTCTTAAAAAAACATTTATCAAAAAATGTACTCACGTATGGCTTTTTGTTTCACGTATTATGCCATTTGTCTAAAAAATATCAGTGATAAGTTTTATCTCTGTATTCATTATACATAAATGTATAAATTTTTATCAATTTAAGTCAATATTATTAGAACAGAAATACCTATAACGTCATTAAAATAAATATGACAGAAAACCAATGCATTTATTCGATCAGGAGGTCTTGTGTGATACGGAATATCCTATAAACCATGTAGGAAAAAAATACTCTTATTTATTTTTAACTGTGTATCTCTATGTTTACGTGTGTATATATCCGTCTGTTTCTTTTAGCTGCACTGGCTGAACTAGACTGAACTGGTGCAATAAGTTGGAGTGAGACAAGCACATTTATAGTTTCACTCTAACTTACGCCATCAGTGTGCACCAGTGCAGCTAAAAAAACAGACCCTATGTGTATATTGCTGTTCAAATTATATATATATGCGTATACAATAAATAAACTTCATTACTTCAAATTTTAAAAATAATGAAAAGTATGCTATATTCAAAATTGATATACGGTGACTCACAAAGCTGATCAAATTGTATCATGTTACGACCTTTATTTGAAAATTCATGAACAAAGATATCTGTAGCAAGAGAGAGATATCTGTTTGCTTACTGATATGTCATGTTGATATTAAAAGACTGTTTTTGTAGATTGCCTTCTTCGAATCAGTCAGACTGTTAGATAATTATTGTATAGTCAATTTGATCAATATCGTGAGTCACTTAATAATCTCTTTCTTCTTTCTCTTTTGAAAATCGGATCAAAATTGTTATTATATTCTTTGATTTAAAGCGGATCTACTATTTGGCGTAATTATAGAGATGTTTCAATATACTTCTTTCAGTTTATCAATAAAAACTAACACGCGCATTTTTTTGCTTCTTTCTTGCTTACTTTAAGACCGATCAAACTTCTACTGCTAACCACAAGCTACAGCTTTATGTTCTCCCAACTTGACCATTTAATCTTAAACTGCAGAAAATGGTCGTATTGTCTGGAAGTTCTAGTCGGTCCGCGTGGTTTTTCCTAATTGCGCTGGTAACAATAATATATCGATCCGCGGGAGAGCCGTCGCAGCTGATAGGTAAGTAATATCGCACGGTACAAGTAGACTGGAATAATTCAACAAAGTTTTTACCTTAATTTCTTTTACGTAATATCTGAATGTAAATTCCCAGAATTCTTATAAACCGCGTCGCAAAAAGTGCGGTTAAATTTATCAAGTTTAACTTTCATCAAAGAGGAACGTCTATAGTAAACTGCATATTACGCGATTAAACAACCATGCAACGAAGAATTAAACTTACTTTATCGTCATTCAAAAATCCGTTGATAACAAAATAACATAGATAATTATTCATTTAGATAATCTTTATTTTGACTTTCCTCAAATTTTTGGTGCTTGAATTATTCGAGTAATAATCTTACTATATGATGCAAATGTAAATGTGATATCTCGCGTTTAATAATTATAAAGCAAAAAAGAAACTAAACAGCAGTAAAATAATGAAATTTATTGAATAAAAATATTGGAAAAGATCTATTTGTATCATCCATCACACAATCAATAATTAATTCAAGAATAAAAGAAAAAAAATTGAAAAAAAATCAATCGCGATATAAATGTCGCACGAGCTCATTATCGACGATAAAATGCGTTGACAATATTTCTCATTTCGTTATGTCGATTTCTCATTTATGTCATCGCGGGAAAGCTTTGAAATTCTAGGGAAGATCCGGAGGGCTGTGTACACGATGGTGTCGTAATATTATACGCCGTACAGCACGCTATTCGCAGTGCAGTAACCACGATTACGCATCACAACCGACTTTGTGCACTTCCTCGATCGTGTACAGGATCGCTTATGCATCACTACCGGCGCGGTGTAAAAGTGCATCGACTTTCGCGCGGACTACTTCTGCCGGCCGCCTCACGTGAGCGCGATTTTCCCGCGAGGCTTTTTGTTCCTCGTCTAGGATATAAACGCGAAGGAAATTGCGCCGTCACGACTCGGTTTCCCTTAACGTTAGCCACTTTGCCGTGTAATGTTGCACTTGGGGAGAATAGCGCGGTTTAAAATTACATCGCGATGCGCGCGATGATATGCAGATTAATACGTACGTTTCCGCAACCTCCCGCGTCGCGAAACAACGAGGGAGATCGCTTAAACTTGTTCAAAAGGTTTAATTAGAAGGTGTCACTCCTTAAGCGCACTTGACAGAAATTACAGCGCGCGTAAATTAAAAAAATATATTCTTACGACGAATTCGTGCTTGTGCAACAAATCCCTTTCAAAATGCAATTACTTTCAAAGATCGATAAAGATTAGGAGGGAAAAGCATATTATTATGCTAAAATCGAATTTCAATACATAAAACGGTGCGCTATCTTGATAATCAAATAACATACAAGGTTCGGCAATGCGGCAAATCATATATTATCTACAATACAATTTCTCTGTCTTGATCTTGCCTTTCACGCAATCATATAAAATCTCCCGTAGTGCCTACAGAGTACAGCGGCATTATGCAATATATTCTTTCGTAAATGCTTAATTCTTTGCTATAGAAAAATGGAGCAATATGAAGTTAAAAATCATTCGTATAACAAAATAAGGAACAGATTGCTTATTATAAGTAATGAAAAAAAAACAGCTTAATTCATTGAATTTGATTTGATAGTTGTAGGGTAAACTGAGGCAAATCGGATTGATTTTTCTTTCTCGATAAAAAGGTAATAAAAGGAATAATATTATTTAAACTATACTTATTAGACTGATTTGGCAAACTATATACTGTAAAAATCATTATAATTTGCTTAAGTTTCAATTTATCTTTTCGTTACTCAATCACAAAATTGAGATCGTGATTTTACATTAGTGCCAAAATTTCTTCGTGCACTCGCGATCTCTACATTTCTATGATTCTATCGTCGACTGACACTAAATTACACGCAATACAGAACTGTTGTCTATATATATTATTTCCGGTGCAAGGGGGAAATGTATGGAAGTAGCTGGCACGATAAAACAACTTGTTTGAAACAAAATATTAACGAAAACTGTCTCAAAGCTTATACTGATCCGATTCGCCTCAGTTTACCCTATACATACATAAATCCTGTTGCAAATTGGAAAAGATGATTTACATCCGTTCGGAAATAAAACTTCACGGTATGTAAGACGTAATTCCCGAGTTAAGTTTGCGACATTATGATAATTTCGTTTTAAATGCAATAACGTAAAAATAATGTTTCCGCTCAACCTTTCGCAACGTGACAATTCGCTGGAAGGTGCAGGCCGTCATAATTATCTTACCTTACCACAGTCGCGAAAAGTGATCAAAATTATATACGAAACGACCTTAGACGTATCTAATATGTACTATCGCTCAAAATTCCTTTTTACATGACGTCAATATGAGCGGTTCCACACGAATAACTGTAAAAATTGTTATTACGACCTGAATGTTTGTGTCTCAGTATGCAGTCAGCCGGATAGTTTCACGGTCCAAATAACTCAAAACGAACATGTTGTTTACGGCACCGAATTATTAATCAGGCACAACCAACACGTCGGAATTTTCTCTTATCCCGAAATAAAGCCAGTGAATGTTGTCTTCAACGAAACCGTCATAGAATTCAAAGGTAATTATTAATCCACTAAAAATCAATTTTTCTATAAAAAAATTTTGGAATATAATCTTTTTTTCGATTATTATATTGTCAGATAAACTGTGTTATTACCTTAATATATTACTGAATATATTAATAAGTATAGCTATTTACTTAATTATGGTAAAAATTGAAGCTTCCAATAGAAAACTAATGACAAAGCAGAAATTAATTCAGTTAACACATATGTAAATTTCTGATTAAAAATTGATCAGTTATATATAATTAATTTAATACCAATTTTCACGTCTGCCAATATTATTCTCCCGACTGCTGCCAACCTTCGGTTGGCGAAGACGAGGGCGTATGCGTTTTTCTGCTTTTATTTATCCTGCAATATCCAAGCTAGTATTAATCCGTATTAATTACAAAGGATTACATTTTTCAGGACATGTGTCACCTAAATATCCGGTGACTCAACAGTATATCTCATCCGAAAAACTTTCTTGGAACGCTAGTGGTATCATTTTAGAAATCGGTACGCTTCAAGTAAGTTTAACGCTCCATAATCGTTTAAATAACGACCGGAAGAAAATTGAGCGCGACTATTCGCTTTGTAAGATAATTATAGTTCGCCCGTCCGATAATTATTATCCTCGGCTTTCCATCGTTACAGAAACTAAGCAAAGAAGATTATGCACTCCAAAACTGTCGCTTATTTTTACCAACGAATATCAAAGACAGGTAAGACACGGAACTCTATAAAAATTTTATTACGCAAATAAAATAAGATATTTCTCCGGGGAAAAATTTGCAAATTAGACTGATAAAGAAAAATTCATTTTAAAACGATTTAAAAAATCTAATTTTTGATAAACTTGTGCATAGAGCTGAATTTAGCATGAATCCAATAGACAATAAATTAAATTCTACATATAATATATAAAATCTATCAATAATTAGATTTTAGTTATAAAATCATATTTTTTTAGATATTTTAAATGTAGATAATTTTTACAAGAAATTTTTCCTTAACATTTAATTAAAGTTAAGAGGCTGTCAAAAAATTAAAATTCATGAGATAAGTTAAGTTAATGGACCATATAGAGCCTAATATATATTAATAAAATTTCTTTATCAAGTGGATATTCTCTTTTAGTACTAATCTATCAAGGGCTGTGGAAAAAGCGATTATTTATTACGTCCAATCTTGTGCCCAAGAGCTTCATTGTCAGAAAATTGGAACATTAAAGGCAAAACAACTTCAGAATATCAGTAGATATGAAGAATGTGGATATAATATACTTCGTATTGTTCGTCCTAACTACCTAACGGTTGCAGTAGTCCTATTAACTTCATTTTTAAATTATATTTTATTCGTAGTAATACGATCATATATTTTGAAAAAAGGTAAAAATTACAAAAAAGAAAAAATTCACTAAAGTATCTATGATTTCATTGGCCGTAATCTAGTAAATCTGTTCACTTTTGTAATCTTCACCTTTTTTCAAGATACATCGTTGACCCCCTCAATTTTAATAAACGTTCCTGTGGACATTCTTCTCAAAATAGTGATAAATTACATTAAGCAGAATAAAAAATCCATGATTAAAATTCCTGGTGTAATGGAAACATATAACATAGGACTTGGAATAGAATGTCATTTCGAAACAGATAACGGAATTTTCGAGTGAGCACTATTATCTCATAATACAATCGAGAAAATTAATATTTTTTGTATAATGATATTTTTATTGAACACTACTTCTGCAAGATAATTAATTTTTCAGAGATCTCTTGACACTAGAGAGAACGGAAGACGCAGTTATGTTTAACTTTGGGCGAACACACATTATACAAACTGGTTTTAAACTTTCCATGGCTAAGTTTAAGTATGATTATTACAAGGTAAAAATATTAAACATAAAAAAGATTCATTTTTTTCTAAATACTAATATTTGTTTTAATATACAGCTTAAAATTGGACCAATCACAATCAGTGGCAATATATCCGGAACTGTCGATGGATTAGCAATAAGAGCAAGACTAGTCATTGACAAAACGTGCGGCATGAATTTGGAGTATATCAATGTGACGGAATTTGGCAAACTCAACCTAAAAATGACTGGTTTAGGTCCACTTAATAGTTTAGCATCCACAATATTTACTGGGTTGACAGAAATATGGCAAGACAAATTTGTTAAAACTATCGAAGTTAATGTTAGAAATATTGCTAAAAAACAATTAAGCGAATTCATTTGTTAAACTAATAATGAAGTTATAAAATATTTCTTTGAATTATAATCATGCAAGCCTTATAAATTAAAACAAACATTAGATGAGTATGTGATAAGCATGGATTTAAAAAAAGGCCTACATATGGTACACAAGTTTAAATTACAATTTTAGCTGTACTTTTATTTTTTCTTTAAATAAGAATCATTAATATGTCAAGAATTTTTACAAAATGTCAACACTTCTTAATAAACGATGATTTCTACTGTATTATATGGCAAAGTAAATGTGTAATAAATCAAAAATTTCCCATAGTTCAAATTTTTTTCTATTATTCTCATTATTTTATTATTCTTATATATATATATATATATATATATATATATATATGTTTGTATAATTTTTGGAAAATATTTTTCTAAAAATTGTTATTTAATATTGAGTGACGTTAATATTAGGTAAAAATTTCATTGAATTCAATTAGGTTGTATACTAGTTTCCGTATCAGTGACTACTTCCGTTGATTCGGCAGTAACAGCTTCGGAGATTGCAGTTTCTTGTGCAGTTTCTTGTACAGTTTCTTTGTCATTATCTGTGCATTCTTGATGGGAAGAAATACTTTCATCTTGCACTAGAATTTCTTTTTCTTTAACATCACTATCAGAATTAGTAACTGCAGGAGTATCTTGCATAGTATCATTATTAATGTCACTAGTACATTGTACTTGCGTGGTAATATTATTACTGTTACTAATATTTGTATTCAATGCACGCTTCAAAGCCAAATATTCTTCTACCGATCCTGTTGGAGCTTTCTCAAATGTAGCATTTGCATCAGTTGTCGATGGCTGTGCAGATACATTCAAGTTTGGTGATTTATTCAGCTTGGATAATCTTTGACGTTCCCTTAAACGTTTCCGAATCTCAGACTGTATCTTCGATTCTTTTATTACATTTTGGACGTCGTCAGTCTGATAATAACGCGACGCCCAAGTTTCTGCTGAATCCGATTTTGGCACAGTGGTTTGGGATACAGACTGCTTATTTTCTTGTTCAGAAAGGACGATAACTGTGTCTTGACTTTTATCCTCATCGCTATTTTCTATATCCATAACTTCACAGTAATCATCTAAATCAATATCATCTAAATCTGTCGATCTCTCTTCTTCAATTTTACTTTCTTCTGCTACTTTCTGTTCTGTTTTATTTTCTTCTTCAACAATAATTTTGTTTTCGTCAGAAGAATTTGTTCTCGATTTAACATTAATACTTTCATTACTTGATTTTTCTGTAATATCAGTAATATCAATCTCTTTTAATTCTGAAGAGATCGTAATTGTAGAAGCAAGTTGGGATTTTCCGCGTGACTTTTTCTTCGATTTTTTCCGTCTCTCGGCAACGTTATCCGCAGAAATCGATATTGACAACACATTGTTTTTTATATCTACATTTCTCTCAGGCATTATTGCTTTGCTTGTGTTAGTTAGATGCGTTTTATTCACAGTACTTGTATTACTATGTTTCTCTGTTATTTCTTGAGTTTCTTTTCTTTCCTTCGAATCTTGGGTGCTGGTTTTAATAGAATTTTCATCTGAATTGCTCGTGGATTTTCCAGCTTTCGACGCACGTTCGTTTGTCAGCTCTTGATTTATTCGCGTTTCTTCCCTATCACTATCGCTAGATAATAACTCGACAACTGGAGCAGGGTTAGGAATTACCAAAACAACATCTTCTTCCTCGCCTTTGTTACTTTGCTGAGAACCAATAATTCTTTCTAATTGCTTGCGACAATTCTCTTTCGCTTTGTCATCAACATCTTGAGATGTTCCAGTATTATTTTCTATTGCTTTACTGCCGTTTGCTTGTGATGGATTAATAGGTGGAATTATATCTTCCTCTTTTCGTATCAAAGCTCTTATGGCGCGGGCTCGCATTTCTAATTCTAATAAATCTAATAAGCTGTCTCCTTCTTTTCCTTTATCTTTGTCGTCTTCCTTTTTAATTTTAACATCCTCAGTTTTATCATTACTTTCGCTTTTAATGTTACATTTTGGTTTAACATTATACTTATTTAAATTATTTTTCTTATTAACTTGTGTTTTCCCTTTAGTTTTTGTTTTATCTCTTTTTAACTTTCCTTTCCCACCATTCTCCTTTTTGGATGAATCATCTTCGGTTAACCATTCCTCCGTATCAGAAATGATTTCTAAGGAAGGTCCTGTTATAGGAGAAGATATAAATGAGCAGATTATTCTACAAAATTTAAATTCTATGCCATAATACCTAATATTTATATACCTGAATTATCAGAAACTTCACTTGTGTCTGAGGATTCCAACATAGGTTTGCCATTTAATATAGATAATATTCGAGCTTTAGACATACCCTTTAACTCACTCTCACACCATTCTTCGAGTTCACTTAAATCCATTTGCTATATAAATAACATATGATATATATTACTTGTGCTTGAGCGAATATTTTCATATAAAAACTATTAAACTAGCTAAAATAATTCATGCCATAACTCACTTTAAGAACCTGCGGCAACATGAGACGAATTTTTTCTGATTTAACAGATTTAAAAAGCTGTCGGGATAATTCTTTACGATCAGACAAATAATCTCTAATTGGTTTTAAATCTCTTGCATCAATCTCTTCTTCGTCCGATGATAGTGACGAAGATGTACAAGAAGATGCACTGCTGTATTCCTAATAACGAAGTAATCTTTAAAATAACGAGCACTAAAAATGTTTTTGTATAATTTTCCTAATTTAAAGCAAGATGATATTCTATAAATATAATTGTCGATAACTACCTTGTTGTTGCTTACGCTGTGTTTAGCCTTAGACATATTTATGTTGTTTAAGAAATATTTCCTTCAATCTAAATAAATATCAATCAGCAGAATAAACTAAATTAACTTGTAAAACAATCCCCTTCTCATATTTTTATCTGAAAAATGTATAGGTATAGGTTAACGGATCTCTCATAACCATATCGTATTAATTTACATTCTGTGTCAAGAAGAAAATTTATATTCGCGTTAAAAAGGAAACGGAAAAAGAGAGTTACGCAGAATGTATTACATAATGCAATTAAAAGAAGCGAATTTAATATAGAAAATTAATCAATAATAACCTTCTAGGTTACTTTTGCGATCATATTGGCACAAAACTGATCGAAATTTCAGTTGACACTATTTATGATTGTGGAAGATACTTACTTCATTTATCAGATACAACGTAGATAGTATAGCTTAATTCTTGTGAAGATTATAAAGTATAATTCTCGCGTCACCGACAATTCCTGCCTGCTTTGTTTACATTTGTTTACGATTGACAGCGCATAGCGCATGCGGCATGCGGCATGACAGCGATTTAAACGCGATGCGCCATGCGCCATCATCCAGCGCATTCGACAACGATATCGTCGCAATCCATTAAAGATCTACTGAGGGTATCGTGATCGTGTAGATGTCACTAGATGAGCGTACCGACGACGTTCTGTCAATGCGATAATATAATGCAGTATAACCTGTACTGTTGACAATTGTTGACAATTGTGTTTGTCAACAAGATGACATTAATCAAATATAATTGATGAATGCGATCGCAGTAAGTACTATCGTATTAGAGAAATGAAAGTGTTCACGATAAGGACCGATATTATCTTAAACGGATTCTCTCTTAATGTAAGCATTTGTCTTTGACAGGCATTTGACAGGCATTTTGACATATTAAGTACCAGGTTTCCAGAGATTAATCAGCTTTGACACTTATCACATATCGTTACTTCAAGAAACAAATATCTATGAACACTTTGGCAGTATGCTGATTGAGCAAAGTATATGATACTATTTATCAAGTTTAGTATCAATCAAATCTTTGCCTAGCGCTGCATAAGTCAGGAAAGAAAAATGTTCAACCGCTTTAAGTCAGTATTAATGAGTGCTGTGGGCGCAAGCGAGCTTGGCCTGCAGTACCCTAATGATTCGGATAATGATACGGCAGACTATATTAACTCTAATTACGTGGTAGAAGTGGAAAATAAACCTTACAGCCGTCCAAGTTTTCTAGGATTGACAGCTGAAGAGACACAGGTATTTCTTATATGAATTATATAGCAAATTGATTTATATATATTTTTCAAACGCCGATAATTTGATTGTAACGGTATTTGATATTTGCCTAAATTATACATATTGAATGACCGTATTAAATAGGTGAGCGCAGATCACAGAGTAAGGCCTATAATAGTTCCGAGAGATCTTAGCCGTTTGCCGTGGTGCGCTGGCTATGCGGAATGTATAAATGCTGGCAAAAGTACATGGAATGAGGATCAAGCCTCAGCAACGCGTGGCGACTTGAAATTGTCGGACATTAATGTCACACTGCCTTATGTCATGTTTTCAATGTTCGACGGACACGCAGGGTACCAAGTGGCTCTTACGGCACGATTACATCTACACAGGATAATTCTTGTATGCGCTATTTTTGACAAAATTGTCAGAGATGATTCAAAATATATACATATATTATGTGAAATACTTGTATTAATGATCTATTTGAAAACAGGAAAGGTTACTGGCTATACCAGGCAATATGCTATTGAATGAAGATGAAAATGAACTGATTAAGGGAAGAGATCTAGTTACAGGTGCTATAGAATTAGCATATAGACAAATGGATCAAATGGTGGAGATGCAAGCTCAAAATGGTGGTGGTGGTTGTACGGCTATTACAATTTTATTTCTTAATGGAAGGCTTTATGCAGCAGGAGCTGGTGACTCCAGGTTATATTATAATTTATATACATACATATTTATATATTTGCTATATATGGAATATTATTGAATTAAATATAATTGTTCTCTTATATACGACCAGGGCTGTATTAGTTTTGGGGGAGGAACAACGTGCTCTTACTAGAGATCATACTCCAGATTCTGAATCAAATCGTGTTAGAGCTTTAGGTTTTTTAAAAAGCAACGAGTTGCTCAAAGGTCATTTCACTCCGTTGGAATTTAGAAAAAGACCGTTGCAGAAGGAACTGGGGTCTATGGTTTTGTACAGAGAACCTTTTATGACAGGTTGGGCGTATAAAACTTTAACGCATCCTGATTTAAAACTACCGCTTATTTCGGGACACGGAAAAAGGGTACATTTTCGTGCAGTTGAGCAAGAATTTATATAATTTCAAATTAAAGTAATCTTGTTTGTAGTATTAAGTAAATTTGTTTCATGACGTTTAGAGCAGAGTAATGGGAACGATAGGCGTGACTAGAGGGTTTGGAGATCATGGTTTGAAAGCAGCAAATACCGGTGTTAATATCAAACCGTTCCTATCATCGCAACCTGAAGTACAATCTTTGAACTTGGACAGTTGCAATCTTACCGAACGAGATTGCATTATTATCGCCACGGACGGACTTTGGGATGTAGTAACGGACAAAACAGCGGCAGCTATACTTAGAAAAACTCTTGCACCTGATACTCCATCATTAGAATATAGGTATTATTGCGAAGTATATGCACAAAAATGAACAACAATGTAACTGAAATAAGGTACTATATACATTCTTTGGTTTAGACTGACAATGGGTGCTCAAGAATTGGTGCAAGCGGCAAGAGGTCGATTAATCGGTAGAGTATGGATGGGAAAACCGGAGAATCCCAACGAGACAGATGAAAAGTCCTCGCCTATAGCATCGGTGGACGACATTAGCGTATTAGTGGTACCTTTATATCCTTATTTATGTGAGCATAAGCAGTGGCTGAAAACGACACAACAAGAACGAAAGTACGCTGCAGATTCCCTAGCAACAATGTGCTTCGATTATCCTATTTCTAATAGATCCACTGATAATCCTGCATAATAAATCGTTGCGATTCTTCGATAAAGTGCTCTACGTGAAATAGTAACAATGTTACTCAATACCGCAGCTAACTAATTACATTTATCTGCATTACTACAATGACTCGTCGTATATCCGCGATGATTTTTATTTTGTTATAGAATAATTAGCGATATCTAAGTGCACGGTTGCCGTATATTCTCTATGATTCTCTTCGCAAAATATTAAATTATTATTATATGCTGCCACATGTACATTTTAACTACAAAAGGCTATGTTCTTATTGTTTAAGTAAACATTCCACTGTGACATTATTTTATGTGCAACATGAAATATCTACAATATCCCGAATATTTGATACGTGTGATCGTACCGTACATAAATATCTCGTGTATAAGCACTAATTTTTTGATTGTTACAACTATGTAACTAGTATATATAGACTGGACACAATATAATATCAAAAGATATCAATATTTTTATATTGCTTTTGAGGCAAGCATACGTTACCATTCAATGTTTGAGCGTATTATGATGTTTCATCATTATAGCTTTATGTTGAAAAAATTAACTCTATGACTACGAACATACATATGTGTGTATATGTATATGTATAATTAAGATTGAGAATGCTATATTAAGAAACGAGTAAGATTTTAAGTAAAAAATTAAAACTCTTCAATTAACTTTTTCGATTTATTCGATCTATCTATATCGATATTTCTTTCATTCGGAAATGTTAGAGATGTTTTGCATGTTGTAGTCAAAGAGTTAAATTGGATGAAATTGTAAGTATGATATGAATGATCTATGTGTGTGTAAAAAATTGTATATAAATAGAAAAACATTGCTATCTCTTTTGTTGTAACCACGATAATAATTAGATCATGTCTTATATAACTCTCCTGTAGCTATATTATATTAAATAAATAAATAAATAAATAAATATTATACGAAAATATCTCTTTTGTGTACACATTTACTTTTATTTCAGCAATCTTTCGGTAAATTTTCAGTGAAGAAATTGTTTGATTAATTGCGAATTTAATTACTTGGAGTTCTAACGATTGATATTTCCATTAATGCATTTTCAATCAAATGTATAGACGCGTTTCTAACGTCTTGGTATTGTAAGGGACTCAAAATAAAAAATTGTATCTATATACAAGTTTTAAAATCCATAAAAATAATACTACGATTGCACGGAATTCACTTGACGAACATTCGATATGAACATATGATATAATAATACTATTAGGATTTCTTTGACGAAACTGTCGCGCGTTCACATTCTGTATGATACATTATATTTTGTTATATTACTCTTAGAAGTTTACTTGAAGAAACTGTCCGTATTTACGTCGTGCTCTAATGAATATTCAATGGCAAATTTTCTATTTTAAGTAAATGTATATATAAAAGGCACGCACTATAAACACAATGATTTCAATTTCAGATCTTACGTTTGATGTACGCCACTTTTAATTTCTTTTGCATGAACATAAAGGTCATTTTTGCATGCTTGTGAAATCGAAATTCGTACTCACCGGAGCTGGATCGGCTTCGGCCACGGAACTGCGTCGACTGCAATCGATGAAACGGCGTTGCTTATGAAGATCTCCGACGACTGATACGTTCCGGTGATCACCCGTCACTACAACCGTCACTCCCGACGAAAACTCGCGCTCGTTATTCACTCTGAACGGATAAAATTCGCGATCAACTACGGAGCGACCGCGCTCCGCGTTCTGAAACGTTCGCGCTGCCGAAACTGTCATGGCGGCTGAAATGACGCGCAACGCGCAACGCCGTGCGCCGTGCCGGCGACGCGTCCATGAGCGCTTGCGCGGTGTCGCGACGGTTATTGCCAGCCATGTCGACGACTGACGAGACGAACAATACGACGAGATACTCTGAAACATGAAATGATTAGAATTAGCGACGAGCGGAAGATTAAATGCCTTCTACGTTAGTTTTTTAGCAAACTATATGAGAATAAATTATCCATTTCTATATAGAAATGTTCCATTAGGCGCGGTAGGTGCGCGTAATACAATCACAATATTTAAACTTAATTACAATATATTATATCTATTAAAGAGTATGCGCTTTGAATGTCCCGAAAGAAGACAAGGCTTACGTCTACACATCGATCGGAATCTATATATTCACCAGGCTGGCGTTCCAAAATTTACTCTAGTTAACTAAAATGCTATAGTGTACGTGACGTAAACTATAGATTTTAGTGACCCAGATTGATTTTTGGAACGCAACCCATAACTCAGCTTCGAGCCTGCATTGCGTCGATCGCGATCGATGAAACGGCATTGCTCGCAAACGCCCGCGACTGATACGTTCCGACGATCGCCCGTTACTTTACTTACTTTTAACTTGCACTCCCGATGAAAACCTGCGCTCGTTATACATTCTGAACGGGTAAAATTCGCGATTAACTACGGAGCGATCGTACGTTCCGAATCCGTCGTTCTCGCGCTACCGCATCTGTCATGGCGGCGCCGGCGGGTGGCGGCGCGCGGCGGCGGCCGAGAAAATGCGCGCGACGCCTGATATTTCAATATCGAGATAATTTGAAATGCAAAAGATTAGAATTCGGGAATGCACTATCACAATTTCGAATCACGCCTTCTATGAGCCTCGATCGTACTAAAATTCACCGGTATAGAGTTCAAATTAATCTACTACTTTGATACTTGTTAAAAGATTTGGCGAAAAGTTGTTTCATCACGAATTAAATTAAGAGACGTACGTTTGTACCTTGGCTATGAGATGGCGTTATGGGTATAAAACTGCCGTTTGCGACAATGCCGATTAGTTTTCCTAAGTTCGCCAAGAGATTACGCCACCGACATGAAATTGATGTTTGCTCAGTTTGCTGCGACAAAATTAGATGCTAAACTTCACAAGAGATGACGCTGCAGGTATTAAATGAGAATTTGCAGACTTTGCAGTATGCCGATTATATATATATATGTATATTGCTGTTGCATTTAGAAATATTCTTAATAGCTGTATAGCGTCATCTTTTGATAAGCTCAGAATAATATATATATATATATATATATATATATATATATATATATTCTGAGCATGACGCTATACAGCTATTAAGAATATTTCCAAATGCAACAGCAATGTCCATTACATGCCACCACAATATAGTGATCGTTAAGATACATCAATTAGATACCGCATAATATGATATTCTTCTTCGTACAAGCCACCCGCGGATAAGCTCGAAAGTATTCGGAGAGGTGTAAGCCTCGAGAGAGAGAAGAATATAAAACGCATCGATCATACCGAAAGCGGACTCGCGCACTGAGGCCTAGAGCGTTGTCGTGCTTCGCTATAAGCGGGTTTGCCCGTTTTTGCCCGATGTTAAATAGCGAACTTTTCGGACGAGCGTGCGGGCACGCACGTGGACACGTTTTATATATTACGTTTATGTGTACGGGAACAAGAGTGCATTTCCTCGTCGCATGGCTGGGGCACAGTCCGAAACAGTTAACTCTCATAAATTTAATTACGAAACGGCAACACGACCGAAATGGAAGACTCTCTTTCCGCCGGGTAAAATCGTGGATTAATCTCGGCGCGGTAATTTTTTCGAAACTACATCATTTATCGAGATGAAGTTTATGATAACTATAAATTATCAACGCGATGTTATCGCTGAAGACCTCTATGTAAAAAGCTTCTCTATATCGGCCATATCGGGTCTATAAGTAGATCAATAAATAATCGATCGACGATATCGATGACACGTATCTATTCTAAAACATTTGAGAGTATGAGGATAAATACTTCTTTAATCATTCCGCAACAAAACAGAAAGTTTATTTATTAGCGTTAAAGAAATTTTTCTCAAAGTTCAGAAAAATTAAAATTTACGAAATAAACGATTAATTTTTAATACCTTAACTGCTCAATGTCAATTAAGTTTATCGCTTCACTGTAAGAAAAATAATTAAGAAAATGCTGGTACATCACGCTTCATTAACGTGGAAGGACGAGTGAAATATGAGCAGAATACCTGGTGGCGTGATGTTTTGTTCCATTACGGATTAAACGGTCGGGCAGCTGAAAGACGTTACGCAGCAAATTTCTGTCGACCGACGGCAATGAAGTCGGAGATGAATTGTAATGTACCATACATTTCCGCCAACTAAGAGCGACAGCGTAAAAGGACGCCGAGATAGAGTGTCGCAAATCACCGTACGAAAGTGCTCTTCCACAAAAGTATAGACGAACGTTGTGAAAACTAAATCTAGCCTGACAGCTCCCCGTTGACCCTCCATCGCACAATTTTGTAAAAAAATTGCCGTGCACTGCGGGAACGCGGATCTCAACTCTCCCATGTAATGCATCACCTTTTTCAAACTACTCCAGTTCAAATCGACGTACGCGATTATGTTAATTTGTAGCTATTATAATGAGATTTAATTTAATTGCACAAATTCGTGAAATACGCCCAAGAGAGTATTAGAAAATTTCTCAAATTGATATCTTATCCTAGATACATCATATTTTCTTATATATTATGGTACCTTATCGCACAAAAACAACTTTTACTTATCTGTTTTAATATTAAAAAGATGTTAATTTTTTTTTATTTATATCTTAACAAAGGAAACCTGATCAATCACACACGCGCACACACACACACGCACATGATAGCTTTATCATGAAGATCATCTTATCTCAGGAACGTAATATGAACCAGACATTTGGTCGAAAAATGGGACGCACTACTTTTGAACGGCCATTCGATCGGCTATATGTTTTTCATAGTGCTGGATTATGACGGGCGATCAGTCACGGTCACCGTAACAGTAACTCCAAGGGGTTGGAAAGGGCTTAATGCCTCTCCTGGATAGCGCAAGAAAGAGTTGCGCGTGTGGAGGATGGGAAAGGAGTAGCGTTACACCATATCAAAATGGCCACAACTTAGGGGTCCTGTGCTACCCCGATATATCATCGTTAGAGAACTTTGGACGGCTTCCTGGTTTCAGCATTGATGGCTTCCTCCGATACGACATGATGTATCTGTTCCTCATTGCTACGGCGTGAAAATGAGAATCGGATGCAATTTGAAAGTAAAAATATTACCTTATAAAGCGATAACAAAACATTCCCCCCCCCCATTATTTACATATTCGTCTTCTGTGATTCGCACTTCGATAGGAATTGTATATTAATTAAAAAGAGCAAGGTGAATTATAATCTTTCTGTTTATACAGTAGTCGATCAAGTCGATCTTTTTAGAAAGAGCCCTATGATCTATCCAGAATAATTTTTATCGATATTTTGATATCACTTCGTAAATGCAATTAGTCGCAAATTGAAAAAAATCGCTACTTATAATGACGAGTTTTATAGTTTTTTAACTCTTGAGCTAAATATATATCTCTGTTATTGACATTTAATAAAACTTATAGTCTTTTACTTATCGCATGTTAAAATTTCAAGTTTATTGTACGTTACAAATTTGCGCGAAAATTGCAACATTAAGATCAGCCAATGCTTTGCACGTCTCTCTTGAAATTCACATCGTAAACTGTACGACTCCACACTGTAAATATGTCGCTGTTGATTTAGATTGTTGCGTGCTTCTTGTAGACTCTCCTAGCTTGCATGAACCTAATGTCCGCCGGTTGGAAGCTAACGCCCGGCTGCCGAACGTAATGCAACATGCAACGGATAATGCGGCAAGTTTGTGCTAGTGAGGAATTACGTGACCAGCCCGACCAGCCCTTAGTTTCAGCTACCAGCCGTATTGCAGCTAAGTGACGCGCCATACTTCTCAGGTATTCAGGCAACGGGACTGAGCAGCTAATGTATAAGCTTACGCGGTGCTAAGAAATTTCAATTTGGCATTTAAAGCAATTTGCTGGTTACGAGGGAGCTCGCTCGTGTCTCATCTTTGACAAAACAACGTACGCTATATTGCAAACAAATATGAGAGATCAAATATGTGCTTCGACATTACTTTCCGTCGTACAATTTAAGTAAATTTTTTACTATTATTAACTATTAATTTTAGATAAGAATTAAACATTAAAGTTTTGTAAGGTTCTTATCAGCTAGATCATAAGATTTGATATCAATCCAGTTGAAGAGCAATTTTCCAGGAAAAAATCAGTTATTATTGAAAAGAACGAATCGAGCGATCAATCTCGAATTTCGTATTCGCTATCGGAGACACAGCTCGGACGAGAATATCCAATTTCATTTAATCATATTCGGGGAAACAAAAACGGCAGATTGAACTCGATCGATTAAAAGTTAGTGACTACAGAAAAAAATAAGACGCGAAGGAAATAAAGCAAAAACATTTCTCCTGTCTCGTCTGATTCGTGAGAGTTTTCTTGCCATCATTAGGTATTTTTTTTACCTCGGGATAATAGTGACAGACCATAATTAAGGTTTGCAAATTATGAAACAAATCGGTTGACTGACGGAGATTTCCTCAGAAATTTGTATTAACCGCGAACGGACAGATAGAATGATTACCTGCACATCGGTACGCACACGTTCGCGTTCGCATATTCACGTGCTGACAAAGACTGTACTGACAATGAGCTAAATTAAGTTTTTCTCTACGAGTCCTTTATGCAATGTCACGCAGATAATCGCAATCTTTTTGAAAACTACATTCCCGCGTGACACTGACGTTGAACTTAAAATGAACCTTCCGGAAAAGGGAAATAAACCAATTACGGATAATAACAGTGTAAAATACTTATGAAATTAAGTATCGACGACTTTTTTTCCTATTCTTAACAGGTATCTCGAGTATAATCGGGACCGCCGAAGCTGCCAACTGGAAATAATAACGGAGATGGTGCCGTCACTCAGTCCGTAATTATCGTCGTATATTTCAGTCGCTTCCGGAGCGATATCAACTTTTCCTAAATACATTATCTAGATTTCGCATCGGCGTTAATCTGCCCCGCAGTAAGTAATTAAATTTCCGCGAATGCCATTCCGCGGGGAGTTTATCTAGAGCGGCTATAAAAAATTCTGACTTTTAGTCGCCAGCTTTTATCGGTGAGAGGGACGACGACGAGTCGGCAGATAAATCCGGCCGAGCATTTCCCATCCGCGCGCGCGTCCTTTTCGCGGGTTAATGCGCTTTCCGCTGGACGTGCAACCATTCTCGACGTGCGTGCGCCTTCAGAGGCCCACGTCGGTCGTGCCGACGACAGGAACGGTTATCCGATATCAAATTATCGTACGTCGAGCAAAGTTCCTCCTCGATTCAGGGGCTCCGAGTCCGTACGCCAATAACTTAATTCCGGCACTGACACAACTCGTGATGGTATAATCTACTCTGGTCACCGCTGTGATTGGTCGTCTCGATGTCTTTGATTCTTATATATCGCGAAAAACCACGCGGGTCGATTGTTAAGATAATTCACTACGCAACAATACAATACTAATGAAATGATTAAAATATTACATATACAAATACAGTTAAAAATTTAATTTATAATAAAATATTCATGGCAATACTTAAAACACAAAAAAATTATTGTATATAGTTTTTATTGTAGAAATGTAGAAGCTGATTATTGTAACTGAGATTGTATGGTACAACAGTAGTGTGAACAGTTTTTGAATATTCGAGAAAACCACAATATATTTCTCGATTATTTAAATTAGTTCGCAAGATTAATTCAAACACCTATGAGTAACTATCGTCCGCAGACATCATGCAGATTAAATCTTGCACAACCAGACCCTCAGTAATCCTCAAGCAACCTATCGCGAAAGTTTTTCGTCGATCTTCAAGCAGAGTTTCGTGGAGACAGAATTCTTGTTCGTTTACACGGTCGAATTACCATGCATCATGTACATTTTGAAATAAAAACATCAATCTACCATTAAGAACTTTGATATATCGCTTCTTCCATCACGGAATAATCACGTAATCTTAACTACAATAATCGGTAGACATGCAAAGTTCCGAAAAAAATGTACCGAAATTGAAAACTCGTACATTGTCCAGAAAAATCAAAATCACAGAAATTGAAAACAATGACAATGTGCCGAAATGTCAATCGAATCTTTTGGCCTCTCGCGCTTTATTGCTTTAATAAACGAAAGTACATAATTGCGAGTAATGCAATTGAGTAATACCAATAGGGCAAAGTACCAAGTACAAAGTCTTTTTTTAATCATCTTTCTATCATTTACGGTTGCCGAGATATAAGCGTTTAATGAAAATAAAAAATCGCTTGGCGCACAAATCTTTAAGATTTTGCGCGCTTTCTCGTCTTAATAAACGGAAATAAATAATTGCCGATAATAAAAGTGAGCAATTCTGATAGAGTAGAGCACAATCTAAAAAGTGCTTTTTGAATCATCAGCTGTCTTTTACGATTACCGAGATATAACCGTTTAATGAAAATGATGAATGCGGCGAAGAGCGCGCGATTCTTTTGGCCAGTTCGCGCTTTATTGCTTTAATGAACGAAAGTACACAATTGCGAGTAATACAATTGAGTAATACCAATAGGGCAAAATACGAAATACAAAGTCTTTTTTTAATCATCTTTCTATCAATTACGGTTGCCGAGATATAAGCGTTTTATGAAAGTCAGAAATCATTTTATGCCCGATATTTACGGCACGCGCGTACTTTATCATGTTAAATAAACGAAAAGACGTAATTGTTAGTAACAAAATCGAGATATTTCAATAGCGCAGAGTATAAACTAAACAGTTCTTTTTGAATCATCTCTACATCTTCGGTGGTTGTTCAGATATTTGCGATAAACGATAGGGAAAGACTTTCTCGCGCCGAGCCAGCGACACATGACCTTGACCTACATTCGACGAGCAGCTGTACATTATTGATTTACTTTCTAAATTGGCCTTGACCTAGATCGCCGAGTCCGGGAATGCCGGCGCGCGCCGCGGCGTGCACGCGCGGCAACGCGTCTGTCGTAAATATTTTGGTGTTTTCGCTAACTGATTTTTAAAGGATTATTTTAAGTATAATAGCGAGTGACCTGTTTCCAAAGCAGCGTCGTTTACGCTGTCACAGTTTTCTCCCTAATGTGAGATGTAGATATTATTAATGATATTGCAATCACATTAGCACTAATTACAATATTTTATGTCGTTTTTGAATGTTTATATCTGCGGCGGCTGAAATATATAAGAATTTATTAATTGTTGGCTATATGCGTTATGCAAAAGCATTTTATAACCTTTTATCGTTTAATCTTGTTCGAGAAAGCATGCCTCACGTTAAAGGACACATAACAGTGATAAGATAAACGTATTTATTGAGATTAGTCCCGTGTCGTTCGTCGCATTTCGGACCGTCTTCCTGCTGAGCACGACTAGCACGAGCGACGGCATTCGCAATTCGTAGTTTCCTTTTTCTCGTTGGCTATATAGCATTATACAACAGCAGTCTATAACTCTTTATCGTCTAATCTTGTTCGAGAGAATATAGGACACATATAACAATGATAAGATGAATGTATTTCTCGAGATTTGTTTAATGTCATTTGTCGCATTTTCGATGTTCTATCTTTCTTGTCGAGTGAACTACAACGGCATTTGTAGCTCCTTTTTCTCGCTAGCTTGCATTATATATGCAACACCATTCTAAAACCTTTTATCATTTAATCACGTTTGATACAGTATGTTTCGCATTAAAGAACACATGGCAATGATAAGATAAACGTATTTCTTGAGATTAGTCCAGTGTTGTTCGTCACATTTCGGAGCTTCTTTCAGAACGCCGCCCGACGGCACTAGTCGCTACCTCTTTCTCATTGCCCAGCATTATGCAATAAGATTCCGAAACTTTTTATCGTTTAATGTTGTTCGTGAGAGCGTACTTCGCATTAAAAGATACATAACAATGATAAGATGAATGTATTTCTCGAGATTTATTTAATGTCGTTTGTCACATTTGGACGTTCCGATTTTCTCGCCGAGCGAACAGCAACGGCATTCCTGGACATAGCTTATTATACTTAAAAAATAAACCTTTAAGAGAGAGAGAGAATCAGTTAACGAAAACACCAAAATACTTACGATAGACGTTGCCGCGCGTGCACGCCGCGGCGCGCGCCGGCATTCCCGGACTCGGCGATCTAGGTCAAGGTCAATTTAGAAAGTAGGTCAATGTACAGCTGACAAAAATGTCCCGCCGCCCGCGGTCCGCCGCTCAAGTAGGTCAAGGTCATGTGTCGCTGGCTTGGCGCGAGAAAGTCTTCCCTATAGTTTATCGCAAATATCTGGGCAACCACCGAAGATGTAGAGATGGTTCAAAAAGAACTGTTTAGTTTATACTCTGCGCTATTGGAATATCTCGAGTTTGTTACTAATAATTACGTCCTTCCGTTTATTTAACATGATAAAACGCGCGCGTGCCGTAAAGATCGGGCGCCAAATGATTTCTGACTTTCATAAAACGCTTATATCTCGGCAACCGTAAATGATAGAAAGATGATTAAAAAATGACTTTGTACTCGGTACTTTGCCCTATTGATATTACTCAATTGTATTACTCGCAATTGTGTACTTTCGTTCATTAAAGCAATAAAACGCGAGCTGGCCAAAAGAATCACGCGCCTCGCCGCATTCATCATTTTCATAAAACGTTTATATCTCGGCAATCGTAAAAGACAGAAAGATGATTCAAAAAGAACTTTTTCAAAAATTTGTTTATCGTAATCTTTTTTAGTTTAAATTATTGTTCAAAATATCAGTATTTTATTATTATTATTTCATGTTTAAATATCGCACCTCGAGAAGAATACTATTACAACTAAAAAATTCATGATTTCAAACAAATTTAATTCAATTTCTGTGAATTGTGAGATAACTAACGCAATTACAATTATGATATTTTGTTGTGATAAAACTTATATTTTTTCTTGAAGAGCTTGAAGAATCAGTTATGCGTCACTTGTCAATTCGCTTACAGCGCTATTTATTCAAGAAATCACAACATAACTGGTTTACAAGAATAACGACACTTTAGCCCCATGCAGCTGATTTTGCATATAAACTTGTGACACTATTGTAGCACATAATAATTATATACATATACTTGATAAACATATATCGTTTATCGGTATCATTTAATCATAATTTTCTTTAAAAGAGTTTGAATTTCGTTTGCGAATTGCTCACTTTTATTATTGGCAATTATTTATTTCTGTTTATTAAGACGAGAAAGCACGCAAAATCTTAAAGATTCGGGCGCCAAGCGATTTTTTATTTTTATTAAACGCTTATGTCTCGGCAACCACAAACGATAGAAAGACGATTAAACAAGCACTCGTTAGTTTGAAATCTGCCCTATTGGAATTAGTCATTATTAATACTGGCAATTTTACAGTTTCGATTTACTATCGTAAGACGAGAAAGCGCGCAAGATCTTAACGAAACGTGCGCCGAGCGACTTTTTATCTTCACTAAACACTTACTTATTCGCGTATATATTACGACAGTCATAAATGATATAGGTATAGAAAAATGATTAAACAAACACTACAAAATGGTTTTAGCCTTTTTTCTCGTTTATAATGTTTTTTTAAAGCTGATTTCATGGATTTTTGTTAAGTAGTTTTGTTGCGCGCCGACTCCGGAACTATAACAAAATCCGTGTCGTTTTTGGGTAAAATTATATGGAATAAATATGTTCTCGTCAAGAGAGATATAAGGTAAATTTATATTATTTATTCACTGTCGTGAAAATCGCCAATGTACCACCTAACATATCGTCAATTTATATAGTGTCTATCGCGTGAAACTATTATGCTTTTTATCGTTACGGTTAATTTAACAGCAGTCGAAGTATATATATACGATTGAACGGTATAACTTTTCGGAACATTGTCTCGATCATTTCTAAGATTTCGAGATTATGACATTTCGGCACATTGTCACGTTTCTAAGATTTCGAGATTATGCCCTTTCGGCACATTGTCATAGTTTTCAATTTTTGTGATTTTGATTTTTCAGGACATTGCATGTCCACCCAATAATCTAGATTATCTAGAATATTAAATTATATAGATCAGTTCTCTATACGTGCAATTACGGTCCACAAAAGTTATCGATATAATAAAGATCGATTTTCACGATAATGTTCGCGAGATACGATTTAAATCATCCATTCACAGCAATGGTAAATTGTGTAATGTCACAATAACAATGAACAATGAGATGTCTTGTCAGTGAATCGAATCGCATTATCGATTATTCTCTTCTTATTAAGCAGCCGTTTCTGGTTTCTGCATCCCTTATCGTGCGTCATAAACCATCTGTAAATTCACCGCATGACCGAACAGTCGTCACTCGACCGTCTAGTGACAGATAGTTAGGCGTTACCCAAACTGGTTACTGATCCTTCAACAAACACAGGCGGACAAACGCTTCCTAATTGTACTGGGAATTGTTTACGCTTACCTCGAGTATCTTCTCACCTTCCTTCGTTCACGGCTATTCCGTGTTTACTATCGTCGTTTCTTGCGCATATCTGCTGTCTCTTCCGGAAGAATGAAACGACAAGGATTGGGTATAGGAGCACTGATGTCTGTGGCGCTTAATTAAGCGACTGGCGAAGAGCTTTCGTTAGATCCCGTTTTTTTTTCCATAGCTTTGAGCCCATTTCTTGATGTTACGCTCGTCTCATCGAGGATTACTCTCTCGCCAACACGGGAAACAATGAATCCGCGTAGCGCAATGAGTCATGTACATATATCTCGCGACATATCGGATTAATTTCTAACCATGCTACAGCGACAGTATTTTTCGACATTTTTCGCGATAAAAAAAAGTACAGTTATTCACGTACAGTTATTCATGCATTTCCATGTTCCATTAGGCGCATCACGTGCTACAACATCCGATTCCGGCAACGAAGTTGTTACTTTCCCGTCGTTATATTTAACAAAAAATTATGAATAAAAATGTTTCGCTATATAAATGTCGACAAAATGATTTTAATTCAGTTCGTTGTATATAATTCTGTTTTTACTTACAATATTATCTCTAATTCAGTAATTTTAGTTTATTGTGACTACATTATTTTTACTTTTTGTAAAATTTTAGCCTAAATTAAAAAAAATTTTAACTTAATTAACTCAAGATGGGATATATTTTATCATGCGAACGAGCGTTAGCGCAATCGATCCAAGAAAAAAAGTTGAAAAATTTGAATCTTTGTTCTCGCATTTACGTCTCATTCTCTCCTATGAAATGCTGGATACGTGCCTGGATTTCAATGACGTTATCTTTGGGCAATTGGCGGATTGTACAAATAAAAAGAATTCCCCGGACGGAATCGTTTTGTCAAAGAGCCAAACGCAGCCGCAGAGTGTTATACCAACGATGCAACGTGTCTAAGTAAATACACGAGCGCTGTTAAATATTTGAACATCCACCATGCGAATGTAAACGGGCTCCTCTGTTATGATATGTATCATTAACTCTCGCCGTATATGTATATGTACGTACGGAAATCTGTCGCCGCGTAAACTAGACGTTTGTATAAAGAGCCCGCGTCCACGTCGCAGATATTTTGCAATCAAGATCCCGAGTGTGATGTCAGGTGCACACGGTAATGTTCTCAAGTCTTCCGCTGAACAACACTTGCGCACCGGAAAAGACACATTGAAGATAAGCGTCGCGTTGAAACACGATATTCGGACGTCGCGACGCGTTCATGCTCTAGCTCATCCTCTTGTACGCCTTGGGTGTCGTTCTCGCAACGATACATCGATTTACTGCGGTTTTACTACTGCCGCGCAGCGGCTATTCGTTTTAACGGTGTATAAAAGCAGCGGCGTATAAAGCATATAAAGAAAATATCAGCATTGACCTGCAATACGTGCGCGGGATGGCGATATAGTTCTTGCTTATACTGAAATCAAGTTGCATCGACACGAATCACTCTGATGGAAACACGTTACCGCCTCTGGATTATGATAAATCGTAGACAGAGAAGAAGCGATGAAGTTTGGAGAAAAAGTGGCAAATTATATTAAAGAGCAATTAAATGAAGTCCATAATATATTATCAAAAATGTCAATATTAATTTATATGATCTTTCATATCTCGCATATGCGACAGCGACATGACCGTTTCGTATTAATGTGACGTTAATAATTTGCGACGATCTTTATATCGTTTCGACCACACGATTACTGCATTTGCAGGATTAAGCCGGGAATGGAAAGGTAGCCACACTGAACTGGCACAAAACTCCTCTCGCTAGATAGATCGCAGGACAGGTGCAGCGGCGACCGATGCTGGTATTTCCGGAGAAAAAATATCGCCCGTTGAACACCCCCGGGTACAGCCCCACGAGGCCGATACGAGACGAATTATTGTGCCGCGCCAATCTACGAGGATTACTCGCGCCCACGAAGGGCCACCGGGACATCGTTCGACGACTTTACGGCGACGCACGTGCAGTGCACCGCTCTGAAAGGGCATCGACGTCATTGCACCTTGAGCTTTCCTGGTGGATTAGTCGGACAGTTGCCAAGGTGCTATCAAGAATTTCAACTTTAAAAGCTCTTCTCACCGTAATTCACGCTTTTGATGCTGAAAATCGAATTTTCGAGTTTTGATTCTTTACCGTCCATTAAAAACGTTAAATCGAATTTAACAGTTTCTGTCGGATAATTTTAGCATCAGAGTGAGAGGATATCGATGCGGGGTTAGGTAGATTTCAATATTTAAGACAGGAAATATCATGCCACCAGTTTATTAATCGCCAATCTAATCGGGAAATTGACGTCAATGCGTGACGTTTTAAGAATTTAAAATAACGGGCTTGGAATCTTTATTTTTATTTAATGTATTTCCTTGATTTTTTTTTTTCATGTGTCGGATATTAAATGCTCTTCCATACACTCTTACGAATTTGTTGTATCTAAAATAATTATAATAGATATAATAGATAAAGTCGTTACGCGTCATATTGAAATAAAATGTTTTTTTTTTCTAATGCATTATTCAGACTTTGTCTGATCTTAATATTATTATAATCTAGACCTTCAGAAATTTCAAATTTTTGATTAAATTGGGAGCTTCTTAAAACTTCACAACGCCTTAATAAAAGTGGAGAGAAAAATTGCGTCTTTCCTACTCGATTGGCACGAAATTTGGGCAGTTACCGAAGGTTTGACAAAACGTTTCACGTGCCCACTCGAATGCCTCTCAAATTTTTCCCTCTGCCTCGTTTAATTCTCGTTAAAAAAGCAGAGGTTGAAGGAAAATTTCATTCCTTGGACCACGAACAAAGACAAAGATAGAAAACATAATGGCACATGCTCGTGAACGACGATGGACTATCAGACAAAAGCGAATTTAGTAACTGCGAATCGACGATAGGCTCGATGTGCAGAAGTTCTGGTTTGTAATCGGCTCAACCAATTATTTAACTTTATTGCGCGCGGCGACGAACACAAATTCCGTATAGGTAGGTATATAGGTATACATTGTAACTGCTACTCGCAGGAGCGCGATCAGAAGTCCATATAAACCAAAACTATCGCGAGCCGATGTCCAATTTCTCTTCGTAACGTATCCTCGACGAATAATGGATTTATGCGACGCGCTCGTGTTAGGCTTCAAATACACGCATAACGGATTAAGGTCGTTGCCATGAAACTACGCGTCTAATGCACTCGGGCTCTTTATAATCTGTCGATTCATTGATATATGTAATGGATTGTCATAAATCCATTGTGATTTTAATCGGATTTATCGCTTCAAACATGTCCCGTTGCGTTTATATGTAAAATAATTAGAATCACAACGTACGAAAACAGAAAATAAAAGTTTGTTAGTTAAATAAACTCATCGATCGACATGAAGGATTATATAACAGATGAGACTCGACCTAAACACTGTGATATAATTCGACGTATTTTCTTCTCTTTTGTGCGTCGATGATATCAATGACAGATCAACGTTATCCAGTAATTAACGTTCAACAGAAAAAGATAATAATTTGTTGTTTCTCATTTTACTAAGAACTCTCATTTGATTTCCTATCACTGAGTAGATTAGGTTTTTGAAAAATGCGAATTCTCACTTCTTTATCTAAACTGATTCAAAGTACTTTATTATCAAGTGGTTGCGTACTGGCCTGATAGCGTGATGCTTTTATCGCGCGGATTTTTTAGAAATAAATATAAAATTCAAGCCCCGAACGAGATGCGTATATGCTAATTCGCATCAGGAATTAGCGAACGGCATTGAGTAATGGAGAAAACTAGTAACTGTCACTCCGTTTCATGTAACAATGGCCAATAAAGTACACGGTTGCAATGGAACTTTTCTGTTCGTCTAAATTGTCCTAACGACTGACCTTTCTCCCGTTTACACTCTCTTATCCCCCTTCTGTCATACCCATACCACCGAAGGTTTGCTCTTGTTTGCTTTTAGATAACATTTGATATTAATGTAGCTCTTTATTAACACTTTATTATTGTTTTAAATAAATACATGTTATATATATATATAATATATATAGGTTACACAATAAATACAATATTTATAAATATATCGTTTGGCGACGAAAATATAAGATCATATTTTCGCCATTAAATCTATATTTATATATTTATTAAATCAATATCTATTTTTATATACATATAAACAAATGTCCTGACTGACTCATCAACGCCCAGACCAAGCTCAAACCCTTAAACCTAGGAACATGAAATTCGGAAAGTATAATATATTTTTTCCATGACGTAAGCACCCACTAAAAAGGGATTTTTAGAAATTTGATCCCTATAACGGGGTGAAAAGGAATAAAATGTGTTTTCACAGATTCCTCGACGGACAACGTCGGACAGCTTAAGCTAGTATCAAATAAACCTATAATTCATTTTCAATTTATAAATTTCAATATTTATGATATAAAATTACGCGTATTTTTGAACATTTTAAATATATTTAATATTTTAAAAATATATATCTTTAAGAGAGAGAGAGATATACTTCAACATTTAATTCGGCAAATATTTAAATTTATTTAATTTCAAATTCAATGTATATAAGCAAATTATAGATAATTAAACATGGTTTATAATAAAAAATTTTCAGAGAAACATTTCCTTAAATTAATCGTTTAAACGATACAAAATCTGTTTCAATCCGTATCTTTAATGCTAGTTAGAGAGTTCAATACTGCACCGCGTTAGCATCGATTCCCGATCGGCGGAGCCGTTCTGCGGCTCGTTAAGACGACCGAAGTCGGCTTTTGCCTCGGATCTCCGAAGCATATACCCAGATAATTAATGGCAAGCGCATCGTGTGCAGCGGTGATAGGCGGACTACGCGAGCGGACTGCGTCTCGCGCCTGCCACGGTCAAGACAGATGCTACGGGGATCGGGCCGGTCCCGCGATCGCAGGATTTGTACGTCGAATGAATAATGCGAGTGCACTTGCATCCCGGCGTCCGCGATCGTACTTATGTAGAAAGGAAGGTGAAGTCGCAAGGGGGGGCGCACCCCGCGCACCGCCTCGGTATTGACCGCTTATATCGTTCGCCTGTGCTAGTGCACAAGTATGCATGACGTGATAGGTACGCACATGTACACGCTCTCGCCTGTCGAGGATTACGGAAGAACGAGAGCTGCGTGCAGAGACAAAAAAAAAAGGAAGAGAGAGAGAGAGAGAGAAAGAGAGAGAGAGAGAGTCTCTCGTAGGTATAAACTTCCATATATGCCGAAACGCGGAGAGCGAAGAAAAGCTCACATTCATTGCCCATCGGACTGCTTCCTAGCATCCCCGGTCTCATTCACGGGCAGCAGAACGTGTGGCTTGCAGAAAATTAACATTAGGTGGAGACGGGAGGTACCTGTACCTATATATTCGCGGAACATGTGTGAAACATGTATTTGCGAGCAGACATTCATTCAAAAGTTGGTTAGCGAAATCTGGATAAGAATGATCAGATAAAACACGTTATTTTTTAAATGATGGTTATTGATAACCACACAAAGTCAATAACTATACAAACCATCTGCAGTCGTTAATCAAGACGTCTTTTGAACCACTTCAATTCAGGCTGCTACCTGTAAATCAACAAGTTTTAAAAGTTTATCGAAGTATCGCAAATTTGATTTAACTGTGTATTTACTCCGAACAAGCAGCTCTCTCGAGATATCCGCAAAAAATTCTAAATGAGTTCCTTTATCGAATATGATAGCTATGTAAAAAACATAACAACCAACAATATCCTTCTCACGATAGATAAATGATTTTATGCATGTTATTTGCATATATGTATGTTATACTTTTAATGAATGTCAAATAAGAGCGAATTTGAAACGATTGCAGCTGTTATGACCAATATTCTGTCACCGTGTATCCACCAATTTACTTAATGATCCGAGTGAATCTATTCTCGATGCAGCACCTAAGTGCACACACGAGGTAACATATTGGATGTTCACACGGTTAACAAGCATCTGAGCAAATATTCTCCAACACAGCCTTAACAAAGCAACTGTGACCCCTGCAATTGGGCAACTTCATTATTGGAAAAATTTATCTGAAAGATCAAAATACTATTAAAACTTCTCTGTTTTTTCTGGCATAAAATAATAAAATAATAAAACATAAAATATACATTCGGTAAAAAAAGATTACCAACATTAATACGAAGCGTCACAACTCATAATGCGTGTAAATAATTCATATAAATATCTATTTTTTAACTGTTGTAAAAAACAAAGATTGAATTGTTATACTGTTATTGCGATCTTTATATAGAAATCTATTTGTATTTGTATTTTTAACTTTAAAACATATTTGATAAATGTATTTTAATAAACTAAGTATAGGTTCTCCTGAATAAAACAAATAGGGAATAGTGAGAGAGGCAATCGGAGCCACGCGCGGTAATTATTGCACAATCAATATATAGTCAATAAGATAAAATATATTAGTCGATACATATTCGTACAAATTTTATCTTATTGACTATATATTGATTGCGCAATTAATTACCGCGCGTGGCTCCGATTGGCTCTCTCACTATCCCCTATTAAATATATTTTACATGTATAAAATATATTTTGCAACAACAAAATATATGTATATACGTGGCAATGTTTAACAATGGCTATTAAAAGTATAAGTATTATTGATGTTTACTGTCGAAGATACATTGAATCTCGAATGCATATATGCGTACAATGTTTACATAGTTTACAGGTAAATCATTAAAATATACAAAATTGCCCTTCATTATAGTTTTTCTTATCCCTATTATAAAATCAGTATCAAGTATCTTATATGACGATTTATTATTAATAACAATTAGAAAGATATCGATCTTATTAACAAATCTTTGTCTGCGAATTATATCAATTCCAAAGATAATTTGAGACAATTGAGATATGATTTTCTTGGAGGTTTCATAATATTTAAACGATAAACAAATATTGATTTAATATATCGATAATACTTGTGTCTATACTCGATAGATCATACCTCAGAATAAAAACGTATATATACGTGAATATATGAATAATAATAATGAAATATCACCAACGAATCTAATTAAAGATTTAATTAAAATAATTATCGATTACACACTGTACAGGGAATACCAATCAATTTGCGCATGTGCTATCATATATTTCTAGTCGCTTCAAATTTAATTTATGATAATAAATTAATTTACTTTTTATTATTAAATATTAATATTTACTTCATCAATATTACAAAGCACACTAATGAAATTATCGCAAATATATCGTATTTTTTTCTTATATACTTTACAATATTTCATTACAAATAAATTTATAAAATAATATAAAATTAATCGTAATGAAATTGTAAAGCAATTAAGGCAAAAATATGAGCGATAGTTTCATTAGTGCGCTTTGTATGAATTTTATCAGAAATTGTGTTGCTCGTTTTTCATTCTAATAATCAGAGATAATAAGAAAAGTTTGTCTGAACTTGTTGTGACAAAGTCGTATTGATCGGAATGACTCTTAGCGAAACTTTCCGCAACAAGGTGACACAGTGATAAGCCGAGCGATAAGCGACTATTGCGTGTTAAATATAATATATTTAAGTGCCGACTCGTTACACCGGCATATCTCGAGTTACCTTTCTACTAACAATACAGCGCGGTCTTCGAGTGCAAAATAAGCCAAAATGTCGACGTACAAGTCCGTGGCCGGTTTGGCCCCTCTGGTCATCGTTCTGTTGACCACCAACACCGTATCCGCTAATGGATCTATCGATTCCTATGCTCCCGCCAACGAGTCATACGGATCAAGTCTGGTTGTCGGCTCCAGAGTTCCCGGCGACAGACTCGCCCTCCTGCAGAGAATCGAAAGAAATCCTAGCTCGGGAAACGTTCAGGTTATTGAGAAGACCTTTGATGTCTCAAGGTGGGGACGTATCACTCTGATTGAAGCATTGGACCAGACGCCGTATGGCGCGTACGTTAGTATTCTGAGAGGTGGACTTGGACACAACTACGTCACCCTGAGGTTCCAGAGTCAGAGAGGTCAAAGCATTAAGTACCTCCTTCAGCTTTTTGCACGGTCTTATTAACCACAATGGAAGCAGTTCTTATGACTGGTATGATGATTCTTGGATGCAATTAGGATGAAGAAGTAAAATAATTTTAAAAGCTACATCAACTTAGTATGTTCTGACCTATTTATTATTTTATTGCCACAGAAATATTATTGCAACAACTGTCATCATTGCTGCTAAAAGAAGACATGTCACTGAATATTCTTGTTATTCACTTTAATTGTTTGATATCTTGTATATATCACTAATAAATCAACGTAATTGATGTATAATTGTGTGTTTTCCTTAAAAATTCTCAAGTACATATACTTATAAATTCGCAATATAAAACGTAAACTATATATAATAAATTTTAATAACGCATGCGCAGTATATATCAAACTAATAACATTCTATAAAATGTACAACTTATCGTTCATGTTCCTCTATTTATAAGTCAAATAAAAATACGCCTTTTTCACGTATTTAATTATATCTTCTAATTGTGTATTCTCTAATTTCTAAGTATTTACTAATTACTAATTAAATAATTATTTGCTAATTATTTCGCTAATTATATTCCTGTCATCTTCAACTCGAATATTGCGATACGAGGTAAGAGGAATAAGTGTGACGGTACACAAGATCAATTGTAAAGATTGCAATGCTACGTATATTGGGCAGACAAAAAGACAATTTGTGCACACGTCTCAAAGAACACCAGAGCGACATAAAAAAACAGGCGAATAACCATTCTGTAGTGAGTAAGCATCAAACATTCTTTGGGGATGATTTTGATTGAGAAAAGCCAGAAATAATACATAAAAAGAAACAGATTAGAAAGAAGAAATTAGCGGACACGTTTTTTTATTAAGAAATTTGATGAGACACACCATTAACTTACAAAAAAACACAAAGAGTCTTAACGCTTTCTACGAACATATTATAAAAAAAACATAATTTCCTTTCCTTCTTCTCTGTTTCCCTCTCTACGCCCTAACTTTTATTATTGACGACACTGGTTTGTTTTTATTGTCCGGTTTATCAGTTTAAATGTTACCAGCGCACGGCTCTGACATGTCCTTCGACATAAACGACTAACGAAGATGCCGTTTAACATGTATTTTACCTCTGTAATTTTAACGCACAAATATGTAAGCTTTTGATTTATATACTTATTTATGGATTTATACTTATTGTTGCGTGCTTCAATTTTTGATGTTTAGTTTTTAGATTCGGCGTAGTTTGGGCATTATGTCTGACTGATTAATATTTGTGAGTTGTTTCTATACGCTTGAAAAAGACTAAAATCTGCGGTCGAAACGTAGCGTTTTATTAATAAAACTTGCCAGTTGGGTCGATCATATAACATCTTTGCAAATTGTTAATTATTCACTGGCGATTTTCAAGTTCTCTGTTTTTGTATTTAAAATACTATTAACTTCTCTGTATCTTTCTTTCTCGCATAAAATAATAAAACATAAAATATACATTCGTTAAAAAAAATTTATCATCAGCGTGAAGCGTCACAACTCATTATCATCACAACTCATATAATGCGTGTAAATAATTCATATAAATATCTATTTTTTAACTGTTGTAAAAAACAAAGGTCAAATAGTTATTCTGTTATTGCGATCTTTATATAAAAATCTATTTGTATTTGTATTTTTAACTTTAAAACATATTTGATAAATATATTTTAACAAACTAAGTATAGGCTCTCCTGAATAAAACAAATAGGAAATAGTGAGAGAAGCAATCGGAGCCACGCGCGATAATTATTGCGCAATCAATATACAGTCAATAAGATAAAATATATTAGTCATACATATTCGTACGAATTTTATCTTATTGACTATGTATTGATTGCGCAATATGTACCGCACGTGGCTCCGATTGCCTCTCACACACACACACACACGCACACACACACACACACGCACGCACGCACGCACGCACGCACGCACGCACGCACGCACGCACGCACGCACGCACGCACGCACGCACGCACGCACGCACGCACGCACGCACGCACGCACGCACGCACACACACACACATTCACTATTCCCTATTAAATATATAAAATATATATTTTGTAACAACAATATATGTACATACGTGGCAATGCTTAACAATGGCTATTAAATGTATAAGTATTATTGATGTTTACTGTCGAAGATACATTGAATCTCGAATGCATGCATTCGCATGCTGCATGTACAATGTTTATATAGTTTAGAGGTAAATCATTAGAATATATATCTATATATGCTCTTCATTATAGTTCCTTTTATATCCCTATTATAAAATCAATATCAAGTATCTTATATGACGATTTATTATTAATAACAATTGTCAATAACATTTAGAAAGATATCGATCTTATTAAGAAATCTTTTGTGAATTATATCAATTCCAAAGATAGTTTGAGATAATTAAAATATGACTGTCTTGGAGGTTTCATAATATTTAGACGATAAAATTATTGATTTAGTATATCGATAACACTTGTGTCTATATTCGATAAATCATACCTCAGAATAGAAACGTATATATATACGTGAATGTGTAAATAATAATGATTGCAATCTCTCCAACGCGTCTAATTAAAGATTTAATTAATATCGATCACACACTGTGTGTGTGTACAGGGAATACCGGTCAACTTGCGCATGTGCTATCATATATTTCTAATCGCTTTAAATTTAATTTATGATAATAAATTAATGTACTTTTTATTATTAAATATTAATATTTTCTTCATCAGTATTACAAAGCGCACTAATGAAATTATCGCGACATTATCATATTTTTTCTTAATTATTTTACAATTTCATTACAAGTAATTTTATATCATTTTATAAAAATATGATAATTTCATTAGTGCGCTTTGTATGAATTTCATCAAAAAATGTGTGTTGCTCGTTTTTTATTCTAATAATTAGAGATAATAAGAAAGATTTGTCTGAACGTGTTGTGACGAAGTCGTATATTGATCGGAATAATCCTTTCGCGAAACTTTCCAAAACAAGGTGACACAGAGATGTAATCATGATAAGTCGAGCGATAAACGATTATTGCGTGTTAAATATAGTTTATTTAAGCGCCGATCACTCGTTATACCGGCACACCTTGAGTTACCTTTCTACTAGCGATACAGTGCGGTTTTCGAGTGCGAAATAAGCCAAAATGTCGGCGTACAAGTACGTGGCCGGTTTGGCCTTTCTTGTCACCGTTCTATTGACCATCAACACCGTACACGTTAATGGATCTATCGATTCCTATGCTCCCGCCAACGAGTCATACAGATCAAATCATCTGATTATCGGCTCCAGGGTGCCCGGCGACAGACTCGCCCTCCTGAAGCGAATCGTCAAAAAATCTATCTGGGGAGAGGTTCAGGTTATTGAAAGGACCTTCCATGTCTCGAAATGGGGACGTATCACTATGATTGAAGCATTGGACCAGACGCCGTATGGCGCGTACGTTAGTATTCTGAGAGGTGGACTTGGACACAACTACGTCACCCTGAGGTTCCAGAGTCAGAGAGGTCAAAGCATTAAGTACCTTCTTCAGCTTTTTGCAACGTCTTATTAACCACAGTAGAAGCAGTTCTTATGACTGGTATGATAATTCCTGGATGCAATTAAGATAAAAAAGTAAAATAATTTTAAAAGCTACATAAACCTAGTATGTTCTGACCTATTTATTATTTTATTGCCACAGAAATATTATTGCAACCATTGTCACCATTGCTGCTAAAAGAAGACATGTCACTGAATATTCCTGTTATTCACTTTAATTGTTTGATGTCTTGTATATATCACTAATAAATCAATGTAATTGATGTAATTGTGTGTTTTTCTTAAAAATTCTCAAGTACATATACTTATAAACTCGCAATATAAAACATAAACTATTTATAATAAATTTTAATAGCGCATGCAGTATATATCAAACTAATAACGTTCTATAAAATGTACAACTTATCGTTCATGTTCCTCTATTTATAAGTCAAATAAAAATACGCCTCTTTCACGTATTTAATTATATCTTCTAATTGTATTCTCTAATTTCTTTTACTAATTACTAATTAAATAATTATTTGCTAATTATTTCGTTAATTATATTCCTGTCATCTTCAACTCGAATATTGCGATACGAGGTAAGAGGAATAAGTGTGACGGTACACAAGATCAATTGTAAAGATTGCAATACTACGTATATTGGGTAGACAAAAAGACATTAGTGCACACGTCTCAAAGAACACCAGATATTAGAAAACAGGCGAATAAGCATTCTGTAATGAGTGAGCATCGAACATTCTTTCGGGATAATTTTGATTGGGAAAAGCCAGAAATAATACATAAAGAGAGGCAGATTAGAAAGAGGGAATTAGCGAAAACGTTTTTTATTATGAAATTTGATGACACCATTAACTTATACAAAAAGAGACGGATAATTTTAATGCTCTCTACGAACATATTATAAAAGAAACATAATTTCCTTTCCTTTTTCTCTGTTTCTCTTTCTACGTCCTAGTTCTTATTATTGACGACACTGGTTTGTTTTTATTATCCGGTTTATCAGTTTAAGTTTTACCACCGCACGGCTCTGACATGTTTTTCGACATAAACGACTAACGAAAATGCCGTTTAACATGTATCTTACCTCTGTGATTTTAACGCACAAATATGTAAGCTTTTTATTTATGGATTTATACTTATTGTTGCGTGCTTCAATTTTTAATGTTTAGTTTTTAGATCGGCGTAGTTTGGGCATTACGTCTGACCCGTCTGACTGATTAATATTTTTGTGAGTTGTTTCTATACGCTTGAAAAGAACCGAAATCTGCGGTTGAAAAGTAGCGTTTTGTGATCAATAAAATTTGCCAGTTGGGTCGATCATGATACCTTTGCTAATTGTTAATTATTCACTAGCGATTCAAGTTTTCTGTCTTTGTTTTTAAAATACTATTAATTTTTTTGTATCTTTTTTTCTAGCATAAAATAATAAAACATAAAATATACATTCGTTAAAAAGAGAATATCATCAGCGCGAAGCGTCACAACTCATTATGCGTGTAAATAATTTATATAAATCTATTTTTTAACTGTTGTAAAAAACAAAGATTGAATAGTTATTCTGTTATTGTGATCTTTATTTAGAAATCTATTTAGTGGAAAACCCACGCATGTACTTTAAAGGCACACTATGTGTCTAGTTTAAAAATAGTGCGGAGCCCCCCGTAGGGGAGCGGAACCTACTTCCTCCACGCATACACTTTTCACGCGAGACGAGTTGTCACATGGGTTCGTAGCGTGTTTTATACGAGCTTGTTTGTATATTATATATACATAAAAAAACATTATATATTCGTTATATATGTGTATTCAATTTTCTGAATACACATATTTTACTTCATCTATACCACGTTTACGCGCGAGCGTTACTTTTGTAGTACCTTACGATAATTCACTCGTTTACGCGGAGTAAATTATCGTAAGTTACTACAGAAGTAACGCTCGCGTAAACGTAGTACTATAGTAATACATAAAATGGGTCTCCTCCAATTCTTTTTATTGTATATCGCCACAAATATTTACACAGATGATCAACTAACTTATTGTTTAATGACACCTCTATTTAAACGAGCTCGTAAAGCACGCTACGAACCCATGTGACAATTCGTCTCGCGTGGAAAAAGTATGCGTGAACTATTTCGACATATATATTAGTTATTTATGTCTTAAAATACTCAAAATAACTGCTATATTTTTCAAACTTTTTGTTAATAATATTTTAATAAAAAAACGACCGCCGGCTAAAACCTTCTGAAGGTTACTCAGGAAGGTGACCTTGACAACATATGTCAAGAGTAAGGTCATTGGCGAGTGGGGTCTTTTTATGCATAATTACCGTGTTGTGACGAAGTCGTACTGATCGGAATGACTCTTTCGCAGAACGTATCTTTTCAGAACAAGGTAGCACACCAGAAATGTAATCATGATAAGCCAAGCGATAAGCGATTATTTGCGAGTATTTAAGCGCCGATCGCTCGTTATACCGGCACACCTCGAGTTACCTTTCTACTAGCGATACAGCGCGGTTTTCGAGTGCCAAATAAGCCAAAATGTCGGCGTACAAGTACATAGCCGGTTTGGCCTTTCTGGCCACCGTTCTGTTGGCCATCAACACCGTACCCGCTAATGGATCTATCGATTCCTATGCTCCGGCCAACAAGTCACATCATCTGATTGTCGGCTACAGGATGCCCGGCGATAGACTCGTCCTCAAGGAAAGAATCGTCAAAAATTCTAGCTGGATGAAGGTTGTGGTTATTGAGAAGACCTTCAATGTCTCGAGATGGGAACGTATCACTATGGTTGAAGCACTGGATCAGAAGACAAATGGAAACGGCGCGCACGCTACTGTTCTGAGAGGTGGACCCGGATACAACAACGTCACCTTGAAGTTCAAAAGTCAGAGGGGTCACAGCATTAACTTCGTCCTTCAGCTTTATTCACGGCCTTAATTAACCACAGTGCAAGCAGTTCTTACGATTGGTATGATGGATGCAATTAGGATGAAGAAATAAAATAATTTTAAAAGCTACATCAACCTAGTATGTTCTGACCTATTTATTATTGCAACAACTGTCACCATTGTTGCTAAAAAAAGACATGTCACTGAATATTCCTGTTATTCACTTTAATTGTTTGATGTCTTGTATATATCACCAATAAATCAACGTAATTGATGTAAATGTGTGTTTTTCTTATACATATATTTATAAATTTGCAATATAGAACATAAACTATTTATAATAAATTTTAATAACGCATGCAGTATATATCAAACTATATAATAACATTCTATAAAATGTACAAATTATCGTTCATGTTCCTCTATTTATGAGTCAAATAAATACGCCCCTTTCACGCACTTAATTATATCTTCTAATTGTATTCTCTAATTTCTAACTATTATTATTGCAACTAATTACTAATTAAATAATTAATTGCTAATTATTTCGCTAATTATATTCCTGTCGTCTTCAACTCGAATATTGCGATACGAGGTAAGAGAAATAAGTGTGACGGTACACAAGATATCAATTGTAAAGATTGCAATGCTACGTATATTGGGCAGACAAAAAGACATTTGTGCACACGTCAAGAACATCAGAGCGATATCAGAAGAGATTATCATCAGCGCAAAGCGTCACAACTCATAATGCGTGTGAATAATTTATATAAATATCTATTTTTTAGCTGTTGTAAAAAACAAAGTTCGAATAGTTATTTTGTTATTGCGATTTTTATATAGAAATCTATTTATATTTGTATTTTTAATTTTAAGACATATTTGATAAATATATTTTATATGTATAAAATATATTTTGTAACAACAATATTTGTATATACGTGGAAATGCTTAACAATGGCTATTAAATGTATAAATATTATTGATGTTTACTGTCGAAAATACACTGAATCTTGAATGCATGTATGCGTACAATGCTTATATAGTTTACAGGTAGATCATTAGAATATATAAATACCCTTCATTATAGTTCCTCTCATCCCTATTATAAAATCAGTATCAAGTATCTTATATGACGATTCATTAATAATAATAATTATCAATAACATTTAGAAAGATATCAATCTTATTAAGAAATCTTGTTCTGTGAATTATATCAATTCCAAAGATAACCTGAGACAATTGAGACATAACTTCTCTTGGAGGTTTTATAATATTTGGACGATAAAAATATTGATTTAGTATACCGATAACACTTGTGTCTACTCGATGAATCATACCTCAAAATAAAAACGTATATATACGTGAATTTGTGAATAATAATGATTGCAATATCTCCAACGCGTCTAATTAAAGATTTAATTAAAATAATTATCGATTACACACTGTACAGGGAATACCAATCAATTTGCGCATGTGCTATCATATATTTCTAGTCGCTTCAAATTTAATTTATGATAATAAATTAATGTACTTTTTATTATTAAATATTAATATTTTCTCCATCAATAAAATGATATAAAATTACTGTTAATAAAATTAAAAAGTAATTAAGAAAAGAATATGAGCGATAATTTCATTAGTGCGCTTTGTATAAATTTCATCAGAGTTTGTGTTGCTCGTTTTTTATTCTAATAATTAGAGATAATAAGAACGGTTTGTTTGAACGTGTTGTAACGAAGTCGTATTGATCGGAATGACTCTTTCGCGGAACGTATCTTTCCAGAACAAGGTGGCACACCAGAGATATAATCATGATAAGCCGAGCGATAAACGATTATTGCGTGTATTTAAGCGCCGATAGCTCGTTATACCGACACACCTCGAGTTACCTTTCTACTAGCGATACAGCGCGGTTTTCGAGTACGAAATAAGCTAAAATGTCGGCGTACAAGTACATAGCCGGTTTGGCCTTTCTGGTCACCGTTCTGTTGACCATCAACACCGTACCCGCTAATGGATCTATCGATTCCTATGCTCCCGCCAACAAGTCACATCATCTGAGAGTCGGCTACAGGCTGCCCGGCGACAGACTCGTCCTCAAACAGAGCATCGTCAAGAATTCTAGCTGGCAGAAAGTCCAGGTTGTTGAGAAGACCTTCAATGTTTCGAGGTTCGATCGTATCACTATGGTTGAAGCATTGGATCAGAAGACGAATGGAAACGGCGCATACGCTAGTATTCTGAGAGGTGGACCTGGACACAACAACGTCACAATGAAGTTCAAGAGTCAGAGGGGTCACGGGATCAACTTCGTCGTTCAGCTTTATGCACGACCTTAATTAACCACAGTGGAAGCAGTTCTTACGACTGGTATGATGATTCCTGGATGCAAATAGGATGAAGAAGTAAAATAATTTTAAAAACTACATCAATCTAGTATGTTCTGACCTATTTATTATTAGAACAACTGTCACCATATTGCTGCTAAAAGAAGACACGTCACTGAATATTCCTGTTATTCACATTAATTGTTTGATATCTTGTATATATCACCAATAAATTAACGTAATTGATGTAAATGTGTGTTTTTCTTATACATATACTTATAAATTCGCAATATAGAACATAAACTATTTATAATAAATTTTAATAACGCATGTAGTATATATCAATACTAATAACATTCTATAAAATGTACAACTTATCGTTCATGTTCCTCTATTATTTATAAATCACAAATAAATACGCCTTTCACGCATTTAATTATATTTTCTAATTGTATTCTTTAATTTTTTCTATTATTATAACAACTAATTACTAATTAAATAATTAATTGCTAATTATATACATATTTCTGTCATCTTCAACTCGAATATTGCGATACGAGGTAAGAGGAATAAATGAGACGGTACACAAGATCAATTGAAAAGATTGCAATGCTACGTATATTGGGCAGACAAAAAGACATTTGTGCACACGTCTCAAAGAACACTACAGCGATATCAGAAGAGATTATATATCATCAGCGCAAAGCGTCACAACTCATCATATAATGCGTGTGAATAATTTATATAAATATCTATTTTTTAACTGTTGTAAAAGACAAAGGTCGAATAGTTATTCTGTTATTGCGATTTTTGTATAGAAATCTATTTGTATTTGTATTTTTAACTTTAAAACATATATATATTTGATAAATATATTTTATATGTATAAAATATATTTTGTAACAACAATATTTGTATATATACGTGGAAATATTTAACAATGGCTATTAAATGTATAAATATTATTGATGTTTACTGTCGAAAATACACTGAATCTCGAATGCATGTATGCGTATAATGTTTAGATATAGTTTACAGATAGATCATTAGAATATATAAATGCCCTTCATATTATAGTTTCTCTTATTTCTATTATGAAATCAGTATCAAGTATCTTATATGACGATTCATTATTAATAACAATTATCAATAACATTTAGAAAGATATCAATCTTATTAAGAAATCTTGTTCTGTGAATTATATTAATTCCAAAGATAGCCTCAGACAATTGAGATATGACTCTTTTGAAGGTTTTATAAAATTTGGACGATAAAAATATTGATTTAGTATATCGCGATAACACTTGTGTCTACTCGATGAATCATACCTCAGTATAGAAACGTATATACGTGAATATGTGAATAATAATGATTGCAATATTTCCAACGCGTCTAATTAAAGATTTAATTAAAATAATTATCGATTTCACACTGTACAGGGAATACTGGTCAATAATAATAAGAAAAATAGTACCGTTACGATATACAATCAAATTAGAATCAAAAGCCATACGATCTAAACTTATAGGTCTTTGACAGCCTTATATTAGAATACTGGTCAATTTGTGCATGTGCTATCATATATTTCTAGTCGCTTTAAATTAAATTTATGATAATAAATTAATTTACTTTTTTTATTACTAGACATCACTGACGCGCGCTACGCGCGCGCTATTTATTATTAATATTTTACTGTTACTATTATACTATTAACCACACAACTGTCAAAATATGCCATGACAGCCGCTCATGAAGTAAGCGCAATAAGAGAACCAATCGGCATCGCGGAAAAGCGACAATATTTCGATAGATTCGAGTATCGATGACATCCTCTTCTTAAAAGAGAAAAATATTAATATTTTCTCCATCAAGAAAAAGGATATAAAATTACTTGCAATAAAATTGTAAAGTAATTAAGAAAAAAATATGAGCGATAATTTCCGTTAGTGCGCTTTGTATGAATTTCATTAGAAATTGTGTTGCTTGTTTTTTATTCTAATTAGAGATAATTAGAAATAATATTAATTTTGTCCTACCGGTCTTAATCTATTTATCATCGGACAAATCTGAGCTTAGAAAACTTCCAACAGTTGCAAAATAAAAACGTTCTGCTGAACTTGGTCATTGAAAGAACATTTATACGTGTGTTCCGTTTTGAAGAACTTTCTGAACTGGTGCACATCAGTAATGCAATTAAGTTAGAGTGAGACAAGTATATTTTGTTTCACTTTATCTTATTGCACGAATGTGCACCAGTTCAGGAATTTCTTCGAAAAAGAATAGACGTCATAGATGGTATCGGAATGACTTTTTCGCGGAACGTATCTTTCCAGAACAAGGTGGCACACCAGAGATGTAAAATCATGATAAGCCGAGCGATAAGCGATTATTGCGTGTATTTAAGCGCCGATCACTCGTTATACCGGCACACTTCGAGTTACTTTTCTACTAGCGATAGAGCGCGGTTTTCGAGTGCAAAATAAGCCAAAATGTCGGCGTACAAGTACATAGCCGGCTTGGCCTTTCTGGTCACCGTTCTGTTGACCATCAACACCGTACCCGCTAATGGATCTGTCGATTCCTATGCTTCCACCAACCAGGCATCACATCATCTGATTGTCGGCTTCAGGATGCCCGGCGACAAACTCGTCCTCAAAGAAAACATCGTCAAGAATTCTGGCTGGATGCAAGTCAAGGTTGTTGAGAAGACCTTCAGTGTTCCGAGGGGGGAACGTATCACTATGGTTGAAGCATTGGACCAGAAGACGAATGGAAACGGCGCGTACGCTAGTATTAAGGGAGGTGGACCCGGACACAACAACGTCACCATGAAGTTCAAGAGTCAGAGGAGTCACGGCATTAATTTTGTCCTTCAGCTTTATTCACGGCTTTAATTAACTACAGTGGAAGCAGTTCTTACGACTGGTATGATGATTCCTGGATGCAATTAAGATGAAAAAGTAAAATAATTTTAAAAGCTACTTCAACCTAGTATGTTTTGACCTATTTATTATTGCAACAACTGTCACCATTGCTGCTAAAAGAAGACATGTCACTGAATATTCCTGTTATTCACCTTAATTGTTTGATATCTTGTATATATCACCAATAAATCAACGTAATTGATGTAATTGTGTGTTTTTCTTAAAAATTCTCAAGTACATATATTTATAAACTCGCAATATAGAACATAAACTATTTATAATAAATTTTAATAGCGCATGCAGTATATATCAAACTAATAACGTTCTATAAAATGTATACAACTTATCGTTCATGTTCCTCTATTTATAAGTCAAATAAATACGCCTTTTACGCATTTAATTATATCTTCTAATTGTATTTTTTAATTTCTAACTATTATTACAACAACTAATTACTAATTAAATAATTAATTGCTAATTATTTCGCTAATTATATTCCTGTCGTCTTCAGCTCGAATATTGCGATACGAGGTAAGAGGAATAAGTGTGACGAGCGTTAAAGAAGGAATCTGGAAGAAGTGTCGATAATAATGCAATTAGCGCCGAAGCGAAACGCGACGGCGATTCAGAGTAAAAACGGACCGCGAAGAATCCACTCGTGGAATGCCTTTCTTGTATGCGCTAATCAATTGCCGCGCGCTTCCTTTTAAGATTCTCGATAATTCGCCCTTTTTTTTATTTTCTCGAAGCGGTATGTTCGTTGGGCTGAAGTTCGGGGTGGTCGTCTCCAAAGAGCCGCGCGGGGGGGCAACTGGCACGAGGTACAAGGAAACGGAGAGGAACATCTTCTATTTCCGAGGCTTACGTACAAAGTACGTTTTGCGCATGCATGCGCACGGTGGCACGGAGGAGGAACAACCGACTGGAAAATTGTTGTCGCTTCGTGGCGCATTCTCTAGCACGGGGTATCCCGCCGGCTATAGGAGAAACTTCGAATCGAGTTGAGGACCACTGGAAATTGGTGGCGGTATCTCAAGCTTGCGAACGACCATTTCGTTAACCTACTTATTCTACCTCCCCATTCCGGCCGCGTTACCCGTGAAGCCACGTCGGAGTACCTATAGTTTGTCCGCAGTTTCCGCTTCTGAAAACTACGCGCGGAAGCAGGGAGAAGCGTAATTCGCGGTTCTACACGGTGGCTCTTCATTGATTACGTTTTAATGGATCTCATCGGGGTGGGGTCCGATCGGCGCGGTGCGATTCTCGCGCTCTCGACAATCCTCTGTTTCCGATGTGTAAGCGAAGTAATCGGCTACTTCGAATACTCGAGCGTGTGGAGCACCCCGCGCCGTGCCGAGTACCGTCACACTGTCCCAGTTCTGTCACGAACGAAGACAGGATGCAAAAAGATTATATTTGTGGACTAGACAACTAGAAACATATGCAATTTTTATATGTAAAAATTCAGGTCGAAAAAAACAAGATTATAAACGTAACATTAGAGTATATTTAGTTACGGAAAAATATGTTCTTATACAGAGAAAAATCTTTAAAAAAAAAATTATTAATTCATATTTATTATAATTACTTCGACATTTATTAATTGAATCCTGCAAAAATCATATTTTTAGTCGAGTTAAAATGTCTTGAGATAAGGTAGGTGATGTCACATGTGCAAACAGTAGCCATTGCAGGTGTTTAACGATTGTCATGTTATTAAAACGATGATAAGCGTGTTTAAACATGCACACTGTATGCGTATTACACACATATGTATGCATCATATGATATGTATCAGAGCAGTTATAATTTTTTCTAAGCCATGCTCGATATCTAATCGCGTTAAATAATAACAGACCTACTTCTTCAACATCGATTAAAGAAAAACACGATTTAATGTAATCGCGCTTGCACATGGTATTGCGCCATACCTATCATTCATGTCAAGACTGACACTTTTATTTATGGAATACGAAGTCCGCGAATCTCTAGCTATGTGGTTTAGAAAGAAAGACTGAGACTTTAAGCTCTTTCTGGTATCTAGTCAGATTCTAAATATAAATACGTAGATCCGCATTAACATTACACCGCAGCTATTCTGATGAAGAAACGAGGTCTAAAGTGCTATATCTGAGCACTCGAGGGTATAAAATCGGAGTGTCCTGGGAATCGCGACATATGCGACAGTGCATAAGAAAGATAGTATTATTTCCGTTGTAATAACATAAAAATAGGAATGGTTATAAACGAGTGCTATATTTGTTCTTTGACGTGCATACGAAGTACGCACGTACTTGTCGATCCACGGCTCTAGACTGTCCAAGTATATACTGTCGCATTCCTTTTTGTCGCGACGTCAATCGCGACTGACTCATGGTCGTAAGAATATTTCAATATATACGCAAGTAGAGAAAATACGTGTGTTATTTCTTTTTTTTTATAAATTAAAATTTTAAACTTTTTGAGGCACAAATGCAGCTACGTTGCAAAATTTGATTTAGATGAGCGTCGAAATGGTTGAAAGCCCTAGCGTTTTATTGAAATATATAGAATATAGATTTTATTGAAATACCTATAGAATATAAATTTTCTTTTTTGTTTATTCTCAACTAAAATTTTACAGGAAAATTCGAAAGAATGCAGACCACTGTGGTGAACCACGTTCGACCCAAGCCAGGTCATATATCCAATAAACGAATATATCTCTAAAAGTCGCACGAACCATGTGGCTTTCTCTCTCTCTCTCTCTCTCTCTCTCTCTCTCTCTCTCTCTTTCTCCCTCTCTTTTTGTCTTTTTCTTCCTCCCTTACCATGGAATTACGTTTTATTTTCCTGTCTGCGCGCGGACCATGATAAGGAGAGCTCGTGCCTCGTAAAATACGTATGCATAAAAAGCCCTGACCGCACCTGGCAGCCGTAATGCAAGGGCGTAAGGACCGCGGCGAGCAACCCATAAACCTGTCGCGCTCACGTTCGGTTATTGCTTATAAAGTTGCGAGACTGACGAGCGCACGGACGTGCGCGAAAACGCGGAGTTGGATGGACAACCCGATGACAGGGATCGGGCGAGAACGAATAAAAGCGTGTTTGCATATGAGCATAGGTACAAAAGAGCCGGCCGTCAATCCAAAACCGCAGCGGCCATTATCGGGCAATTTTAAACGGAACGCCGCGCCGCGTAGTTACGACTCGCGAGCGCGCGCTTCAGATTCTGCAGTCGTCAAACAACGCAACAACATCCCGCACCGTTCGGCGGCACTTGGGGGATCCGTGCAAACTGAGTGTCGGTACACAGGCGACAACAAAGAAACATGGGCAAAAACGCGTTTCCGAAAGGTGTACTCCCGTGAACCCCGCGGTAACTGGAAAAATAGAAATACGTAAAATGGTGCTAAATAGTTTTTGTCACGTACTCGCAAGCCCGCAATCTTCTGTTTGTTATCTGCTAATTAAATTTCCGTATTTGTCCGTGCGGTACATAAGAAATATTTATTCATGTTTCTCCCCGCGTTCGTAATAGGATCCCGCGCATTATAGTATAATAGAATCTTGCATTTTAAAACCGTGAGCGATGGATTTCAGTAAAGGGAAGAGAAGGAATGTCATAAGTCGGCGGCATATGCTTCCTGAGGCAATGCATGCGTGTAATGCAAGTCAGTCGAATCGCAGGCATTACGCAGCAACTCTCGAACGAAATGCTTCTAATGGATTGACCAACTGACTTGCGTTTTTCGTTTGAAACCTCCCGCGAGTCATTTGAAATCCCATGTAAAAGCTGATGAGTTTAAAGCGCTGTGCGTGTCAGAGTTAAATGCATTCCGCTGACAAGCCACGCTCCTACGTGAAACGCATTGTTGTGTAGCATACAACTTGAACTATTATAAATTCCTGCTACGAGTATCGCAATTATTATTTTTATTATAAAATTTTTTTAACGCAACGCATTCACGTAGCTTTATATTATTACGGTTACGGAGCTTAAGTACGGCGCTGTGAACATCTCAAGCACGTTTCATTGACATGGATTCTGGATAATTTGCGACAGTTACGTCAAGGGGAATTATATGTGACTGCGGAAGCGGAGGTACAAGAAACGAGCAATTATGGTCAAGATCTTAGATAATTATATTGGAATTACGCGTCTTGCAAACGTTCAGGTTACCATTCTACCGGCTCCGGGTCCTTTGATATCAAAGCTGCTGATTGGCCACAAATGCAAGATCAGAGTCTGAACGTCGGCGAGGTCGGCATGTGGATCAACCATGGGTGTCCTGTGCGGTCAACTCGTTAACCGGTATGAACTACACATCGACTGAGTAATCTCCGCCTGTTTATATAGGAAGCGCGATTGACTATAATACTCTTTGATGACAGATTGTCTTTGACGCAATATCTAATCGCATCTAACCCTATAAAATTTCAATGTAAATTGCTAATTCCGCAAGTGTGCTTCAAAGGAATTAATTTTACCTTATTTTCTTCGTAAGGATAATACATAAATCAACCATGAAAACATAAAATCGATACCGAATATATATCTTCCCCAGCAAACAAAATTATTTACTTCTTCAAACATAAATGTATGTTCGCGTACGATTATATAGATAACTGCCAGAATTCAGTTTTAATTCATAACAACGCGGATGGGTAATACGTTCGGCACTATTTGCCGAGTAATCGCTTAAGATGTCACTAAGTACAGCGATTTTTCTTACGTTCGTACTCGTGGCTAGAGATACGTCCGTAACAGATAAGCGGAAAGATACCGGAAAGAAGAATTAAAAGAAGATCATCAGCGTTCCGAGAGTACGCGAATTTTTCAACATCAAACATTCAGAAGGAGCGGAAGACGGGAAACTAGGGCAACCAGTTTAAAAGCCCGGGGTACTTTAACACCCGGGAGTACTACTCAGTCTCGTCTCTGAAAAATCTTTTTATTCCAACCGTACATTTGTATGTACTCATACATATGTACGGACGCGGCGCGGCAGTACAGTCGCATTTTATTGAGTGAATTTCATTCTCGTTTATAGTTACGTTACGACCATCGCGCGAGAGATACAAGAGAAGAAGAGGTATATCGTAGTCATAGAAATCTATAGAGCATGTGTAATTTACTATCTTCGACTGTATAGAAGCTAAAGTAGACGTCGAGAGATAGAGATCAATCCACAAATCCCACGTTCTTGCCGTATCTTTCTCTTTAACTTCGAGCGGTCTATAACGCAAAGAAGTGCATAAATAAAATCGTCATTGACACAAAATTGTTCTTAGTTCGACTTCTTATCTTTTATCGATCGAGCTACTTTTAAACCTTATATGTACGAGCCGCGCACATTCTTTTCCTTAGGATACTCGACAAATTATGAAACACGATGAATTGAAATTGGGATACAAGGTACGATTACAAATTAGTACAAATTATAATATAGTTAATATCGTATTACATTTTAACAAGAATTTCAAATTCCGTTTTAAGACGTTTTTAGAATAAAGGGCTCGTATCTTGTACCCTTAATTTTGCCGTCGCAGTGATTTTTTCCTTTATTATTGCCATTACGCTTAAACGATCGTTTTTCTAGGAAATTTCCAGTTTTTCTTATAGTTCATCTTGCACGTGGTATCAACCTACGCCGTGCGACACGGTGCCATGAAAATTTTTACTTCCTACTTGGTAACGTGACATTACCGTCGACGCAGAATCGCAACGTACGTTGCGTTCAAGAAAATGGCGTGACATATCGTGCGGAGCAGCTCAGGAAAGGTAAAAGGACGCAAAATGGTAGGCGTTTGAGACATAGGTGAACTATGGGAGAAGATAATCGTCGTCAGGGGGTATGAGAGTTCCATGTCAATGAAATACTGCTGACATTTAAGACTTGATGTATTGATTTGAGGAAAAACTGACTAGAAAGTTACTGATATAATCAAACAAAAATATCTGCACGATAAGCTAGATAAATGTTTCAATTTTTATTTCACAATTTTCTAAAATTATGAGAAAGAATAAAATATATTGCGCCAAATTATAAAACAAGTTCATTATAAGATAGTGTAACGTCTATATAAAATTCTTAAAAATATAGTAAAATTTGAATAAAATTTTAATGTACACAAAGCCTGAAAACTTATTTAAAAAATTAATATGTAGAATGTGTGTTTTCACATTTCTACTTCAATTTTCCGCTGGCACTTTGTCAGGAAAGAGGAACAGAAATTATTTTTCCGAAACGATTGTTATAAGGGAAATCCACTATTTTTGTTTCCGTCATATCAGTTGCGAGCGGAAAAAGAGGTTTGTGGTTGCCATCTTCAAAGAGGCAGCGAAGCAGATTGCGAATGACGTCCGACATAGTGAGATACGTGAGTGTGTTTGCGTATGAGAAAGGCGAAGGGTCGGCTCGTAATTTCTCGGACTGGTTAGTGGAAGAGTCCCGCATAGCGTGGATGTGCGGAACGGCATCGATCCGCGTATTAAATATTTAATCGCAGGAGGAAGTTCAATACACGGACGAGGACGGTTGTCTTTTGAAGACAGGTCGAACAAATGAAAGCGAACACACGACTGTGGAACGAGGTGGCACGCAATTCTACCCTGTCTCTTCGGCGTTCGTCAAGAATGGGTGGATTTTCATTATTTAAAGCGCTTGGCAAAAATTTGCTATCGTCGACATGCTGCTTCTATCGATCGCAGAGTTCGCACACTCACTTAAGTAATCTAAGATTGTCGTGTTGATTTTTGGAAGAAAGCGAAAATATAAGCACAATACACACATTCTGGTGTTTTTTTTTTTTTTAAAATTTAATTTAATTGCCAAAAATTTTTAGAAATTTTTAATAAATTTTTTCAAGTAGAACTTGAGAATTCTCGAATATATCAAATCTTTGAAAAAAATGGAATACTAATTTCGCAAACATCTTAAAGATTCCGTATCGGAATCGTTTCAACAAATCACAGATCGAAATAAAATAAGGCCAAGTGCGTTGTTCTTTAAATTCCCTCTGGGCACACAGTAATCTCCGGTAGTAGAAAATCACAGATCGAAATAAAATAAGGCCAAGTGCGTTGTTCTTTAAATTCCCTCTGGGCACACAGTAATCTCCGGTAGTAGAATTTGTGAATGCGGAAATGACGAAGTGCATCGGTTGTTTCTTTATTGAGACTTTCTGATTTATGTATTTTACAGAGATTTTAAGTCTCAAATTACCCGGTATACTTTTAAACGTATTGATTGCAAAGCGGGTCAACAAAATAATAATGACCTATAAGAGTGGCACGACGCAGTAACAATGTATTACATAAATACAATTAATTTGCCGCGATATTTTATCGCAAATATGGCGATATTATACATCGCTTTTAAATAAATTGTCGAAATATAAGATAGAATTATGGGCTCTCGCTATTAAGTACGTCCGGATGTTTAGTACCAAAATATTCGCAGCGCGCGTGCACTGTACGGCGCTCGGAAAATTAAACTAAAATGCGACAATGCAACAATAAAATTACTGTAGTGGTTCGCGCCGTCGCGTTAAAATGTGAGCGTAATTACATTAGCGTGGAATGGCTTCATAAACAAATTTCAATAAATGCGCTAACAAATTCACTGCTCTCGCAGGAGAAATGGGCGGTATCGATCGATTATCCCGGAGATGCACCACAAACGTGCCGCAATGTGTGTGCATGCGTTGCGAGAGAAAGGGAAAAAGAGAGAGAGAAATAGTGTACTATATGCTATGCGTTTAAAATGAGAGTTACGAAATCTTTTTCGTATATCGACGAGACTCTAGCTAGACCAGCGGAAAATTGTATATCGGAAGTACGTTTAAGGAGTCAACAAAGTCGATAAACAGGCGTAAGATACTTCATAGAGGATCCTAAAGCGAGCCGATTCCTGTAGCCTGCGGTGGATTTCTTTTAGCGTTACACTTTTAAAGGGAATTTTTAGATAAGGGTACTTTAATAGCTGCAAGCGACCAAGTTACTCGCGTCAGAGATCCTTTGGTGGTGCGTCTTGCACCTCCATGCAGATTTTACCGTCCAAATCACGTACTCGAAAAGTTTTTTGTTCAGTTATCGCGTTTCTTTATTTTTTCCCTATTCCGCACGTTGTTTGGCTCACTAATCAACGAGATAAAGTCCGCGAGGAATTAAGAGAGGACGTTGCGCTTTAAGATGCTGTTATTCCTCGTTATCGTTATACGAGTGTTGGTTTATTGCGAACAATCCTATCTTTAAGTAACAAATGTTTAATTACGTCATAAATTAATATGTGCAAATCGTAGCCTCAAACGTATCTTTATCGGATTATATAATTCGTGAAAATTGAGTGAAAAATAGAAATCACAATAATTTCTCCTGGTTTATATATCTTTTATAAGAACATTGCTTTTAAAAGTAGATCGTTGACAATAAAGTACAAGAGAAGTATTTTTCACATATCGATCAGCAGTGCGTTTGCATACGAAATAGTTTTTAAATGTGTGACAGCGATTCTAAAAAATGTCGATATCGGCAGGAAATTGTTTTCGTTCCCTTCGGACGTTCGTACATGATCGAGTGGATATCGGGAAACGAAATTTTAGCGAAACTAAACGGGATTGCGCGCGTCGTAAGTTTCCTCGCATTACAAATTCGGACGATCTTGGATCGCGTCGTTAAGAATCAACAGACACGTTCGAATAGTCTTCTTAAGGGAGAAGAAACGAGCTATAACTGTATACGTTAAATGTTCGTTAGTTACGTACTTAAGAGAACCGTATTTATCTTGGATCTACGAGAGGCATCGCGCGAAAGTGGACGACGGTATTTCGCGTAAGTCGGGGAGATTACCGCGGATTTCCTTACGTCCGCGTCGCTTCTCCGACTCGCGGAGTCGGAGCCGTCGAAGGTGCGACTTTTAATTGCGTGCCTGGCGCATATACGCGTACGCGCGGTACAGCACCTCTCGTATAGGCTTTTCCCGTCCGCCCTTTCCCCGTTTCTCGCCCTATCACATCCGCATGCCGGTGCACTCTTAATGAGATGACCAGGCGGCTCTTTCCCCCGTGTGTGTGTGTGTGCCGCCGTAAAAAATATATTTCTCTCGCATTCATCCGGAGGAGAGATAGCGCGACAGGCAGAGGGGCCTTCTCGTGCATTACGTGCATACGTGTTTCACATTAGGCAGCCGGGCAACCCCCCCTGCTCGCTGAAGGGTGCAGCGGGGGTTGCGTTCGCGAAGGAGGAAAAGACGGAGAGGAGGAAGAGGGTACGCTCGGCTCCCTCGCTTCTTCCTTCTCGCCGCGGAAGTCGGTGCTCGCGGGGGGTGCTTTTACCGCCTCGCAGATAGCGCCGGTTACGTTCTTGGCGCTTGCGCACGTTGCATGCCATTTCACTCTCTCCCTCTCGCGCTATCCCCCCCTCGCTCACTCTCACTCTCTCTTTAGTTCTCTACACGGTGCGCCGATTCCTCTCTCTCTCTCTCTCTCTCTCTCTCTCTCTCTCTCTCTTTCACCCTGGCGCACGCCGCCAGGTCGAGAACGAGACGACGCGAGAACGGAGTTGGCGAGCGGAGCCGAGCGGACGTGGAGAGAAAGAGAGAGGACGAGACGAGGGGAGGAAGGCGCGACGGAGAGCGAACCGAGCCGGCGCGAACGAGGGAGAGAACGCGCGATGCACGAGGGAGAAAGAGCGAGAGAGCCGGAGAGCGTTTGCGTGGGGAGCGATCGCAGCTCGTCATTCGAAGCCCGCCAACGGACGAGCGAGCAGCCACGGAACGGGACCGCGATTGAAAGAACCCACGCGATTTCCGCGATAGAAAAGAGAGAGGGAGATATTATATAAAAAAAAAGGGGGATAGAGAGGAGAGTAACACGCGAGTCGCGCGCGCGATCGGGATAGCAAGTGAGAGAGCGGAGGGTGGTCGCACGGGGAAGCAAAATCGCTTCGCAGATCGCTCCGCTCGTCTGCTACGAGAGCGTGACTTCCACGGGGTTGCGCGACGCTCGCTCGCTCGCTCGCTCGCTCGTCGAAGCCCGAAAGGCCCGAACGAAGCCGCTCGGTTCTCGCGTCCGGTTAATTTCGCTCGCGATCGGATTGGCCGCGGTCGCCCGCCGGTGGAAGTATCGCGCGTTTTCGACAGTAGGAAGGGAAAGAAGGCGAAAGAGTGTGCGTGTGTGTGTGCGTGAAGGAAGGAGAAAGAGAGAGAGAAAGGGAGAAATATAGTGGGGAACACGCTGACAAATGAAGTGAAAAAGAAATAGAAAACGAAAGAGATAGAGAGAGAGAGAGAGGAGCGACGGATTAAGGGAGTGCCCGCGTAATAAAGTGGCGGAAGGCAAAACAAAGTTGTTGACAGTGACAAAAAGTGACTGGTACACCGCGTATTTCGCTCCAGGATATCGCCGTTCCGAGAATTGGTCTCGGAAGAAAGGGCCTACACGGCGTCGCGGCAAGCGAGAGAGAAGAAAGTGGTCTTTTCGTGATTTGTTTATGAGTTTTGGTGTCGTGAGCTTGTGATATACGCGGGGGGTATCCGCGGTGCCGCGACGGCGAAAGAATTCCGGGAAAGATTCCGGGAGAGCTATACGTGAAAAAAGTCGGCCGTATTCGGTCATAAACGGACGAGCTTTCGATGCGATCGACGACAGACGTGAACGTGATTGACGGTGGTGAGCGGACGCGCGTCGCCTGATCCTCGAATTCTCCGAAATCGAGGCTCCACGAATTCGCCGGCAACGTAAACAAGCCCGCTGGCTCCGGCTGCGCGCCGCTGCTATACTCCTTTCGTCTAGTTTCCTCGCGTGTGCACCAAAAAAAAAAAAAAACGAACGCTCGAGCGACGCTCGCCCGTCATTGGTCGTCATCGGTCCCGCGATCGCCAATAGTTTTTGACCGCAATTTTAAAAAAGGCGGCGTTTGAGTCGGACGTCGACTCGAGTGGCGTAGTCTACGCCTACGATAGCGGCTAACGTCCGACTGCTCCGACACTAGAGTCTCAGTTTTCCAGCGGACCGCGCGCGGCGTGAGTCCGTGTCTCGTGTTTCGCGAGTGAGATTCGTCCGTAGTTCGGTGCCGATTCCACGGATTCCGGCAGACTCCGGTGCGTTCTCTCCTCGCGGAAACGATCGCGGGACATCGAATTCGTGCGGCGCGTCGGACCAAAGTGAATACGGTCACGGGTGTCGTCCGCCATTCCGCGTGACCTATTCTCGCGAGTGCGTTCTCCGCGTCCGGTGTTGCTCGTTTGTCGCGGAGTGACGGACGACGTGGCGTCGGTGTCGAGTGAAGCCCAAGAGCACACGCAGGGTGCACCGTCGTTGCTCGCCACTGCGATTGCCGTTGCGTCGAGAAGAGAGGCTGCCCGCGGTGCGTTTCGCGTCGCCGCGAACTGCCGCGATCTACCTCGGTCGGTCCGTCTCGTCCGTCTCGCGAACGCGAACGACGGTCGTACGCCGTCGTAAACCGCGACTATCTCGCGCGACACGCTTCGATCGTCTCCCGCGTCCGTGTCCGTCCGAAGGGATTCCGGGAGTATATAGACGGTGCACCTGTGTCCGGTCGCGAGCCGAGACGTGCTCCGCGCGCGACAGCGCTGACGCGTTGTTATCCGTGAGCAGAAGCGATTATCGGCGCATCGCGCTCCGCCGATCTTGGCGCGCGATCGCCCACGCCCGATCCTTCCCTCGATTTACTCCGGATTACGCGGTCGCGTCGCGCCGGCAGCCCCCGCGCGCGTGCGTTCGTTCCGTCTTGGGAAGGATAAGGTTCCCCCGGGCGGTGCTCACGTGACGAAAGTGCAGACGCTGCCTCCTCGGTCACTTGGAACAAGTGAGTATATATATATCCATATTTCTCGCTCATTTGCTGCAACAACGACATAATTAAAAAAAAAATCGTCATTTTTTTTAATCGTTTACAAGAGAACAGCGAGAATTTAATATATTGAATGAAGAGTTAATGTGTAGCCGGATTATTTATTTTTCTAGAATCGGTTATTTCATCAAAATGGCACTTGAAGATAATATTACAAAATTCGTATCGTTTAAAAACATTCAGACTACTCATTTTCTGCAAAACTTTTTTTTTTTTTTTTTTAAGCTATGTTATTGTTGCAGCAAACGAGCGATATGTAAAATACTTTTTGCGATTGCACCACCTAGCCTTCCAACTGGCAATTGTGTAATTACACTGAAAAAAATACAATTTTCAACTCGAAACTTGCGAGTGTTCGGATGTCTTAATTAGATAACGCAGAGATTCGTTAAAATAAAGCCCGAAATTATACCGAGACGAGCGTGTGTTTTGCGTTTTTCTCATTTGCGTAATTCGCCGGAATATTTTAATTTATTGTACACCACAATGATATACGCGACTATACCAACGCCTGGACGTGCAACATTTTTTGGCTGGCCGCATCATTTTTGTTATTTTGGTTTCTACCATCTGCGATTGGAACGATATTTAGTGGATCCGATCGGTAGCTTTGTATACACAGAGTTTGTAGGTATTCGCTAAGCTGTGAAACGGTTGTTTTGCTTTTAAAATTTTTCCTGTATTTTCCGTGCTACTGAAATTTCTCGTTATATTTTTTCAATTTATCGAATGTCGACATTCATATCACGCGTACCCGCGAATTAAACAAAAATTATATGCATTTTGATATGCCGGCGCGCCGAGACACTCTCGCGAACGTCGTGCGAGAGCTCGTCAGGGTTTTTCTCGCATTGTCGATCGACTGTACAGAGAAGTGATCGAAAAAATTTTCCAGAAGACTTCGTCCAATCAGCAGTTCTCTAACAAACTCGTCGTGCAAGTTAGATATCGCGTTCGCGAAACCGTGCGGAAACGCGTTACGCGTAAACATACACGTGCGCGCGTTGTTTACGGCCGGTCTCATTCGTAACAAATCACGCGCTGCCATTCATTACGTTGTATTTTCGGGAATGCGTTCGGATTGGAACTTTCGGGCGGAACAGGCTTCGCGGTTCGCGGGATAATCTGGCGCTTGTTATGGAGGCGATAAATTGGCGCAGTTTGCAGTTATTGCGTAACCTACGAACACTTGGTCGTATTCCGGTAAAGTAGTAAAAAAAACTATTGGCTTTTTTTTTTAGTATTGGAGGATTCGTCTTCTTACGACGTCGTTTATATTATGTCAATAATTTAAAAATATACGATGCGGTATCTGTAATTACTTAAAGTTGTGCCATCTTATTTTTATATAAATTTTATTTTATTTTTGTATTAATCCTCATATTAATTTTCGCAAATTTTATTCGGTCTACGAATTGTCAAAAATCAACTTGTTCGGTGAAGGAAAGGGGGTATTGACCTTTTTTATCAATCCGTAGATATTTTTTATGATCAAGTTTTTTTGTCACATTTTTTTATGTGCCCAAAGCTTTAAAGTAATATAGATTTATTTATTGTATATATTTGAATAGTTTTTTTAAAACAATACTGGTTATTTTATCTTTTTTCCAATTTGAGAACTATATGTATGCTAATGTGTGCTATGTTTTCAATAGTAGCACCTATTCACCTTGAATTTTGCATTTATCAGTGGCTATATCTCATTGAATCAAAGAACTTAAAGATAGACTTTCCGGCCGAGCGCGTGCAATTACACGTGTGACTTAATTAAAGCCCGAGACAGCTAATTGCGAGTGTAGATTCCCGACGAAAGTATGCGTAGCCTCGCGAAGATCCGGCAAGTTATATCGGAGAATGAAACGAGCTCCGCGCGCGAACCACGATTAATCCGATATACCAGATTGACTTTTATTCGTGAATCTTTTCCTGTCGATGTACATATACACCGAGACGCGCGAAGGAAACGATTGTACGTCGCGCATATTTTTTTTTCGCACGGCTGACGCGACGATTCATAATTAGAGTCTCCGGAAACGTTTTCGAGCGATTTATCACGTTCGGCCGTCCTGTCGCTCGCGCTTTAACGGATGACTTTCGGTTTCAATTAAAACACAAATTCGCGTCGCTGCGGGGGATCCACAGTTTTGCCAAGCGACGCAGCAAATTGACGCGAAGTCGAAACCCGTCGGGCGCGCCGCGCCGGTCCGTTCCATGGCGAGTACGGTACGCCGCCGAAGGGAAAATAGGAAGGGCACGAGTATATATATATATATAAAAGCAAAACGGTGAGAATGAACCGAGAGAGGAAGAGAGAAAGAGAGAAAGAGAGAATCGGGCTGCGCAGGAGACGAGAGATCAACCTGCTCCGCTGCTGACAGGACAGCGGGGTCATCCAACAGCTCGGTGGCCCTTTAATGGCCCTCTCCTTCGGCGGATATATACTGTTTTATGCTTTATTCCGGCTGCCACCTCCCAGACACGTCGCGCGCCGCACGTTTCACTCTCGTTCTCTTCCGCCTCGCCTCGTATAAACGCGTCCCTCGCGCGAACACGTTTCACATCGCTCTCAAGATCGCGCCGCGCCGTGCCGCGCCGCCCGAGCTGCGGCCCTGAAAGCAGGTGACTCCGTATGAAACAAGATTGCCTCCATGGGGGGCCCTTTGCTATGCAGCGAAGGACAAGGCACTTTGATTCGCGACTGCGTTGCTCTTCTCCCCGGAGAAGCCTAGAACTCATTTCTTAGATCTTTTGCGCGTGTACCATAAAAAGCGAGGGTTTTGCTTTTTGCACACTTACTTAAATTATTATTAACATTCTGTTTTAAGCTTCAACGAAAGCTGTTAGTATAGTATAATAAACTTTTCTATTTGAAATGTACACGAGCAAAATATGTCAAATGTACGATTCATAATTTTAAAACTCTGTTAATTTATTGACGTTCCAACGTCACAACATGCGAGAGCGATTTGTTTCCCGTAAGATTGATAGTCGATATCACGTTGATATATCCAGCTTCCTCGGATTGCCGCATTTATTGGTGCGTACCGACACTTTTCACCCCGAGGATATGGAGCAGCAGCATGAAAAGGCATGGGATAGGTGGACGGGAACTAAATTGAGCACGATTAATGTAAAAAAAAAAGAAGCAAAGACCGCAGCGGTGACGGCTCGCTGCTTTACCGCGAACCGTCGCGACTTATAGATTAGGACGTGACCGCAATAAATGTGTATCCGAACACTCGCACCGCCGCCGTTCATCGCCGCCAGGATGTTGCTACTTGCTACCTTGACTAGCTGGCGATCCCGCTTTGCTCACGTATATATACGTTTTATCGGCAATCGCAGCCTATCGCCTATTGTTCCCATCGAAATCTCACGTTCGCTTCTCTTCGTCCTTCTTTCTCTTCCTCCCTTTTCTTTCGTTTTTTTTCTTCGTACCGCCATTTTCACTTCCGCGTTTTGCAGCCGATAAATCCATTAAGATTCTTCCTCCGTGAGTCGAAGACGTGACTGCGCAGAATGTATCAAGTAACCTTACGGTCGTCATCTATATTATTTCTTACCGCGCGCACGTGCTTCTTTTAGTTTCTATTTCGAGTGACGCTTACATATTCATTATCCTCCCCTACATCTGCACGCATTCCCGCAACGATCGCAAAAGGATAAGTTAAGATTATATATAATTATCAGATGGATAACACAATGTATTTCATACGGAAGGTGGTTCCGCGCAGTTCGCGTACTTTTTTTTTCTCTGGACTCCGGATCCCTTTATTCTGGACTTATTTTCTATTCACTCTGTAATCTGGTCAATCTCTCGGGTACCTTCCCTTTATTGTTACCTTTTTACGCGTGAAAGGCCGTCTTAACGATATTTCTACCGTCTTCTACCATCGATGAAGGTGTGTGCCATTCGAGCGGCTGAGATTATGTACGCGATGATGTACGGTTTTAAAATATCAGTCCGCGCCGCGCGATAGAGAATCTCTAAGATAAAGATCTTGCTTTTGTCTAGCTCTCCTGTGAAACGCATTACTAAGCGAAGGTTAACATCCTTCTAAAAGGGACGAGCGTACGGTAGTGCAAATTAAGTCCAGGATTCTTCGTTACGATTGTACAAGTCTGCCAGCTTTTGCTTTTCTTTTATTACCAGCGGTAGAACCTCCTCTCTTACGCTCTTCCCGGATAACCGAGGAATAGGTACCTTCTTTGAATCGTTAATTAGTTTGAATTCCCGGATTCTAATTGCACGTGCAGTTTACGGCTTTATTTAAAGCAAAGCGCCTATTTCGGATCTGCAAGATCGAAAGGACCGTTAGTTTTCGATGCAAGATAAACTCTCTGTCACACGACTGTTTATTGAAAACAGAAATTGCAACTATCGATTCCGTTGGCGCCAGCTTAAAGCAGATGTATCGTACTAAAACAACAGTTAAAATAAGGCTACATTAATTTTTGAAGCATCGTCGACAATATTTATTGCTTCGAGAATATAAATAGTAATTTATTAGTTTACGAGTCGATTTATCGCACGAATGTCATGAGCTATCAGTTCGTTAATCACAATCTGTCTTGAATATGGCGCAGGTGACCGAAAGGACATACATTTTTCTCCTGGAAGCGGTACGCAAACGGCCTCAAAATTCAGCTCGACGTCATGCCGTGGTTTATCCTGTTTCTCCTGCTGCTGGCCGTGATGGAGGCCTTCCCTCGGGAGGCCACCTGTTCCCGCCTGCCGGACATCTACTGGAACTCCACCAATCCAATGTAAGTCTCAGCACCGTAGTACTCTTGCTTTTTCTTCTTTCGTCTCTCCGCGCCGCATCTCTTCCGTGCAATTATCTTTTATCACGCCCGGACACTATTATAGGACTCTGGCGTCTCGCGCGCCAACTCGCGACGGTTTAGAAATGCCGCGAAGCATGCTAACAAAAGTTTACGAGCGGGCTCGCGTATGTCCAACCTTCATGGGCGGATACCGGGCGCGAGTCTGTTCTTTGTTCCATCGTAAGAACCAGTGGGACGCGCGCGGTAAGGCTCTCTTTAAATATATACACACATGAGTTGCAACGGCATTGCAGCGAAGCATGAGAGCCAAAAGCTACCCGCTACCAGATAATATCGTAACATTGCTACGAAGCACTCCTACCGATGATCGTTCCGCCGCCGTGCAATTGCACAGACGGTGCCGGTAGACATAAACAATGACATAAAAGAGAACTTAATACCCGGAAATCGGCGTGGCGGCGGTACTTTTTCGGAGCATCGCGACCGCATATTGACCCCGCCGGGGGTTTCTCTGTCGCGCAATATTCCCGGTGCTATGCATTTTGGATGCGCGCAGATTTGCGCGGCAGCCAACAAATCTCGCGGTGGTTTTTCGCCCGGCGGTTTTTCTCTGACGTAACCGAAAATAGTTTTTCGCGCGTTAATCGAGAGTGCCGTGTTATCACAGAGATTATGAATATGCATAGGCGTCCCCGTGAAAATGACGCTAAAACTCCGGTGCACGATAATTAGAGAGCTTTCGAGTAAAACGCGGGGGTAGGTAGGTAGGTACATATCGCGATTTCACGGTCCGAGTACGCGAAAATACCATGCGCGGTTACGTTTATCGCGGCCGTCGCGTTTCGTTAGCGAGGGCGTATTTTCGTTCTGAAAACGTTACCCTCAAAGAATGCAAGCTCCGTTTAATCTCATTCGAGATATTACCGTGAATGTCCTTGTTCCGGGTGGGAGACGTCCACGTTGAAACATTCCACGGATAGTAGCGTCTACTTGTTCACAAAGATCGAGTTTCATGGTTTGCGGGTGCATTGCACAACCGTTCTTACCGTTCGTTCTTTTGACGACGTCCTGCCCGCCTACTCGCCTTTAATTCGGGCGCGTATTAGATTCACTTAGCAAGGAATCGATACTAACAAAAGTGGGACAAACTTCTTTAAATTATTTATTATCGAAAGGTTAATTGGGTGGTAAATTCGATACTTAAGTTTAATAAAAATATAATGTCACACATCATTGTGAAAGCATTTCTTATCCATCGGAGCTAAGTTACTTCCTGATGCAGGTCGACAACTTTGGTTCAAGTTTTTTATACTCACTGCTATAGTAGTCACTATATATATATCCGATCAATGTAACCTGTTTTACTGTCACTATGCTGTGGCTATTTTTATTCGTGCAGAAGTCACATGTGTATTAATATTCCATTCTATCAAATATAGTTATTTATATCTAACATAGATGTAAAAATAGCTATATTATATATATTTATATCTAATACAGATATATAAATAACTTTATATTAGAGACGGTAGGTGAATAAAAAAAATATTAACTATTCTACCGTGCATTAAGGCTGGCTTGCAGTGAAAATGGTTCTAGCGGGCGAAATAAAATATTCTATTAAAATATTGGACATTCATCCGATACGACCGTTTTCTCTCGATTTCTATATTTATTACCGTGAGAAGTTATCGTATAATTCAAATATTGATTTTACTTTTTGTGTGATTAAGTGTATCTTTATATTTGAAGAATTTTTTTTCCGTGACAAAGAGACGGAAATTAATAACGTAACTTTTATTTTACACGTTCTTTATGCTTCAAGTAATTCCTACGCTGACGGCGCTGTCTAGCAACAGTATATTATTTTGCTGGTAATATTAACTCAAAGGATAAACGCACATATTTCGTCTCACAAAGCGAATCTTAGAGACAACTAAAGAATATAAAGCGTATATATCCTGTTCAGAGGACAAGCTCGAATTCAGAAGCGGTGCTCGTTCTCGTAAAGAGACTATTTCGAGCGTAGAGTCAATTGTATCGAATAACGCGATTTTCTAACAACACAAAGTTTCGTCTAGATGAGACACTCCGGGGTTTATATTTCAACTGTTTTGTCTCGCTGTTGCTTTGATAAATAATCATTTGTTTCACAAAATCAGACTGTTGCTGTGTATCTGATAGTGTGCAACTTGCTATTAAAATAGATTCTCTTCAAGAGGAACTTAAGGCTTATTTTAAAAATACATTAAGTTTCGTTTCTATAAAATATATTGCCACTTACCTATTTAACGAAGTTTATTTATGCGAAAATATAATTATTATGCAGTCATTTATGAGTATCGTATATTTCTTATTTACAATCGGAATACACACCGCGCCTGTTTACGTGTTTACGCGCGTATTTTCATTCCTATCTGTCGTCTTCTTTTTCATTCTTCGGAAGATGCGAAGGAAAGCGAAGAGATATTGAAAGGCGAATGAGAAACGTCCGACGTGTTCACGCCCCTGCCGGCTTCGGGGTATACTTGCATTGCCACAGGCGATTCTCCGAGGTTGAGCATTATAAATGTACACTGGGTGAGCCAAGTCGAAGCACCAAAATCGATTTACCCGACCGCGTTTTGCGCGAGGGTCAAGTGCATCGTGCAAGCGCATTGCAATCGTGTGCGTTCGTTTGCATATACGTCTATCAAATATAGGCAGTAACGCGTTGGAATTGCCGAGCGACAAAATTTTACAAGCATTAAGTAAAACCGACTCGGCATCGAGAAATGAAGATCGATCTATTCTCTTGAGTTGCCAGGTGGTTGACTAATGCGATGGAAGAGGGAAGGCGGCGGGAAAGCGGTTAACGGGCAAAAACCAATTCGTCGTCGGGATCGAATACTTATCGAGCGTTGTCGTTGTCGAGTTTCGTCGTGTATATCTATGCATCGATAGTCTCTTTGTTTATTGCTACACAAGATGCGATATAGTGACGCTTTCGAACCTGATAGATAAGTGCTTACGCTTTCGTCAAGAGTCATTAATACTGAAGCAAATAATATTAAATTCTATTTCCTGCACGCGTAATGCTTCTGACTTTCTCATTTGTTGCAAAAATAATTAGTATTTGCGAATTATTTGTTATCTCGCTTATAATAAATATGTTCTTATGCCGTGTGTGTGATCACAGGTTTTCCAATAAGTATACTAACTCACTAGTACAGAAGTACAAAGAATTGTACGCGATGTGACTTCTATCGTCGCGATTGCGTCGCGTTTACGCGAATAAGAATGCACGTGCATACCGGAGATCGACAGCGTAATCACGGAATCAAGAGCGAATCGTCAGGCAGTACCCGTTTCCGCACGACAACGTCAAATCGGTAATCGACCTCATGAAGGTATATACCTTTCTCGGCAAACGGGAGCACTTAAGAACTCGACGGTGTAAAAGAGAGAAACACGTCAGGGTAAAGAGAGAAAGGGAGGGAATAGTCGCCATTGGCTGCGAGCTTATAATTCAATTTGAGATTTTTCACGAAAACCGTGCTATTCGCGGAGTCGCTCTCGGCGACTTTTTCCAACGCGATCACGAAGAGATAAAAGGAGATCGCGATGGAAGATGTCCTCGGCCAGAACACGGAGACTCTTCTCGACGTCTTCGTTCGAGGAAATTGACTCTCGACGATCGACTCCCTACTATCCGCACGCGCTATTCGTGTAGATGTGCAGAGAAAGACAGCAAACTGGTGACGATACTACCGCATATAAGTGTCTTATATACGTACACACGTAGGAAGGTGTACGTATCCTCATTGAAACACATCGAGTGCAGTTTTATTCGTCGTAAATCGTAGAAAGATAGACTTCATTCTTCGAGGCGTGTACACGTACTCCATCGGCTCCTGGCGACATGTCGTGTCGTGTCTATGGCTCTGCCGTACTCGGCCGAGAGTTCGTTGAGAGGTATGTACATGCACCACGTGTCGTTCCTGTAACAGCAGTCGATGATTGAAAATTGCACTTTGGCTGATGCGATTTCTGCGTAGTTATGTCGCGAAATGTTGCGTATATTAGACTTATTTAACACATAACACATATCAAATTCGAGGTACAAATTGTTTATGCAAAATATTATTTTTTATTTTTGCCATTTATCTTAATTTGTTTGGGAACTTTTTCGTTGCTTTTACTGCTTTTTTCCTATGATATCGTGTAATATGCACTATATACGTGCACTATATTTTTTGTTGAAAAAGGTATGGACGCCACACAGTTATGTCAGTGTCAAAACTTTGTTTGCAATCTGTTGTTACACAACGGCACTCGTCGAATTGAGTCATCTATTAAGATCACCGCCGAATTTTATGATTAAAATTAAATACGCAAACGTAGTTGTTGTTATTTATCACTTATTGTTAGTGTAACTCTATCACAGATAATTTTTTACTTTCTCGTTTAACGTAACGATCTTTAAGCTTAAAAAAATCTCCATTGAGTATCCATGATTTATGTATCCGCGCGTGTGTGCCGATATACCTTATAATTCATACGTTTAGGTTGATTCGAGCCACGTTTCTAAGCTTTTCGACGCAAACCGCAACAGCCAGTTAATAGACGGCAAGCACCAACGTGTCACAAATAAAAGACAAAAACGATCGAATAAAATGAGGCGTGTGACACGGCGCATTAATAATAATCGTTGGTAGTCGAGAGAGAATGAAAATCGGATATTTGCTTAATCGTCCCCCGACACCTCGTTTTATTTCCATTCAGTTTCTGCCTATTTTTCTATCTCTTTTAAGCCACTATTTTATGACAACGGCTTCCGGAGGTCGGAGTTTTCGACTATTTTTAACGCAATCGATAATTTATTTAATAAGTGCGCTATCGCGATAAAACACAACAACCGACCGATTAAATCGATTGCGACGGCAAGAGTGGCGACGATCGCGATTGGTCAGATTCTATCGTTCGATTTTTAATTTATATACACGGGACAAAATCGATCGCTTACGTTCATGTGACTGCGTCGCGTTCGTCCGATCGAAATAGTTTTCAATTTCGAGCGTCGGACTGCGACCCTTCGACCCTGCGTTCGGCCGCGATCTCGATGAGGACGTTTGAGACGGAAAAATGTGGTGATGAGTGCTTGATCACGTACGAACGCGAGTGAGAGCGATAGTTGAACCGTTAGCGATTCAACGGTGCGCGCTTTATGGCTCTTTCGACCGGATTGTTCGATGGTATTTTGCCGATGGACGTCGCACTGCGTGCGATGTATTTTGCTGCAACGATATTTTAGGCTTGCCCGGATACCGTGAAATTGTTTTGTTAAGTATTCACCGCGCTCAAATTACCATCACGCTTATCGCTTTAATAAAGTGCGGCCTGCAAATTTGCGCGGTGAAGTGTTTATCAAAACCCGTTCTAATGACCGCCGGGGATTATCGTGTTTGCACAAAATGGATAAAAATAGAATATTACAATAAATGTAAAATGAGTTTTTCAACCGAACGTAAACGAACTAAATATTAAATCTCAATAAATGATTTGTACGGATACGTTTCATTGATTAGTAATATGGTACGATACAGAAATACATGGAAATATATCGAACGTGACACGAATGCATAAAAATAGAATAAAAAAATTCTTGGAGCTCGGTCAACGTCTTTTATTTTTGTCGTTTTGATAGGATTACGATATCTCTAATACGCGAAAAAGAACGTTATCTAGGTGAGCTTTTTTAATGCAATAAGTATTTGACAATAACGATGAACTATCGCCAGAGATATATACTTTTTTTTTAGATCCGTACATTTTCTCTGGATTTCGTGTTCTTATCAACCATTTCTATATCAAATTGCACGTCGATTTAAGAGAATGACACGCTAACATCAACTCACAAGATGAAATCTGTTAAGATTGTATCTTTTTTATTTTACCATAACGTTTTTTATTATTTTATTTTTCCTTCTTTGGTTATTTACATACGTATGCGTCACTTTGCACGGCCGCGTCTCGCCTATTTTTTTCAATCTTTCTATAGTTCAAGTCCCTTCGCGTTACTCTTCGCATTTCTCACATCTGTCTGTCTTTTCGTTCTTCTTACGTTGGCTGTAACACGGCCACCGATGAATCATTCGCGCCGCAAGCAAATTCCGTGCGCGGATACGGACGATTTTGATTTCGAAACAGATTAAGCGGGATTCACGGACCGTCCGTCGAGGTTGTGGCAAAAGTGGACGCGCGAGATTTACGTACTCGCCAGGTGCGTTCCTAGTTTTCCCCTTTTTTTTTTTAATTTTTTATTTTTTGTTTTCCGGTGTATACAGATGTCGGGAACAAAAGCCACTGCGCGTGTTTGCCGAATAATTTACAGTCGTGCCACGTTGTTGCATTATTTGAATATATCCTCGCATGTGGCGCATGGGGTGAATTTCTACCGGCTGCTCCGAAATTACTATCTTCATGACGTTGCGTTCTAGGTCCAAAAGACTGGTTTGAATGGCCGTCACGCTTCACTATGCCGTTCAGCCAAATGTTCGCACTGTTGGAAATTTCATGTTAATCGACGAGAAATAGCTTTCGCGTCCACTCGATCGGCAATCGCTGTCGGAGTTTTTTCGCCTGCCGCGTTGCTGTCTAATTGATCGAATATGCCATCGCAGGTAAAGGAATAAATAAATACAATAAAATTAACTACCGTGACAGCGAATAAAGTATATGCCAAAGTTAACATCAGAACGAAGTAGAAGAAGCATTGTGCGGACTTGCGCAAAGAATATTTGAGAAGTACTCCGCGGGATGTATTTTCGCGCGCTACTCGTGAGAAATCAACCTTCGAGCAGGCGTTTATTGATATTTATATGCCAACTTTTCCGCAACCGAACCGGTACACAGTCGCCGCGGGTACTTCCGAGACGATATTTTCACTCCTATCTCGTCGAAACTTTTGTCCGGGACCTCGCTGTCACATAGAAAAAAATGAGCTTTATCGACAATACGAGAGCGAGAAGTTCGAATGCTCTCGATAGCGAGACCTCCATGAGACTCGAGTGAAATTGGCGATCGTTTATCACAAGCTATCATCAGTAACTCGCACACTATTTTTCCTTCTCGCTTTTGGAATTTGTCCATTTACATTTTACATAATATATCTTGCTAAAAGTAACGATCGTGATTTGCTCGATAATAAAATTGATATTCTACATGAACTTACAATTATAGTCAAGCGGGGAGACAATAAGCTTTTTCGCATATGCGATATATCGTGTGCAATGGACGGCGAAAGTTTAATTATAATCTTTCTTGGTTTATCGGCGAGATATTTAATAATCCTCTTTAATAACACTTTCGCGCCATAGTGAACTATTTCCGTAACATAAATTAAATATCTTCGGCATTCTTACTCGTTGCGGTGGAAATTTTGTTTATCCTCCTGAAATTAAAGATCGAGCGAGAGATGCCGTTGTCGGCATAACTCGACAGATCGATCCCAACCGACACGTATTTCTCGGCGCGATATTCGTACGTCGAAATATTATGTCTATTCGATATAGGGGCACGCATATCGAACGTCTACGCGTATCTACGAATCCTCGGTGCATTTATATCGCGGAGTCACATAATAATTCCCATTGGATTCACAGAGATCGTCTCGTAGTTGGGATAACATGTCCTGCCTCCGGTCCGCGGGGATGATACATTCCGCTGATATAGTTATATGTACGTGCTCCGTGCATACATCGGGCGGCCTTTATAACCCTCCGCGTTCGCACGTACAGAATCTACAGTACGTTTCACACCGCGTGCGCCTTCGCGCGCTTCGGGTCCGGGGGCCCCAGGAACTCGAGACAGAAAGAGAGATAGAGGGAGAGAAAGAGAGTGTGGCGCAGCGCGGGCTACGATGAGATTAAGGTACAAGCTTCCTGCCGGCAATGAATTATGTCCTTGCACGGCACACCGAGATGTTTCTTCGGCGGTATCGCGCACCGAGCCGTACGTACGTGGAGCCCTTACGTATGTTACTTCGCCGTAATGGTAGCCGCGCCGCGGTACCGTATACCTTTCTGGACACTAATTCACGCTCTCCCGGGAATAAAATTAACGCCGTGCCGCGCGCCGTGAAGAATCGCGCGACGATTTTCAGGCGGCTACCCCACCAGACGACTAAATTATTAGGGAATGCGGGGGGAAGATTCGAAACAAATTGCAAGTTTTTTCTGGGACACTGCGAACTGATAGTCCTTTTATTGCTTCCTATATCTTTTGGCCTGTATTAATTGCTTTGCTTGGGCAAAGAGACAAATGGAAAAGATTATTTAATTTGTTACGAAATTTATTACGATGGTATTGTCGGTTCTTTTTTTATACGAAAGAATGAGTTTAACATTTATTTTAGTTATATGTATATTAAAAAAGGGAAAAAGAAAAAGGAAAAAAAAACTTAATAAACAGACAAAATATTGACTCGCGAATTTGTCCAGAATGGTTTTAATGTACCAACTGCTAAAAATTTAATTATTTTACGCAACGGATAAAATTTTTACCCCTATCGAGATATAAAATGGTTTAATAACTGTAGCCATTTTTCCGTACATTTTAACAACGAGCTAATACGCCACGTCGGCGATAGAATTAATGGTCGTATAATTAAAGGATTTCGCGTACCGGCTGCGAATGTACATTTTTCATACGCGCGACGCGCGTCAGTCGTCGCCGCTATTGGAAAGCGATATAGACATTTCCGCAGTTTTTGCAATTGAATACACTTTTCCATCTCCATCATACCGCACACGTAGCATACAGTATATGTAATATCCGTATATCTGGATTAATTTGCCACCATAAAGTTTGTTTTGCAATACCTATTCATGTTATGAAACAATTTAATTGTTATCGGAGCTGAGGCGACCAGGTACTATTTCGTTGATTATTCTATCCTCAGAAAAATGAATAAAAGAGATCGAGAAACAATCAAT